>NW_028225183.1:16829232-17561090 GCF_052327205.1 Somniosus microcephalus | reverse complement strand
ATCCCCACTTTTGTATGTGGGCGTTATGAGTCCTTTGTTCCAGATATCAGGGAAGTAACCGACACTCAGAACCAAGTTGAAGAGTTTCAGTATAGCCAATCTCATTTTATCGTCCTTGTGTTTAATCATCCCGCTTAGGATGCCGTCTGCACCGCAAGCCTTTCCTGGTCGCAGGTCCTTGAGTTTTTCAATTAGCTCTTTTTCAGATATTATGGTGTCTATCGGGTTTTGGTTATCTTTTATGGCAGATTCTAGCTTTGCCAGTTTTTCGCATATTTGGTATTGCTCTGGGCTTAGTGTGTTTTTCTGGTATAATTTTTCAAAATGGTTTTCCCATGTGTCACCGTTTTGAATGGCCAATTCATCGTGTTGTTTTTTGTGTAATGTATTCCAGTTGTCCCAGAAACAATTGGAATCAATGGATTCCTCAATGGAGATGAGTGTATTCTTAATATACTGCTCTTTCTTGGTTCTGAGTGTGCGTTTGTATTGCGTTAGTGCCTGACAATAAGCAAGGCGTTATTCCTCGTTTTCTGGTTGTCTGTGTTTTTGGTTTGATATTTTTCTGAGTATTTTCCTCATGTTCTGGCAATCGGAGTCAAACCATTTTTCGTAGTTTTTTGTTTTGGGTTTGTTCTTTCGAACTTTCAAGTTTGACATTGATGCCAGATTATCAAAAATATTATTTAGGTTATTCACTGCCCGGTTTACGCCTTCTTTATTGTGTGTCTATGTATTTTCCAGAAAGGTGTCCAAGAGAGCTTGAGTTGTCCGGTTGCTAATTGATTTCTGGTATATTTCCGTGCTGTTTTTGGCCCATCTGTAGGATTTTTAAATGTTGTACAGTTTACTGGGTTGTGTTTCTGTGTTGGTTGTTTCTGTCCTTTCAAGATATGCAGCAATTTGACTGTGGTCTGACAATGTTGTTTGCGGTTTGACGGTGAATGTTCTGAAAGAGGATGGGTCTAGATCTGTAATCATATAGTCTACGGTGCTGAAGCCAAGAGGTGAGCAATAGGTGGATCTTCCTAGGAAGGCTCCCAATAACCTACCATTGACAATGTACAGACCCAGGCTTCGACAGAGCTGCAGTAGCTGTTTTCCGTTAGTATTTGTCCGTTTGTCGCAGTTATGCCTGTGTGGATGGGAAGGGAGATCAAAATGGTTATTCCCAAATATGTAATTATTCCCGTGATTGTTGGTGAAGTCTGGTTCTTCTCCCGTTCTTGAGTTGAGGTCCCCACATATCAACACATTTCCCTTGGCCTGGAATTGGGTAATCTCCCTCTCTATGTGGGAGAAGGTGTCCTCTTTGAAGTACGGGGAATCTGTCGGGGGATATAGAGTGTGCAAGTGAAAATATCTTTCCTGCTGGAGATGATGCCCCTCTTAATTTTTAGCCATAGGTGGTTTTCGCCCTTTTCCACAAATTCAATGCAACTCCTAAGTTCTGCTTTGATCCAAATCAGTATGCCTCCAGATTCTCTGCCCTGGGTTACTCCTGGCAATTTATTGGAGGGGACCACCAGCTCTGTGTACCCACTGGGACAGCCAGTGTGTCCTTCTCCTCTACACCAGGTTTCCTGTAGAAAGATAATGTCTAGATTTTTAATCTCATCTATGAACTCTGGGGTCTCACTCTTCGTGCCAAGCATAGAAGATCGTAGACCTTGGATATTCCAGGTTGATATATATAAAGATTTCATGGTAAACTTGATTGATTTTTTTTTTCTGTGATCGGTGAAAATATGATAGATAGTAAAATGTGTTTGTCATGTCTAAATGGGAAAAATGAACATTTCAATTGTCTATAAATGCTGAGGATAATTGGTTACAAATTTTTCTAACAACTAGTCCTTATTTTTTCTGGTCCATAAGTCGGGAGTGGATGCTGCTGATCGCCTGCATTATGTCTCTTAGTGGATTGCCTCTGCCAGTGGTGTTGTGTGTGCTCTGAGCACATCTCCCTCTGTCTGGTTCGGGGTGGTCCTGTTCCCCTGTCGTACATGAGTGGTGCAGTTCCGACATTGTTGTTGTGCGTGGGGATCCTCTCTGTTCCCGGTTGGTGTGGTGATGATCTTTGTGGTGGTCCTGATCTGTATCCCGTTGGTCTTTGGTGATCGGGAGGGGGTCTCTTTGGGATCTGGTTAAACGCGACGTCCTTCAGGTCCTTTGCAAAGACCGACATTTGGTTCCTGTGTATAAGGACTCGGTCGTAAAGACATTCCACATTGAGGGTGGGGTGTTGGGCCAGGTGCACGTTATGTTTTGATTCACAGTCTCTTTCTATTCTTGCATTTATCTCTTGGATTAATCTGTTGTTGAAGTCTCTTCTCGGCAATATTGTTGAAACCGTGATTCTAGTGTTTGGGAAGGTGTCGCTTGCCTTCTTGATCATTGATCCTAGCGATGTTGCTACCCTTTCCTGCTGAGCTCTTAGTTCATTTGTGCCGGTGTGTATTATTATGTGTTGGGGGGAGCCAATTGTGTTTTGGTCAGCCATTTTAAGGCTCTGTCTGTTGTTGGGCACCAGAGCTTTTCTACTTTTCTTCTAGGGAAGAGCCTTTTCTCCCATAGATATTTCCCATTTGAGTCTATGAGTATTACTATGTCTGCCTTGTTGGTGTTTACTGGTTTGTGGCTTTCCTCTGGACTCCTCGGTTGTGTGTTGGACCGGTGTGGTTGTGTCTGGTGTGAGCGATCCTCTTGTGACTGGGTTTCAGTGTGCTGGTCGGTCTGTGTGGCTCCCCCTGTATTGTGGGTCTGCTGCTGTTGTTCATTGTGAGAGTGTAGCTGCCCAGTCTGGCTTTGTATTGTCTTATCTCTTGCCTCTGGCTGCTGTGCTACTGCCGCTCTCTCTCCCCTATGTTTCTCTTTTTCTTTCTGCAGCTCTTTCACCTGACTCTGAAGTAAGTTCAGCTCTCTCCTGTGTCTCTCCCTCTCTTGGTCTTGTTCTTTTTTTATTGCTGCTTGGTCGGATTTCATTTGAAGGACCTCATTTGTAAGTCTAACCAGATTTGTCTCCAGCTGGTTAAATTTCTCTTTTAGTTGAACCGGGCTGTTTGGTCTCTGGGTGTGTGTCTGGTCGGAGTTGGAGGGCTCACTCACTTCCTGGCTCGGCTGATTTTCTCTTGGTGAGCTGGAGGTGGTAGGGGGCGAATGTGTGCCGTTCTCTCTGATATTTCTGTTGGTCGATTCTACCATGAGGTTGTGGGGCCCCGGGGTGTGTGTCGGGTCGGAGCTGGAGGGCTCATTCACTTCCTGGCCTGGTTGAGTTACTCCAGGTGAGGGGGGAATGGCTTTTTCCCTGGTAGTTACCATGGGGCTGGTCTTTCCTTTCTCAATTATTTCTCTCAGTTTCTGAAAGGCTGTTTCAAAGTCTTTGAGGTTGCCTTGCACCACTATTGTACCGTTGCTGTACATGTTGACCGTCGTGGTTTTGCTACCAGGTTCCCCTGAATTCTTTATTTTCAGTACTGACCCATTCGAGGTTTTTTCCTGCCTGACACTGGGATAGTGTATGTTTATTACTTTGGTCCAAGCCTCTGTCTGACCTGAGTAAAAAATGAGATTACTCATGTTCCCAGTGGAGTACCAGTCAGAAAAGAGAGTTTCCGGTTCCGCTCTCAGCAGATTATGCTTGTGCGATTTTTTTTCATTTTTTTTGATGTTGGGGGGAAGCTGGAAGGATCTGCTCTCATGGCGCCACGGGAGCTGTTGTGGCTCCTCTGACTCGCTCATTTTTAAAGATTTTTGCTGAACTTAACTTTTCTGGGGCCCCGTGTTTGGTGTTTCCCTCTCCCGGCTCGCGGACCTTCCCAGGCCCTGGACTGGCTCGCTCTCCCGGTTGTTTCGTGGTGCCTCCGGGCTGCTCCCCCTATCCGACCCCGTGGTCCCTGGGCCTCGGCTCCTGGGTTCACCCTTCCTCGGTCTGAGTCTGTGAGCCGCTGTTTCCCGGTGCCTCTGGGCTGTTCCCCTCCCCCTCAGAGGTCACTGGGCCTCTGTCTCGGCCTGGCTCCTCGGGCCTTTCCCTGGCTTCAGTCTCCCTCCCTGGGCCCTGTACTCACAGTCTTAGTTTGCTTCTGGGAGCCAGTGCCTTCGGGCTGCTCCACTCCTCCTCAGAGGTCTCTGGGCCTGGCTCCTCGGGCCTTTCCCGGGCTTTCTATCCCAGCCGCCGCTCGGGCTGTGCCTCTTTTACCTCTCGGGTGCTGGACTGCGGTCACCGCTCGGGCTGTATCCAAGCCGCCTCTCGGGCCCTGGATTGCGTTCGCCGCTCGGTGTCTCGTTCTCCCGGTTTTTCCCTGAGTTTATTACTTTCCTTATTCTGTCCCTTTGCTTTATTTCTTTCTGCTGTATTTCACTGAGTTTTTTTTTACTGTGTCGGCTTTGGTGGTCTTTTTGGCGGTCTTTTCCTTCCTTACTTACTCCAGACTAATCTAAACTTAAACTTAAACTAAACTAAACTAAACTACCTTAACTAAAAGTAAATTTAACTTTAAAACCTTTTAAAACTTCAAATGAAACTTTTTTCCCCATTATAGACACTAAAAACACTAAAACTTCCCTCCTTCCCTCCCTCTCTCTCTCTCTCTCTCCTTCTCTCTCTGTGTCTCTCTCCTTCCCTCTCTCTCTCTCTCCTTCCCACTCTCTCTCCTTCCCTCTCTCCCTCTCTCTCCTTCCCTCTCTCTCTCTGTCTCTCTCTCCTTCCCTCTCTCTCTCTCCTTCCCTCTCCCTCTCCTTCCCTCTCTGTCTCTCTATCCTTACCTATCTCGCTCTCTCTCTCCTCCCCTCTCTCTCTCTCTCTCCTTCCCTCTCTCTCTCCTTCCCTCTGTATCTCTCCTTCCCTCTCTCTCTCTCCTTCCCTCTCTCACTCCTTTCCTCTCTCTCTCTCCCTCCTTCCCTCTCTCGCTGGCTCGTTCCCTCTCTCTCCTTCCCTCTCTCCCTCTGTCTCTCTCTCCTTCCCTCTCTCTCCTTCCCTCTCTCTCTCTCAATCCTTCCCTCTCTCTCTCTCTCTCTCCCTCCTTCCCTCTCACTCTCTCCTTCCCTCTCTCTCTCCTTTCCTCTCTCTCTCTCTCCTTCCCTCTCTCTCTCTCTCTCTCCTTCCCTCTCTCTCTCTCTCCTTCACTCTCTCTCTCTCTCTCCTTCACTCTCTCTCTCTCCTTCCCTCTCTCTCTCCTTCCCCATCTCTCTCTCTCTCCCTCCTTCCCCCTCTCTCTCTCTCTCCCTCCCCCCTCTCTTTCCCTCTCTCTCTCCTTCTCTCTCTCGCTGTCTCCTTCCCTCTCTCTCTCCCTGTCTTTCTCTCCTCTCTCTCTCTCTCTCTCTCTCTCTCCTTCCCTCGCACTCTCTCCTTCTCTCTCTCTCTCTCCCTCCTTCCCACTCTCGCTCTCTCATTCCCACTCTCTCTCTCTCTCCTTCCCTCTCTCTCTCTGTCTCCTTCCCTCTCTCTCTCTCTCTCTCTTTCCCTCTCTCTCTCTCCTTCCCTCTCTGTCTCTCTCTCCTTCCGTCTCTCTCTCTCTCTCCCTCCTTCCCTCTCTCTCTCTCCTTCTCTCTCTCTCTCTCCTTCCCTCTCTCTTTCTCTCACTCCCTCCCTCTTTCTCTCTCCTTCCCTCTCTCCCTCTCCTTCCCTCTCTCTCTCTCCTTCCCCCTCTCTCTCTTTCCTTTCCCCCTCTCTCTCTCTCTCCTTCCCCTCTCTCTCTCTCTCCTTCCCCTCTCTCTCTCTCTCCTCCCCCTCTCTCTCTCTCCTTCCCCCCGCTCTCCTCCCCCCTCTCTCTCTCTCCTTCTCTCTCTCTCTCTATCCTTCCCTCATTCCCTATCCTTCCCTCTCTCTCTCTCCTTTCCTCTCTCTCTCTCCCCCTCTCTCTTTCCCTCTCTCTCTCTTTCCCGCTCTCTCTCTCTCTTTCCCACACAGACAGACAGACCGACACATTTATAAATATAATTTTTTTTTTTTTTCTTTTCATAACAGCATGCCCTCAAGAAAACGTAATGGACTTGGACACGTCACTTCTGATTGGCGATATCCATTAACAAAAAACTAAGTTAAAGAACCACCTCCTGGGTGCTTAGGAAGAGTTCTTCAATCCCAACAGTCTCATAAACAGTTTTATAAACATGGCACAGGTATCTTGAGTTCCTTGGCTCCGCCGGGCACTCCAGCTAGTATACTTATAAATCACCTTGGGATTTTCCCTTATTTTGCCGGCCAGTGATTTTTCATGCCCCCTCTTTGCTTTCCCAATTTCTTTTTTAAGCACCCCGCTGCACTTTCTATACTCCTCTAGGGTTTCCACTGTTTCAATCCTTTTTATCTGAAAAAAGCCTCACTGTTTTTTCCTAATCCATTCTTGTATACCCATTGATATTCAGTGTTCCCTGGATTTGTTGGTCCCACCCTTCATCGCTACAGGAACATGCTGGCGTTGTACTCTCTCTATTTCCATTCAGAATGACTCCCACTGCTCTGATGTGGATTTCCTAGAAGTAGCTAACCCCAGTCCACTTTGCCCCAATCCTGCATGCCTTATCATATTAAAATCGGCCTTCCCGAATTTAGAGCCTTTATTTCCGGTTCTTTTCCATGACTACCTGAAATCTCACCGAATTATGGTCACTGTCACCAAAATGCACTCCCACCACTGACACTTCTACCACTGCCCAGGAATAAGGATATTTCTCCAGGCTTCCTGGGAAACGGTCTCAGTTTTGGCTCAACTCAAAAATCTGCAAGGTTATTTTCACTGATGCTGTACAGGATTAAAGGAAGGAACCGAACCAGAAGTAGTTTTAAATTATTACTGACAAATCAAGGTAAGAGGCAATGGATACTGCCTGCTTCTCTGCCGTGCTGACTCACAGCTAGTTCCACTGTCTGTCTGTTTCTTTGTCTCCTGCTCTATCCGTCTGAATGAGTGTCTGTCTTATTCCACAGCTCTTCATTTGCTGAGTGCAGCCCTCCTGATCCGACTGACTGACTAACTACTGTGACTCCGTATCTGCCTATTTATGGGCCTGAATGGCCACACTTCTGAGTTGCTGTCATCACTCTGTGTCACGGGCCAGTCCCTCAGGATGCCAATGCTCTGCCAAAATGTCCCCTTCACCGCTTGTCCTGCCCGTGCACCCAGACTGACAATGTCGAAAATGTGCAATCAGCTTCTGTAAACAAAAGGCCCTCTGTTACTTCAGGTGAAGGCCTGTCAGAAATGGTCGGTTTTAAGTCAGATTCAGATCAGGGAAGCACAAGCTTCGGCCAGTGAGTGAAGCGACCACGGCAGAACCTGCAATCATCAGATAATGTCACAATCAGCACCAGAATTGAGACACCAGATCCATTGGGCCACGCCGCCGCTGCCACCGCCAATATTAGTTGTTGTGGGGAGAATTGTGAGCAAATTGAGGGCAGCAGCTTATATAAAGGAGCGGATTTAGGAAAAGGGAAAGATATTTCCAGTTAATGAACAGATGCGCTGCGAGCTGGATTCGCTTCTGCACAGAGAAACCCAATTTATCTTCGAACACAACACCTTAACAACTCGGTCATCACAGCTGAATTAGCACTCTTTTAAAAAAACTAACACACAGACTGATCCGGGACAGTGAGCACTCCCGGTGTAAACAGAATGATGGTTGGACAACAATCCTGCATACGATTAGTAGTGAAGTCAGACGCCTTATCCATTAGGCCAAATATATTTCGTGTGCAATCCGGCTATTTTGCTTCTGAAGGCCGGCCCTGCTGTCGCAATGCTTGTCTGTCGAGTGGTCCCGCAGGTCTAAATGTATTGGTTGGTTTCAAAGCACCAATTCAGCTTGGTGCGACTGGGCCGTGTGATTTTGAAAGCTGAGACAGGGAGTAAACAGAGAAGGAAAAGCACAGGGAAATAGCAAGAGGGAGAAAAAGAGCTGTCTGTCAGAACACTGTAACAGGCAGCTGCTGATTCCTGTCACCAGGTTATTGCTGAAGTTCGGGTCTTTGATTACACTTTTTCAGACACTGTTTAAAATACCGGATATTCTGGGTTGACATCGGGACAGGGCAATTTGTCTTCAATTTATTCATGATAGTTACCTCATTTGTGAATTTTAACAACAAAATAATGTGACAATGCTTTACATGGTTTTATCGGACAGCAGGTAAACATTTCAAATATATTTCCGTGTGTCCTGGTCATCATGTATCACTAAAACAGATTATCTGATCACTTATCATTTTTCTGTTTCAATACATCTGTTTTCTGTTAGAATTAATGATGTAGTGTTTCATTGGAAATTCATTCACTCTCCCCACACTGTCAAATATAGGAGAGAGATTGACAACTCCCATCCCTATCTGAGCTTTCTCGGCGGTTGTTGTATCACTTGATGCTCCATATCTTCTCGCTGCCTTCCAGTCGAGCGCTGGATCCTCTTCAAAGATTTTCAGGTTTAAAAAAGAATGTCCATCACTGTATGAGTCGAAAGATTGGGGAATTTGTTCTCTTGCCGATTCCCCACTAGCTCCCTGCTCTGTATTACCCTAAACATTTTACAACTACAGCTAAGAACAACCTCTGACTGCAGCACTTGACAGCTCAACCCGCCTCTATAAATTGCAGTTTAGAATGCTGGAGGTTAAAATACTTTCCTTCAGTTACAGGTAGCTAACAAAAGGGCAAAAAAATCAACGTATCGAGCAGCATCAAAGTCAGACCTCCACCAGCAAGCTGATGCATCGGGATGGGCGCCTGCTGGGCGCCTGCTGCCTCGGTACTTTAGCAGCCAGCAGATCATGAACTGTCTGACTGCAGCAGTGCAGCGCTTTAGAAGACAGCTGCAAACGGCAAAGTTGTTTCGCTCTCAATTCCTCTGCTCTGCTCACAACTGCTTTGGACCTTGAAGCCGCTCTGGACAGTAATCTCACTGAAGCAAAGAGTGACCGCGGTGTGTCTGTCAGCGGGTAGGTGACGAGGTTAGGGTTGCTATGGGTCGCTTTCAATCGAGGCTAGGGCACGATGCAAGGGGGAGGGTTGCTTCGAGGTTTGGAATACATTGCCAGTCGGGAGCGTGACAAATCGAAAGCAACTAAAAAAAGAATAACCCAATCACCAGATTTATAATCTGTAGATCCGCTTTGGGAAAGTGGACCAAAGCAGAATGAAGGGCGAACTGTCCAACTGCCCAGAAGTGATCTAGGCACAGCTCGGTCTGTGCGTTCCCTGGTTTACGACGCTGCAACATTACTCACATAGAAATCAATCAACTCAGTGGGAAGAATTCTAACAGCAGGTAATTTATTCTACTGATTGATGGAATGCCGAACGTGGTTACCGAGTGACGGTGAACAGTTTACTAACTTTTGTTCCATTCAACCGAATTGTGATGAAATATGATCCTGTGTCCTTTTATATATTGTATTTGAAGGGTCTCGGTAAAAATGTTCAGTTATTCTGACAGCGGGGTGTAGGTGAGTCGCTGGTGAGTGTAACTGGCTCAGGGCTGGGTGCAGGAAGCTCGATGACGGACTCTCCATCTCTCTCTCTGATGCAGAGAATTGATTGACAGCTGGAGACTTTTGGTGTATTGATTAATGCAGGATGTTCCCGCCAAACCGTGTTATGATTGACAGTTGCAAACCACGTGTTAGTCCCAGGACACAAGCCAGCACGGTTATAATTGCCCAGTTTATAAACACGGTTCACCGGCAGTAATGTGAGAATTTGCCTTGTTGGGTGCTGCCTTTATGCAGCCGCGATGGCGAAGTTGTTAAGGGGTTCGTACTTGAAATCCAATGGGGTTTCCCCACGCAGGCCCAATCCATGCACTCAAAGGATTGGCTCAGTGTTGCTCACAAACCTTGTTTTCTGTAGAATCATAGAAATCTACGGCACAGAATAAGGCCATTCGACCCATCGTGTCTGTGCCAGGCAAAAAAGAGCTATCGAGCTCCCAGAGACCGCTCCGCTTTACAGAATGTTAGACGTTTCAGTCCCGGTTTTAAGGATACTGAATAATTGGCTAGAAAGCTGCACTAATTACCTCCAGCTTGATTTCATTATTATTTCAATAAAGGAACTAATAAACGAACTGTTCAAGAAGGCATGCTGGGAGCCTTGACCAATATCCGAAAGTGTTCTGCAGACTGTTACACAGAACTGAGCATGGAATAATCAATTCTAATAAAATTATCGGCAATAATTTGGATTGCTGAAAAACCTTAGTTCCGAGGAGAGCTCATCGACCTGTAACGTTAACCCTTTTTTTCTCTTTCCACAGATGTTCCTGGACCTGTGGAGATTTTCCAGCATTTTCAGAATAAATCCCTTTTCACGATCAGCATTCTGCTTCTTTGTGTGTTATTAGGCTCCAGTTTGCATTAGCAAACAAGAAAATAATTGTGTTGTTTCGAAAATAAGGAGGTGAACTGTGAGCATTGGTGGTTCAGGTGTAGTATTCTTGACTGCCACCTGGGCTCCCTCCCCGGCTATTGCAAAACTCCAAACTTTCTTAATTTATTGCAGGAATCATTTTAAATCAAAGCAGTTACGTGCACAAAAAAGACTCACTGTTGGAATCAGATCGCAATTTCTTTGTCTATTTGAATGTGAATCCCGTTGCTGCAACTATCGGCCAAACTGTGACTATGTTCATCATAAAAAAGTTCAGCTTTCGGTTTTCTGGTAACGCGGAAGCTGAAGGGCCCACTTGCTCAATGAAAAAGGAGAATATACATTAAGCAAATCGTCACGGATAATTAAAGCGGACCCGATACAAGCAGCATCAGTCAGTGATCGCCTGGACTGGGTATGCTTATTGGCCGTTTTGGACATCCCAAGTTCTAATTCCACCCTAAGTGTATTACATACTGCGTGAAAACGTATTCTATAAGAAACACTCCTTTTTCAACCGACCGTTTGAAAAAGTCTCTGACTTGTTCAAACGGGAAAAAGTAAATTGCTCTCACTGACTGAAGCTGACTGTTCATTTACAACATTGACGACCCTCTGTTTACCCGACATCTCTGGGAGGTTATTTGTGCACTCCTTTGTGAAGAGAGAGCCAACGTATGTATTTAATTGATTTGCCATTTCTTTGTTCTCCATTATACATTCCCCTGATTCTGATTGTACATTGTATAAGAGAGCGGGATTGGATGGAAATAGAGACATGGAAACAAAGAAGATAAGAGCAGGAGTAGGCCATTTGGCCCCTCGAGCCTGCTCCGCAATTTAATGAGATCATGGCTGATAATCCAAATACAGTACCCTGTCCCTGCTTTCTCCCCATATCCCTTGATCCCTGTAGACTTAAGACATATATCTAACTCCTTCTTGAATATATTTACTGAATTGGCCTCAGCTGCCTTCTGTGGTAAAGAATTCCATAGGTTCACCACTCGCTGGGTTAAGAAATTCCTCCTCATCTCTGTCCAAGGTGGCTTACCCTTTATCTTTTGACTGTGACCCCTGTTTCTGGACTCCCCCGCCATCAGGAATATCCTTCCAGGACCTAGTTTGTCTAGTACTATTAGAATTTTATAAATTTCAATGAGAACACCTCTCGTTCTTCTGAACTCCAGCGAATATAAGCCGAATCGACCCAATCTCTCCTCATACGCCATTAATGCCATCCCAGGTATCAGTCTGGTGAATCTTCGCTGCACTCCCTCCATGGCAAGAACATCCTTCCTCAGATAACCGACCAAAACTGCACACAATACTCAACGTGTGGTCTCACCAAGGCCCTGTACAACTGCAGCAAGACATCCTTGCCTCTAGACTCGAATTCTCTCGCTATGAAGGCCAGCAAAGAATCTGACAGATGGAGTTTAATGTGGGAAAGTGGAGGTTATCCACTTTAGTAGGAAAAATAAAAAAAACATATTATTATTTAAATGGGGAGAGATTACAAAATGCTGTGATGCAGAGGGGTCTGGGGCCCTTGTACGTGAATTACAAAATGTTAGCATGCAGGTACAGCAAGTAATTAGGAAGGCAAATGGAATTTTGACCTTAATTGCAAAGGGAATGGAGTCTAAAAGTACGGAATCCTGCTACAACTATACAGGGCGCTGGTGAGACAACACCTGGAGTGCTGCATACAGTTTTGATCTCCTTATTTAAGGAAGGATATACATGCATTGGAGGCAGTTAAGAGAAGGTTCCCGAGGTTGATTCCGGAGATGAAGAACTTGTATTATGAAGACAGATTCAGCAGGTTGGGCATATGCTCTTTGGACTTTAGAAGAATGAGAGGGTGTTCTGAAGGTGCTTGACAGGCTAGATGCAGAGAGGATGTTTCCCTTCGTGGGGGAACCTAGAACTAGGGGCATGATTTCAGAATAAGGGGGCACCCTTTTAAATCGAACATGAGGTGGAATTTCTTCTCTCAGATAGTCGTGAATCTTTGGAATGCTCTTCCCCAGAGAGCTGTGGAGGCTGCGTCTTTGAATATATTTAAGGTGGAGATAGACAGATTTTTGAAATGTAAGGGAGTCAAGGGTTATGGGGAGCGGGCAGGGAAGTTCAGATCAGCCATGATCCTATTGAATGGCGGAGCAGGCTCGAGGGCGAAATGATCTACTCCTGCTCCTACGTCGTATGTTGCACTCTGGAACTCCTTTTGACTCTAAACCACTCTTCAAACATGCCTGAAGCCCTAAAATTTTACCACAGCTTCGGGCTCTAACCGCCTTTAACCAAATTCTTCCTCCCAATCCTTCTCCTTTCTCGCTCGGGGCTCAGTGTCTCCCTCCTTGTCAAAGCTCGGAGCTTTTTCCCTGAGGTTTGCCCACTGACATGACAGGATGAATTTCTCTTCCTTTACTCAAATTATTATTCTGTTCCTTGACAGCAGAATGACAGAAAGTTTGATACATGTTTAAAAATGTTTACTTAAGGAAGAATTTTAGCTCTGCATTGGCCGAGCATTGGCCCTGTGTCTCTCGCGTAACAATCGAAAATTCCATCCCGAACCACCAATGTTCTCTAAGTCCTCCGCTTCAATTCACCTGTCACATTCTTGTTTCTGTTATTGAAAAAGTAACAGACAAAGCAAAATACCGCAGAGTCTGGAACGGGAATTATTCAGAAAATGCTGTAAACACTCCGCAGCTCCGGGATCATCTGTGGAGAGGAAACACAGGGTTAACGTTTCAGCTAGAGTAGCTCGCCTCAGGTCTAAGGTTTTGCACCAATCATTGGAAAAAATTGCAGGTAATTTGATTATAATTGATATTTCCACGCTCTGGTCAGTGTGATTTTACAGATACAGTGCTAATTTGTTGCTTAACTTCACAAATTATAAAATAAAGCTGGGATTCCAAGTCAGAAACTCCTCTTTACTTAACGGGCACTTTAACCAACTAAGCCACAGGAGCCAATGCTACAGGTATCGCCGGTCCCTCTGGATTGGTTTATCTTTGACTCTCCAACTGTGGTGGTTCCTGAACCCGGGAGTTTGTGCTGCTTTGTGTGTGAGCTGCAGACTTGAGGAAAAGTCCTGCCTGCACCCCCAGATTGACAATGTGGAAAATGTGGAGCAGGCGTCTGGAAACAAATCGATTTTTCATATTAATCTCACAGTTTTGGCACATTTGGGACTGAATTACAGGTGTAATAATAAAATCGCAGGTTTCTTGTTTTGAACGGGACACAAGCTCTGCACAGAATTGTAGGCAGTTTATTATTTTAAGTCTTTTGCAATGTCGCCAAGCGGAGGGAATTGGGGACTTTTCACAAAAATGCGAGGGGCTCGTCCGAGATTTGGATATTCACCTCGCGCATGTAAATCAGTGGATTATTCTGTGTGAAAGTCATATCGCTAGACCCCAATGTCTCCGTCGCTGTGTTTTTTCCTGATGGACTTCTCAGGCTTCCATGAACGGCCGAGGCTGAACTAACCCACAACACCATCAGAAAAGTGTAAAGAAAGAAATAATGACTGAGATGGCAGGGAACGTAATTCAGAAAAGGAAATTTCAGACTTTCTAAACGGATCTGGTGAAGTGAGACTAATGTAGAGGACTTGAAATATTTTGTTTACCACGTGATGTTGCTGTACATTGAAAAGTAATCGAGATTGGATGGACAGAAGCGGTACATTGTAACAGAAAGTGGGATTGGATGGACAGAAGCGGTACATTGTAACAGAAAGTGGGATTGGATGGACAGAAGCTGTACTTTGTATAAGAAAGCGGGATTGGATGGACAGAAGTGGTACATTGTATAAGAAAGTGGGATTGGATGGACAGAAGCGGTACATTGTATAAGAAAGTGGGATTGGATGGACAGAAGCTGTACATTGTATAAGAAAGCGGGACTGGATGGACAGAAGTGGTACATTGTATAAGAAAGTGGGATTGGATGGACAGAAGCTGTACATTGTATAAGGAAGTGGGATTGGATGGACAGAAGCGGCACATTGTATAAGGAAGTGGGATTGGATGGACAGAAGCGGTACATTGTATAAGAAAGCGGGATTGGATGGACAGAAGTGGTACTTTTTAAAGGAAAGGGGGATTGGATGGACAGAAGCGGTACATTGTATGAGAAAGCTTGTTTCGATGGGCAGAAGCGGTAAATTGTATAAGAAAGCGGGATTGGATGGACAGAAGTGATACATTGTATAAGAAAGCAGGATTGGATGGACAGAAGCGGTACTTTTTAAAAGAAAGTGGGATTGGATGGACAGAAGCTGTACATTGTATAAGAAAGTGGGATTGGACGGACAGAAGTGGTACATTTTATAAGAAAGCGGGATTGGAGGGACAGAAGTGGCACAGTGATAAAGAGCGGGATTGGATGGGCCCACGCGGTCTGAAAGGATGGCGCATCGGCTGTGGGTGGCAACTAAATCTTACCGCTTCGTTTCCAGAGACTCATGGTTTGATTCTCGCTGGAAGGGCGCGGTTTCATTTTTTGCTATGGGAGACGTTCCCAGGTTCAAATTATGTCGTGTTTAGTTTTGCAAAATTTGGGATTGACATCTCCAGACAATGTTTGAGTTCCGATGGAAAAAATGCACTGGGTTCATCGACACAACACAGGTGGAGTAAATAAAATATTTCAAGGCGGTGCGCAGATGGAAGCTGACTAGCTAATTATTCACAATTAAACTGACCTCATTGTCGATTCCCATTCCTCGAAGGACACGAATGAACGAGTTGTGGTTTTGCAGCTAAAGCTCACCAGGGATCCCCGACTATTGAGCGACTCTGGTGGGACTCGAACCCACAACATTTAAATGCCTCTTCGACCACTGAACTAGAATTCCAATGCGGTATCCATTCTCTTCCTCGTTGCTTGCTGTACCAAGATGCGAGCTTTCTGCGTTTCTTGCATGAGGACACCTAAATCTCTCTGAACACCAACATTTAAAAAATATTCTGGTTTTCAAATCTTCCTACCAAAGTGAATAAACTCGCATTTCCCTACATTATACTCCAACTGCCACCTTACTGCCCACTCATTTAGTCTATATCCCTTTGCAGACTCCTTGTGTTCCCCTCACAGCTTACTGTCCCACCTAGATTTGTATCGTCAGCAAAATTGGATAAATTAAACTCGGTATCTACATCTAGGTCATTAATATAGATTGTAAATAGCTGATGCTCCGACACTGATCATTGCGTCACCCCACTAGTTACAGCCTGCCAACCTGAAAAAGCTCTGTTTATCCCTACTCTCTGTTTTCTGTCTGGTAACCAAACCTCTATCCATGCTACTATATTACCTCAACCCCATGAGTCCAAACCTTGTGTAATAACCTTTTATGTGGCAACTTATCGAATGCCTTTTTGAAATCCAGATATACTACATCCAGTGGTTCCCCTTTAGTTACCCTGCTAGTTATATTTTGTTGGTGGTGGAAGCTTATTTACTCCTTAAAACCGTGCTCACACGCCAGTGCCTTATGATCCAAAATTGAAATCGGCAACTTCTCCCAGCTTTTTTTTCCTTCCACAATCAATAGCCCTCGTTTACTTTCCTCCTTCAAAATCATTGTTGCTTGCCTGCGGCACTGCCTTAATCTAACCTTCACTGTCATGTACTTACGCCGTTAAGTTTGCTCGGCTACCACCGCTGTTCCTTGTGGGCACGTGTTGCATTCACACCAATGCAAATGATTGCCTGAAAACCAGTCGATACATTTAGATCTGCGGGACCACGCGACAGACAATTGCTGGGACAGCAGACAAGCGCTGGGACAGCAGGGCCGGTGATCGCAAGGCCATGGCCCGGACTTTCACTTTGTTTTCCTGGGGGAATCGTGATAAAGGCGATGTTAACTGAAGAACTGAGTTGTGTGATCATGGTAATTGGCGCTTCACCCTTACCAGTACAGGTGCGTGAGGCACGGGCAGCGCTGCATAGCTGCGAGTGGGGGACTAGGTGACAAACTTTGGCTTGCTGGTGTGGTGCAGTAACATCGGAAGTGGACTGCCTTCAAATTAACAGGTCTGTGGAAGGGTGTAATTGAAACAAATAAAAGATAACTAGAAAGAGTGCTAGTTGATGAAAGCAGTGATTACAGGATGTTGGCCATAACGGAAAGTTCTTTGAATGCCGGTGGCACGGGACACTGTGTTTTTTATGATGAGCGGGGTCAGGAATAAAGATTAACTGAAATAAACTGAACCGTCTTGGCGTGAATTAGAAAAATGCGCTGGTCTAAAATCGATAAAATATTTGCAATTAAATTATTTTACAAATGATAAAGTTCACCATATTTCCAGCCCCCTCGTCATTTGATTTTCCCATTAATCTTTCAAGTGGTGTAAAGCACGTGTAGATTGGATTTCGCTCTCAGCTTCTCCCATCGCTGTGAAAATGAAACAGGAGGAGGCGAGGATTGCCCCGAACAGCAGAGCTGGGCACTCACTCTATTTCTATTGCTGCAGGAGTTGTTCTGTTCCTGTAAAGATTCCCCTCACCATTAAAACGCCTGTTATAACTCACAGGCTTTAAATGGATGGTTTTGTTAGATGTCAGAGAGCTTCCAATCAAAAAGGTTTTAATAAATCTGCAAAAAGATGAGGTTAGGGCGCGAACTGATAAGCTGTTTATCTCTGAGATAATATCAAAATCAGGATCCTTGTCCAATACGGCAGGAAACCGCGAGCAAGGAGGAAGGGAATGAAGGGCAGAAGAAAAGAAGGAGAGAAAGAAGGAAGAAAGGAGGGAAGGATGGAAGGAAGAAAGGAAGGAAGGAAGGAAGAACGAAAGGATGAAGGAAGGAATGAAGGAAGGAAGGAAGGAAGGAAGGAATGAAGGATGGAAGGAAGGAAGAATGGAAGGAGGGAGGGAAGAAATGTTGAAGGAAGGAAGGAAGGAAGGAAGGAGGGAAGGAAGGAAGGTTGGAAGGACGGGAGATGTTTTGGAGGAAGGTAGGAACGAACGAATGAAGGAAGGAAAGAGCTGGGTAAAATATTATTTTGAGTTAACTAAAAAAGGGGGGAAAGTCAGGTGAGGGTAAATTTAGATATCTAAAGAGAATGGTCAAGGCAATAGAGCAGTGTAGCGAAATGGGTATACATAAGCAGAGTTTGACAGGAATGGACAGAAACCCTAAAGGTAACAGTGCAGCAGAGAAATAGGTCAAAGCAGGAAATAATGGTAAAATATGTAAATTAAAGGCACTTTATCAAAATGCACGAAGCATTTGTAACACGATAGATGAACTTGTCGCACAAATCGTGATAAATAGTTTGATCTAATAACCATTACAGAGTCCTGGTGTGGAGATGCCGGAGTTGGACTTGGGTGGACAAATGTAAGAAGTCACACAACACCAGGTTATAGTCCAACAGCTTTATTTGAAATCACAAGCTTTCGGAGCGCTGCTCCTTCGTCAGGTGAAGTGGAGAGATGCATAAAAACACAGCTTATATAGTCAGAGAATAATGTCAGATGTTTACATGCAATCTTTCTAACTGCCATTTATCACACCTCGGCAGAGAGATAATCACAGCAAACAAAGGTGTGAACGGAGTTCAAACAGGTCAGTCAGGAAAACATTACATCAAAGAACAATGAGGTGGGGTCACAAGCGTTCAAATGTTGCAGATGCTGGGGTCTGTATGAAAAACAAAAAACCAGACCAAAAACATTTTTTTGCTGAAAATCACAGCAGGTCCGGCCGCATCTGTGTGTAGAGAACAAGCCAACGACGACACGAGTCTATATGACCCTGCGTCAGGTGGTGTTACATGTAGCGTGACATGAACCCAAGATCCCGTTTCAGGCCGTCCTCATGGGTGCGGAACTTGGCTATCAGCTTCTGCTCGACGATTTTGCGTTGTCGTGTGTCTCGAAGGCCACCTTGGAGAATGCTTACCCGAAGATCGGAGGCTGAATGTCCTTGACTGCTGAAGTGTTCCCCGACTGGGAGGGAGCACTACTGCCTGGCGATTGTTGCGCAGTGTCCGTTCATCTGTTGTCGTAGTGTCTGCATGGTCTTGCCGATGTACCATGCTCTGGGGCATCCTTTCCTGCAACATATGAGATAGACAACGTTGGTCTGTTTTTTGGTTTTTCATACAGACCCCAGCATCTGCAACATTTGACCCCTTGTGACCCCACCTCATTGTTCTTTGATGTAATGATTTCCTGACTGACCTGTTCGGATACCATTCACACCTTTGTTTGCTGTGATTAGCTCTCTGCCGAGGTGTGATAAATGGCAGTTAGAAAGATTACCTGTAAACATCTGACTTTATTCTCTGACTATAAAAGCTGTGTTTTTATGCATCTCTACACTTCACCTGACGAAGGAGCAGCGCTCCGAAAGCTTGTGATTTCAAATAAAGCTGTTGGACTATAACCTGGTGTTGTGTGACTTCTTACATTACAGAGTCGTGGTTGCAAGGTGGCCAAGGTTGGGAACTTAATGTACAAGGATACTTGACGTAAAAGGAGGGGAGTAGCCCTGATAATAAAGGGTGACATAAGGACAGTAGATGGATAGGATCTCGGCTCAGAAGATCATGAAGTACAATCAGAATGGGTGGGATTAAGGAATAACAAGGGGCAGAAAACACAGGTAGAAGTAATACATAGGTAGAGTAGCTGTGCCGTTGGATAGAATATTAATCAACAAATAGTAAGAGCTTGCAACAAAGGTAATGGAATAATCTTGGGAGACTTCAATCTTCATATCAACTGGACAAATCAAATTGGCAAAGGTAGTCTGGAGGACGAGTTCATGGAATGCTTTCAGGACAGTTTCCAAGAACCATATTTCATGGAACCGACAAGTGAGGTTATTTTATATCCTTTACTGTGTGAATTAGCAAATTCATAGACAAGGATCCTCTGGGGCAGAGTGATTATAATATGATAGAATTTCACGTTAATTTTGAGAGTGATTTACCTAAGTCCGAAACTAGAGTCTTAAACGTGAGTAAAGCTTATTACATAGGAATGAGGGGTGAGGAGGCTAAGGTAGATTGGAAAAATAGGTTAAATTGTATAGCGGTAGATAAGCAGTGACTAGCATTTAAAGAAATCTTTCATAATTCTCAGCAATAATACATTCCATTGAGAAAGAAAAACTCCAGGGGAAAAGTGATCCAACCGTGGCTAAAGAAGTTAAGGAGAGCATTTGATTGAAAGATGAAGCTTATAAAGTTGCAAACAGTAATAGTAAGCCTGAGGATTAGGAGAGTTTCAGAAACCAGCAAAGGTTGATCACAAATGTGATAAAAAGGGAAAAAAATAGAATATGAGAGAAAACTAGCAACAAATATGAAAGCAGATTTTACGAGCTTCTGCAAGTATGTAAAAAGAAAGGGAGTAGCTAAAGTAAACGTTGGTCCCTTAGAAGCTGAGACAGGATAAATTATTATGGGGAATAAGCAAATGGCAGAAACGTTAAACAAATATGGCCCAGAAATTAGGGTCGGGGGCTTGACGCGGGTGCAAGCCCCATATCTGCACTTATCTAGCGCGCTGGCCGTTGTGCTCTCGGCACGCGTGGAATTCTGTTTTCTTGAAGAGCACTCCCGGCCAGCATCTGACGTCATGCCACCCAGGATTGCAGCCTGCATGAAGCGTCCAGTGCGGAGTTTAAGGGAGACGTGGCCTGTGAGATCGCATTAGCATAGGACATTCCCCCAATTTTTCTCACAAGCTCCAAAGCCTTGGTACTTGCAGAAGCAGCATGATAAGTAGGTTCTTTGTACTTTATGTATCTTTTATAAACTTTTAAATAGTTTTACATGAATTGGAAGAATCTTAAATAGTTTGAAAGAGATTTGAAGCAATTTAAAGAGTTCTAAAAGCCCTGAAAGCATTTTTTCCATTGATTTCATTTAATTAGCAAAGTGCAATGGCTGGAATGAGCACAATTCACGTCGTTCAAAGAACTCAGAATTTGACTGACGATGACCTCAGCAATCACCTCAACGAGGTGGAGGCGATCCGCCTGCGGGTCATTGGGAATGAGAAGTCCAGGGTGCCACGAAAAGGACAGATGATAGCTTGGTCAGAAGTTGCCCAGGCTGTCAGTGTGATCTCCACCATTGCATGTACAGCGGAACAATGCTGCAGAAATTTAGTGACTTATTGCGGTTTGTCAAGGTTTGTACAGTTATTAGAAAAGTCAACTGTAACATTTCTTTAAATTTAACTGAACTAGTTTTAAAAAGCTATTCAATACATGTAGTATAGTCAAGTGACTTCTTGGTCCAGTCACCTGAGGTTGCAATAAAATTTTATGGCTTTGTGGCCTGCTCAGGGTCATCTATTTTGCTCTTATCTTGATTCCACTGGTTTGAGCTGTAAAAATACAATTAGTGAGTGAAAAAATCACAACTGGCGCTAGGCTTTGCGCTTCACCAGAACTAGCGCCCCAAACGGGGCTATACCCAATTTCTAGGCCAGAGTCATCAAAGCATTTGGGGTCCCTGTCTGAAATGCAGGTGGGTGTTTCATATTTTCTGCTTTAATTTTAGAGGAAAAGTGCTCACAACGCGAGAGAATGTGCACTGACAGGCGGTGGTGTTGTCAAGCTAAGGGATTTAACCGAACATGAGGAAAGGAACCAGCAGCTGTTTGAAGTTACTAGCGATCGCCCCTTGGCTGATTTTCAATCAGAGTTTGGTACACCTGAACGTGAGTTGCGATGGCCAGCTATTTGTTTAAAAATGTTAGGTGTGTGTTGAATATCTGTGATGTGGCAGATCATGATTTACCTTTGCAAATGTTTACTGTTTCCTTTCCACAGTTGGACAGCATACCTCTCACACATGGTATGAGCAGTGCGTTGTGTCTGCGGCCGCAGAGGGCATTGGGGAAGGGGTTGCTGATGCAGTGGGAGCAGTAAGTGAGGTGGTGGAGCAGCAGGAGCAACTTGTGCTATGTCAGCTAGTGCAAGAGGAGTGTATGGACACTGCGTTGCTGCACAGTATCTCACCAGCTCCTGGCCCCTCTGGCTCTGTGCGAGTCACTGATGACTGCAGCCCCACAGACAGACACCAGCTTGATACTGCAGCGCAGGTGGGAGGAGCAGAAAGACATTTATTGAACAGCACTTATAAGCTGAGTTGCAACAGATTGAAAGTTTCTGTCAATTGATGAGTTCCATTACTGAGAAGGATGTTGATTCTAGAGCCTCTATCAAGCAGGGAATCGATAATCTTGGCATTACACTTAATCAGATAGCATTGCAGTTGGTGGCGCTTAATGAGAATATCGTTAAACTATTTAATTCGCAAGAACCACATTCTGCTGCCATTACTTTGACTCCTGCAGAAGCGCCCTTACCTGCTCACTGTGCAGAAACAGTGCGGGCCCAGGTTCCAGCTGTTCCGCCAGACATGATGCAAGCAAACGTTGACTTGCAGCAGCAGCAACCCTGTCATGAGGCAATTGCTGAAGGGCAAGAGATAGCACACAGGCGCCTTTCAAGTGGCATCAGAGGGCTCCAGTCACGGGGAGGGAAAAGGCGCAGGAATCGTTAGCGTGTCACCTTTTGCGCAATGCACCTCCTTGGACCCTCAGTCACAGATGCGAGAGGCCAAATCATTCAGTTGTTTAATTTTTCATTTTATTTACATGTTAAATGTTGTCTTTGCTTTCTTCATTGACATGTATATTTGTGACTGAAAGGATATGTAACCTTTCCCTTTTAGAAGTACAGCCTGTAGTCACTTTGAAAAAATTTGAACTTTTATTTCAGCAAAAATATTTTTACAACTGTTTGAAAATTAGAAAATAGCTAGTTTCCATCTTGAATGTCTTTATTACACTATGAAACCAAAAAAAGTTACTTTAAACTGTTTACAAAGTTTTTTCCAAACTATTTATTTCAGCGAATGTTTGCAAAGTTGAAAATAGGTAGTTAACATCTTCAATGTCTTAATTGCATTCAGAAACCAAAAAAAGTTACTTTAAACTGTTTACAAATTTTTTTCTGAACTATTCATCTTTACAAATGTTTGAAAAGTAGAAAATAGCTAGTTAACATTTAAAAGTTATAAACTATCTGCATCAAAACTGAACATGAAAACTCTTTGATGCTGCAATAAATATTCACTGTTTCACTTTAAACTGTGTCTGCGCCTTTCTTTGCCTTGCGGGGGGAGGGGTAGGTAGAAGGCGACACTACCTTGTGAAGGAGTTGGCTACTAGCAGTTCCCGAGCAGCCTTACTTTTGCCAGCACTTGGCTCCTCCCCATGAGGCCTGGCCCCAGCCACATTCGCATCGATTTCATTCTCCAATTCAGCAGGGAGCTCTTCTGCAGTGCTAAGGGTCAGTCCTTCCTGCAGGACAAAGTTACGCAAAGCACAAAAGGCCATCACAATCCTTGCCACTTTCTGGTGAGAATAATGCAAGGTCCCCCCTGACCTATCCATGCACCGGAAGCGTGATTTCAGAACTCGGATTGTCCTCTCCACCACTTGATGTGTGGACACGTGTGCCTGGTTTTATCTCTCCTGAGCCTCATTATTGGTCTTGCGGTAGGGGTTCATCAGCCTTGGTCTTAGCGGGTAGCCCTTGTCAACCAATATCCATGCTGATCCTGGAGGCAATTTGCTGAGGGCATCATATAAGTTAGAGTTACGGAGGATGAAGGAGTCATGATTACTTCCCCAGTGCGCTGCATTCACGTTTATGATCCTGAGGTGCGCATCACCTACTATTATTACAATCAATGAATGATACCCCTTCCTTTCAATTCAGGTCATAGGTGCATCCAGTGGTGCCTTCAATGCAATATGGGTTCCATCGAAAGTCCGAATCACTTTGGGAAATCCAGCAATGCGTTGAAATGCAAGGGCCATCCCCTTTTCTTGTCGAGTGGACAAGTCATACTTAATGAACTCTGAAAGCCTAAGGAAAATTGCATCTGTGACCTGGTGAATGCCGACCCTCACAGCATGCTTGGAGATGTTGCTTATGTCACCGGTGCCTGCTTGAAATGACCCAATTGCAAAGAAGTTCAGTGCTGTGGTTACCTTCATGTTCACTGACAAGGCAGTGCGGGTCTTCTAGCGTGGTTGCAGGTCCTCCTCCAACATGCCTCTTTACTGAAGCGCAGCCTCCTCACACACAACTCCTCCGACAGCATCTCAAATGATCGCCTCTCCCTGTTGTGGTAAACCACTGTTATTGTATCCTTGTGTTATCGTTATTGCATATTGTTAACTCTGGTTGGCGCTGTGTAACAATGCATGCCTCAGCTGGCTCCACCCACATGACCAGGTATAATGGTGGGTGTTTCGGCAACCCACTTCCTTCTTGGAACCAGTTGGCCACGAGAGGCATGCTCTGTTCTTTAGTTAATAAAAACCTTTTCATTACTTTCCTAATTCATCGCCTTTTATGGAGTAATTGATAAGCGTATCAATTTTATTAACTTAAAGTAAAATGTCGACTCCTGAACAGCAACAACAGCAGGCGTTGCTGCGAGCCCTCAGACCAGCATGCCTGGACCTCGACCCTCAAGCAGCGGGTTCATCGACCAATTTCGAACACTGGCTGAGCTGCTTTGCATCCTTCCTAGAAGCCTCCGCCGTGACATCGGAGGAGAACAAACTAAAAGTTTTGACCGCCCAGGTGAGCCTTCAAGTATATACACTCATCTGGGACGCTACTACGTACACGGCGGCCCTCGAACTACTAATAGGGCAATACACGCACCCAGTGAACATGATTTACGCCAGACACCTTTTGGGATCCTGCAGGCAGCAACCGGGGGAATCAGTAGAGGCATTTTTACGGGCGTTACAGACACTCTGCAGGGACTGCGACTGTAAGGAGGTAACGGCTGCGGGGCACGCGGAGGGACTTACCTGTGATGCCTTCGTTAGGGGCCTCCAGTCCGACTACTCCCGGCAGATACTGCTCGAAAGCAAGGAGCTCGACCTGAAGACGGCCGTTGCCCTTGCGCTCTCGTTAGATGCGGCCCACCGAAACCTCGAAGCATGCTCATGTAACGGCACCGCGCCATGGCCATCGCAACCTTGGGACATGGGACTGCCGCCCCCGGTACCAACTGCTGCAGCGATGTCCCGAAATCAACCGGGAGCGCCGCCCCCGGTACCAACTGCAGCGATGCCCTGTAACCAGGCCCAAAAATGCTATTTCTGTGGCCAGTTAAAACACCCTAGAGCGCGCTGCCCGGCTAAGACTGCCATCTGCTCGGGCTGCGGGAAGAAAGGCCATTACGCCAATGCCTGCAGGGGGAAACCCGTGAATGCCAGCAGCGCCACGTGTGAACCGTGGGGGCAGCCATCTTATCCGCCATTTTGTGCACCTCCAGCCGCGTGGGGACCTGAATTATGGCCGCCGCCATTTTGTCCACCGCACTCAACCACCATCTTGTCTCCGGACTCGACCACCGTCTCGTCGGACGACCATATCGACTCACTAAGCCATACACTGGCCTCCGTTACGTTGGATCAAGCCCTGCCTCATCATCTATCCAGGTCCATGATGGACATCAAGGTAAACGGCCGCGCCACCACTTGCCTATTTGACAGCGGGAGCACAGAGAGTTTTATTCACCCCGACACGGTACATAGCCACACCCTCACGGCCCTGCCAACACACCATCGGATTTCTGTGGCATCCAAGTCCCATTCAATGGACGTCGGCGGCTACTGTGTGGTGACCCTTTTGGTTAGGGGCACAGAATATAAAAATTTTAAACTCCTTGTCCTGCCCCGTCTTTGCGCTGCTGTGCTGCTTGGGTTGGATTTTCAGTGCCACCTTAAAAGTGTCACATTAGCATACAGTGGACCCCTCCCCCCACTCACAATCTGCAACCAACACCTTTTAAATCGCCCGCCGCACACCACTTGCATCCTTTCCACACTCAAAGTCCCCCCCTCCCTTGTTCGCTAACCTCACCTGCGACTGTATACCCATCGCTACCAATAGCAGGCGGTACAGCGCCGGGGACAGAGCTTTTATTAGCTCTGAGGTGTAGCGGCTCCTGAAGGAGGGCATTTTCGAAGGGAGCACCAGCCCCTGGCGAGCCCAGGTTGTAGTCATTAAAACCACCGATAAATGCCGCCTGGTCATTGACTACAGCCAAACCATAAACCGGTACACTTAGCTGGACGCATACCCCCTTCCTCGCATATCTGATATGGTCAATCAGATTGCGCAATACAGAGTATTCTCCACCATTGACCTTAAGTCAGCATACCAACAACTCCCCATCTGCCATGAGGACCACCAGTATACTGCTTTCGAGGCGAACGGCCGCCTCTACCACTTCCTTAGGGTTCCCTTCAGCGTCACCAACGGGGTTTCGGTCTTCCAAAGGGAGATGGACCGGATGGTTGACCAGAACGCGCTGCAGGCCAACTTTCCCTACCTGGATAACGTCACCATCTGCGGCCACGACCAGCAGGACCATGGCGTTAATCTAGAAAAATTCCTCCGTACGGCCCAGCGGCTGAACCTAACGTACAATAAGGAGAAATGTATGTTTTGCACCAAACGCCTTGCCATTCTCGGCTGCGTAGTGGAGAACGGAGTCATCGGGCCAGACCCCGACAGAATGCGCCCCCTTATGGAGCTCCCCCTGCCCCACTGCCAAAAAGCACTGAAGAGACGCCTGGGGTTTTTCTCTTACTATGCTCAGTGGGTGCCCCACTATGCGGACAAAG
Source organism: Somniosus microcephalus (assembly GCF_052327205.1). Lineage (NCBI taxonomy): Eukaryota > Metazoa > Chordata > Chondrichthyes > Squaliformes > Somniosidae > Somniosus > Somniosus microcephalus. The sequence continues at coordinate 17,534,991 of NW_028225183.1, read as the reverse complement.
CCAGACCCCTCATCAAATCCACATCCTTCCCCCTGACAGCAGAGGCGTGTGCAGCCTTCACTCTTATCAGTGTTTGAGGGAGGGTCAGGACTGGCAGCTCAATATTCCGGGGTATAGAATCTTCAGGCGAGACAGAGAGGGGTGTAAAAGGGGAGGGGGTGTTGCAATATAAATTAAGGAGTCAATTACTGCTGTAAGGAGGGATGATATATTAGCGGGTTCCTCTAATGAGGCCATATGGGTAGAACTTAAAAACAAAAAGGGGCAAGCACTTTGCTGGGAGTGTACTATAGGCCCCCAAACAGTAAGGGGAGATAGAGGAACAGATATGTAGGCAAATCTCAGAGAAGTGCGAAAATAATAGGATAATAATAGTGGGGGATTTCAACTTCCCCAATATAAATTGGGATAGTCAGAGTGTGAAATGCTTAGAGGGTGCAGAATTCTTAAAGTGCATCCAGGAGAGCTTTTTGAGCCAACATGTAGAAAGTCCTACAAGAGAGGGGACGGTACTGGACCCAATTCTAGGGAATGTAGCCGGGCAAGTGGTGGAAGTGTCATTAGGAGAGCATTTTGGCGACAGTGACCATAATTCGGTGAGATTTAAGGTGGTCATGGAAAAGGACAATGACGGCCCGGAAATAAGTGTTCTAAATTGGGGGAAGGCCGATTTTAATATGATAAGGCAGGATCTGGCCAAAGTGGACTGGGAGCAGCTACTTATAGGAAAATCCACATCGAAACAGTGGGAGACTTTCAGAAGGGAAATAGAGAGAGTACAACGCTAAAATGTTCCTGTAAAGGTCAAGGGTGGGACCAACAAGCAAAGGGAACCTTGGATGACAAGGGATATACAAAAATGCATTAGGAATAAAATGGGGGCTTTTGGCAATTACAAAAGACTAAAGACGGAAGAAGCCCTAGAGGAGTATAAAAAGTGCAGGGGCGTACTTAAAAAAGAAATTAGGAGGGCGTGGAGGGGCCATGAAATAACACTGGCGAGCAAAATAAAGGAAAATCCTAAGATGTTTTATAAGTATATTAAGGGCAAGAGGATAACCAGGGAAAGGGCAGGGCCCATTAGGGACCAAAGTGGCAATCTGTGTGTAGAGCCAGATGAGGTAGGCGGGGTTTTAAATGAATTTTTTGCATCTGTGTTCACTATGGAGAAAGACGATGCAGACATAGAAATCGGGCAAGGGGACTGTGACATACTTGAACATATTGGCATCGAGAGGGAGGAGGTACTAGCGGTTTTAGCAGGCCAAAAAGTGGATAAATCCCCAGGCCCAGACGAGATGTATCCCAGGCTGCTGTGGGAGGCAAAGGAGGAGATTGCAGGGGCTCTGACACAAATTTTCAGAACCTCTCTGGCCACAGGGGATATACCAGAGGACTGGAGAACAGCTAACGTAGTACCATTATTCAAGAAGGGTAGCAGGGATAAACCATGGAATTACAGGCCAGTGAGCCTAACATCTGTGGTAGGGAAATTATTGGAAAAAATTCTGAGGGACAAAATTAGTCTCCACTTGGAGAGGCAAGGATTAATCGGGGATAGTCAGCATGGCTTTGTCAAGGGTAAATCATGTCTGACAAATCTGATTGAATTTTTCGAGGGGGTGACTAGGGGGGTGGATGAGGGAAATGCTGTGGATGTGGTTTACATGGACTTCAGTAAAGCTTTTGACAAAGTCCCGCATAGGAGACTGGTCAAGAAGGTAAGAGCCCATGGGATCCAGGGTGCCTTGGCGCATTGGATCCTAAACTGGCTGAGTGGCAGGAGGCAGAGAGTGATGGTCGAAGGTTGCTTTTGTGACTGGAAGCCTGTGTCCAGTGGGGTACCTCAGGGATCGGTGCTGGGTCCCTTGTTGTTTGTGATCTACATAAATGATTTGGATGAGAATGTAAAAGGTATGATCAGTAAGTTCGCAGAGGACACGAAAATTGGTGGGGTGGTAAATTGCGAGGAGGAAAGCCTCTGGCTACAGGACGATATAAACGGGTTGGTCAGATGGGCGGAAAAGTGGCAAATGGAATTTAACCCTGAAAAGTGCGAGGTGATGCATTTTGGACGGACAAATAAGGCAAGGGAATACACAATGAGTGGTAGGACCCTAGGAAGTACAGAGGGTCAGAGGGACCTTGGTGTAAATGTACATAGATCCCTGAAGGCAGCGGAACAGGTAGATAAGGTGGTTAAAAAGGCATATGGGATACTTGCCTTCATTAGCCGAGGCATAGAATATAAGAGCAGGGAGGTTATGATGGAGCTGTACAAAACGTTGGTGAGGCCACAGCTGGAGTACTTTGTGCAGTTCTGGTCGCCTCACTATAGGAAGGATGTGATTGCTTTGGAGAGGGTGCAGAGAAGATTCACCAGGGTGTTACCTGGGATGGAGCGCCTCAGCTATGAAGAGAGGCTGGACAGGCTGGGGTTGTTTTCCTTGGAGCAAAGAAGGCTGAGGGGGGACCTGATTGAGGTGTACAAAATGATGAGGGGCATAGATAGGGTAGATAAAGAGGAACTTTTCCCCTTAGTAGGGGGGTCAATAACAAGGGGGCATAGATTCAGGGTAAGGGGCAGGAGATTTAGAGGGGATTTGAGGAGGAACTTCTTCACCCAGAGGGTGGTTGGAATGTGGAACTCAATGCCTGAAAGGGTGGTAGAGGCAGGAACCCTCACAACATTCAAGAAGCATTTGGATGAGCACTTGAAATGCCATTGCATACAAGACTATGGACCAAATGCTGGAAAATGGGATTAGACTGGACAGGGATGGATGGGCGGCGCAGACACGATGGGCCGAAGGGCCTCTTTCTGTGCTGTAAAGCTCTATGACTCTATGACTCTATGGCTCTAAGAGCGATATTGCGAAGGCCACAATGCACGCAGTGGATGAGTCCATCCCCTTCCAAGTGGAGAGCGATGCATCCGACTTCGCCCTAGCTGCGACCCTTAACCAGGTGGGGAGACCCGTGGCCTTTTTCTCAAGGACCCTCCAGGGCCCCGAGATTCGACACTCCTCTGTCGAAAAGGAGGCCCAGGCCATTGTGGAAACGATGCGTCACTGGAAGCATTACCTGGCCGGAAAACGGTTTACCCTTCTCACTGACCAGCGTTCAGTTGCTTTTATGCTCAATAATAAGCAGAGGGGCAAAATCAAGAATGACAAGATCTTGAGGTGGAGAATTGAACTCTCCACCTACAATTACGATATCTTGTACCGGCCCGGGAAACGAAATGAGCCCCCAGATGCCCTATCACGTGGTACATGCGCCAACGCGCGGGTTAATAGACTGCAGTCCCTCCACAATGACCTCTGCCACCCGGCGGTCACCAGTTTCTTCCATTTCATCAAATCCCGTAACCTGCCCTACTCCATCGAGGAGGTCAGGACCATGACCAGGAACTGCCAAATCTGTGCCGAGTGCAAACCGCATTTTTATAGGCCAGACAGAGCAAGCCTGATCAAGGCCACTCGCCCCTTCGAGCGCCTGAGCGTCGATTTTAAAGGGAGCCTCCCCTCCTCTGACCGCAACGTGTACTTCCTCAACATAATTGATGAGTACTCCCGTTTCCCGTTCGCCATCCCTTGCCCAGACATGACCAGTACCACGGTCATCAAATGTCTGAATGACCTCTTCGCCCTGTTCGGGTTCCCTAGCTATATACATAGCGACAGGGGCTCATCTTTCATGAGTGACGAACTTCGTCAGTACCTGCTCGCGAGTGGTATTGCTACGAGCAGGACTACCAGCTACAACCCCCGGGGGAACGGCCAGGTGGAAAGAGAGAACGCGATGGTTTGGAAGGCCGTCCTCTTAGCCTTAAAATCTAAGGGCCGTCCGACCTCTCACTGGCAGGAGGTCCTCCCTGCGGCACTCCACTCCATCCGGTCACTGCTTTGTACTGCCACCCCTCATGAGCAAATGTTCGTTTTCCCCAGGAAGTCCACATCGGGAACCTCGCTACCGACATGGCTGACTTCTCCTGGGCCCGTCCTACTGCAGAGGCACGTGAGGACCCATAAAACGGACCCCCTGGTCAAGAGGGTGAACCTCCTACACGCCAACCCCCAGTATGCCTACATGGCATACCCAGACGGGCGGGAGGACACGGTCTCCATACGAGACCTCGCCCCCTCGGGTGCCCCTGAATTACCACCGTTTTCCCCCACCACTTCTCCCAACCCAACCCCTGTAGATGGCATGCCGGAGCCCCAGGACCCTTCGTTGACCACCCAGACACCAGATTCGGCGTTGGATACTGCACCACCGCCGCCGCCACCACGACGATCAGGACGTCATACAAGGCCTCCTGATAGACTTACCTACACGAACTTGTAGTACACTTCACCCCGCCGGACTAAATTTTAAACAAGGGTTGAATGTGGTAAACCACTGTTATTATATCCTACTGTTATCGTTATTGCATATTGTTACCTCTGGTTGGCGCTGTGTACCAATGCATGCCTCAGCTGGCTCCGCCCACATGACCAGGTATAAAGGTGGGTGTTTCAGCAACCCACTTCCTTCTTGGAACCAGTTGGCCACGAGAGGCATGCTGTGTTCTTTAGTTAATATAAACATTTTCATTACTTTCCTAATTCATCGCCTTTTATGGAGTAATTGATAAGTGTATCACCTGTACACTCTCTGGGGTGGGTAGTAGTTCCTTCTGATCAGGAGATGGTTGTGGCTCCTCTCTCTTCTATGTTGTTCCCTGGCGTTTCGAATTATTTGAAGCAAAATCACACAGAGCATCAGGGCACCATTTCTAGAGGGCATGTTTCTCGCTCACAGGCCTCCTCTTTCCACAGACGTCCTTGTAAGGAAAAAATGGAAAGATTTGTTAAAGGAATTTTAATAAAGTGAGTGGCTAGAAAATCACCTCGGACTATGGCAGGAAACATGCGTTATCGGCTTGGGAACACGTCATACCCGCCTGATGAATATCACCGCCCGAGATGATTTTCCAATAACTAACATTTTCTGAAAGTCATGCATACATACATTCATACACATACTGAAAGGAATATATACATACATACACATACTTAAAGGAATATATACAGACATACATACTTACATACTTACTTAAAAGAATATATATTACTGATGAAAAGTATCTTTCTTAAAAATTTTGTAAATGTAAAATTATTCATTTTTAAACAGTCATTTTCATATTTAATAAAAAAATCAAATTCAATTAGGCCTTGCACACATCAAGAGTTGTTCCTTAGACCTACTGATGCACTATCAATTGCTACAAATACTGGAAGTTGAGAAAGTAACAGACAGTCTTTTATTACCAGAGAACAGAGCATGCCTCTTGTGGTTGCCTGGTATCCAAAGGGACCGGGGGCTGCCGAGCAGCCACCTTTATATCCAGCCATGAGGGTGGAGCCAGGGGCGGAGTCAGCTGAGGCATGCACAGACAAGTACAACAATATGCAAGAGTGAACAACAGTACTAACAGTGAACAACAGTACTAACAAAAGTGGTGAACAACAATACTAACAACAGTGGTTTACCACATTCACCCCTTGTTTAGAATTGAGTTCGGCGGGGTGAAGTGCACTAAAAATTCGTGTACTGAAGTCTATCAGGAGGCCTTGTAAGCCGTCCTGAGCGTCGCAGCAGCGGCGGTGATGGTGCAGCATCCAACGTTGACCCGGTGTCTCGTTCAGAGGAGGTGTAGCAGGTGGCGGACCCTGGGGCTGCTGCATGCCGTCTACAGGGGTCAGAGCGGGGGTAATGGGAGGTAGCGATGGTGGTCTCTCAGAGGCACCCGAAGGTGCGAGGTCTCGTGCGGGGACTGTCTCCTGGGGGTAGGCAGGAGTAGCGGTGTGTGGCGAAGAGGGTGTTTCAGGAGCACCCGCAGGTGCGAGGTCTCGAATGGAGACTGTGTCCTCCCGCCCATCCGGGTACACCACGTAAGCATACTGCGGGTTGGCGTGGAGGAGGCTCACCCTCTCGACCAGGGGGTCCGCCTTATGGGTCCTCACGTGCTTCCGCAGTAGGACGGGTCCTGGAGAAGTCAGCCATGTTGGTAGCGAAATCCCCGACGTGGATTTCCTGGGGAAGGAGAACATTCTCTCGTGAGGAGTGGCATTGGTGGGTGTACAGAGCAGCGACCGAATGGAATGGAGCGCCGCAGGGAGGACCTCCTGCCAGCGGGAGGTCGGAAGGCCCTTAGATTTTAAGGTTAAAAGGACTGCCTTCCAGACTGTCGCATTCTCCCTTTCCACCTGGCCGTTACCCTGGGGGTTGTAGCAGGTGGTCCTGCTTGTAGCAATGCCTCTCGCGAGCAGGTACTGCCGAAGTTCGTCGCTCATAAAAGATGAGCCCCTGTCGCTATGGATATAGCTAGGGAAACCGAACAATGCGAAGAGGTCATTCAGACATTTAATGACCTTGGTACTGGTCATGTCCGAGCAAGGGATGGCAAACGGGAAACGGGAGTACTCATCAATTATATTGAGGAAGTACACATTGCGGTCAGAGGAGGGGAGGGGCCCTTTAAAATCGATGCTCAGCCGCTCGAAGGGGTGCGTGGCTTTGATCAGGCTCACTCTGTCTGGCCTATAAAAATGCGGCTTGCACTCGGCACAGATCTGGCAGTTCCGGGTCATGGTCCTGACCTCCTCGATGGAGTAGGGCAGTTTATGGGATTTGATAAAATGGAAGAACCTGGTGACCCGCGGGTGGCAGAGGTCATTGTGGAGGGTCTGTAATCTATCAACCTGCGCGTTGGCGCATGTACCACGTGATAGGGTGTCTGGGGGCTCATTGAGTTTCCAGGGCCGGTACAAGATATCGTAATTGTAGGTGGAGAGTTCGATTCTCCACCTTAATATCTTGTCATTCTTGATTTTGCCCCGCTGCTTATTATGAAACATAAAAGCTACTGAACGCTGGTCAGTGAGCAGGGTAAATCGTTTTCCGGCCAGGTAATGCCACCAATGTCGCACGGCTTCCACAATGGCCTGGGCCTCCTTTTCGACAGAGGAGTGTCGAATCTCGGGGCCCTGGAGGGTCCTTGAGAAAAAGGCCACGGGTCTCCCCGCCTGGTTAAGGGTTGCAGCTGGGGCAAAGTCGGATGCGTCGCTCTCCACTTGAAACGGGAGGGACTCATCCACAGCGTGCATTGTGGCCTTCGCAATATCGCTTTTTATGAGAGTGAAGGCTGCACAGGCCTCTGCTGTCAGGGGGAAGGAGGCGGACTTGATGAGGGGTCGGGCTTTATCCGCATAGTTGGGCACCCACTGAGCATAATAAGAGAAAAACCCCAGGCATCTCTTCAGTGCTTGCTGGCAGTGGGGGAGGGGAGCTCCATAAGAGGGCGCATTCTATCGGGATCTGGGCCAATGACTCCGTTCTCCACTACGCAGCCAAGAATAGCAAGGCGCTTAGTACGAAACATACATTTGTCTTTGTTGTATGTGAGATTCAGCCGCGGGGCCGTCCGGAGGAATTTCTCTAGATTAACATCATGGTCCTGCTGGTCGCGGCCGCAGATGGTGACATTGTCTAGATAGGGGAAAGTGGCCTGGAGCGCGTCCTGGTCAACCATCCGGTCCATCTCCCGTTGGAAGACAGAAACTCCGTTGGTGACGCCGAAGGGAACTCTGAGAAAGTGATAGAGCCGACCGTCAGCTTCAAAAGCTGTGTACTGGCGGTCCTCAGCCCTGATGGGGAGCTGGTGGTATGCCGAATTCAGATCAATCGTCGAGAACACCCGCTATTGTGCTATCTGATTGACCATGTCAGATATGCGGGGGAGTGCGTATGCATCCAACTGGGTGTCGCGATTGATCGTCTGGCTGTAGTCAATAACTAGGCGCTGTTTTCCGCCAGTCTTCACCACCACCACTTGTGCTCGCCATGGGCTATTGCTGCTCTCGATAATCCCTTCCTTCAGGAGTCTCGCTACCTCGGATTTAATGAAACCCCTATCCCCAGCACTGTAACGCCTACTTTTGGTAGCGATGGTCTTACAGTCGTGGGTGAGGTTAGCCAACAAGGAGTGGGGGGAGGACTTTAAGGGTGGAGAGGCTGCAAATGGCGCGCGGCGGGCGATTTAAAAACTGCTGGCTGCAGACCATGAGAGGGGGGAGGGGTCCACCGTACGCTAAAGTGACACTCTTAAGGTGGCACTGAAAATCCAACCCCAGTAGGATGGCAGCGCAGAGATCGGGCAGGACCAGAAGTTTAAAATTTTTGTATTCAGTACCCCGCACTGAAAGAGTCACCATACAGTAGCCACCGACTTCCGCTGACTGGGCTTTGGAAGCCATAGAGATGCGATGACACGTCGGCAGGACTGGGAGAGAGTAACTGCGCACCGTGTCGGGGTGTATAAAACTCTCCGTGCTCCCGCTGTCAAAAAGGCAGGTAGTGGCGCGGCCGTTTACCGCAATGTCCATCATGGACCTGGACAGTTGATGCGGGAGAGATAGATCCAGCGTCACAGAAGCCAGCGTATGTTCAAGCGCATCGATGCGGTCGTCCGATGAGGCGGTGGTGGAGACCTGGTCCCCCGTAACCGAAGTCGGAGGCGTCCAAGATGGCGGACAAAATGGCGGCGCCCACGGTCCCGATCCCCACGCGGCTGGGGGAGCCCAAGATGGCGGGCAAGATGGCTGCGCCCACGGTTCGCACGCGGCGCTGCTGGCATTAGCGGTCTTCCCTTTGCAGGCTCTAACGTAGTGACCTTTCTTCCCGCAGCCGGAGCAGGTAGCATTCTTCGTGGGGCAGCGTGCTCTAGGGTGTTTAGCTTGGCCACAAAAATAGCATTTTTGTGCCTTGGACATCGCTGCAGCAGTCGGAGGTGGCAGTCCCATGGCCCAAGATTGCAGCATCCATGGCGCGGGGCGATTAGGGGAGAAAGCGTCCATATTTCTGTGGGCCATGTCGAGCGAGAGCGCAAGGGACACTGCCTTTGTCAAGTCTATTTCACCCTTCTCCAGCAGCCTCTGCCGGGAGTAGTCGGACCTTAGACCCGCAACGAATGCGTCTCGTATCAGTCCCTCCGCATGTGCCGCAGCCGATACTTCCTTGCAGTCGCAGCCGCGTCCGAGTACCCGCAGTGCCCGTAGGAAGGCCTCCACCGATTCCCCGGGCTGCTGTCTGCGAGATTTTAAAAGGTGCCTGGCATAGACCGTGTTAACCGGGCGTGCATACTGCCCTTTCAGTCGGTCGATAGCCGCCGCATAGGTCGTCGCATCTTGGATAAAAGTATAGACTTGGTGGCTCACCTTCGAGGCCAGGATTTTCAGTTTATTTTCATCAAGAGTCACGGTCGAGGCTTCCAGATACGCCTCAAAGCAACGCAGCCATTGTGCGTATTTAGTCGACGAACCCGCTTCTTGGGGTCTAGGTCCAGGCATGTTGGTCTGAGGGCTCGCAGCAGCGCCTGCTGCTCAGCGTTTTGCGCCATCGGTTGATCAGCATTCACAGCCAACATTTAACTTTGGTAATAAAATTGATGCACTATCAATTGCTACAAAAGACTGGAAGTTGAGAAAGTAACAGACAGGCTTTTATTACCAAAGAACAGAGCATGCCTCTTGTGGTTGCCTGGTATCCAAAAGGGCCGGGGGCTGCCGAGCAGCCACCTCTATATCCAGCCATGAGGGTGGAGCCAGGGGCGGAGTCAGCTGAGGCATGCACAGACAAGTACAACAATATGCAAGAGTGAACAACAGTACTAACAGTGAACAACAGTACTAACAACAGTGGTGAACAACAATACTAACAACAGTGGTTTACCACACCTACCTAACTCAAAACCCGTTTTAAAAAAAAATTTAAAGTTGGAAACTTACCTCAAACTTTCTTACAATAACTTTGCACCCTCTCACAACCAAAAATGTGCCGTTTAGAAGCATCTCTGCTGATAGAGTTCTCCCTCCTGAGCGTTACGGCTCTTCTGGGGCCGGCTTTGCTCCAACTATTTAAATGTGTAAATCCTGGGGACTTACTCTCACTGCACCAATTCAGAAAAACGCCGAAGTTCAATACGCACACGCTGCCTCATACGTCGCACATGTTCTACCTCTTAACCCCTGCTTTCAGGGGAACGGAAGTGACGGTTTACCACGCATGCGCTGCGCATGCAGTAAACAGGCACTTCTATCGGGCCCACGTGTGAGTACCCCGTGCGTACTCACCCGTGGAGACCCGAATTTCTGGGCCAATACTCCAGTTGAGGCCGAACCAGTATTTTATAAATGTTCATAAGCACTTCCTTGCTTTTGTAATCTATGCCTCTATTTATGAAGCCCAGGATCACGTATGCTTTGTTAATGCTTTCTCTACCTGCCATGCCACATTCAACGACTTGTGAACAAATACACCCAGTTCTCTCTCTTCATGCACCAGTCCTAATGTCCCAGGAAACTAAACCCCCTCCCTCCTGCAAAGTCTCTCCGGCTATGCATTCGTCTTATCTATTCTTCTATTTCTATACTCACTGGCTTGCGGCACTGACAGCCATCTTGAGTTTACTACTTTTCAATTCCTGCTTTTTAATCTATTTCCTAGCTCCCTAAAATCTGCCTGCAGGACCTCATGTCTCTTTGTACCTATCTCGTTTGTACCGATATGGACAGCGACCTCTGGCTGATCTCCTTCATCCCTCAATGTTCTGCTGTCGCTCCGTGACATTCTTGAGCCTGGCACCAGGGAGGCAACATACCATCCTGGAATCACATCAGTGGCCGCAGAAACGCTTGCCAGTTCCACTGAATATCGAATCTCCTATAACTATTGTGTTCCTGATTTTCCTCCTTCCACCCCACCACTTTACAGCTGAGCCACGAGTGGTGCCATGGCCTTGGCTCTGGCTATGTATAACAGAGGAACACTCGCCCTCAGCTGAATACTGGTTGGAGAGCGAGATGCACTCAGGGGAATCTGCATTACCTGCCTTGTATTCCGTGTCTGTCTGATGGTCATCCATTCCCTCTCTGCCTGCACACCCTTATGCTGCAGCGTGACCAACACCTGAAACGTGCTATCCACGTCCCTCTCCGCCTCATGGATGCAGCTTATTGATGTCAGCTGCGGTTCAAGACCCGAAATCTGGGGCTTCAGCTTCTCCAGTTGACTACACATCCTGCAAATGTGGTTGTCTAATTCAGGAAGCATCCTGGAGTTCCCACACGGCACAAAATGTGCATTCCACGGGACCGAGGTGATGTGCCATGCCTCTACTTAATAGACTATTCAGTAACTTAACATAATTAAACATAAGACTTCAAACAAAACAATCACCAACTACTCACCAATCAGCTCCTTCCCTTGCGCTGACGCCAATTACCTTGCTCCTTGACACACGCACTCCCTCCCGGCTTTTGGGCCTTCCTTTATCTGCAGCCGCTCCACTCCCTCTCCCGCTGGTCTCTCTCGTGTCTATAAACTTATTGTCCTTGGATTCTATGGCACCACTTCGATATTAGAGTCACACATCTCCACCGCCTTCCTCCTCTCCACCGAATTCCTGTGCTCACAAAACTCAGCAATCTGCATGCGATTCACTCCGTTTGGTTTCTCCCAACTCTGTGCTCAAACTCTGTGTTTTTGCATATTAGTGCCTAACATATACCTTTGGAGAGTGAAACAATCAAGAACTGCTTAATCAGCTGCTGCTTAGAGCATCTGCCACCTCTTCAATCAACCACTTACAAATGAAAGCTATTAACTTCTAACTGCCTCTAACCAAGCATTTTCTTTTATCTTACAAGAAAAAACCAAATTCCAATCTGATGATTACTTACCTAACTTACCTTATACCTACCAAGGATTTTTTCCTCTTCACTGATTCCTACGCTCACAAAATTCCTAACTCGGCTAGCGATTCACTCGGTTGCATTCTCCCAGATCTGTCTCCAAGATCTGTGCTCAAGCTCTCGCTACCACGATCAACCATCTCTGTCACCATGTCAAGTATTCAATTACGTTAGGCAGACATGAAAAAGGCATTGCTGAGCATTTCGATATCTGGTTGGCCGAGGAAAGCGTGTAGCTGAGGATGCCACTGAGGTTGATGGAGGCAATCACTGTTAGGAATGATTACTGGGAATGAAGCATACGTTAGGATCAAGCAGCGTGCTGAGTGCAATTCTGAGCTAACAGCCGTGGTGTAACTTAGGGCTTTAATACAAAGTGTGTGACTCGGACAAAAGATTATGGCATCAGTCTTGCCAAAGTGTGCAGCGAGACATCTGAGATGCATCCAATACAGCATGTCTGAAACCATGGCGGCAGTGGGGGTGAGGGAAAGTTGTGGGGTGGGGTGGTTCGAATGAGAGTTATTTTTAAAGTTGGTGCAGGAACAGAGACTCCTGTGTGTATTTGTGCACTAACCTTTGAAGGTGACAGGACAGGGTAACAGAGCAGCTGATAACGCATATGGAATTCTGGGCTTTATAGATACATAGATACATAGAAGATAGGAGCAGGAGTAGGCCATTCGGCCCTTCGTGCCTGCTCCGCCATTCGATGAGATCATGGCTGATCCTTTAATTCAGTATCCCGTCCCCGCCTTCTCTCCGTAACCCTTAACCCCTTTTGCCCGTAGAAATATATCTAATTCCCTCTTAAATATATTTAATGAGCTGGCGTACACTGCCCTCTGTGGCAATGAGTTCCACAGGTTCACTACTCTCTGAGTGAAGAAATTCCCCCTCATCTCTGTCCTAAATGGTTTAGCCCTTATCCTTAAATTATGTCCTCTAGTTCTGTTCTCACCCGCCAAGGGAAACATTCCTTCTGCATCCAGTCTGTCTAGACCTGTCAGAATTTTATACACTTCTATGAGGTCCCCTCTCAATCTTCTAAACTCCAGTGTGTACATCCCTAAACTACATAGTCTCTCCTCATAGGTCATTCCCGCCATTCCTGGTATCAGCCTGGTGAATCGCCGCTGCACCCCCTCCATGGCAAGAACATCCTTCCTCAGATGAGGCGACCAAAACTGTACACAGTACTCGAGGTGTGGTCTCACCAGTGCCCTGTACAGCTGCAGCAAGGTATCCCTGTTCCTGTATTCTAACCCTTTTGCTATGAAGGCCAGCATACCGTTTGCCTTCTTGACCGCCTGTTGCACCTGCATGCTCGCCTTCAGTGACTGGTGTACAAGAACACCCAGGTCTCTCTGTACTTCCCCCTCTCCCAATCTATTGCCATTTAAATAATAATTTGCCCTCCCGTTCCTGCACCCAAGGTGGATAACTTCGCACTTGTCCACATTATAGTGCATCTGCCATTTATCCGCCCAATCGCCCAGTCTGTCCAAATCGCTCTGGAGCTTCCTGGTCTCTTCCTCTGAGCCCACCCCCCCTCCTAGTTTAGTGTCGTCTGCAAATTTGGAAATGCTGCATCCGACTCCCTGATCCAGGTCATTAATGTAAATTGTGAACAGCTGGGGGCCCAGGACAGATCCCTGTGGTACCCCACTTGTTACTGCCTGCCATTCAGAAAATGAGCCGTTTATTCCAACTCTCTGTTTTCTATCTGACAGCCAGTTCCCTATCCACGCCAAAACTTTCCCCTTTATCCCATGAGCCTCAATTTTCCATGCTAATCTTTTATGTGGGACCTTATCGAAGGCCTTTTGGAAGTCCAGGTACACCACATCTACTGGCTCTCCCCCATCTATTCTACCAGTTACTCCCTCAAAAAATTCCAATAGATTAGTCAAGCACGATTTACCCTTTGTAAATCCATGTTGACTCTGTCCTATCCTGTCCCCATTTGCTAAGTGCTCCGCTATTTCATCCTTAATGATGGACTCCAGCATTTTGCCCACAACTGATGTAAGGCTTACAGGTCTGTAATTACCTGCTTTTTCCCTACCCCCCTTTTTGAATAGTGGGGTAACGTTAGCTACCCTCCAATCCATCGGCACTGTTCCCGAGTCTAATGAATTCTGAAAAATCATCCTTAGTGCATCCGCGGCAGAGTGTAAAAAAGCCAGGAAGTAATGCTAACACTATGGGCCAGATATTCCGATCCCTACGGGTGGGTTGCCGCTGTGTACTCACCCGTAGGGGAATCAGAAATGCTGGTTTTAGGCAGGCACAGCGCATGCACTGGAAGCCGGCATTTCCGATCTGTCAAAAAAGATCCGGCTGCTCGGGAGAAGGAACTCTGCAGGCGGATAGTTCCGCTTTTTGGAGGCCCTCCACCCACAGAAACATTTACAATTCTTGTGCCTGGCAAAAGCCTGTGTAAGGGCTGATTTTACCGGGATATGAGTTGAAAAAAGTAAAAAAAAAAATTATTTTTCCAATGATTAAAAATTTAAAATGAGTTTAAAGAAAGATAAGTTTATTTCTAGCCCCCTGAACAACTTTAATTACGTTTTGCAAAAATTAAAATTTTTGTTTAAAATAGTTAATTTATGTAATTTCAAGTCATTTAAAAAATGTGATTTTCTTTAATTCATTTGAAGTTTTAGTATGTTTTCGCTCGGGGTGGTCTCCTTTAATATATTTGAAAGGACTTCCTGTCAAATGTATGAAGGGAGATTCACTTCTCTGATTGGCTCCCCATGGCCCACGTGATCCCAGGGACGCTGTGACATACCTGCGCCTCTGGGCTACGTGGGCCCTGCGCACCGGCAATTTGGAAAGACCCAGCAGTGGAACACTGCGCCTCCCGTGTGCCCTCAGGTAAGGGCACAGATTTTTGTAGATTGCAGCCCTCCGCCCGCAGGTGGCCTGCGATCGGAATATCTGGGCCCTTATAAAACACAATTTGGACAAACTGGAGTGATGGTCTACAGAGCAGCAGTGATACCCGCCCTGCAGTATGCCTCAGAGACATGGGCCATGTACAGCAGGCACCTCAAAGCACTGGAGAGGTACCACCAACGCTGCCTCTGCAGGATCCTGCAAATCCATTGGCACGATAGGTGCATCAACGTCAGTGTTCTCGCTCAGACCAACATCGCCAGCATTGAATCTTTGTCCACGCTCGATCAGCTCCGATGGATGGGTCACATCATCCGCATGCCTGAGACGAGACTCCCAAAACAAGCGCTCTACTCGGAGCTCCGGCAGGGCAAGGGAGCCCCAGTTGGGCATAGGAAACGTTTCAAGGGCACCCTCAAAACATTCTTGAAAAAGTGTAACATCCCCACTGACACCTGGGAATCCCTGGACCAAGACCTCCCAAACCGGAGAAGAAGCATCCAGGAAGGTAACAAACACCTCGCCTCTCTTCGCTGCGAAGAAGCAGAAGGCAAGTGCAAACAGCGCAAGGAGCGCACGTCAAACCAAGCACCCCAACCACCAGCCGTACAACCACCATCTGCCCCACCTGTGACAGAGACTGTAGGTCGTGCATTGGACTCATCAGTCACCTGCAAACTCATTCTTAACATGGAAGCAAGTCATCCTCGGTTTCGTGGGAATGCCTAAGAAGAAGAAGACAAGCTGATCGCATATCTGTGGATGAAAGCTCCAAAGGGAAGCATGTAGATGAGGAAGAAGTGAGGGTTAGGATACATCCTTGGGAGTCATCACAGGTAGCGGCGCTTCGGTATGGGGGAGGGGAAGATAAAGCATTGCTGAACATTTTCTGGCTCCGATCAGATAATTAAATGTGGAAACAAGCCGGGGGAGACCCATCAAAAGGGAGGCCAAATGTCAGAGCAACGAAGGGGCGATGGATTGGAGGAGAGGACGGAGAGTCTGGAGCCGATGAATTCAGGATTGAAAATTTCAGTGCCAGATGGGCTGAGGCAGGGTCAGACGCCGGTGATGTTATGCTGGGGGAAGAAGGTGTCTCTTGTGATGGAGAGGATATTAAGTCGGAAGCTCAGCTCAGGAACGATTAGGGATCACAGGTTACAACGCGTCATATTCCGCATGAGGAAACTGGCAGGGAGGAGGATGGAACCGGTGACAAGGTTATGGAATTCGTGGGGGGGCCAAGTATGATGGCCTTGATCTTCCCAATATTTCATTGGTGCAAATCGCAGCTCATGCAATCTGATAACACAAAGCTAGTGGAGGGTGGAGAGAGATGGTGGAGAGATGGAGCTGGCTGTTTTCAGCAGACATGTGGAAGCTGACCCCTTATCCGTAGATGATATCACAAAGGGCAGCATGTAGATGAGGAGGAGGAGGAGTCAAGAATAGATAGTTCAGAGATTCGAGAGTTAACGCTGCTGGTCTGGGAAGAGAAGCGATTGCTGGAGATGCTCTGGCTACGATCAGATCGGTAAAACTTGAACCAAGTGAGGACAGTCCCAGCGAAAGAGGCCAGTGTCAGAGGTATGGAGAGATCACGTTGGGTTTCCTGCAGGGTTGCAGCAGAGGGTGGATATGGCGAGGGGTGAGGCCATGGAGGGATTTAAACCAAGGCTAGGAATTTAAAACTTAAATCGTTGGAAGACCGAGATGCAATCAGCGTCAGCGAGGGCGAGAGTGGTGGCCGAGCGGGATTGGGGAGGGCTGGATATGGAGAGCAGAGTGTTGGATCGGTTTACATTGATGGAACGTGGAGGTTAGGTGGACCACCAGGACTGAACTGGAGGAATGGAGTCAGAAGATGTCACAGTTCTAATTTTACTGGAGCCGTTAACTAATGTAGAATAAGCATGTAGTCATCTGCAGTAAAATAGTGCAGTGAGGAATGTCAATGGGGCACGTCCAGTGTCCGCCCCCTAATATCACCCACATTAATTTCAGGGCTGAAACGGTGAACGTTACCTTTTAGTATTCACGTGTCAGAAGCTGAAGCATCACCTTTTAACTGGGAAACTGCAGGGACAGAGTGAAACGAGTCAGCTTGTGTTCCTGTATTCAATGTACACTGCGGACAAATAGGTAACATCTATACATGATTTGGCAGGAGTGAACATGGCCAATTCACTTACAAGTAAACTGTAAATTAAGCCGCTCCTTAATACTCGATCAGTCCTGTGTGGGGAGACATATCAGCCTTACTCCCGAGGGAGGTCTGATTATGATAATGTCCTGCAAATTGAGATTTTTGTGTTTTACCCGCCGCAGTATTTATATCAGAGTCAAAGGTCATGATGTAATGTGTTTGTTCATGTGGCTGTAACTAATAGCAATGATCAGGGGTATAACCGTGTCAGTGGAGCTTTATCCCCTGCATAAATCAGGGCCATTGGAATAGATTAGCTCAAAGAGCCAGCCGCAGCTGTGGGTTCCACTTCAACAGACGTCTCTGCTTCTCACATAAATGGGATGTCCAGTAATCTATCAGATACAAGACATTTATTATACTGTTCTTGCAGTCATTGGAGTTCCTGGTAAGCCGTTATTTTACCTGTCAATTGTATAAATCGGTGACAACTGCGCTGCTGTACTTGTCAATGTTTTACTCGCTGCATGTTTTACACAGCCGACTGTACTGTCCAATCAGTTCAATTATGGGATGTCTTAAGTCTCTTCACTTTCGGTTTTGGAGTAGTTGCTTTATATTTGAAATGGTCTTTGTTTCTCCAACCCTGGAATTGTTACTGGATTAATCTCTGTACTGAATGTAATGGAATCAGGTGTCTGGGTTCAGAGCAGGGTTTAGTGCACAGTAGCTGTTAACAGTTTCATGCTGTGAATTATACTGTCCTGGATATTTTTTTCATAAATGTGTTTTCAGTGATTGACAATGAGACAGTTCACGTCCTCAGTGTTATAAGGAGGCAGCGCAATGCCCTCCCTTCCCAATAACATGGTTCAGTGTAACTGGGATTGCAATGCGTGTTTTGGTTATCACTTTAATGAAATTCTTTTTCACTGTGTGTGTAGCAGACGCCGCTTCAGAGGTCTGGCGAATGAATTGAGTTTACTGCAGACACTTTTACATCTCCTTCGCTGCTTCAGTGTGGATTGATTCACTGAATGCCACTGGATTTCATTGTAAAATGAAATGTTTTGAGGTTATGTTCTATCAGTCTGCACTGTATCTGTTGGAATCAGGAGCCCCTCTATTGATCTAGAGATTAAAAGTAGCAGCGGTGATGTAGGCGCTTTGTAATTGAACAATCTCGCCATCTAAGGCTGTACTTTATAATTGGAAGAGATTGGGCGTCAATTACTGTGAACGCTGTCTGGAAGATACATTCGAATCTGTTTATTGCAGGCAGTACAGATGAGGGAAGTCGTGTAGGGGATCAGGTGGCGAGTTGTGTGAACTGTAGAAACGTTAAACTCTTCACAGGGACTTCACAATTGATCTAATTGAGTCTGAGAATAGGATCATTGAGCACGGGGCTGATGAGCAGAATGCGTGCATAGGATGATAGGATTATTCGTTTTTATCCTCAGGACATCAGTCTGTTTTCCTAATATTATTTTTAATTACTTTATGACTTTATAAATCCATAACATTTAAAAAGTATTATAATAATGGAATTCATGATTTATTGATCATAATAAATTAGCAGAATAGTGGATTTTTAATGCTGTGCATCCGGTGCATTCAATAAAAAATTACATTGTTGTAATGTATTTATATTAGTTTGAATTTAATGGAATTTAATTTATTGACCACATTTTATACGTAACGAGCTGATCCCTGACACCAATAACCATAGACATTACTTGTTGAATTTATTAATTGAATTGTTTTACTTGGACCAATACATTGATTTCCTGTCACCCTCTCCCTTTGAATCCCAGTCTCTCCTCCCCTGCATTGAATCGTCTGTCTCTTCATCCGTTGTTTCAATTTGTCCACTTTCCCAAACCCTTTGCTCCTGACTCACCTCCCGCTCTCAAATGTCCTTTTCCTTCTGTACCTCTCACTTTCCCTCACTGGCTCGGCCTCCAGCTGCTACTTCCAATCCGATGAAGCCTGAAACTCAATGCCGCATCTCTCTTCATTTCCCCTTTAGTGCCAGCCCCTGTCGGCTCTCTTAACCCAGAGCAACAATCAGCTGCACCTCCCCTGTCTCCAAACATTCCCGGCCTTAATTCCCATTCTCTCCCATGTCGAGCCCAAATCCGGATTTAACCGTTTGGATTTCGGCTCCGTAAACGGCCTCCCACTTCTTCACTGGCACTGCGCCCTTATTCAGCCCTGCTAGTGGATCCGGTTCTCACTTTATTCACTTTCTGTATCTATTTCCCAATATTTTATCGATAATTGTTCAAAAGCAATTATCTGCACGACAGCGCCGCCCAGGTCCATGAATCAGTTTCCACCGTTCGAACCAACAGCACAACTGGAAATTTCAGCCCAGATTCTGTCAAACTGCTGCTTTGGCTCCAGGTTTGATCAGTAATTTCTCTGCTTCCTTTTCTCTCTTTTACAGTTAACTTGTTGGCGATTGTGATCCTGTCCCGAGGAAAGTGCGGTCTCTCCAAATGTGTCACTCGCTACCTGGTGGGAATGGCAGCGGCCGATCTCCTGGTCGTCATCTCTGCCCCCATATTGACGTAGATTGCTCAGATTTATTTCCCATATTCATTCCTGAACATTACTCCCGTGTGTAGTTTTATTGAATTCTTCAGTTATGCGACTATGGTGGTTTCTGTCTGGCTCACAGTCGCTTTCACCTTTGATCGATTTGTGGCCATTTGTTGTCAGAAGCTGAAAACAAAATATTGCACCGAGCAAACGGCGGCTGTGGTTATCGGAACAGTGAGTGCACTGGGCTGTTTAGAGTCTGTCCCCCGGTACTTCAGATATGAACCTATCTATATTATTGAAAATGTTCCTTGGCATTGTATCCCTAAACCGAGCTACTATACTCCCCCCGCTTGGGCCGCATTTGAGTTGATTCACCTCATTTTAACCCCTTGTTTCCCGTTTTTTCTGATTTTGCTACTCAATGCACTGACAGTCAGACGTATTTTCGAGTCCGCAGGGGACTCTGGGGTAACAGCGCTAGAGAGAATGACACCGATCCAGAGATGGAGAACCAAAAGAAATCCATAATTTTACTGTTCAGTATAACCGGCAGTTTTATATTGTTATGGTTGATCCAGGTATTGTATAACATTTACGCGCGAATTGCAGATATTCAGTTTTATTACTCCTCCACCGACCCTCTTTATATCACAGAACTAACAGCAGCAATGCTTCAGCTTCTCAGTTCCTGCACCAACACGTGTATTTATGTCCTGACCCAGACTAGATTCAGAGAAGAGCTGAAGAACGCGGTGAAATACCCTCTCAATCTAATTGTTAAATTATTTAAATAATAGAAAGAGCTGAAGGGTTTCAAGCACTAGAAGGAAATCCCATTTCAAACTCCATTCTCTACACTCCCCACAGGGCAGAAAGTACATTTTGAATCAGCAGCACAGAGACCTGAAATGTCCTTAAATCTGATTGTGTTTTGTATTGAAGATCTGACCTATTGAGCCGGGACTCGCTCTGCAGATGACACATGAATTGTTACTCAAAAAGGCAGCACTAAAGAGCTCAGTTGGACTTCCAGTAAATGGCCTCCCTGCACCCGCCAATCACAGTCACTGCTGTTGGCCGGTCCAGAATAGGAGCAATGCACAGAAATGGGAAGAGAGATGCTTAGAAAGACAAACAGACAGAAAGGCAAACAGACAGATGGACACACAGATGACACACTTGACGCTCCCAGAGCCTGATCAGGTCCCAGAACTCAATGCATTTCTTATTTATTCTCTCACTCCATGTCTGTCTGTTATTTTTTTCTCTCTCTATATTTCTGTGACTCTCTCACTCAGCAACTCTATGTGGCTGTCTTTTGTTCAATGACTGTCATTGCTTTCCTTCCCGCTCCTGCACGATGTCTGCTTAGCTAACTCTCTCTCTCGCTGTCCCAGTCAACAGCGTGGGAATGCCTCATACACTGACAATCACTGCATAGAGGAAGTGGGCTGCACGCAGATTCTCTGATGATTCGTTCCAAACAGTTCTGGGAGGAGTCAGATCACATACTATGAGCCCAGGAGGGATTGATTCGAATGTGTGAGAGGAGAATCACACTCTGATCCGGGAGGGAATGATTGGAAAGTGTGAGAGGAGCTTTACACTCAGAGCCCGGGAGGGATTGATTCGAATATGTGAGAGGAGCTTTACACTCTGACCCAGGGAGGGATTGATTCGAATATGTGAGAGGAGCTTTACACTCTGACCCAGGGAGGGATTGATTCGAATGTGTGAGAGGAGCTTTACACTCTGACCCAGGGTGGGCTTGATTGGACAGTGTGAGTGGAGCTTTACACTCTGACCCAGGGAGGGATTGTTTGGAATGTGTGAGAGGAGCTTTACACTCTTACCCCGGGAGGGATTGATTCGAATATGTGAGAGAAGCTTTAGACTCTGACCCCGGGAGGGATTGATTGGACAGTGTGAGAGGAGCTTTACACCCTGAGCCCGGGAGGGGTTGATTCGAATATGTGAGAGGAGCTTTACACTCTGACCCCGGGAGGGATTGATTGGACTGTGTGAGAGGAGCTTTACACTCTGACCCAGGGAGGGATTGATTCGAATGTGTGAGAGGAGCTTTACACTATGACCCCGGGTGGGCTTGATTGGACAGTGTGAGTGGAGCTTTACACTCTGACCCAGGGAGGGATTGTTTGGAATGTGTGAGAGGAGCTTTACACTCTTACCCCGGGATGGATTGATTCGAATATGTGAGAGGTGCTTTACACTCTGCCCCCGGGAGGGATTGATTGGACAGTGTGAGAGGAGCTTTACACTCTGAGCCCGGGAGGGATTGATTCGAATATGTGAGAGGAGCTTTACACTCTGACCCCGGGAGGGATTGATTGGAAAGTGTGAGAGGAGCTTTACACTCTGACCCAGGGAGGGATTGATTGGAATGTGTGAGAGGAGCTTCACATACAGACCAAGGGTGGGCTTGATTGGACAGTGTGAGAGGAGCTTTACACTCTGACCTCGGGATGGATTGATTGGAATGTGTGAGAGTAGCTTTACACTCTGACCATGGGAGGGATTGATTGGAATGTGTGAGAGGAGATTTATACTCTGACCGCGGGAGAGATTGTTTGGAATGTGTGAGTGGAGCTTAACACTCTGACCTCGGGATGGATTGATTGGAATGTGTGAGAGGAGCTTTACAATCTGACCCCGGGAGGGATTGAATGGAATGTGTGAGAGGAGCTTTACACTCTGACCCCGGGAGGGATTGTTTGGAATGTGTGAGTGGAGCTTAACACTTTGACCCCGGGAGGGATTGAATGGAATGTGTGAGAGGAGCATTACACTCTGACCCCGGGAGGGATTGACTGGAATGTGTGAGAGGAGCTTTACACTCTGACCCCGTGAGGGATTGATTGGCATGTGTGAGATGAGCTTTACACTCCGACCACGGGAGGGATTGACTGGAATGTGTGAGAGGAGCTTTACACCCTGACCCCGGGAGGGAGTGATTGCAATGTGTGAGAGGAGCTTTACACTCTCACCCCGGGAGGGATTGATTGGAATGTGTGAGAGGAGCTCTACTCTCTGACCCCGGGAGGGATGGATATGGAGGTGAGGGAAGGCATAAAAAGGAAAATTAGAGAAGCGTGCGATAAGAGCACAGCTGTCATCATGGGTGACTTTAATTTACATATTGATTGGACTACCCAAATTAGTAAAAATTCTGAGGAGGAGGAATTCCTGGAATGTTTTCGGGACGGTTATCTGGACCAATATGTCGAGGAGCCGACTCGAGATCAGGCCATTTTAGACTGGGTATTGTGCAATGAGAAGGGACTTATCAGCAATCTTCTTGTACGAGGCCCCTTGGGTCAGAGCGATCATAATATGATCGAGCTCTCAGTCGAGATGGAGAGTGAGGAAATTGAATCAGAGACTAAGGTCCAGAACTTAAATAAAGGGAATTACGAGGGTATGAGATGGGAATTGGGTAAGATTGATTGGGTGGTGTTTCTGGGGGGATTGACAGTGGATAGACAATGGCAAGCATTCAAAGATAGAATGGAAGAATTCCAGAACATGTTTATACCGGTTTGGCATAAAAATAAACCTAAAAAGGTGACTCAACCGTGGATAACGAGGGAAATTAGGGACAGCATAAAATCAAAAAAAAGGGCATATCAACTGGCAAAAAAAAGCACCAGACCGGAAGATTGGGGGCAGTACAGGATACAGCAAAAGAGGACAAAGGGATTAATCAGGAAGGGGAAAATAGAATACGAAAGTAAACTTGCAGCAAACATAAAGACAGACTGCAAAAGCTTTTATCGGTATATCAGGAGGAAAAGACTGGTAAAATCCCAAGTCGGTCCCTTGCATTCCGATTTGGGAGAATATATAATGGAGAATAAGGAAATGGCAGACCAATTAAACTCATACTTTGGTTCTGTATTCACAAAGGAGGACACAAATAACCTCCTAGGAATATCGGCAAACATAGGGACTAATGAGAGGGAGGAGCTGACAGAAATTAGTATCTCTAGGGATATGGTGTTGGGTAAGTTGAGGGGACTGAAGGCCGACAAATCCCCGGGGCCTGATAAACTACATCCTAGGGTACTTAAGGAGGTGGCCCTGGAGATAGCAGATGCTCTAAGGATCATCTTCCGGAACTCCATTGACTCGGGAACAGTACCCGTGGATTGGAGGGTAGCTAATGTTACCCCAATATTTAAAAAGGGGGGTAGAGAGAAAGCAGGGAATTATAGACCAGTAAGCCTTACATCGGTTGTGGGCAAAATGCTAGAGTCCATTATTAAGGATAAAATAGCGGAGCACTTGACAAATGGGGAAAGGATCGGACAGAGTCAACATGGATTTACAAAGGGTAAATCGTGTTTGACTAATCTGCTGGAATTTTTTGAGGAAGTAACTGGTAAAATAGATGGGGGAGAGCCAGTGGATGTGGTGTACCTTGACTTCCAGAAAGCCTTCGATAAGGTTCCACACAAAAGATTATCATGCAAAATTAAGGCTCATGGGATTGGGGGCAAAGTATTAACGTGGATAGAGAACTGGCTGGCGGATATAGAAAACAGAGAGTTGGAATAAACGGCTCGTTTTCGGAGTGGCAGGCAGTGACCAGCGGGGTGCCGCAAGGATCTGTCCTGGGACCCCAGCTGTTCACAATATATATAAATGATCTGGATCAGGGAATTGGATGCAATATTTCCAAATTCGCTGACGACACTAAACTAGGAGGAGGGGTGGGCTCTGATGAGGATGTCAGGAGGCTACAGTGCGATTTGGACAGGTTGGGGGACTGGGCGGATACGTGGCAGATGCACTATAATGTGGATAAATGCGAGGTTATCCACTTTGGGGGTAAAAACAGGAGGGTGGATTATTATCTAAATGGCAATAGATTGGGAGATGGGGAAGTGCAGAGGGACCTGGGTGTTCTTGTGCACCAGTCACTGAAGGAGAGCATGCAGGTGCAACAGGCGATTAAGAAGGCAAATGGTATGTTGGCCTTCATATCAAGGGGGTTCGAGTATAGGAATAGGGATACCTTACTACAGCTGTACAAGGTGCTGGTGAGACCACATCTGGAGTATTGTGTACAGTTTTGGTCGCCCCATCTGCGGAAGGATGTTCTTGCCATGGAAAGAGTGCAGCGGCGATTCACCAGGCTGATACCTGGAATGGCGGGAATGACCTACGAGGAGAGATTGAATAGTTTGGGCTTGTACTCACTGGAGTTTAGAAGATTGAGAGGGGATCTCATCGAAACATATAAAATTATGGCAGGCCTGGACAGGCTGAATTCAGAGAGAATGTTTCCAATGGCAGGGGAGCACAGAACCAGGGGCCACAGTCTAAAAATAGCGGGCAAATCATTTAAAACAGAGATGAGGAAGAATTTCTTCACTCAAAGAGTGGTGAGCCTGTGGAATTCCCTGCCACAGAGGGCTGTGAAGGCTAATTCAATAAATATTTTCAAGAGAGAATTGGATATATTTCTGAAGGCTAAGGGGATTAAGGGTTACGGAGAAAAGGCGGGGACGGGGTACTGAACTGGTAAGATCAGCTATGATCTCAGACGAAGATCAGCCATGATCTCATTGAATGGCGGAGCAGGCTCGAAGGGCCGAATGTCGTACTCCTGTTCCTATCCCTATGTTTCTATGTTTCTATGAATGTGTGAGAGGAGCTTTACACTTTGACACCGGGAGGGATTGATTGGAATGTATGAGTGGAGCTTTACACTCTGACCCTGGGAGGGATTGATTGGAATGTGTGAGAGTAGCTTTACACTCTGACCCCGGGAGGGATTGATTGGAATGTGTGAGAGGAGCTTATCACTCTGACACCGGGAGGGATTGTTTGGAATGTGTGAGAGGAGCTTAACACTCTGACCTCGGGATGGATTGATTGGAATGTGTGAGAGCAACTTTATAATCTGACCCCGGGAGGGATTGATTGGAATGTGTGAGAGGAGCTTTACACTCTGACCCCGGGAGGGATTGTTTGGAAAGTGTGAGAGGAGCTTTACACTCTGACCCAGGGAGGGATTGATTCGAATGTGTGAGAGGAGCTTTACACTATGACCCCGGGTGGGCTTGATTGGACAGTGTGAGTGGAGCTTTACACTCTGACCCAGGGAGGGATTGTTTGGAATGTGTGAGAGGAGCTTTACACTCTTACCCCGGGATGGATTGATTCGAATATGTGAGAGGTGCTTTACACTCTGCCCACGGGAGGGATTGATTGGACAGTGTGAGAGGAGCTTTACACTCTGAGCCCGGGAGGGATTGATTCGAATATCCGAGAGGAGCTTTGCACTCTGACCCCGGGAGGGATTGATTGGAAAGTGTGAGAGGAGCTTTACACTCTGACCCAGGGAGGGATTGATTGGAATGTGTGAGAGGAACTTCACACACTGACCAAGGGTGGGTTTGATTGGACAGTGTGAGAGGAGCTTTACACTCTGACCTCGGGATGGATTGATTGGAATGTGTGAGAGTAGCTTTACACTCTGACCACGGGAGGGATTGATTGGAATGTGTGAGAGGAGATTTACACTCTGACCGCGGGAGGGATTGTTTGGAATGTGTGAGTGGAGCTTAACAATCTGACCTCGGGATGGATTGATTGGAATGTGTGAGAGGAGCTTTACAATCTGACCCCGGGAGGGATTGAATTGAATGTGTGAGAGGAGCTTTACACTCTGACCCCGGGAGGGATTGTTTCGAATGTGTGAGAGGAGCTTAACACTCTGACCCCGGGAGGGATTGAATGGAATGTGTGAGAGGAGCATTACACTCTGACCCCGGGAGGGATTGACTGGAATGTGTGAGAGCAGCTTTACACTCTGACCCCGTGAGGGATTGATTGGCATGTGTGAGATGAGCTTTACACTCCGACGACGGGAGGGATTGACTGGAATGTGTGAGAGGAGCTTTGCACTCTGACCCCGGGAGGGAGTGATTGCAATGTGTGAGAGGAGCTTTACACTCTCACCCCGGGAGGGATTGATTGGAATGTGTGAGAGTAGCTTTACTCTCTGACCCCGGGAGGGATGGATTGGAATGTGTGAGAGGAGCTTTACACTCTGACACCGGGAGGGATTGATTGGAATGTGTGAGTGGAGCTTTACACTCTGACCCTGGGAGGGATTGATTGGAATGTGTGAGAGGAGCTTTACACTCTGACCCCGGGAGGGATTGATTGGAATGAGTGAGAGGAGCTTTGCACTCTGACCCAGTGAGGGATTGATTGGAATGTGTGAGAGGAGCATTGCACTCTTACCCCGGGAGGGATTGATTGGAATATGTGAGAGGAGCTTTACACTCTGACCACTGGAGGGATTGATTGGATAGTGTGAGAGGAGCTTTCCATTCTGACCCCGGGAGGGATTGATTGGACAGTGTGAGAGGAGCTTTACATTCTGACACCGGAAGGGATTGCTTGGAATGTGTGAGAGGAGCTTTACACTCTGACCCCGGGAGGGATTGATTGGACAGAGTGAGAGGTGCTTTACACTATGACCCCGGGAGTGATTGATTGGAATGTGTGAGAGGAGCTTTACACTCTGACCCCGGGAGGGATTGATTGGACAGATTGAGAGGTGCTTTACACTCTGACCCCGGGATGCATTGATTGGAATGTGTGAGAGCAGCTTTACACTCTCACCCCGGGAGGGATTGATTCGAATGTGTGAGAGGACCTTTAATCTCTGACCCCGGGAGGGATTGATTGGAATGTGTGAGAGGAGCTTTACACTCTGACCCCGGGAGGGATTGATTGGAATGTGTGAGAGGAGCTTTACACTCTGACCCCGGGAGGGATTGATTGGAATGTGTGAGAGGAGCTTTACAATCTGAGCCCAGGAGGGATGGATTGGAAAGTATGAGAGAAGCTTTACACTCTGACCCTGGGAGGGATTGATTGGACAGTGTGAGAGCAGCTTTGCAAACTGACCCCGGGAGGGATTGATTGGAATGTGTGTGAGGAGATTCACACTTTGATCCCGGGAGGGTTTTATTTGAATGTGTGAGAGGTGCTTTACACTCTGAGCCCAGGAGGGATTGGTTGGAAAGTGTGGGATGAGCTTTACACCATGACTACGGGAGGGAGTGATTGGAATGTGCGAGAGGAGCTTTACACTCTGACAGCGGGAGGGATTGATTGGAATGTGTGAGAACAGCTTTACACTCTGTCCCCGGGAAGGTATGATTCGAATGTGTGAGAGGAGCTTTACACTCTGACCGTGGGAGGGAAAGATTGGAATGTGTGACAGGATCTTTACACTCTGACCCCGGGAGGGATTGTTTGGACAGTGTGAGAGGAGCTTTACACTCTGACCTCAGGAGGGATTGATTGGAATGTGTGAGAGGGGCTTTACACTCTGACCCCGGGAGGGATTGATTCGAATATGTGAGGGGAGCTTTCCACTCTGACAATGGGAGGGATTGTTTGGACAGTGTGAGAGGAGCTTTCCATTCTGACCCCGGGAGGGTTTGATACGAATGTGTGAGAGGAAATTTGCACTCTGACCCCGGGAGGGATTGATTGGACAGTGTGAGAGGAGCTTTAAACTCTGACCCCGCGAGGAATTGTTTGGACAGTGTGAGAGGAGCTATTCACTCTGAACCAGGGAGGGTTGGATTGGAATTTTTGAGAGGTGCTTTACACTCTGACCCCGTGAGGGATTGATTCGAATGTGTGAGGAGAGCTTTACACTCTGACCCCGGGAGGGATGGATAGGAATGTGTGAAAGGAGCTTTACACTCTGACCCTGGGACGGAATGATTGGAATGCGTGAGTCGAGCTTTACACTCTGACACCGTGAGGGACTGCTTGGAATGTGTGAGAGGAGTTTTACACACTGACCCCGGGAGGGATTGATTGGACATTATGAGAGGAGCTTTACACTCTGACCACGGGAGGGATTGATTGGAATGTGTGAGAGGAGCTTTACACTCTGACCCCGGGAGGTCTTGATTGGAAAGTGTGAGAGAAGCTTTACACACTGATCCCAGGAGGAATTGATTGGAAAGTGTGAGAGGAGATTTACACTCTGCCCCCGGGAGGGATTGATTGGAATATGTGAGAGGAGCTTTACACTCTGACCCCGGGAGGGATTGATTGGAATGTGTGAGAGAATATTTACACTCTGACCCCGGGAGGGATTGATTGGAATGTGTCAGAGGAGCTTTACACTCTGACCCCGGGTGGGACTGATTGGAATGTGTGAGAGGAGCTTTACACTCTGACCCCGGGAGGGATTGATTGGAATGTGTGAGAGGAGCTTTACACTCTGACCCCGGGAGGCATTGATTGGAATGTGTGAGAGGAGCTTTACACTCTGACCCTGGGAGGGATTGAGTGGAATGTGTGAGAGGAGCTTTACACTCTGACCCCGGGAAGGATTGATTGGACAGTGTGAGAGGAGCTTTACACTCTGACCCCGGAGGGATTGATTCGAATATGTGAGGGGAGCTTTACAATCTTACTCAGGGAGGTACTGATTGGAATGTGTGAGAGGAGCTTTACAATCTGACCCCAGGAGGGATGGATTGGAAAGTATGAGAGGAGCTTTACACTCTGACCCTGGGAGGGATTGATTGGACAGTGAGAGAGCAGCTTTGCAAACTGACCCCGGGAGGGATTGATTGGAATGTGTGTGAGGAGATTCACACAATGATCCCGGGAGGGTTTTATTTGAATGTGTGAGAGGTGCTTTACACTCTGACCCCAGGAGGGATTGTATGGAAAGTGTGGGAGGAGCTTTACACCATGACTCCGGGAGGGAGTGATTGGAATGTGCGAGAGGAGGTTTACACTCTGACCCCGTGAGGGATTGATTGGAATGTGTGAGAGGAGCTTTACACTCTGACAGCGGGAGGGATTGATTGGAATGTGTGAGAACAGCTTTACACTCTGTCCCCGGGAAGGTTTGATTCGAATGTGTGAGAGGAGCTTTACACTCTGACCGTGGGAGGGGTAGATTGAATGTGTGACAGGAGCTTTACACTCTGACCCCGGGAGGGATTGATTGGACAGTGTGAGAGGAGCTTTACACTCTGACCTCAGGAGGGATTGATTGGAATGTGTGAGAGGAGCTTTACACTCTGACCCCGGGAAGGATTGATTCGAATATGTGAGGGGAGCTTTACACTCTGACAACGGGTGGGATTGTTTGGACAGTGTGAGAGGAGCTTTACACTCTGACCCCGGGAGGGTTTGATACGAATGTGTGAGAGGAGCTTTACTCTCTAACCCCGGGAGGGATTGATTGGAATGTGTGAGAGGAAATTTGCACTCTGACCCCGGGAGGGATTGATTGGACAGTGTGAGAGGAGCTTTAAACTCTGACCCCGCGAGGGATTGTTTGGACAGTGTGAGAGGAGCTATTCACTCTGAACCAGGGAGGGATGGATTGGAATTTTTGAGAGGTGCTTTACACTCTGACCCCGTGAGGGATTGATTCGAATGTGTGAGGAGAGCTTTACACTCTGACCCAGGGAGGGATGGATAGGAATGTGTGAAAGGAGCTTTACACTCTGACCATGGGACGGAATGATTGGAATGTCTGAGTCGAGCTTTACACTCTGACACCATGAGGGATACTTGGAATGTGTGAGAGGAGTTTTACACACTGACCCCGGGAGGGATTGATTGGACATTATGAGAGGAGCTTTACACTCTGACCCCGGGATGGATTGATTGGAATGTGTGAGAGGAGCTTTACACTCTGACCCCGGGAGGTCTTGATTGGAAAGTGTGAGAGAAGCTTTACACACTGACCCCAGGAGGAATTGATTGGAAAGTGTGAGAGGAGATTTACACTCTGCCCCCGGGAGGGATTGATTGGAATATGTGAGAGGAGCTTTACACTCTGACCCCGGGAGGGATTGATTGGAATGTGTGAGAGGATATTTACACTCTGACCCCGGGAGGGATTGATTGGAATGTGTCAGAGGAGCTTTACACTCTGACCCCGGGTGGGACTGATTGGAATGTGTGAGAGGAGCTTTACACTCTGACCCCGGGAGGGATTGATTGGAATGTGTGAGATGAGCTTTACACTCTGACACCGGGATGGATTGATTGGACAGTGTGAGAGGAGCTTTACACTCTGATCCCGGGAGGGATTGATTGGACAGTGTGAGAGGAGCTTTACACTCTGACCCCGGGAGGGCTGGATTCGAATGTGTGAGAGGACAATGTACAGACTTAGTGAACATAGCCTGGCGATCGAAAAAGGTAGACACAGGCAGACCTGGCTACCAAGAGAGGACAGGATATGCTCTCACTGCAGTCAGGGAGTGCTGGAGACAGAGATGCACTTCCTCACAGCTTGTAGAAAATATTAGGGCAGTAGGGAGAATTTCTACCCAAAATTCACAAAAATATGCCCGGAATTGAGAAATTTGAATGACGACCAAAAACTACCATATGTACGAGGGGAAGAGAGAAATTGTGTAACCTTAGCGGCACACTTTGTTGCAGCTTGCCATAAACAGAGGGACAACCACTAAATATAAGAGAAGTGTATATACAAATTATATGAATGTATATTTATACACTCAGGGATATATCTGTTTATACACTGTATGGATAGATCTTAATTTTTATGTTCAACTATGAATATTTTTCGATGCTTTGGCAACATTAGAGGGACCTTGTCATGCCAATAAAGCGATTTGAATTGAATTGAATTGAATTGAGAGGAGCTTTACACTCTGACAGCGGAAGGGATTGATTGGAATGTGTGAGAGCAGCTTTGCACTCTGACCCCGGGAGGATTTGATTCGAATGTGTGAGAGGAGCTTTAATCTCTGACCCCGGGAGGGATTGATTGGAATGTGTGAGAGGAGCTTTACAATCTGACCCCGGGAGGGATTGGTTGGACAGTGTGAGAGGAGCTTTTCGCTCAGACACAGGGAAGGATTGATTGGAATGTATGAGAGGAGCTTTACACTCTGACCCCGGGAGGGATTGATTGGAATGTGTGAGAGGAGCTTTACACTCTGACCCCGGGAGGGTTTAATTGGATTGTGCGAGAGGAGCTTTACACTCTGACCCCGGGAGTGATTGATTGGATTGTGCGAGAGGAGCTTTACACTCTGATCCCGGGAGGGATTGATTGGAATGTGTGAGAGGAGCTTTACACTCTGACCCCGGGAGGCATTGATTGGTCAGTGTGAGAGGAGCTTTACACTCTGACCCCGGGAGGTATTGATTGGATTGTGCGAGAGGAGCTTTACAAACTGACCCCGGGAGGGATTGATTGGATTGTGTGAGAGGTACTTTACACACTGACACTGGGAGGGATTGATTGTAATGTGAGAGAGGAGCTTTACACACTGACACTGGGAGGGATCGATTGTAATGTGTGAGAGGAACTTTACACTCTGACCACAGGAGGGATTGATTGGAATGTGTGAGAGGAGCTTTACACTCTGACCCCGGGAGGGATTGATTGGAATGTGTGAGAGGAGCTTTACACTCTTACCGCGGAAGGGATTGATTGGAATGTGTGAGAGGAGCATTACACTCTGACCCCGGGAGGGATTGATTGGACATTATGAGAGGAGCTTTACACTCTGACCCCGGGAGGGATTGATTGGAATGTGTGAGAGGAGCTTTACACTCTGACCCCGGGAGGTCTTGATTGGAAAGTGTGAGAGAAGCTTTACACACTGACCCCAGGAGGAATTGATTGGAAAGTATGAGAGGAGATTTACACTCTGCCCCCGGGAGGGATTGATTGGAATGTGTGAGAGGATATTTACACTCTGACCCCGGGAGGGATTGATTGGAATGTGTCAGAGGAGCTTTACACTCTGACCCCGGGTGGGACTGATTGGAATGTGTGAGAGGAGCTTTACACTCTGACCCCGGGAGGGATTGATTGGAATGTGTGAGATGAGCTTTACACTCTGACCCCAGGCAGGATTGATTGGAATGTGTGAGAGGAGCTTTACACTCTGACACCGGGATGGATTGATTGGACAGTGTGAGAGGAGCTTTACACTCTGATCCCGGGAGGGATTGATTGGACAGTGTGAGAGGAGCTTTACACTCTGACCCCGGGAGGGCTGGATTCGAATGTGTGAGAGGACAATGTACAGACTTAGTGAACATAGCCTGGCGATCGAAAAAGGTAGACACAGGCAGACCTGGCTACCAAGAGAGGACAGGATATGCTCTCACTGCAGTCAGGGAGTGCTGGAGACAGAGATGCACTTCCTCACAGCTTGTAGAAAATATTAGGGCAGTAGGGAGAATTTCTACCCAAAATTCACAAAAATATGCCCGGAATTGAGAAATTTGAATGACGACCAAAAACTACCATATGTACGAGGGGAAGAGAGAAATTGTGTAACCTTAGCGGCACACTTTGTTGCAGCTTGCCATAAACAGAGGGACAACCACTAAATATAAGAGAAGTGTATATACAAATTATATGAATGTATATTTATACACTCAGGGATATATCTGTTTATACACTGTATGGATAGATCTTAATTTTTATGTTCAACTATGAATATTTTTCGATGCTTTGGCAACATTAGAGGGACCTTGTCATGCCAATAAAGCGATTTGAATTGAATTGAATTGAATTGAGAGGAGCTTTACACTCTGACAGCGGAAGGGATTGATTGGAATGTGTGAGAGCAGCTTTGCACTCTGACCCCGGGAGGATTTGATTCGAATGTGTGAGAGGAGCTTTAATCTCTGACCCCGGGAGGGATTGATTGGAATGTGTGAGAGGAGCTTTACAATCTGACCCCGGGAGGGATTGGTTGGACAGTGTGAGAGGAGCTTTTCGCTCAGACACAGGGAAGGATTGATTGGAATGTATGAGAGGAGCTTTACACTCTGACCCCGGGAGGGATTGATTGGAATGTGTGAGAGGAGCTTTACACTCTGACCCCGGGAGGGTTTAATTGGATTGTGCGAGAGGAGCTTTACACTCTGACCCCGGGAGTGATTGATTGGATTGTGCGAGAGGAGCTTTACACTCTGATCCCGGGAGGGATTGATTGGAATGTGTGAGAGGAGCTTTACACTCTGACCCCGGGAGGCATTGATTGGTCAGTGTGAGAGGAGCTTTACACTCTGACCCCGGGAGGTATTGATTGGATTGTGCGAGAGGAGCTTTACAAACTGACCCCGGGAGGGATTGATTGGATTGTGTGAGAGGTACTTTACACACTGACACTGGGAGGGATTGATTGTAATGTGAGAGAGGAGCTTTACACACTGACACTGGGAGGGATCGATTGTAATGTGTGAGAGGAACTTTACACTCTGACCACAGGAGGGATTGATTGGAATGTGTGAGAGGAGCTTTACACTCTGACCCCGGGAGGGATTGATTGGAATGTGTGAGAGGAGCTTTACACTCTTACCGCGGAAGGGATTGATTGGAATGTGTGAGAGGAGCATTACACTCTGACCCCGGGAGGGATTGATTGGACATTATGAGAGGAGCTTTACACTCTGACCCCGGGAGGGATTGATTGGAATGTGTGAGAGGAGCTTTACACTCTGACCCCGGGAGGTCTTGATTGGAAAGTGTGAGAGAAGCTTTACACACTGACCCCAGGAGGAATTGATTGGAAAGTATGAGAGGAGATTTACACTCTGCCCCCGGGAGGGATTGATTGGAATATGTGAGAGGAGCTTTACACTCTGACCCCGGGAGGGATTGATTGGAATGTGTCAGAGGAGCTTTACACTCTGACCCCGGGTGGGACTGATTGGAATGTGTGAGAGGAGCTTTACACTCTGACCCCGGGAGGGATTGATTGGAATGTGTGAGATGAGCTTTACACTCTGACCCCAGGCGGGATTGATTGGAATGTGTGAGAGTAGCTTTACACTCTGACACCGGGATGGATTGATTGGACAGTGTGAGAGGAGCTTTACACTCTGACCCCGGGAGGGATTGATTGGACAGTGTGAGAGGAGCTTTACACTCTGACCCCGGGAGGGCTGGATTCGAATGTGTGAGAGGACAATGTACAGACTTAGTGAACATAGCCTGGCGATCGAAAAAGATAGACACAGGCAGACCTGGCTACCAAGAGAGGACAGGATATGCTCTCACTGCAGTCAGGGAGTGCTGGAGACAGAGATGCACTTCCTCACAGCTTGTAGAAAATATTAGGGCAGTAGGGAGAATTGCTACCCAAAATTCACAAAAATATGCCCGGAATTGAGAAATTTGAATGACGACCAAAAACTACCATATGTACTAGGGGAAGAGAGAAATTGTGTAACCTTAGCGGCACACTTTGTTGCAGCTCGCCATAAACAGAGGGACAGCCACTAAATATAAGAGAAGTGTATATACAAATTATATGAATGTATATTTATACACTCAGGGATATATCTGTTTATACACTGTATGGATAGATCTTAATTTTTATGTTCAACTATGAATATTTTTCGATGCTTTGGCAACATTAGAGGGACCTTGTCATGCCAATAAAGCGATTTGAATTGAATTGAATTGAATTGAGAGGAGCTTTACACTCTGACAGCGGAAGGGATTGATTGGAATGTGTGAGAGCAGCTTTGCACTCTGACCCCGGGAGGATTTGATTCGAATGTGTGAGAGGAGCTTTCATCTCTGACCCCGGGAGGGATTGATTGGAATGTGTGAGAGGAGCTTTACAATCCGACCCTGGGAGGGATTGGTTGGACAGTGTGAGAGGAGCTTTTCGCTCAGACACAGGGAAGGATTGATTGGAATGTGTGAGAGGAGCTTTACACTCTGACCCCGGGAGGGATTGATTGGAATGTGTGAGAGGAGCTTTACACTCTGCCCCGGGAGGGTTTGATTGGATTGTGCGAGAGGAGCTTTACACTCTGACCCCGGGAGTGATTGATTGGATTGTGCGAGAGGAGCTTTACACTCTGACCCCGGGAGGGATTGATTGGAATGTGTGAGAGGAGCTTTTCACTCTGACCCCGGGAGGCATTGATTGGTCAGTGTGAGAGGAGCTTTACACTCTGACCCCGGGAGGGATTGATTGGATTGTGCGAGAGGAGCTTTACAAACTGACCCTGGGAGGAATTGATTGTAATGTGAGAGAGGAGCATTACACACTGACACTGGGAGGGATTGATTGTAATATGTGAGAGGAGCTTTACACTCTGTCCCCAGGAGGGATTGATTGGCATGTGTGAGAGGAGCTTTACACTCTGACCCCGGGAGGGATTGATTGGAATGTGTGAGAGGAGCTTTACACTCTTACCGCGGGAGGGATTGATTGGAATGTGTGAGAGGAGCTTTACACTCTGACCCCGGGAGGGATTGATTGGAAAGTGTGCGAGGAACTTTACACTCTGACCCCGGGAGGGATTGATTCGAATGTGTGAGAGGAGCTTTACATTCTGACCCCGGGAAGGATTGAATGGAATGTGTGAGTGGAGCTTTGCGCTCTGACCCCGGGAGGGATTGGTTGTAAAGTGTGAGAGGAGCTTTCCACTCTGACACCGGGAGGGAATGATTGGAATGTTTGAGAGGAGCTTTGCACTCTGACCCCTTGAGGGAATGATTGGAATGTTTGAGAGGAGCTTTACACTCTGACCCCGGGAGGGATTGATTGGAAGGTGTGAGAGGAGCTTTACACTCTGACCACGGGAGGGTTTGATTGGAGTGTGTGAGAGGAGCTTTACACTCTGACCCCGGGAGGGATTGATTGGAATGTGTGAGAGGAGCTTTACACTCTTACCCCAGAACGGATTGAGTGGACAGTGTGAGAGGAGCTTTACACTCTGACCCCGGGAGGGATTGTTTGGAATGTGAGAGAGGAGCTTTACACTCTGACCCCGGGACGGATTGATTGGAATGTGTGAGAGGAGCTTTACACTCTGACCACGGGAGGGATTGATTGGAATGTGCGAGCGGAGCTTTACACTCTGACTCCGGGAGCGATTGATTGGAATGTGTGTGAGGAGCTTTACACTCTAACCCCGGGAGGATTTGATTCGACAGTGTGAGAGGAGCTTTACACTCTGACCGTGGGAGGGTTTGATTGGAATGTGTGTGAGGAGCTTTACACACTGACCCCGGGAGGGATTGATTGGAGAGTGTGAGAGGAGCTTTAAACTCGGACCCAGGGAGGGATTGTTTGGAATGTGTGAGAGTGGCTTTACACTCTGACCCCGAGAGGGATTGATTGGAATGTGTGAGAGTAGCTTTATACTCTGACCCCGGGAAGGATTGATTGGACAGTGTGAGAGGAGCTTTTCACTCTGAGTCCGGAAGGGATTGATTGGAATGTTTGAGAGGAGCTTCACACACTGACCCCGGGAGGGATTGATTGGAATGTGTGAGAGGTTCCTTACACTCTGACCCCAGGAGGGATTGATTGGAATGTGTGAGAGGAGCTTTACACTCTGACCACAGGAGGCATTGATTGGAATGTGTGAGTGGAGCTTTACACTCTGACCCCGCGAGGGATTGATTGGAATATGTGAGAGGTGCTTTACACTCTCACCCCGGCAGGGATTGATTGGAATGTTTGAGAGCAGCTTTACACTCTGACCCCGGGAGGGATTGATTGGACAGTGTGAGCGGTGCTTTACACTCTGACCCCGGGAGTGATTGTTTGGAAGGTGTGAGAGGAGCTTTACACACTGACCCCGGGAGGGATTGTTTGGAAGGTGTGAGAGGAGCTTTACACTCTGAACCCGGGACGGATTGATTGGAATGCGTGAGAGGAGCATTGCACTCTGACACTGGGAGAGATTGATTGGAGTGAGTGAGAGGAGCTTTGCACTCTTACACGGGAGGGATTGTTTGGAAGGTGTGAGAGGAGATTTACACTCTGACCCCGGAACGGATTGATTGGAATGTGTGAGAGGAGCTTTACACTCTGGCCCCGGGATGGATTGATTGGAATGTGTAAGAGGAGCTTTACACTCTGACCCCTGGACGGATTGATTGGAATGAGTATGAGGAGCTTTACACACTGACACCGGGAGAGATTGATTGGAGTGAATGAGAGGAGCTTTGCACTCTTACCCGGGAAGGGATTGAATGGACAGTGTGAGTGGAGCTTTACACTCTGACCGTGGGAGGGATTGTTTGGAAGGTGTGAGAGGAGCTTTACACACTGACCCCGGGACGGATTGATTGGACAGTGTGAGAGGAGCTTCACACTCTGACCCCGGGAGGGATTGATTCGAATGTGTGAGAGGAGCTTTACACTCTGACCCCGGGAGTGATTGATTGGAATGTGTGAGAGGAGATTTACACTCTGTCCCCGGGAGGGTTTCATTGGACAGTGCGAGAGGAGCTTTACACTCTGACCACGGGAGGGATTGATTGGACAGTGTGAGAGGAGCTTTACACTCTGACCCCGGGAAGGATTGATTGGAATGTGTGAGAGGAGCTTTACACTCTGAACCCGGGAGGAATTGATTGGAACGTGTGAGAGGAGCTTTACACTGTGACCCCGGGAGGGATTGAATGGACAGTGTGAGAGGAGCTTTACACTCTGACCCCGGGAGTGATTGATTGGATTGTGCGAGAGGAGCTATACACTCTGACCCCGGGAGGGATTGATTGGAATGTGTGAGAGGAGCTTTACATTCTGACCCCGGGAGGGATTGATTGGAATGTGTGTGAGGAGCTTTTCACTCTGTCCCCGGGAGGGCATGATTGGACAGTGTGAGAGGAGCTTTACACACTGACACTGGGAGGGGTTGATTGTAATGTGTGGGAGGAGCTTTACACTCTGACCCCGGGAGGGATTGATTGGAATGTGTGAGAGGAGCTTTACACTCTGATTCCGGGAGGGATTGATTGGAATGTGTGAGAGGAGCTTTACACTCTGACCCCCGGAGGGATTGATTGGAATGTGTGAGAGGAGCATTACAATCTGACCCCGGGGGGGACTTGATTGGACAGTGTGAGGGGAGCTTTACACTCTGACCCCGGGAGGGATTGATTGGAATGTGCCAGAGGAGCTTTACATTCTGACCCCGGGAGGGATTGATTGGAAAGTGTGGGAGGAGAATTACACTCTGACCCCGGGAGGGATTGATTCGAATGTGTGAGAGGAGCTTTACACTCTGACCCCGGGAGGGATTGATTGGACAGTGTGAGAGGAGCTTTACACTCTGACCCCGGGAGTGATTGATTGGAATGTGTGAGAGGAGCTTTACACGCTGACTCCGGGAGGGTTTGATTGGAATGTGTGAGAGGAGCTTTACACTCTGACCCCGGGAGGGAATGATTGGAATGTGTGAGAGGGGCTATACACTCTGACCCCGGGAGGGAATGATTGGAATGTTTGAGAGGAGCTTTACACTCTGACCCCGGGACAGATTGTTTGGAATGTGTGAGAGGAGCTTTACACTCTGACACCGGGAGGGATTGATTGGAATGTGTGAGAGGAGCTTTACACTCTGACCATGGGAGGGATTGATTGGAATGTGTGAGAGGAGCTTTACACTCTGACACCGGGAGGGGTTGATTGGACAGTGTGAGAGGAGCTTTACACTCTGACCCCGGGAGGGATTGATTGGAATGTGTGAGAGGAGCTTTGCACTCTGACTCTGGGAGGGATTGATTGGAATGTGTGTGAGGAGCTTTACACTCTGACCCGGAAGGGTTGATTGGACAGTGTGAGAGGAGCTTTACACTCTGACCCTGGGAGGGTTTGATTGGAATGTGTGTGAGGAGCTTTACACTCCGACCCCGGGAGGGCTTGATTGGACAGTGTGAGAGGAGCTTTACACTCTGACCCCGGGAAGGATTGAATGGAATGTGTGAGTGGAGCTTTACAGTCAGACCCCGGGAGGGATTGATTGGAATGTGTGAGAGGAGCTTTGCACTCTGACCCCTTGAGGGAATGATTGGAATGTTTGAGAGGCGCTTTACACTCTGACCCCGGGAGGGATTGATTGGAATGTGTGAGAGGAGCTTTACACTCTGACCCCGGGAGGGTTTGATTGGAGTGTGTGAGAGGAGATTTACACTCTGACCCCGGGACGGATTTATTGGAATGTGTGAGAGGAGCTTTACACTCTGGCCCCGGGAGGGATTGATTGGAAAGTGTAAGAGGAGCTTTACACTCTGAGCCCGGGACGGATTGATTGGAATGTGTAAGAGCAGCTTTACACTCTGACACCGGGAGAGATTGAATGGATTGAGTGAGAGGAGCTTTGCACTCTTACCCAGGAAGGGATTGATTGGACAGTGTGAGTGGAGCTTTACACTCTGACCCCGGGAGGGATTGTTTGGAATGTGTGAGAGGAGCTTTACACTGTGACCCCGGGACGGATTGATTGGAAT
This sequence comes from Somniosus microcephalus, assembly GCF_052327205.1. Lineage (NCBI taxonomy): Eukaryota > Metazoa > Chordata > Chondrichthyes > Squaliformes > Somniosidae > Somniosus > Somniosus microcephalus. The sequence continues at coordinate 17,495,294 of NW_028225183.1, read as the reverse complement.
GTGTGAGAGGAGCTTTACACTCTGACACCGGGAGAGATTGATTGGAGTGAGTGAGAGGAGCTTTGCACTCTTATCCGGGAAGGGATTGATTGGAAAGTGTGAGAGGAGCTTTACACTCTGACCCTGGGAGGGATTGATTCGAATGTCTGAGAGGAACTTTACACTTTGACCCCGGGAGGGATTGATTCGAATGTGTGAGAGGAGCATTACTCTCTGACACCGGGAGGGATTGATTGGACATTTTGTGAGGAGCTTTACACCCTGACCCCGGGAGGGATTGATTGGAATGTGTGAGAGGAGCTTTACACTCTGACCCCGGGAGTGATTGATTGGAATGTGTGAGTGGAGCTTTACACTCTGACCCCGGGAGGGATTGTTTGGAAGGTGTGAGAGGAGCTTTACACTCTGACCCCGGGAGGGATTGATTGGAATGTGTGAGTGGAGCTTTATACTCTGACCTCGGGAGGCATTGATTGGAATGTGTGAGTGGAGCTTTACACTCTGACCCCGGGAGGGATTGATTGGAATATGTGAGAGGAGATTTACACTCTCATCCCGGCAGTGATTGATTGGAATGTTTGAGAGCAGCTTTACACTGTGACCCAGGGAGGGATTGATTGGACAGTGTGAACGGTGCTTTACACTCTGACCCTGGAAGTGATTGTTTGGAAGGTGTGAGAGGAGCTTTACAATCTGTCCCCGGGAGGGATTGTTTGGAAGGTGTGGGAGGAGCTTTACACTCGGACCCCGGGACGGATTGATTGAATGTGTGAGAGGAGCTTTACACTCTGACACCGGGAGAGATTGATTGGAGTGAGTGAGAGGAGCTTTGCACTCTTACCCGGGAGGGATTTTTGGAAGATGTGAGAGGAGATTTACACTCTGACCCCGGGACGGATTGATTGGAATGTGTGAGAGGAGCTTTACACTCTGGCCCCGGGAGGGATTGATTGAAATGTGTAAGAGGAGCTTTACACTCTGACCCCGGGACGGATTGATTGGAATGTGTAAGAGGAGCATTACACTCTGACACCGGAAGAGATTGAATGGAGTGAGTGAGAGGAGCTTTGCACTCTTACCCGGGAAGGGATTGATTGGACAGTGTGAGTGGAGCTTTACACTCTGACCCCGGGAGGGATTGTTTGGAAGGTGTGAGAGGAGCTTTACACTCTGACCCCGGAACGGTTTGATTGGAATGTGTGAGAGGAGCTTTACACTCTAGACGCGGAAAGGATTGATTGGAATGTTTGAGAGGAGATTTCCACTCTGACCCCGGGAGGGATTGATTGGAATGTGTGAGAGGATCTTTACACTCTTACCCCAGGAGGGATTGATTGGAATGTGTGAGACGAGCTTTACACTCTGACACCGGGAGGGATTGATTGGACAGTGATTGAGGAGCTTTACACTCTGACCACAGGAGGGATTGATTGGAATGTGTGAGTGGAGCTTTACACTCTGACACCGGAAGGGATTGATTGGAATATGTGAGGGGAGTTTTACACTCTCACCCCGGGTGGAATTGATTTGAATGTTTGAGAGCAGCTTTACACTCTGACCCGGGAGGAATTGATTGGACAGTGTGAGCGGTGCTTTACGCTCTGACCCCGGGAGTGATTGTGTGGAAGGTGTGAGAGGAGCTTTACACTCTGACCCCGGGAGGGATTGTTTTGAAGGTGTGAGAGGGGCTTTATACTCGGACCCCGGGACGGATTGATTGGAATGTGTGAGAGGAGCTTTGCACTCTGACACCGGGAGAGATTGATTGGAGTGAGTGAGAGGAGCTTTGCACTCTTATCTGGGAGGGATTTTTGGAAGGTGTGAGAGGAGACTTACACTCTGACCCCGGGACGGAGTGATTGGAATGTGTGAGAGGAGCTTTACACTCTGACGCCGGGACGGATTGATTGGAATGTGTAAGAGGAGTTTTACACTCTGACACCGGGAGAGATTGAATGGAGTGAGTGAGAGGAGCTTTGCACTCTTACCCGGGAAGGGATTGATTGGACAGTGTGAGAGGAGCTTTACACTCTGACCCCGGGAGGGATTGATTCGAATGTTTGAGAGGAGCTTTACACTCTGACCCCGGGAGTGATTGATTGGAATGTGTGAGTGGAGCTTTACACTCTGACCCCGGGAGGGATTGTTTGTAAGGTGTGAGAGGAGCTTTACACTCTGACCCCGGGACGGATTGATTTGAATGTGTGCGAGGAGCTTTACACTCTGACACCGGGAGAGATTGATGGAGTGAGTGAGAGGAGCTTTGCACTCTTACCCGGTAAGGGACTGATTGGACAGTGTGAGAGGTGCTTTACACTCTGACCCTGGGAGGGATTGATTGGAATGTGTGAGAGGAGCTTTACACTCTGACCCCGGGAGGGGTTGATTGGAATGTGTGAGAGGAGCGTTACACTCTGACCACGGGAGCGATTGATTGGAATGTGTGAGAGGAGCTTTGCACTCTGACCCCGGGAGCGATTGATTGGAATGTGTGAGAGGAGCTTTACACTCGGACCACGGGAGCGATTGATTGGAATGTGTGAGAGGAGCTTTACACAATGACCACGGGAGCGATTGATTGGAATGTGTGCGAGGAGCTTTACACTCTGACCCCGTGAGGGATTGCTTGGAATGTTTGACAGGAGATTTACACTCTGATCCCGGGAGGGATTGATTGGAACGTGTGAGTTGAGCTTTACACTCTGACCCCGGGAGGGATTGATAGAACAGTGTCAGAGGAGCATTACACTCTGACGCCGGGAGGGATTGATTGGAATGTGTGAGAGGATCTTTACACTCTGACCCCGGGAGGGATTGATTGGAATGTGTGAGAGGAGGTTTACACTCTGACCCCGGGAGGGACTGATTGGAATGGTTGAGAGGATCTTTACACTCTGACCCCAGGAGGGATTGATTGGACGGTGGGAGAGGAGCTTTACACTCTGACCCCAGGAGGGATTGCTTGAAATGTGTGAGAGGAGCTTTACACTCTGTCCCCTGGAGGGATTGATTGGAAAGTGTGTGAGGAGCTTTTCACTCTGACCCCAGGAGTGATTGATTGGAATGTGGGAGAGGCGCTTTACTCTCTGACACTGGCAGGGTTTGATTGGAATGTGTGAGAGGAGCTTTACACTCTGATCTGGGAGGGATTGATTGGAAAGTGTGAGAGGAGCTTCAAACTCTGGCCCCGGGAGGGATTGATTGGAATGTGTGAGAGGAGCTTTACTCTCTGACCCCAGCAGGGTTTGATTGGAATGTGTGAGAGGAGCTTTACACTCTGACCCCGGGAGGGGTTGATTGGAATGTGTGAGAGGAGCATTACACTCTGACCACAGGAGCGATTGATTGGAATGTGTGAGAGGAGGTTTACACTCTGACCCCGGGAGCGATTGATTGGAATGTGTGAGAGGAGCTTTACACTCTGGCCATGGGAGCGATTGATTGGAATGTGTGAGAGGAGCTTTACACTCTGACCACGGGAGCGATTGATTGGAATGTGTGAGAGGAGCTTTACACTCTGACCTCGTGAGGGATTGATTGGAATGTTTGTCAGGAGGTTTACACTCTGACCCCGGGAGGGATTGATTGGAATGTGTGAGTGGAGCTTTACACTCTGACACCGGAAGGGATTGATTGGAATATGTGAGGGGAGTTTTACACTCTCACCCCGGGTGGAATTGATTGGAATGTTTGAGAGCAGCTTTACACTCTGACCCGGGAGGAATTGATTGGACAGTGTGAGCGGTGCTTTACGCTCTGACCCCGGGAGTGATTGTGTGGAAGGTGTGAGAGGAGCTTTACACTCTGACCCCGGGAGGGATTGTTTTGAAGGTGTGAGAGGGGCTTTATACTCGGACCCCGGGACGGATTGATTGGAATGTGTGAGAGGAGCTTTGCACTCTGACACCGGGAGAGATTGATTGGAGTGAGTGAGAGGAGCTTTGCACTCTTATCTGGGAGGGATTTTTGGAAGGTGTGAGAGGAGACTTACACTCTGACCCTGGGACGGAGTGATTGGAATGTGTGAGAGGAGCTTTACACTCTGACGCCGGGACGGATTGATTGGAATGTGTAAGAGGAGTTTTACACTCTGACACCGGGAGAGATTGAATGGAGTGAGTGAGAGGAGCTTTGCACTCTTACCCGGGAAGGGATTGATTGGACAGTGTGAGAGGAGCTTTACACTCTGACCCCGGGAGGGATTGATTCGAATGTTTGAGAGGAGCTTTACACTCTGACCCCGGGAGTGATTGATTGGAATGTGTGAGTGGAGCTTTACACTCTGACCCCGGGAGGGATTGTTTGTAAGGTGTGAGAGGAGCTTTACACTCTGACCCCGGGACGGATTGATTTGAATGTGTGCGAGGAGCTTTACACTCTGACACCGGGAGAGATTGATGGAGTGAGTGAGAGGAGCTTTGCACTCTTACCCGGTAAGGGACTGATTGGACAGTGTGAGAGGTGCTTTACACTCTGACCCTGGGAGGGATTGATTGGAATGTGTGAGAGGAGCTTTACACTCTGACCCCGGGAGGGGTTGATTGGAATGTGTGAGAGGAGCGTTACACTCTGACCACGGGAGCGATTGATTGGAATGTGTGAGAGGAGCTTTGCACTCTGACCCCGGGAGCGATTGATTGGAATGTGTGAGAGGAGCTTTACACTCTGACCACGGGAGCGATTGATTGGAATGTGTGAGAGGAGCTTTACACAATGACCACGGGAGCGATTGATTGGAATGTGTGCGAGGAGCTTTACACTCTGACCCCGTGAGGGATTGCTTGGAATGTTTGACAGGAGATTTACACTCTGATCCCGGGAGGGATTGATTGGAACGTGTGAGTTGAGCTTTACACTCTGACCCCGGGAGGGATTGATAGAACAGTGTCAGAGGAGCATTACACTCTGACGCCGGGAGGGATTGATTGGAATGTGTGAGAGGATCTTTACACTCTGACCCCGGGAGGGATTGATTGGAATGTGTGAGACGAGCTTTACACTCTGACCCCGGGAGGGATTGATTGGACAGTGTGAGATGAGCTTTTCACTCTGACCCCGGTGGGGATTTATTGGAATGTGTAAGAGAAGCTTTACTCTCTGACCCCGAGAGCGATTAATTGGAATGTGTGAGAGGAGGTTTACACTCTGACCCCGGGAGGGACTGATTGGAATGGTTGAGAGGATCTTTACACTCTGACCCCAGGAGGGATTGATTGGACGGTGGGAGAGGAGCTTTACACTCTGACCCCAGGAGGGATTGCTTGAAATGTGTGAGAGGAGCTTTACACTCTGTCCCCTGGAGGGATTGATTGGAAAGTGTGTGAGGAGCTTTTCACTCTGACCCCAGGAGTGATTGATTGGAATGTGGGAGAGGCGCTTTACTCTCTGACACTGGCAGGGTTTGATTGGAATGTGTGAGAGGAGCTTTACACTCTGATCTGGGAGGGATTGATTGGAAAGTGTGAGAGGAGCTTCAAACTCTGGCCCCGGGAGGGATTGATTGGAATGTGTGAGAGGAGCTTTACTCTCTGACCCCAGCAGGGTTTGATTGGAATGTGTGAGAGGAGCTTTACACTCTGACCCCGGGAGGGGTTGATTGGAATGTGTGAGAGGAGCATTACACTCTGACCACAGGAGCGATTGATTGGAATGTGTGAGAGGAGGTTTACACTCTGACCCCGGGAGCGATTGATTGGAATGTGTGAGAGGAGCTTTACACTCTGGCCATGGGAGCGATTGATTGGAATGTGTGAGAGGAGCTTTACACTCTGACCACGGGAGCGATTGATTGGAATGTGTGAGAGGAGCTTTACACTCTGACCTCGTGAGGGATTGATTGGAATGTTTGTCAGGAGGTTTACACTCTGACCCCGGGAGGGATTGATTGGAACGTGTGAGATGAGCTTTACACTCTGACCCCGGGAGGGATTGATTGGACAGTGTCAGAGGAGCATTACACTCTGACCCCAGTAGGGATTGATTGGAATGTGTGAGAGGATCTTTACACTCTGACCCCGGGAGGGATTGATTGGAATGTGTGAAAGGAGCTTTACACTCTGACCCCGGGAGGGATTGATTGGACAGTGTGAGATGAGCTTTTCACTCTGACCCCGGGCGGGATTGATTGATATGTGTATGAGGAGCTTTACACTCGGACCCCGGGAGCGATTGATTGGAATGTGTGACAGGACGTTTACACTCTGACCCCGGGAGGGATTGATTGGAATGTGTGAGTCGTGCTTTACACTCTGACCAGAGGAGGGATTGATTGGACAGTGTGAGAGGAGCTTTAAACACTGAAATAGGGAGGGATTGTTTGGACAGTGTGAGAGGAGCTTTACACTGTGACCCTGGGAGGGATTGATTGGAATGTGTGAGAGGAGCTTTGCACTCTGACTACGGGAGGGATTGATTGGACATTGTGAGAGGAGCTTTAAAATCTGATCCCGGGAGGGCTGGATTCGAATGTTTGAGAGGAGCTTTACACTCTGACACCGGGAGGGATTGATTGGAATGTTTGAGAGCAGCTTTACACTATGACTCCGGGAGGGTTTGCTTCGAATGTGTGAGAGGAGCTTTACTTTCTGACCCCGGGAACGATTGATTGTAATGTGTGAGAGGTGCTTTACACTCTGACTCCGGGAGGTATTGATTGGAAAGTGTGAGAGGAGCTTTAAACTCTGACACCGGGAGGGATTGATTCGAATATGTGAGAGGTGCTTTACAATCTGACCCCGGGAGGGATTGACTGGAATGTGTGAGAGGAGATTCACACTCTGCCCCTGGGAGGGACTGATTGGAATTTGTGAGAGGAGCTTTACACAGTGACCCTGGGAGGGATTGATTGGAATGTGTGAGAGGATCTTTACACTCTGACCCCGGGAGGGATTGATTGGACGGTGTGAGAGGAGCTTTACACTCTGACCCCGGGATGGATTGATTGGAATGTGTGAGAGGAGCTTTACACTCTGAACCCAAGAGGGATTGCTTGAAATGTGTGAGAGGTGCTTTACACTCTGACCCCGGGAGGGATTGATTGGAATGTGTGAGAGGAGCTTTACACTCTGACCCCTGGAGGGATTGATTGGAAAGTGTGTGAGGAGCTTTTCACTCTGACCCCGGGAGGGATTGATTGGAATGTGTGAGAGGAGCTTTTCACTCTTACCCCTGAAGGGATTGATTCGAATGTGTGAGGGGAGTTTTGCACTCTGACCCCGGGAGGGATTGATTGGAAAGTGTGAGAGGAGCTTCACACTCTGACCCCGGGGGGGATTGATTGGAATGTGTGAGAGGAGCTGTACAGTCTGACCCAGGGAGGGATTGATTGGAATGTGTGAGAGGAGCTTTACACTCTGACCCCGGGAGGGATTGATTGGAATGTGTGAGAGGAGCTTTACACTCTGACCCAGGGAGGGATTGATTGAAATGTGTGAGAGGAGCTTTAAACTCGGACCGTGGGAGGGATTGATTGGAATATGTGAGAGGAGCCTTACACTCTGACCACGGGAGGGACTGATTGGAATTTGTGAGAGGAGATTTACACTCTGACCTCGGGACGGATTGATTGGAATGTGTGAGAGGCGCTTTACACTCTGACACCGGGAGGGATTGATTGGACAGTGTGAGAGGAGCTTCACACGTTGACCCTGGGAGGTTTTGATTGGAATGTGTGAGAGGAGCTTTACTCTCTGACCCCGGGAGGGATTGTTTCGTTTATGTGGGGGGTGCTTTACAAACTGACACCGGGAGGGATTGATTGGAATGTGTGAGAGGAGCTACATAATCTGCCCCTGAGAGGGATTGATTGGAATGTGTGAGAGGAGCTTTACACTCTGAACCCAGGAGTGATTGATTGGAATGTGTGAGAGGAGCTTCTCCCTCTGACCCCGCGAGTGATTGATTGGAATGTGTGAGAGGAGCTTTACACTCTGACCCCAGGAGGGTTTGAGTGGAATGTGTGAGAGGAGCTTTACACTCTGACCCCGGGAGGGGTTGATTGGAATGTGTGAGAGGAGCGTTACACTCTGACCACGGGAGCGATTGATTGGAATGTGTGAGAGGAGCTTTACACTCTGACCCCGGGAGCGATTGATTGGAATGTGTGAGAGGAGCTTTACACTCTGACCACGGGAGCGATTGATTGGAATGTGTGAGAGGAGCTTTATACAATGACCACGGGAGCGATTGATTGGAATGTGTGCGAGGAGCTTTACACTCTGACCCCGTGAGGGATTGATTGGAATGTTTGACAGGAGATTTACACTCTGATCCCGGGAGGGATTGATTGGAACGTGTGGGTTGAGCTTTACACTCTGACCCCGGGAGGGATTGATAGAACAGTGTCAGAGGAGCATTACACTCTGACCCCGGGAGGGATTGATTGGAATGTGTGAGAGGATCTTTACACTCTGACCCCGGGAGGGATTGATTGGAATGTGTGAGACGAGCTTTACACTCTAACCCCGGGAGGGATTGATTGGACAGTGTGAGATGAGCTTTTCACACTGACCCCGGTAGGGATTGATTGGAATGTGGAAGAGAAGCTTTACTCTCTGACCCCGAGAGCGATTAATTGGAATGTGTGAGAGGAGGTTTACATTCTGACCCCGGGAGGGATTGATTGGACGGTGTGAGAGGAGCTTTACACTCTGACCCCAGGAGGGATTGCTTGAAATGTGTGAGAGGAGCTTTACACTCTGACCCCTGGAGGGATTGATTGGAAAGTGTGTGAGGAGCTTTTCACTCTGACCCCAGGAGTGATTGATTGGAATGTGGGAGAGGAGCTTTACTCTCTGACACTGGCAGGGTTTGATTGGAATGTGTGAGAGGAGCTTTACACTCTGATCTGGGAGGGATTGATTGGAAAGTGTGAGAGGAGCTTCAAACTCTGGCCCCGGGAGGGATTGATTGGAATGTGTGAGAGGAGCTTTACTCTCTGACCCCAGCAGGGTTTGATTGGAATGTGTGAGAGGAACTTTACACTCTGACCCCGGGAGGGGTTGATTGGAATGTGTGAGAGGAGCATTACACTCTGACCACAGGAGCGATTGATTGGAATGTGTGAGAGGAGGTTTACACTCTGACCCCGGGAGCGATTGATTGGAATGTGTGAGAGGAGCTTTACACTCTGACCATGGGAGCGATTGATTGGAATGTGTGAGAGGAGCTTTACACTCTGACCACGGGAGCGATTGATTGGAATGTGTGAGAGGAGCTTTACACTCTGACCCCGTGAGGGATTGATTGGAATGTTTGTCAGGAGGTTTACACTCTGACCCCGGGAGGGATTGATTGGAACGTGTGAGATGAGCTTTACACTCTGACCCCGGGAGGGATTGATTGGACAGTGTCAGAGGAGCATTACACTCTGACCCCGGTAGGGATTGATTGGAATGTGTGAGAGGATCTTTACACTCTGACCCCGGGAGGGATTGATTGGAATGTGTGAGAGGAGCTTTACACTCTGACCCCGGGAGGGATTGATTGGACAGTGTGAGATGAGCTTTTCACTCTGACCCCGGGAGGGATTGATTGATATGTGTATGAGCAGCTTTACACTCGGACCCCGGGAGCGATTGATTGGAATGTGTGACAGGACGTTTACACTCTGACCCCGGGAGGGATTGATTGGAATGTGTGAGTCGTGCTTTACACTCTGACCAGAGGAGGGATTGATTGGACAGTGTGAGAGGAGCTTTAAACACTGAAATAGGGAGGGATTGTTTGGACAGTGTGAGAGGAGCTTTACACTGTGACCCTGGGAGGGATTGATTGGAATGTGTGAGAGGAGCTTTGCACTCTGACTACGGGAGGGATTGATTGGACTTTGTGAGAGGAGCTTTAAAATCTGATCCCGGGAGGGCTGGATTCGAATGTTTGAGAGGAGCTTTACACTCTGACACCGGGAGGGATTGATTGGAATGTTTGAGAGCAGCTTTACACTATGACTCCGGGAGGGTTTGCTTCGAATGTGTGAGAGGAGCTTTACTTTCTGACCCCGGGAACGATTGATTGTAATGTGTGAGAGGTGCTTTACACTCTGACTCCGGGAGGTATTGATTGGAAAGTGTGAGAGGAGCTTTAAACTCTGACACCGGGAGGGATTGATTCGAATATGTGAGAGGTGCTTTACAATCTGACCCCGGGAGGGATTGACTGGAATGTGTGAGAGGAGCTTCACACTCTGCCCCTGGGAGGGACTGATTGGAATTTGTGAGAGGAGCTTTACACAGTGACACTGGGAGGGATTGATTGGAATGTGTGAGAGGATCTTTACACTCTGACCCCGGGAGGGATTGATTGGACGGTGTGAGAGGAGCTTTACACTCTGACCCCGGGAAGGATTGATTGGAATGTGTGAGAGGAGCTTTACACTCTGACCCCAAGAGGGATTGCTTGAAATTTGTGAGAGGTGCTTTACACTCTGACCCCGGGAGGGATTGATTGGAATGTGTGAGAGGAGCTTTACACTCTGACCCCTGGAGGGATTGATTGGAAAGTGTGTGAGGAGCTTTTCACTCTGACACCGGGAGGGATTGATTGGAATGTGTGAGAGGAGCTTTTCACTCTTACCCCTGAAGGGATTGATTCGAATGTGTGAGGGGAGTTTTACACTCTGACCCCGGGAGTGATTGATTGGAAAGTGTGAGAGGAGCTTCACACTCTGACCCCGGGGGGGATTGATTGGAATGTGTGAGAGGAGCTGTACAGTCTGATCCAGGGAGGGATTGATTGGAATGTGTGAGAGGAGCTTTACACTCTGACCCCGGGTGGGATTGATTGGAATGTGTGAGAGGAGCTTTACACTCTGACCCAGGGAGGGATTGATTGAAATGTGTGAGAGGAGCTTTAAACTCGGACCCTGGGAGGGATTGATTGGAATATGTGAGAGGAGCCTTACACTCTGACCACGGGAGGGATTGATTGGAATGTGTGAGAGGAGATTTACACTCTGACCTCGGGACGGATTGATTGGAATGTGTGAGAGGAGCTTTACACTCTGACCCCGGGAGGGATTGATTGGACAGTGTGAGAGGAGCTTCACACGTTGACCCTGGGAGGTTTTGATTGGAATGTGTGAGAGGAGCTTTAACTCTTACCCCTGGAGGGATGATTCGAATGTGTGAGGGGAGCTTTACACTCTGACCCCGGGAGGGATTGATTGGAATGTGTGAGAGGAGCTTTACACTCTGACCCCGGGAGGGATTGATTGGAATGTGTGATGGGAGCTTTACACTCTTACCCCTGGAGGGATTTATTCGAATGTGTGAGGGGAGCTTTACACTCTGACACCGGGAGGGTTTGATTGGAATGTGTGAGAGGAGCTTTACACTCTGACCCCGGGAGGGATTGATTGGAATGTGTGAGAGACGCTTTACACTCTGACCCCGGGAGGGATTGATTGGAATGTGTGAGAGGAGCTTCACACGCTGACCCTGGGAGGTTTTGATTGAAATGTGTGAGACGAGCTTTACACTCTGAACCCGTGAGGGATTGCTTGGAATATGTGAGAGGAGCTTCACACTCTGACCCCGGGAGGGATTTATTGGAATGTGTGAGAGGAGCTTTCTGCTGTGACAACGGGAGGGATTGATTGGTCAGTGTGAGAGGAGCATTACACACTGACCGTGGGAGGGATTGATTGGAATGTGTGAGAGGAGCTTTACACTCTGACCCCGGGAGGGATTGATTGGACAGTGTGAGAGGAGCTTTGCACTCTGACCCCGGGAGGGATTGATTGAAATGTATGAGAGCAGCTTCACATTCTGACCCCTGATGTGTTTAATTCGAATGTGTGAGATGAGCTTTACACTCTGACCCCTGGAGGGATTGTTTGGAATGTGTGAGACGAGCTGTGCACTCTGACCCCGGGAGGGATTGATTGGAATGTGTGGGAGGAGCTTTGCAGTCTGTCCCCGGGAGGGATTGATTCTAAAGTGTGAAAGGAGCTTCACACTCTGACCCCGGAATGGATTGATTGGAATGTGTGAGAGGAGCTTTACACTCTGACCCCTGGAGGGTTTGATTGGACAGGTTGTGAGGATCTTTTCACTCTGACCCCGGGAGGGATTGATTGGAATGTGTGAGAGGTGCTTTACATTCTGAAATTGCGATGGCTTGATTGGAATATGTGAGAGGAGCTTTTACTCTGTCCCAGGGAGGGATTGATTGGACAGTGTGAGAAGAGCTTTACATTCTGACACCGGGAGGGATTGATTGGAATGTGTGTGAGGAACTTTACACTCTGACCCCGGGAGGGATTGATTGGACTGTGTGAGAGGAGCTGTACACTCTTTCCCCGGGAGGGATTGATTGGAATGTGTGAGAGGAGCTTTACACTCTGACCACGGGAGGGATTGATTGGAATGTGTGAGAGGAGCTTTTCACTCTTACCCCTGAAGGGATTGATTCGAATGTGTGAGAGGAGCATTACACTCTGACCCCGGGAGGGATCGATTTGAAAGTGTGAGAGGAGCTTCACACGCTGTCCCTGGGAGGTTTTGATTGGAATGTGTGAGAGCAGCTTTACACTCTGAACCCGGGAGGGATTGCTTGGAATATGTGAAAGGAGCTTCACACTCTGACCCCGGGTTGGATTGTTTGGAATGTGTTAGATGAGCTTTACACTCTGACCCCGGGAGGGATAGCTTGGAATGTGTGAGAGCAGCTTCACATTCTGACCCCGGGAGTGTTTAATTCGAATGTGCGAGAGGAGCTTTACACTCTGATCCCAGGAGGGATTGATTGGAATGTGTGAGACGAGCTATACACTCTGACCCCGGGAGGGATTGATTGGAATGTGTGAGAGGAGCTTCACACTCTGACCCCGGGAGGGATTGATTGGAATGTGTCAGAGGAGCTTTACACTCTGACCCCGGGAGGGATTGATTGGACAATGTGAGATGAGCTTTACACTCTGACCCTGGGAGGGATTGATTCGAATGTGTGAGAGGAGCTTTACACTCTGATTCCATGAGGGATTGATTGGAATCTGTGAGAGGAACTGCACACTCTGACCCCGGGAGGGATTGATTGGAATGTGTGAGGGGAGCTTTTCACTCTGACCCCGGGAGGGATTGATTGAAATGTGTGAGAGGAGCTTTACACTCTGACCCCGGGAGGGATTGATTGGAACGTGTGAGAGGATCTTTACACTCTGACCCCTGGAGGGATTGTTTGGACAGTGTGTGAGGAGCTTTTCACTCTGACCCCGGGAGGGATTGATTGGAATGTGTGAGAGGAGCTTTACACTCTTACCCCTGGAGGGATTGATTCGAATGTGTGAGGTGAGCTTTACACTCTGACCCCGGGAGGGATTGATTTGAAAGTGTGAGAGGAGCTTCACACGCTGTCCCTGGGAGGTTTTGATTGGAATGTGTGAGAGCAGCTTTACACTCTGAACCCGGGAGCGATTGCTTGGAATATGTGAGATGAGCTTCACACTCTGTACCCGGGGTGGATTGTTTGGAATGTGTTAGATGAGCTTTACTCTCTGACCCCGGGAGGGATAGCTTGGAATGTGTGAGAGCAGCTTCACATTCTGACCCCGGGAGTGTTTAATTCGAATGTGTGAGAGGAGCTTTGCACTCTGACCCCAGGAGGGATTGATTGGAATGTGTGAGACGAGCTATACACTCTGACCCCGGTAGGGATTGATTGGAATGTGTGAGAGGAGCTTTACACTCTGACCACGGGAGGGATTGAATCGAATGAGTTAGAGGAGCTTTACACTCTGACCCCGGGAGGGATTGATTGAAATGTGTGAGAGGAGCTTTAAACTCTGACCCCGGGAGGGATTGATTCGAATGTGTGAGAGGAGCATTACACTCTGACCACGGGAGGGATTGATTGGAATGTGTGAGAGGAGCTTTTCACTCTTACCCCTGAAGGGATTGATTCGAATGTGTGAGGGGAGTTTTACACTCTGACCCCGGGAGGGATTGATTTGAAAGTGTGAGAGGAGCTTCACACGCTGTCCCTGGGAGGTTTTGATTGGAATGTGTGAGAGCAGCTTTACACTCTGAACCCGGGAGGGATTGCTTGGAATATGTGAAAGGAGCTTCACACTCTGACCCCGGGTTGGATTGTTTGGAATGTGTTAGATGAGCTTTACACTCTGACCCCGGGAGGGATAGCTTGGAATGTGTGAGAGCAGCTTCACATTCTGACCCCGGGAGTGTTTAATTCGAATGTGTGAGAGGAGCTTTACACTCTGATCCCAGGAGGGATTGATTGGAATGTGTGAGACGAGCTTTACACTCTGACCCCGGGAGGGATTGATTGGAATGTGTGAGAGGAGCTTCACACTCTGACCCCGGGAGGGATTGATTGGAATGTGTCAGAGGAGCTTTACACTCTGACCCCGGGAGGGATTGATTGGACAATGTGAGATGAGCTTTACACTCTGACCCTGGGAGGGATTGATTCGAATGTGTGAGAGGAGCTTTACACTCTGATTCCATGAGGGATTGATTGGAATCTGTGAGAGGAACTGCACACTCTGACCCCGGGAGGGATAGATTGGAATGTGTGAGGGGAGCTTTTCACTCTGACCCCGGGAGGGATTGATTGAAATGTGTGAGAGGAGCTTTACACTCTGACCCCGGGAGGGATTGATTGGAACGTGTGAGAGGATCTTTACACTCTGACCCCTGGAGGGATTGTTTGGACAGTGCGTGAGGAGCTTTTCACTCTGACCCCGGGAGGGATTGATTGGAATGTGTGAGAGGAGCTTTACACTCTTACCCCTGGAGGGATTGATTCGAATGTGTGAGGTGAGCTTTACACTCTGACCCCGGGAGGGATTGATTTGAAAGTGTGAGAGGAGCTTCACACGCTGTCCCTGGGAGGTTTTGATTGGAATGTGTGAGAGCAGCTTTACACTCTGAACCCGGGAGCGATTGCTTGGAATATGTGAGATGAGCTTCACACTCTGTCCCCGGGGTGGATTGTTTGGAATGTGTTAGATGAGCTTTACTCTCTGACCCCGGGAGGGATAGCTTGGAATGTGTGAGAGCAGCTTCACATTCTGACCCCGGGAGTGTTTAATTCGAATGTGTGAGAGGAGCTTCGCACTCTGACCCCAGGAGGGATTGATTGGAATGTGTGAGACGAGCTATACACTCTGACCCCGGTAGGGATTGATTGGAATGTGTGAGAGGAGCTTTACACTCTGACCCCGGGAGGGATTGATTGGAATGTGTGAGAGGAGCTTTACACTCTGACCCCTGGAGGGATTGATTGGACAGTGTGTGAGCAGCTTTTCACTCTGACCCAGGGAGAGATTGTTTGGAATGTGTGAGAGGAGCTTTAAACTCTGACCCGGGGAGGAATTTATTGGACAGTGTGAGAGGAGCTTTACAATCCTACCCCGGGAGGGATTGATTGGAATGTGTGTAAGCAGCTTTACACTCTGACCCCTGGAGGGATTGATTGAAATGTGTGAGAGGAGCTTTACACTCTGACCACGGGAGGGTTTGTTTGGACAGTGCGAGAGTGGCTTTACACTCTGACCCCGGGAGGGCTGGATTCGAATGTGTGAGAGGATCTTTACACTGTGACCCCGGGACGGATTGATTGGAATGTGAGAGAGGAGCTTTACAATCTGTCCCCGGGAGGGATATATTGTAATGTGTGAGAGGAGCTTTAAACTCGGACCCTGGGAGGGATTGCTTGGAATATGTGAGAGGAGCTTTACACTCTGACCCGGGAGGGACTGATTGGAATGTGTGAGAGGAGCTTTACACTCTGACCCCGGGAGGGTTTGATTGGAATCTGTGAGAGGAGCTTTAGACAGAGGCAGAGAAAAATGGAGCAATATGTATAGCCTGTTGGAGGAAGGTGTTTGGAGCGATGTAGGAAAACCACAAGGAGATTGAGGAAGAGAAGGGGTGATCGAGGAAATGCTAGAGGCCAGTGGAGAAATAGTTAGAGAGAGATGGAGGGAGAGGATTTGTGAGATGGAAAGAGTGGCAGAGAGAGTTGGTGGGAGACGTAGAGAGTGATGGAAAGTGAGGTGGAGGGCAAAGGTTGGAGAGGTAGAGCGAGATGGTGGCAGAGGTAGAGAGAGTTGGAGGGTGAGATAGATAATAATGGTGACCCTGCTAGTGAAAAATGGATAATGAGGTAGAGAGAGAGATGGAGACAGAGGTAGAGAGAATTGGAGACAGAAGTAGAGAGAGATGGATGGAGATGATGAGAGAGATGGAGTGTGAGTTAGAGAGAGATACAGGGGGTGTTAGAGACAGAAGGAAACAGAGTTGGAGAGAGAAGGAGGAAGAGGAAGGGAGAGGTGCTGGGAGAGGTAGAGTTAGATGGAGGATGAGGTAGCGAGAGATGGAGACAGAGTTAGAGAGAAATGGAGGGATACCTAGAGAGATGGAGACAGAGGTAGAGATAGAATTAGGGAGAGGTAGAGAGAGATTATGGGAGAGATAGGGAGAGATGGAAAACGAGGTACTGAAAGATGGATGAAAAGGTAGAGAGAGACGGAGACAGAGGTAGAGAGCAAATGTGGGAGAGGTAGAGGGAGATGGATGGAGAGGTAGTGAAAGACAGACACAGGGGTAGTGAGAGATGAGGAAGAGGTAGAGAGAGATGGAGGGAGATATTTAGAGAGATGCTGGGGGATGTAGAGGGAGCTGGAGGCAGAGTTAGAGAGCAAAGCAGGGAGAGGTAAAGAGATATGGAGGGTGAGGTAGAGAGAGATGAATGGAGAGGTAAAATAAGATGGAGAGATAGAGGTAGTGAGAAATGGAGGAAGGTTAGAGAGAGATGGGGACCGAGGTAGAGAGATATTGAGGGAGAGGTAGAAAGAGATGGAGACAGACATAGAAAGAGATGGAGACAGAGCTACTGTGAGATGGAGGAAAAGGTAGAGAGAGATGGTGAGTGAGTAGGGAGAGATGGAGGGAGAGGTAGAGAGTGAAGGAAAGATAGGTAGAGAGAGATGGAGGAATAGGTAGAGCGAGATGCCGACAGAGATAGGGAAATGAAGAGATAGATAGCGAGAGATGGAGACAGAGATGGAGGGAGCGGTTGAGAGAGAAAGTGGGAGAGGTGGAGAGAGATCTTAAATGAGTTAAAAAAAGGATGGTTGAAGTGGTAGAGAGAGATGGAGACAGAGGTAGAGAGAGTTGGAGCGAGAGTTTGAGAGAGATGCTGGGAGAGGAAAGCGAGATGGAGGAAGAGGTAGAGACAGATTGGGCTGAGGTAGAGAGATATGTTGACAGAGGTAGATAGAGATGAACACAGTGATAGGGAGAGATGGAGGAGGAGGTAGAGAGAAATTGAGAGATATTTGATGAGAGATGGAGGAAGAGATAGAGTAAGATGGAGAGAGTGTTGGAGAGAGATAGAGGAAGAGGAAGAGAGAGATGGAGACAGAGGTAGAGAGAGATGGACATAGAGGTAGAGAGAGATTGAGGGAGAGGTAGAGAGAGATTGAGACAGAGGTAGAGAGCAATAGACAGAGCGTTACAGAGAGAAGGAGGAATAGGTAGAGAGAGATGTAGGTAGAGTGAGAGAGAGGGAGGAATATTTTGAGAAAGATATGGAAGCAGAGGTAGGGAAAGATGGAGGGATAGATAGAGGGAGGTGGAGACAGAGATAGAGTGAGATGGAGGGAAACGTAGGGAGAAATAGAGGTAGAGGTAGAGAGATGGAAAAAGAGGTAATGGAAGATGGAGGAAGAGGTAAAAAGAGATGGAGACAGACGTAGAGAGAGATGGAGTGAGAGGTAGAGAGAGATGAATGGACAGGAAGAGAAAGAGATGGAGAGATAGTTAGAGAGAGATGGAGGAAAGGCAGAGAGACATGGTGACAGAGGTAGAGAGCTGGAGGGAGTCGTAGAGATGGAGGGGGAGCTAGAGGGAGATGGAGACAGAGGTAGAGAGAGCTGGAGCGAGAGTTAGAGAGAGATGAAGAGACAGTTGGAGAGAAATGGAAGGAGAGTCAGACAAAGATGGAGGGAAAGGTACAGGGAGATGGAAACAGTAACCGAATGATTGATGAAGATGTAGAGTGTGATGGAGACAGAGGTAGAGGAAGATGGAAGGAGAGGTCGGACGAAATTGAGGTAGAGGGAGAGAGACATGGAGAGAGAGGGAGAGAGCGATGGAGGGACAGGTAGAGAGATGCAGGTAGAGATAGAGAGAGATGGAGGGAGTGTTAGTGAGAGATGAAGCGATAGCTAGAGAGAGATGGAGGGAGAAGTAGAGAGAGATGGAGACATAGATAGAGAGAGATGGAGAGAGAGGTAGAAATATATGGAGGAAGGGGGAGAGTGAGATGGAGACATAGGTAGAGAGAGATGGAGGGTGAGGTAGAGAAATGGAGGGAGCTGTAAAGAGAGATGCAAAATAGGTAAATGCAGATGGATGATGAGGTAGACAGAGCTGGAGACAGAGGCAGAGAAAAATGGAATAATAGGTATAGAGAGTTGGAGGAAGTTGTAAGGAGAGAGGTAGGAAAAATCAGAAGGAGATTGAGGAAGAGAAGGGGTGATCGAGGAAATGCTAGAGACCTATGGAGAAATAGTTAGAGAGAGATGGAGGGAGAGGATGATTGAGATGGAGCGAGAGGTAGAGAGAGTTGGTGGGAGAGGTAGAGAGTGATGGAAGGAGAGGTAGAGGGCAAAGGTTGGAGAGGTAGAGCGAGATGGTGGCAGAGGTAGAGAGAGTTGGAGGGTGAGATAGATAAAAATGGAGACCCTGGTAGTGATAAATGGAATACGAGGTACAGAGAGAGATGGAGACAAAGGTAGAGAGAATTGGAGACAGAGGTAGATAGAGATGGATGGAGATGGTGAGAGAGATGGAGTGTGAGTTAGAGAGAGATACAGGGGGAGTTAGAGACAGAAGGAAACAGAGGTTGAGAGAGAAGGAGGAAGGGGAAGGGAGAGGTGCTGGGAGAGGTAGAGAGAGATGGAGGAAGAGGTAGAGAGTGATGGAGGCAGAGTTAGAGAGAGATGGAGGGATACATAGAGAGATGGAGACACAGGTAGAGAGAGATGTAGGGAGAGGTAGAGGGAGATGGAGGGAGAGGTAGAGAGAGATGGAAAACGAGGTACTGAAAGATGGATGAAAAGGTAGAGAGAGATGGAGACAGTGGTAGAGAGCAAATGAGGGAGAGGTAGAGTGAGATGGATGGAGATGTTGAGAGAGATGCTGGGGGCGGTAGAGAGATCTGGAGACAGAGTTAGAGAGCAAAGCAGGGAGAGGTACAGAGATACGGAGGGTAGGTAGAGAGAGATGAATGGAGAGGTATAATAAGATGGAGAGATAGAGGTAGTGAGAGATGGAGGAAGGTTAGATAGAGATGGAGACCGAGGTAGAGAGAGATGGAGGGATAGGTAGAGAGAGATTGAGGGAGAGGTAGAAAGAGATGGAGACAGAGATAGGAAAAGATGGAGAGAGAGCTACTCTGAGATGGAGGAATAGGTAGAGCGAGATGGCGACACAGATAGAGAAATTAAGAGATAGATAGAGAGAGATGGAGACAGATGGAGGGAGCGGTTGAGAGAGATGGTGGGAGAGGTGGAGAGAGATGTTGAATGAACTAATAAAAGGATGGGTGAAGAGGTAGAGAGTGATGGAGACAGAGGTAGAGAGAGATGGAGGAAGAGGCAGAGAGAGATGAGGACAGATTTATTGAGAGATTAAAGGAGAGGTAGAGTGAAAAAGAGGGAGAGGAAGAGAGATATGAATAATGAGGTACAGGAAGATGGATGAAGATGTAGAATGAGAGATGGAGAAAGAGGTAGAGAGAGACTGTGCTGAGGTAGAGAGATATGGAGACAGAGGTAGAGAGAGTTGAACAGAGGGGTAGAGAGAGATGGAGGGGGAGGTAGAGAGAAATTGAGAGAGATGTAGTGAGAGATGGAGGAAGAGATAGAGTAAGATGGAGAGAGAGGTAGTGAGAGATGGGGGAAGAGGTAGAGAGAGATGGAGACAGAGGTAGAGAGGGTTGGAGGTAGAGGTAGAGAGAGATTGATGGAGCAGTAGAGAGAGATGGAGACAGAGGTAGAGAGTAATAGTTGGAGAGTTACAGAGAGATGGAGGGGGAGGTAGAGAGATGAATGAAGAGGTAGAATAAGATGGATGGAGTGGTAGAAAGAGATGGCGACAGAGGTAGTGAGAGATGGAGGAAGAGGTAGAAAGAGATGGAGACAGGTAGAGAGAGATGGAGACAGAGCAAGTGTGAGATGGAGGGAGAGGCAGAGAGAGTTATAGAGTGAGTAGGGAGAGATGGCTTGTGAGGTAGAGAGAGAAGGAAAGATAGGTAGAGAGAGAAGGAGGAATAGGTAGAGAGAGATGGAGGAAGAGTTAGAGAGAGAGATGGAGGAAGAGGTAGTGAAATGTGGAGACAGATGTAGTGAGAGATGGAGGAAGGGATAGAGAGAGATGGAGGAAGAGGTAGCGAGAGATGGAGACAGAGGTAGGGAGATGATGGGAGAGGTAGAGAGACATGGAGACAATACCTCTGTCTCCATCAATCACTACCTTCCTCATTCTCTCCTTCATTCTCACTCTTACACTTTCTCACTCTTACTCTTTCTCCATCTGTCTCTAACTGTTCCTCCATCTCCCTCTACCTCGTCCTTCATCTGTTTCTACTCTTCCTCAATCTCTCTCTAACTCTCTCTCCATTTCTCACGACCTCATCCTCCATCTCTCTCTATCTGTTCCTCCATCTGTCTTTACCTCTTCTTTCATCTCTCGCTAAAACTCCCTAAATCTCACACAACCTCTTCTTCCATAACGTTTCCTCTTCCGCCATTTGACAATACCTCTGTCTCCATCAATCACTACCTCTTCCTCCAACTCTTTCTACATCTGTCTCCATTTCTCTCTACCTCCCCCTCCATCTCCCTTTACTTCTGTGTTCATCTCTCTCTCTCCATTCACATGCCCAGACAGAACCATATACAGACCCAAACAACTCATTTCTGAGACTCAGACAGCTCCACTCACAGACACAGAAAGCTTCATTCACAGATCCAGACAGCTCCAGACAGATCATTTGACTGACCCAGAAATCTCAATTCAAAGACCCAGACAACTCATTTCACAGAACCAGACAGCCCCGTTCGCAGACACAGACAGCTCCATTCTGAATCAGAAAGCTCCATTCACAGATCCAGACAGCTCCATTCACAGACACAGACAGCTCCATTCACAGACTCAGAAAGCTCCATTCAGAGAACCAGACAGCACCATGCACAGACCCAGACAACATATTTCACAGACCCAGACAGCTCCATTCAGAGACCCAGACATCTCAAATCACAGACCAAGGTATCTCCATTCTAAGACACAGGCAGCTCCATTCACAGGCCCAGGCAGCTCCATTCACAGGCCCAGATATCAAATTTCACAGACTCAGACAGCTCCATTCAGAGACCCAGACATCTAAATTCACAGAATAAGGCAGCTCCATTCACAGACACAGGCAGCTCCATTGCCAGAAACAGACAGCTAATTTCACAGACTCAGACAGCTCCATTCAGAGACCCAGACATCTCAATTCACAGACCAAGGCAGCTCCATTCACAGACCCAGGCAGCTCCATTCACAGACCCAGGCAGCTAAGTTCACAGACTCAGACAGCTCCATTCAGAGACACAGATATATCAATATAAAGACCAAGACAGCTCATTTAACTGATTCAGACAGCTCCATTCACATACCCAGACAGCACCATATACAGACCCAAACAACTCATTTCAAATACTCAGACAGCTCCATTCACAGGCCCAGACAGCTCCAGACAGCTCATTTCACATACCCTGAAATCTCAATTCAAAGACCCAAGCAGCTCGATTCACAGACTCAGAAAGCTCCATTCACAGATACAGACAGCTCCATTCACATAAACCGAAAACTCATTTCACACAGTCAGACAGCTCCATCCATAGACACA
Organism: Somniosus microcephalus; assembly: GCF_052327205.1. Classification (NCBI taxonomy): domain Eukaryota; kingdom Metazoa; phylum Chordata; class Chondrichthyes; order Squaliformes; family Somniosidae; genus Somniosus; species Somniosus microcephalus. The sequence continues at coordinate 17,473,373 of NW_028225183.1, read as the reverse complement.
GACTTTTCAATTCAAAGACCCAGACAATCTCAATTAACAGACGCAGACAGCTCCATTCACGGACGCAGACAGCTCCAATCACAGACTCAGAATGCTCCATTTACAGACTCAGACAGCTCCATTCAAAGACCAAGGCAGCTCCATTCACAGACACAGACATCTCATTTCACACACTCAGGCAGCTCCATTCACAGGCACAGACATCTCATTTCACACACTCAGGCAGTTCCATTCACAGACACAGACAGCTCCATTCACAGATACAGAAAGCTCCGTTCAAATATCCAAAGAGCTCCATTCACAGACGCAGATAAATCATTTCTGATACCCAGACAGCTCCATTGAAAGATTCAGACATCTCCATTCACAGACCCAGTCAGCTCCATAGACAGACTCAGAAAGCTCATTTCACAGACACGTGGAGAAAGAGTTAGAATGAGTAGGAAGGAGAGGATGAGGGAGATGGGAGCGAGCAAGCGAGAGATGGTGGGAGAGGAAGAGTCTGATGGGAACAGAGGCAGAGAGCAAAGGAGGGAGAGATGTAGGAAGAGGTAGAGCGAAGTCTAGGGAGAGGTAGAGAGTGATGGAGGAAGAGATAGAGAGAGATGGAGACAGATGTAGAGCGAGATGGAAAAATAGAGGTATGGAGGGACGGAGGGAGAGTTAGAGAGATGGAGGGAGAGGAAGAGAGGGATGGATAAAGAGGTACAGAAAGATGGATGAAGAGGTAGAGGGAGATGGAGACATACGTAGAGCGAGATTGAGCGACAGTTAGAGAGAGGTGAAGGGACTGGTAGAGAGACAGATGGAGAGATAGTTAGAGAGAGATGGAGGAAGAGGTATAGAGAGCTAGTGACGGATGCAGCAGAATGGAGGGAGAGGTAGAGAGATGGAAAATGTGGTACTGAAAATGGACGAAGCGTTAGAGAGAGATGGAGACAGAGGTAGAGAGAGCTGGAGCGAGAGTTAGAGAGAGATGAAGAGACAGTTGGAGAGAAATGGAAGGAGAGTCAGACAAAGATGGAGGGAAAGGTACAGGGAGATGGAAACAGTAACCGAATGATTGATGAAGATGTAGAGTGTGATGGAGACAGAGGTAGAGGAAGATGGAAGGAGAGGTCGGACGAAATTGAGGTAGAGGGAGAGAGACATGGAGAGAGAGGGAGAGAGCGATGGAGGGACAGGTAGAGAGATGCAGGTAGAGATAGAGAGAGATGGAGGGAGTGTTAGTGAGAGATGAAGTGATAGCTAGAGAGAGATGGAGGGAGAAGTAGAGAGAGATGGAGACATAGATAGAGAGAGATGGAGAGAGAGGTAGAAATATATGGAGGAAGGGGGAGAGTGAGATGGAGACATAGGTAGAGAGAGATGGAGGGTGAGGTAGAGAAATGGAGGGAGCTGTAAAGAGAGATGCAAAATAGGTAAATGCAGATGGATGATGAGGTAGACAGAGCTGGAGACAGAGGCAGAGAAAAATGGAATAATAGGTATAGAGAGTTGGAGGAAGTTGTAAGGAGAGAGGTAGGAAAAATCAGAAGGAGATTGAGGAAGAGAAGGGGTGATCGAGGAAATGCTAGAGACCTATGGAGAAATAGTTAGAGAGAGATGGAGGGAGAGGATGATTGAGATGGAGCGAGAGGTAGAGAGAGTTGGTGGGAGAGGTAGAGAGTGATGGAAGGAGAGGTAGAGGGCAAAGGTTGGAGAGGTAGAGCGAGATGGTGGCAGAGGTAGAGAGAGTTGGAGGGTGAGATAGATAAAAATGGAGACCCTGGTAGTGATAAATGGAATACGAGGTACAGAGAGAGATGGAGACAAAGGTAGAGAGAATTGGAGACAGAGGTAGATAGAGATGGATGGAGATGGTGAGAGAGATGGAGTGTGAGTTAGAGAGAGATACAGGGGGAGTTAGAGACAGAAGGAAACAGAGGTTGAGAGAGAAGGAGGAAGGGGAAGGGAGAGGTGCTGGGAGAGGTAGAGAGAGATGGAGGAAGAGGTAGAGAGTGATGGAGGCAGAGTTAGAGAGAGATGGAGGGATACATAGAGAGATGGAGACACAGGTAGAGAGAGATGTAGGGAGAGGTAGAGGGAGATGGAGGGAGAGGTAGAGAGAGATGGAAAACGAGGTACTGAAAGATGGATGAAAAGGTAGAGAGAGACGGAGACAGTGGTAGAGAGCAAATGAGGGAGAGGTAGAGTGAGATGGATGGAGATGTTGAGAGAGATGCTGGGGGCGGTAGAGAGATCTGGAGACAGAGTTAGAGAGCAAAGCAGGGAGAGGTACAGAGATACGGAGGGTAGGTAGAGAGAGATGAATGGAGAGGTATAATAAGATGGAGAGATAGAGGTAGTGAGAGATGGAGGAAGGTTAGATAGAGATGGAGACCGAGGTAGAGAGAGATGGAGGGATAGGTAGAGAGAGATTGAGGGAGAGGTAGAAAGAGATGGAGACAGAGATAGGAAAAGATGGAGAGAGAGCTACTCTGAGATGGAGGAATAGGTAGAGCGAGATGGCGACACAGATAGAGAAATGAAGAGATAGATAGAGAGAGATGGAGACAGATGGAGGGAGCGGTTGAGAGAGATGGTGGGAGAGGTGGAGAGAGATGTTGAATGAACTAATAAAAGGATGGGTGAAGAGGTAGAGAGTGATGGAGACAGAGGTAGAGAGAGATGGAGGAAGAGGCAGAGAGAGATGAGGACAGATTTATTGAGAGATTAAAGGAGAGGTAGAGTGAAAAAGAGGGAGAGGAAGAGAGATATGAATAATGAGGTACAGGAAGATGGATGAAGATGTAGAATGAGAGATGGAGAAAGAGGTAGAGAGAGACTGTGCTGAGGTAGAGAGATATGGAGACAGAGGTAGAGAGAGTTGAACAGAGGGGTAGAGAGAGATGGAGGGGGAGGTAGAGAGAAATTGAGAGAGATGTAGTGAGAGATGGAGGAAGAGATAGAGTAAGATGGAGAGAGAGGTAGTGAGAGATGGGGAAGAGGTAGAGAGAGATGGAGACAGAGGTAGAGAGGGTTGGAGGTAGAGGTAGAGAGAGATTGATGGAGCAGTAGAGAGAGATGGAGACAGTGGTAGAGAGTAATAGTTGGAGAGTTACAGAGAGATGGAGGGGGAGGTAGAGAGATGAATGAAGAGGTAGAATAAGATGGATGGAGTGGTAGAAAGAGATGGCGACAGAGGTAGTGAGAGATGGAGGAAGAGGTAGAAAGAGATGGAGACAGGTAGAGAGAGATGGAGACAGAGCAAGTGTGAGATGGAGGGAGAGGCAGAGAGAGTTATAGAGTGAGTAGGGAGAGATGGCTTGTGAGGTAGAGAGAGAAGGAAAGATAGGTAGAGAGAGAAGGAGGAATAGGTAGAGAGAGATGGAGGAAGAGTTAGAGAGAGAGATGGAGGAAGAGGTAGTGAAATGTGGAGACAGATGTAGTGAGAGATGGAGGAAGGGATAGAGAGAGATGGAGGAAGAGGTAGCGAGAGATGGAGACAGAGGTAGGGAGATGATGGGAGAGGTAGAGAGACATGGAGACAATACCTCTGTCTCCATCAATCACTACCTTCCTCATTCTCTCCTTCATTCTCACTCTTACACTTTCTCACTCTTACTCTTTCTCCATCTGTCTCTAACTGTTCCTCCATCTCCCTCTACCTCGTCCTTCATCTGTTTCTACTCTTCCTCAATCTCTCTCTAACTCTCTCTCCATTTCTCACGACCTCATCCTCCATCTCTCTCTATCTGTTCCTCCATCTGTCTTTACCTCTTCTTTCATCTCTCGCTAAAACTCCCTAAATCTCACACAACCTCTTCTTCCATAACGTTTCCTCTTCCGCCATTTGACAATACCTCTGTCTCCATCAATCACTACCTCTTCCTCCAACTCTTTCTACATCTGTCTCCATTTCTCTCTACCTCCCCCTCCATCTCCCTTTACTTCTGTGTTCATCTCTCTCTCTCCATTCACATGCCCAGACAGAACCATATACAGACCCAAACAACTCATTTCTGAGACTCAGACAGCTCCACTCACAGACACAGAAAGCTTCATTCACAGATCCAGACAGCTCCAGGCAGATCATTTGACTGACCCAGAAATCTCAATTCAAAGACCCAGACAACTCATTTCACAGAACCAGACAGCCCCGTTCGCAGACACAGACAGCTCCATTCTGAATCAGAAAGCTCCATTCACAGATCCAGACAGCTCCATTCACAGACACAGACAGCTCCATTCACAGACTCAGAAAGCTCCATTCAGAGAACCAGACAGCACCATGCACAGACCCAGACAACATATTTCACAGACCCAGACAGCTCCATTCAGAGACCCAGACATCTCAAATCACAGACCAAGGTATCTCCATTCTAAGACACAGGCAGCTCCATTCACAGGCCCAGGCAGCTCCATTCACAGGCCCAGATATCAAATTTCACAGACTCAGACAGCTCCATTCAGAGACCCAGACATCTAAATTCACAGAATAAGGCAGCTCCATTCACAGACACAGGCAGCTCCATTGCCAGAAACAGACAGCTAATTTCACAGACTCAGACAGCTCCATTCAGAGACCCAGACATCTCAATTCACAGACCAAGGCAGCTCCATTCACAGACCCAGGCAGCTCCATTCACAGACCCAGGCAGCTAAGTTCACAGACTCAGACAGCTCCATTCAGAGACACAGATATATCAATATAAAGACCAAGACAGCTCATTTAACTGATTCAGACAGCTCCATTCACATACCCAGACAGCACCATATACAGACCAAAACAACTCATTTCAAATACTCAGACAGCTCCATTCACAGGCCCAGACAGCTCCAGACAGCTCATTTCACATACCCTGAAATCTCAATTCAAAGACCCAAGCAGCTCGATTCACAGACTCAGAAAGCTCCATTCACAGATACAGACAGCTCCATTCACATAAACCGAAAACTCATTTCACACAGTCAGACAGCTCCATCCATAGACACAGACTTTTCAATTCAAAGTCCCAGACAATCTCAATTAACAGACGCAGACAGCTCCATTCACGGACGCAGACAGCTCCAATCACAGACTCAGAATGCTCCATTTACAGACTCAGACAGCTCCATTCAAAGACCAAGGCAGCTCCATTCACAGACACAGACATCTCATTTCACACACTCAGGCAGCTCCATTCACAGGCACAGACATCTCATTTCACACACTCAGGCAGTTCCATTCACAGACACAGACAGCTCCATTCACAGATACAGAAAGCTCCGTTCAAATATCCAAAGAGCTCCATTCACAGACGCAGATAAATCATTTCTGATACCCAGACAGCTCCATTGAAAGATTCAGACATCTCCATTCACAGACCCAGTCAGCTCCATAGACAGACTCAGAAAGCTCATTTCACAGACACGTCGAGAAAGAGTTAGAATGAGTAGGAAGGAGAGGATGAGGGAGATGGGAGCGAGCAAGCGAGAGATGGTGGGAGAGGAAGAGTCTGATGGGAACAGAGGCAGAGAGCAAAGGAGGGAGAGGTAGGGAGAGATGTAGGAAGAGGTAGAGCGAAGTCTAGGGAGAGGTAGAGAGTGATGGAGGAAGAGATAGAGAGAGATGGAGACAGATGTAGAGCGAGATGGAAAAATAGAGGTATGGAGGGACGGAGGGAGAGTTAGAGAGATGGAGGGAGAGGAAGAGAGGGATGGATAAAGAGGTACAGAAAGATGGATGAAGAGGTAGAGGGAGATGGAGACATACGTAGAGCGAGATTGAGCGACAGTTAGAGAGAGGTGAAGGGACTGGTAGAGAGACAGATGGAGAGATAGTTAGAGAGAGATGGAGGAAGAGGTATAGAGAGCTAGTGACGGATGCAGCGGAATGGAGGGAGAGGTAGAGAGATGGAAAATGTGGTACTGAAAATGGACGAAGCGTTAGAGAGAGATGGAGACAGAGGTAGAGAGAGCTGGAGCGAGAGTTAGAGAGAGATGAAGAGACAGTTGGAGAGAAATGGAAGGAGAGTCAGACAAAGATGGAGGGAAAGGTACAGGGAGATGGAAACAGTAACCGAATGATTGATGAAGATGTAGAGTGTGATGGAGACAGAGGTAGAGGAAGATGGAAGGAGAGGTCGGACGAAATTGAGGTAGAGGGAGAGAGACATGGAGAGAGAGGGAGAGAGCGATGGAGGGACAGGTAGAGAGATGCAGGTAGAGATAGAGAGAGATGGAGGGAGTGTTAGTGAGAGATGAAGTGATAGCTAGAGAGAGATGGAGGGAGAAGTAGAGAGAGATGGAGACATAGATAGAGAGAGATGGAGAGAGAGGTAGAAATATATGGAGGAAGGGGGAGAGTGAGATGGAGACAGAGGGAGAGAGAGATGGAGGGAGACATAGAGAGATGGTGTGAGATTTAGAGAGAGAAGGAAAATAGATACAGAAAAATGGATGAAGCGGTGGAGAGAGATGGAGACAGAGGTAGAGAGAGATTGAGGTAGAGGTAGAAAGAGATGGAGTCAGATGTAGAGAGAGAGATGAACACAGAAGTAAAGGGAGCTGGAGGGGGAGGTAGATAGAAATGGAGAGAGATGTAGAAAGAGTTGGAAACAGAGGTCGTGAGAAATGGAGAGAGAGTTAGAGAGAGGTTGAGGAAGAGTAGAAAGAGATGAATGACGAGGTCGAGGGAGATGGAGGAACAGTTAGAGACAGGTGGAGAAAGAGTAAGAATGAGAATGAAGGAGAGGATGGGGGAGATGGAAGAGAGCTAGAGAGAGATGGTGGGAGAGGTAGCGAGCGATGGCGACAGAGGTAGAGAGATAAATGGAGACAGAGGTAGAGCAAGAAGGAGGAAGAGGTAGAGAGCGATGGAGGAAGAGGTAGAGAGAGATGGAGAAAGAGGTAGAGAGAGATGGAGGGATAGATAGGGAGAGATGGAGACAGATGTAGAGAGAAATGGAGGGAGAGGTAGATAGTGATGGAGGGAGAAGTAGCGAGAGATGGAGAGTGAGTTAGAGAGAGTTCGAGGGTGAGTTAGAGAGAGATGTAAAACGAGTTACAGGAAGATGCACGAAGATGTAGAGGGAGAAGGAGACTGATGTAGAGTGATATCAATGAAGAGTTACAAAGAGATGGAGCTAGATGGAGAGAGAGGTAGAGAGATGTGGAGGAATAGGTAGACTGAGCTAGAGGGAGAGGTAGAGTGAGATGGAGGAAGAGGTAGAGAGAAATGCAGAGAGTTTTAGAGCGAGATGGATGAAGAGATGGGGGAGATGGAGATAGAGGTAGAGAGAACCGGAGGGAGAGGTAAAGAGAGATGGAGGGAGATGTAAAGGGAAATGGAAAAAGACGTACAGAAAGGTGGATGAAGAGGTAGAGAGATATGGAGACAGAGAAAGGCATTGATGGAACAACAGGTGGAGAGAGATGGAGGAAGAGGTTGGGTGAGACGGAGAGAGAGGTAGAGCGAAATGAAGGGAGAGTTAGAGAGAGATGGAATCAGAGGTAGAGAGATATGCAGTGAGAGGGAGAGAGATGCTTTGAGACGTACAGAGAGATGAAGGGGCAGCTACAGAGAGATGGAGTGATAAGTAGGTAGAGATGGATACATAGGTAGAGAGAAGGAGAGAGAGAGGTAGATATATAATGAGGAAGAGGTAGAGAGAGATGGAGCCAGATGTCGAGATAGATGGCGAGAGAGGTACAGAGATATGGAGGAAGAGATAGTGTGAGCTGGAGGGAGAGGTAGAGAGAGATGGAGGTAGAGGTAGAGAGAAATGGAGAAACTTTTAGAGCGGGACAGAGGAAGAGTAAGGTGAGAAGGTGACAGAGGTAGAGAGAGATGGAGGGAGAGGTAGAGAGAGATGGAGGGAGGTGTAGAGAGAGATGGAAAAAGAGGTACAGAAAGATGCATGAAGAGGTAGGGAGCGATGGAGACAGAGGTAGATACGGATGGAACAACAGGTAGAGAGAGATGGAGGAAGAGGTCGGGTGAGATGGAGAGATTGGTCGAGAGGGATGAAGTGAGAGGTAGAATGAGATGAAGGGAGAGCGAGACAAAATGATGGGAGAGTTTGATAGAGATGGTGACTGAGGAAGAGAGAGATGCAGAGAGAGGTAAAGAGAAATAGAGAGAGTTTTAGAGCGAGATGGAGGAAGAGTTAGGCTGAAGTGGAGACAGAGGTAAAGGGAGATGGAGGGAGTGGTAGAGTGAGCTGGAAATAGAGGTAGAGAGAGATGGAGGGAGATGTAGAATAAGATGAAGGGAGATGTCGAATGAGATGGAGGGAGATGTCGAGAGACATGGAAAAAGACGTACAGAAAAATGCATGAAGAGGTAGAGAGAGATGGAGGCAGATCTTGATACGGATGGAACAACAGTTATAGAGAGAGATAGAGGAAGAGGGTTGGTGAGATGGAGAGAGAGGTAGAGAAAGATGGAGTCAGGGGTAGAGAGCGATGCAGGTAGAGCTAGACAGAGATGAAGGGCGAGTTTGAGAGAGATGTTGACAGAGGTAGAGAGAGCTGCAGAGAGAGTTAGAGAGAGAAGGTGTGAGAGATAGAGAGAGAAGAAGGGAGAGCTATTTAAAAATGGAGGGAGAATTAGAGAGGGATGGAGTCAGCGGTAGAGAGATATGCAGGAATAGTTAGAGACAGTTGAAGGGAGAGGTAGAGAGAGATGGAGTCAGAGGTAGAGAAAGATAGTGTGAGATGTAGAGCGATATGGAGGGAGAGGTAGAGAGAGATGGAGGGAGAGGTAGAGGGAGATGGAGGGAGAGGTAGAGAGTGATTGAGAGAGAGGTAGAGGGAGATGAAGGAACCTATAGACAGGGATGGGGGAAGCAATAGGTGGAGATGGAGACAGATGTAGGGGCAGAGAGATAGAAGGAGAGAAATGGGCAATGTAGAAATCGCTATGGAGGGAGCGGTAAGGGGAGAAATTCGTGGATGTAGGGAGGCAGATACAAGGGCTACATTCGACGTTCACGTGAACATTTGTGGATATTCAATCCCGGGGTCACTCGCAGCCTGTCTCTCCTTTTTTAACTTTGCACTATTTCAGTCTCCAGTTTCCCCTCTAACCTCCTCGGATTCCAAGAGTATGCAGGGAAGGGGAAATATCAGAACTGACCTTCAGTGCAGTGCAGACAAAATCCAGCCTATCTCTCCACAAGTCCAGAAATAAAACAGTATCGATGAAATAAAGTTCTCCTTGTACTAAAACAATCAGAATGTTTCATCTCTTGGCCTTGTGAGCGCAAACAGAGAGATACAGCTTCAAATCACGGCTCTTTCTAAACCCCAGGCTTAGCGGAATCGGTGAATGAATGACTCTCATCAGTGCTCCAGCCAGCTACAACTGGAGACCTCCCACAGACCCAAGCCTCATTGTAGTCCTGGAGCGGTCAGGAGACGTAGCAGGCTAGCCTACGTATTCATCACATTATACAATCAAACGTACTCAATCGGCAGGATGTGTTAAAGTCGGGATGGGGTGTCTACATGTTAAGAAAAGAGGGAAGATCGGCACACAGATTAAAGGTTACGTTTCTCTCTCTGACTTTCTCTCTTCTCTCTTGTCACTGCAGCCCATCTATACAGGATGCATCTCTCCCAGTGAGGATTTGAAATGTGTAACGTATTTTTCTGTACAGTATGCTGCTCTCCCAGTGTGGACTCATATTAAGTAACAAGTGTCCTATTGTACAGTGTGCGTCTGCCCCAGTGAAGAGTCGTACTGTGTTGCAAGCATCCCTGTGTACAGTGTGTGCCTCACCTATTGTGTGGTCGGATTCTGTGACAAGTGGCCCTGTGTACAGTGTGTGTCTCTCCCAATGTGGAGTCGGACTCTGTAACGTGTCCCTGTCTGCAGTGTGTGTCTCTCCCAGTGTGGAGTCGGGCTCTGTAACAAGTGTCCCTGTCTTCAGTGTGTGTCTCTCCCAATGTGGAATGGTACTGTGTAAGGAGTGTCCCTGTCTGACGTGTGTGTCTCTCCCAGTGTGGAATGGGACTGTGTAAGAAGTGTCCCTGTTTACAATTTCTGTCTCTCCCAGTGTAGAGTTGGACTTTGTAACAAGGGTCACTGTGTACAACGCGTGCCTCCCAGAGTGGAGTCGGACTCTGTAAAAAGTATTCCTGTGTACAGTGCGTGTCTCTCCCAGTGAGGAGTCGGACAATGTAACAAGTATTCCTGTGTACAGTGTGTGTCTCTCCCAGTGAGGAGTCGGACTCTGTAACAAGTATTCCTGTGTACCGTCTGTGTCTCCCAGTGAGTAGTCGGATTCTGTAACAGGTGTACCTGGTTACCGTGTATGTCTCTCCCAGTGTCTGGTCGGACTCTGTAATATATGTCCCTGCGTACAGAGAGTGTCTGGCCCAGTGTGCAGTCGGACTATGTAATATGTGTCCCTATGTACAGTGTGCTTCTCTCCCAGTGTGGAGACCGACTCTGTAATATGTGTCCCTGTGTATAGTGTGTGTCTCGCCCAATGTGGAGTCGGAATCTGTAACACGTTGCCCTGTGCTTTGTTAAGGAAATGTGGCAGCTTCCTTCAGCTCGGGCCTGATTTAGTTCTTGTTTTAAAACTTGTGTTACTTTTTTAAGATGTTGAATGAATTTTCCTCTGATTGGTCTCCTAGACCCAGATAATCCGTTTATTGAATCAGATCTCAAAATAACGCCATAGTATCTGAAAGAAAGCAAAATCGTAAAATCGTGTCCCACTACAATGCACAATACAAAATGGTGGCACAGTATCTCAAACAAAACGGATTGTCAATATCTGTAACTAAAAGGCGTCCCACTAGCTGCCTCAAAACTAAATGATGGACTAGCAACTTAATGGAAATGGCCTCCCACTTTTATATGAAACAAAATTATCTCCCAGTATCTTAATCAAACTGGCGTTCCAGTAAGTGACGCAAAACTAAATGGCGAGACAGGCTCTGACAGAAAATGGCTGCCCTGCCTCGTCAGTTCGTCAGACTGCCCAGAAGCACGAACTTTATTGTGAAGCTATAACTAAGCCTTTACGTGAGTTCACGTTTGGGTGTTCAATGATCTCACGGCCCATTGGTCAAGTGCTGTTTACTGTGTTTGTGTAAATTTTCAGACAGTGCTGCTTTAATCTCAGGCTATAAACCTGTTTCAATCAAAAGAGCCCCGGGAGGGTGATGGGAGTTGGAGCTATTTGGACCTCACATAACCTGTCCCCACCCCCCAAACCTTGCTACGTGCCTGAAAATAATTATGTTTTAAAAATTGTGGTGGGCGGTGTACCTCCGAAAAGACTAGGCATCTACCTGACGGCGGCCCTCCTGCATAAACTTGCGCTCTGACGCTGTGAGTAGGAGGGTAGCGCAATGTCCCACGGATCCCAGGGACTCAGCCTGTGCGGTAGCGTCCCTTGGATCACCTGTGCCTGGTCCTTCAATCAGAACACTGGTTTTCTTTCATTCATTTAATTACTACAATATTGCACACTTGCAGAAAGTTATGAAATATAAACATGATATGGACAAAAAAGCGTGCAGCTTTAATATGTGCTAGGATTTCTTCTCATTAAAGCGGTTATTAGTCCTGGATGTCTTTTAATTCAGAAAAACATTCTTCTTTCAATCTGGGTGACCACTTAAGTTATGGAGTACACCGTCATATCCAGCACAAAATCCAAGGCTATTATTAATCGATCGAGAAAATTACAAATTAACATGAACATATTAACCGAAGCCCTGAAACCAGGCTCCAGAGAGAAAGTTAGGCCGCGGGTTAACAAAGAGACAAAACTCAGGTGGGCCTTTCAGTGGAGCCTGTGGAGAAGGTCTCGACTAGTTTACTATGGAGAGAAAAAATCTTATCTAGTGATTCCTCGCTTAAATATGCATCTTTCTCTGCATCTTCTAATAGCAGCATTTCGACAAAATAAAGTTCCTCAGGATTGGGAGAAAAAAATTGTCTAATAAAAAGCAAAGTGATTAAAAAGAACATCAAGATCCAGGATCCCTCACTCTCAGTCGGTTACATGGAGAATCTCTTCGCAACACCAGGTACAAACAAATCCCAGCTATATAAAGAAACACAGAATCTACATAGGAGAGAGAGAGAAAACCTGAGAGTGACAGAAGGATCCTGAGCTCATATTGAAGATCACAGACTGAGGGAGATGTACCCCCTCACTGGAGATACAGCGGAAGTTTTGGGATGGAAACCACCCTCCCTCCCACAATGGCATTGCCAAGACTGCAGAGTAGAGTTTCTTCCTTGAGTCTACGTCGCGATTGGGTCAATCTGGTTGCCTGCTATACACCATGGCTGGGGTCCAGTCCAGAGTAATGATAACCAAGGCTTCCCATTGGGGATTAGGACTGTCTTGTCCAGGACCATCAGGGGCCCTGTTTGTTGGGACGTGACATGCTCCCACTGACTTGTTTTTGCTGATTTGAAAAAAACTTTGACACTCACTTAGTGCTTGTCGTTAGTATTTCTGCTGCTTCAAAAAGTTCCAAACACTGATCACACTTTCCCCCCCGGAACAATTCACGCCAGCGCCTTACACAGCTCTTGGGGTCAAAAAACAAGCCCCAGTGAATGACGTTGATTGGAATCACAGCGCAAACCTAACACACACACAGGGGCTGGAAGGAGCAAAGTGTCGACAAGGGATGCAGTCCTGCCAGATCCCTCACTCCCAGCCCTCCCCTCCCTCTCCATCCCCTCCATCTCCTCCCATTCCACTTTGCCTCCTCTTCCTCAGGGAGAGTCAGCCATATCAAGCCGCGGGCGAATTTGTTTGTGGTGGTTTTTCTGGGTGGATTGATGTAGTGTCCATATCTGTTATTGATCTTCTCTTCCTCGCGTAACACGTCTCTCTCTATATTTCGCTTCTCTCCCCCACTCCATGTCTGTCGATCTGATACTCTCACTCCCTCTCCATGTCTGTCCCTCTGATACTCTCACTCCCTCTCCATGTCTGTCCCTCTGTCACTCTCACTCCCTCTCCATGTCTGTCCCTCTGATACTGTCACTCCCTCTCCATGTCTGTCCCTCTGTCACTCTCTCTCCCTCTCCAAGTCTGTCCCTCTGTCGCTCTCTCTCCCTCTCCATGTCTGCCCCTCTGTCTTTGCTCCCACCATGTCTGTCCCTCTGTCGCTCTCTCTCCCTCTCCATGTCTGCCCCTCTGTCTTTTTTCCCACCATGGATGTTCCTCTGTCACTCCACTATTCCAAGCGCGTCCCTTTGTCTCTCCACCTCTCCATGCCTGTCCCTCTGTCTCTCTCTTCCTCTCATAAGAACATAATAAATATGAGCAGCTATCCAGAAGGCCCACAGCCCCTGCTCTGCCATTTAATAAGATCACGGCTGAACTTTTACATCAACTCCACTTTCCCGCCCTATCCCGATATCTCTAGATTCTTTTCGTGCTCCAAATCTATCGATCTTAGTCTTGAATATGCTCAACAACTGAGCATCCACAGCCCTCTGGGTTAGCGAATTCCAAAGATTCAAAATCGTGTGATTGAAGACATTTCTCCTCAGCTCAGTCCTAAATGACCGATCCCTTATCATGAGACTGTGACCCCTGGTTCTAGAATCCACAGCCAGGGGATTCATATCCCAGCATCCACCCTGTCAATCAATTAATAATTTTCTATGTTTCAATGAGATCACCCCTAATTCTCTTAGGCTGTTGGGAATAAAGTCATACTCTACATAATATCGCCTCATAGGACAATCATCTCTTCCCAGGAATCAGTTCTGTGAACAATTGTTGCACTCCCTCGAAGGCAAGTATATCCTTCCTCAGGTAAATAGTCCAAAACTGTACACATTACTCCTGGTGTGTATCACCACAGCTCTATATAATTGCAGTAAGACTTCTTTACTCTTATAAATCAATCCTTTTCTTTAAGAACGTTGATGTAGTTCACTCAGATACTAGGGTCCTGAATTTAAAGAAAGGAAACTACGATGGTATGAGGCACGAGTTGCGTAGGATTGATTGGGGAATGTCACTCAAGGGGTTGACGGTGCATAGGCAATGGCAAATATTCAAAGATCGCATGGATGAACTACATAATTTGTTCATCACAGTCTGGTATAAAAATAAATCAAAAAAGGTGACTTAACAGTGGCTAAGAAGGGAAATTAGGGATATCATAAGATCAAAGGAGAGTACATATAAATTGGCCAGAAAATGCAGTAAACCTGAGGATTGGGAGCAGTTTAGGATTCAACAGGGAGGACTAAGTGATTAATTAAGAGGGAAAGAAGGTGTATGAGAGTAAGCATGCAGGGAACATAAAAACTGACTGTAAAAGCTTTTATAAATATGTGAAGAGAAAAAAATTGGTGAAGTCAAGTGTAGGTCCTTTGCAGTCAGAATCACGGGAAGTTATAATGGGGAACAAAGAAATGGCAGACCAATTAAACACGTACATTCGTTCTGCCTTAACAAAGGAGGACACAAATAACATCCCAGAGATGTCGGGGAATATAGGGTCAAATGAAAGGGAGGAACTGATATAATTCAGTATTTGTAGGGAAATGGTGTTTTGGAAATTGACGGGATTGAAGGCCGATAATTCACCAGGGCCTGATAATCTACATCCTAGGGTACCTAAGGAAGTGGCCCAAGAAATAATAGATGCATTGCTGGTCATCTTCTAAAATTAGATAGACTCTGTAACAGAACCCATGGATTGGCGGGTAGCTAATTATACCCCACTATTCAAATGGGGAAAATGCTACAGTCGATTGTAAAATATGTAATAGCGGAGCACGTGGAAAACAGTGACCGGATCATACGAAGTCAACAAGGAATTATAAAAGGAAAATCGTGCTTGACTAATCTTCTGTAATTTTTTGAGGATATAACTGGTAAAATAGATAAGGGAGAATCAGTGAATGTGGTGTATTTGGAATTTCAGAAAACTTTTGATGAGGTCCCGCATAAGAGATGAGCGTGTAAAGTTAAAGCACATGGGATTGGGAGTAAGGTACTGATTTGGATAGAGAACTGGTTGGCAGACAGGAAACAAAGTGTTGGAATAAATGGGGCTTTTTCCAAGTGGCAGGCAGTGAATTTCGGGTACCGAAATGCTCGGTGCTCGGAACCCAGCTATTCACAATATATATTAAAGATCTAGACGAGGGAACTAGTTGTAATATCTCCAAGTTTGCAGACAACACAAAGTTGTTTGGGCGTGTGTGCTGTGAGGAGGATGCCAACAAACTCCAGTATGATTTGGACAGGTTGGGTGATTGGGCAGTAGCATGGCTGATGCAATATAACGTGGATAAATGCGAGGATATTCACTTATGTGTCAAAAAGAGGAAGGCAGATTAATATCTGAATGGCAATAGATTGGGAGAAGGGGAAGTGCATCGAGACCTGGGCGTCCTTGTGCACCAGTCGCTGAAGGTAAGCATGCAGGTGCAGCAGGCGGTTAAGGAGGCAAATGGTATGTTGGCCTTCGTAGCGAGAGGGTTTGAGTAAAGGAACATGGATGTCTTGCTGTAGTTGTACAGGGCCTTGGTGAGGCCACACCTTGAGGACTGTGTGCAGTTTTGGTCGCCTTATCTGATGAAGGATGTTCTTGCCATGGAGGAGTGCAGCGAAGATTCACCAGACTGATACCTGGGATGGCAGGAATGACGTATGAGGAGAGATTGGGTCGATTGGGCTTGTACTCACTGCAGTTTAGAAGAATTAGAGGGGATCTCATTGAAACTAATAACATTCTAACAGGACTAGACAGACTAGATGCAGGAAGGATTTTCGAAATGGTCGGAGAGTCCAGAACCAGGGGTCACAGTCAAAGGATAAGGGGTCAGCCATTTAGGACAGAGATGAGGAGTACTTTCTTCACCCAGAGAGTGGTGAACCTGTGGAATTCCTTACCAAATAAGGCAGTAGAGGCCAATTCATTCAATATAATCAAGAAGGAGTTGGATATATTTCTTAAAGCTAAAGGGATCATGGGATATGGAGAGAAGCCAGGAACAGGGTACTGAATTTGAATGTTCAGCCATGATCTCATTGAATGGCTGAGCAGGCTCGAGGGGCCGATTGGCCTACTCCTGCTCCTATCTGCTATGTTTCTACGTAGAGTTTCAGCTCTAATCAATGAATGGAGGAGCAGGCTCGGGGGGCGAATGGCCGAGAGCTGCTCCTGTTGCTGATGTTCTAAGATGCTACAGCTGCTGACAGAGGCTGGTCTTAAAATTAACACCCGAAAGGCAAACTTCCTGAAACCTGATGTTTGTTTTCTCGGTATTAACATCTCCGATGAACGACAGAGTCTCGATCAAGATAAAGTAGATGTGATCAAGTGACTGCCCCTGCCTGCTTCTATGACAGCGTTGCGATCCATTTGGGGTTGGCAGGCTACAAGCGACCATTTATTGCAAAATTTGCCTGATGGCTGTGTAATTTGCAGAAGCTCCAGGATAAAGAACTCAAAGATAGATTGAGAGAAGCACACACCGTGGCAATCGAAGAAATTTTGAGTTCAACAAACTTCTGTTCATTCACTTGAGCAGTAACTTATATATTTGCCTGGTTATAATCATTTTTTTCTTTAACTTCAGCAGAAAAATAAATTTACAATTGGAGTATAGTCACAGATAGAGCACATGTGCCTAGACATGGGCCTTTTTGTACCGCGCAAACAAAGGAAAATACTTATATTAATACATTATTTTCTTATCAAACTGGAGGAGACATTGCCTAATACGACAGCCTCTGGTTACTGCATACTTCAGAGAGACAAGACTGCATGTTCTTCAATTTACATCAAAAACGTCAGAAGCACATAAAAACATTGCGGCCTTGCTGTGGTAAAATATCCAAGGCTGGTTGGTTGCAAACACCAGCTTTTGCTAAGGGAACTCCGTCTCTCTCTCTCTCTCTCTCTCCCTCTCTTTCTCCAATGATAACCATGGTGTGGAGATGCCGGAGTTGGACTTGGGTGGACAAATATAAGAAGTCACACAACACCAGGTTATAGTCCAACAGCTTCATTTGAAGTCACAAGCTTTCGGAGCGCTGCTCCTTCGTCAGGTGAAGTGGAGAGATGCATAAAGACACAGCTTATATAGTCAGAGAATAATGTCAGATGTTTACAGGTAATCTTTCTAACTGCCATTTATCACACCTCGGCAGAGAGATAATCACAGCAATCAAAGGTGTGAATGGTGTCAAAACAGGTCAGTCAGGAAAACATTACATCAAAGAACAATGAGGTGGGGTCACAAGGGGTCAAATGTTGCAGATGCAGGGTCTGTGTGAAAAACAAAAAAACAGACAAAAAACATTTTTTTTTGCTGTAAATCACAGAAGGTCCGGCCCCATCTGTGTAGAGAGAACAAGCCAACGCCGACTCGAGTCTGGATGACCCTACGTCAGGTGGGGTTACATGTAGCGTGACATGAACCAAAGATCCCGGTACAGGCCGTCCTCATGGGTGCAGAACTTGGCTATCAGTTTCTGCTCGACGATTTTGCGTTGTCGTGTGTCTCGAAGGCCGCCTTGAAGAATGCTTACCCGAAGATCGGAGGCTGAATGTCCTTGACTGCTGAAGTGTTCCCCGACTAGGAGGGAACACTCCTGCCTGGCGATTGTTGCACAGTGTCCGTTCATCCGTTGTCGCAGTACCTGCATGGTCTCGCCGGTGCACCATGCTCCGGGGCATCCTTTCCTGCAATGTATGAGGTAGACAACATTGGCCGAGTCACATGAGTGTGTACCATGTACTGGGGGGGGCTGTCCTCACGTGTGATAATGGTATCTATGTTGATGATCTGGCATGTCTTGCAGAGTTGCTGTGGCAGGGTTGTGTGGTGTCGTGGTCGCTGTTCTCCTGAAAGCTGGGTAATTTGCTGCTAGCGATATTCTGTTTGAGGTTAGGCGGCTGTTTGAAGGCGAGTAGTGGAGGCGTGGGCATGGCCTTAGCGAGGTGCTCGTCGTCATCGATGACATGTTGAATGCTGCGAAGAACATGGCGTAGTTTCTCTGCTCCGGGGAAGTACTGGACGACGAAGGGTACTCTGTTGGTTGTGTCCAATGTTTGCCTTCTGAGGAGGTCTATACGATTTTTTGCTGTGGCCCGTCGGAACTGTCGATCGACGAGTCGAACATGATATCCCGTTCTTACGAGGGCATCTTTCAGCGTCTGTAGGTGTCCATCGCGTTCCGCCTCATCTGAGCAGATCCTGTGTATTCGCAGGGCTTGTCCATAGGGGACGGCTTCCTTAACATGGTTAGGTTGGAAGCTGAAGAAGTGGAGCATCGTGAGGTTGTCCGTAGGCTTGCGGCAGAGTGAGGTGCTGAGGTGTCCGTCTTTGATGGAGATTCGTGTGTCCAAGAATGAAACCGAATCTGAGGAGTAGTCCATGGTGAGTTTGATGGTGGGATGGAACTTGTTGATGTTATCGTGCAGTCTATTCAGTGATTCTTCGCCATGGGTCCATAGGAAGAAAATGTCGTCGATGTATCTGTTGTATAGCATTGGTTGGAGGTCCTGTGCAGCGAAGAAGTCTTGCTTGAACTTGTGCACGAAGATGTTGGCGTATTGGGGTGCGAATTTGGTCCCCATGGCTGTTCCATGTGTTTGGGTAAATAACTGGTTGTCGAAGGTGAAGACATTGTGGTCAAGGATGAAGCAGATGAGTTGTAGGATGGCGTCTGGAAATTGGCTGTTGTTGGTGTTGAGTACTGAGGCTGTTGCAGCGATGCCGTCATCATGGGGGATACTGGTGTAGAGAGCCGAGACGTCTATCTTGGCGAGGAGTGTTCCTGGTTCAACTGGTCCATGGGTGCTGAGTTTCTGTAAGAAGTCTGTATTGTCGCGACAGAAGCTGGGGGTTCCCTGTACAATGGGTTTCAGGATGCCCTCAACGTTTCCAGAAAGGTTCTCACACAGGGTTCCGTTGCCTGATACGATAGGACGTCTGGGTGTGTTGGCTTTGTGTATCTTTGGGAGGCAGTAGAAGTCGCCCACGCGGGGAGTATGTGGGATGAGAGCACGTAGAATGCTTTGAAGTTCTGGATCGAAGGTCTTGATCAGTCTGTTGAGTTGGCGGGTGTGTTCTTTGGTCGGATCTGCGGGTGATTTTCTGTAGTGTTCCTGGTTGTCCAGTTGTCGGTATGTTTCTTTTCAATTGTCCGTTCTGTTCTGTATGATGATGGCTCCTCCTTTGTCTGCTGGTTTGATGACGATGTTGCAGTTGGTCTTGAGAGCATGGATGGTGTTGCGTTGTGCTCGGGTGACATTCTGGACTGTCTTGTGAGTGCGGCTGATGAATCTGGCGTTGCTGCATCTCCTGACAGCTTGAGCATACATGTCAAGCTTCGGGCAGCGACCCTCCATAGGGACCCAATTTGACTCTTTCTTCTTCGGTTGCTGCACTGCAGATCCCTCTGTCACCTGTTCCGGATCATTGATTGTCTCATTGGGTTCACTGCTGACATCTTGGGATTTGTGGAAGAATTCCAGGAGCCTCATTCTCCTGATGAATTCCTCTGTGTCTGCCGCGAGACCGATGGGGTCCATTTAGGTGGTGGGGCAGAAATTGAGCCCTCGGCTGAGAACTTCAATTTCGTCTAGTTGAAGGGTGTGGTCGGACAGGTTGATGATGGACTTCCCTGTGGTTTCAACCGTGGTACCGGGGGAGGCTTGGTTGCTGTGCTGGTGATGCTGAGTTTCTCAAGCTTCCTGTTGTTGGTGTGCATGTAGGCAGCCTAGTTCCGTTGCCTCGTCTGTTTGGCAGTGTCTCGTTGCTGGTCTGCTGTAATTGAGCACAGGCTGAGAACATGGACTCCATCTCGGTTTCGAGGTTGCGGCGTCTGCTGTAGAGCTGGTGTACGAGATGGTTGTGGAGTGTGCGAGAGGTACGACGGCAGGGTCTCTCAGCGTAATCTGTGTTGTAGGTCGACTAGAGTGGGTTCGTGATCTGTAGTCCTTTCGGGATCTTGTCTGCTTTCTTGCATCCCTGTAGAAACTTGATGTCTGTGTCGATATGCGCGATCTTCTTGGAGGTCCTCTCCACTTTGAGCCGGCAGTTTGTGGTGTCGATAGTAGCCATGGTGTGGAGATGCCAGAGTTTATGGTAATCTTTCTAACTGCCATTCATCACACCTCGGCAGAGAGATAATCACAGCAATCAAAGGTGTGAATGGTGTCCAAACAGGTCAGTCAGGAAAACATTACATCAGAGAACAATGTGGTGGGGTCGCAAGGGGTCAAATGTTGCAGATGCTGGGGTCTGTGTGAAAAACAAAAACATCTGACATTATTCTCTGACTATATAAGCTGTGTCTTTATGCATCTCTCCACTTCATCTGACGAAGGAGCAGCGCTCCGAAAGCTTGTGACTTCAAATAAAGCTGTTGGACTATAACCTGGTGTTGTGTGACTTCTTACATTTGTCCAATGATAACAACAACATCCCCCCTCATATATCGAATGAACTAAACATTTCAGAAGCTGAACTTATTATGTTCCATGTGCCAAAATTTTCTACTTTTTAATTTTTTCCCCGATGGGTTAGCTTGCCTCTTAGAAAAGTGTTTTATATGCTTCTTTATCTGTAATAATCCTGGCTTCCTCTTCCTGTCATTGCTATCTGCTTACCATTCCTTATGTTTTCAATGACACTCATCAATTTCTTCTCACGACATAATGCAATGTCCAGGATCCCCAATGCTATTATATGGGCTATCACCAATCCCAACTGAAATATTCTAACCCATGGGTTGCAACACCACACCATTCATGATTTCCGAACGCTCGAAATGCCGATTCTGTTCGTTTATTATTTTGTAGCATATGCGAGGCTCAGGTTCAGTAGATTATGGATTTCAAATTGAGAACTAGAGGGGGCATATAATGTCCATGGTGTGAGGTTGCTCCAAACGTCTCATTCATAAAGCTTCTCACTTGAAGGTGGGTTGGAGGAATTAACGGATTCCTACGAATTCCTACGAGATCGACACCAGAGAACAATTAAACAGGTCTTTATTCAACCGAGATCTTTGGGCAGCCCCGTGGTCTGCGACGTGACGTCATCGCGTTTTCCCACTTTTTGCCGCGCTCTTAAAGGGGCCATGCCCCGTACATGCACACTCTATATACAAAACATGGTAATGCCTAACACAATGGTACAGGTTTAGACTGTTGTTAGAGCATCGTTAAAGAGAATTATGTACATTTAGCCAGAGTCATTCAGTGGTTCTGCCACATGTGCCCCCCCCAGAATTCGCGATAAAAGGACAAAGTCAAATGGTGAGGGGGTCTGACGAGCCTGTCAGAACGACTCCTGTACTCTGGAGCTGGAGGCTGCTGGTCGGCTGGCGGTCTGGCAGGCAATCGCAGTTGGTCTGCCGTAATGATGATGGGTGGCCGAACCCGGCTCGGTGGTTGTTATGTCTCGACGGGGCGGTAGAGGTCTAAATGTGCTGGCTTTAAACGGTCGACCGAAATATGGTCTGGTTTACCACCGACATCTACCATGAAGGTTTTGTCCCCTACTTCCAACATGCGGAAGGGACAGGTATATGGGGCCTTGAGCGGATCCCTATGTGCGTCATGGCGAAAATAAACGTATTCAGCCTTGTGAAGCTCCGTGGGAACATGTGACCTCTGCAGCCTGTGGTGCGAAGTGGGCAACGGTGCAAAACATCTGGCTGCCTCTTGGAGACTGGCAAGCTGGGCAGATGTGGACCATGGCTCCGTCAATGTTTGTAGGAAGTCCCCTAGGACTTGCAGTGGCTGACTGTGGTGATTATTCTTTATGTTTAGAAAGAAGTATTGTGATTGGTTGTTTGTTTCCTGCCTTGGGATATATGCTGTAATCTCATTGGTAGTTGATGTCATGTGATTTGTGGTGGCCATCTTAAATTCAGTTCTTTCCAGCCTTTAGTTGGGACTGGGTGTTGAAAGATGTGCTACAGGATTTTTAAGTTAATAAAGCCTAGATTAGAAAGGCAAATCTATTCTTTATTTCAATTTATTAACTTTATGTCAGATTGGAGCGATATCTTCAACCAGAACGATTCAATGCTGACCCTAATACTGCAGGAGTGGATGATAAATGGAAACACTGGTGTTGTACATTTAAAAACTTTTTGGGCGTGTTGGATCAAGAGTCTCTAAATAAGCTGAATATGCTGATCAACTACATTGCTCCGGATGTGTATAAGTATATTTTGGACTGTAAAACTTACGAAGTGGCTATTTCTACATTGAAAAAGATTTTTGTTAAACCAAAGAACGAGGTATTTGCACGTCACCTTCTATCTGCCCGTAGGCAGCAGGTGGGAGAATCTTTGGCTACTTATTTACAAGCACTTCGGTGCCTTAGTGTTAACTGTAATTATAAGGCCGTGATGGCTGAAGAATATAAGAAGAATCGGTACGGGATGCTTTTATTAATGGATTACTGTCTAGATCAATTCGTCAGCGGTTGTTAGAAAATAAGACTTTGGATCTTAAGAGTGCTTTTGAGCAAGCTTCTACATTGTATGTGGCTCAGAGAAGTTCGGATTCTTATGCTCTTTTTAATCGGCCTGTGACTGTGGTTTCGGCAGTTCCGGATGAAAAGGAATTATGTGGACTTAATAGGAGTGGTTTACTAGATTTTGAAACAGTTTCTACTTCAGCGGCTGTTGCCTCTAGGATTCAGAAGTTTTATTTTTGTGGAAATGTCCAGCGCCCTCGTCTGAAGTGTCCTGCTCGGGAGGCTGTGTGTAGTAAATGCGGCAAGAGAGGTCATTACGCACGTGTGTGTAAATCATCAGGTTCAATTACCTCCTCTGTGACTATTCAGCCTTTAGATAGGGCGTTTATTGCATCAATTTCTGCTGCTATTGCTCATGGCCAAAACAAAGCTATGGTTACGGCCCAAGTTAATGGGTTGGAAGAGAAGTCCCTTATAGATATGGGCAGTACCGAGAGTTTTATAAGCCTTCAGTTTGCAAAGGAGAAGCATTTGAAAATTTCGCCTGTTTCCTATCAGGTGTGTATGGCTCAGACGACTCTCACTTCACAAGTAGCTGGTTGTTGCCTTGTGAAATTGATTCTTCTAGGTAATATGTATACTGATATATGCCTATCTGTTTTGCCTAATCTCTGTGCGGATATTTTGATTGGTCATGATGTGCTTCAGTTACACGTGTCTCTCAGTCTTTCATTTGGAGGGACTAAGCCACCTTTATCTATTTGTGGATTAACCTCTTTATCCATTTCTCCATTATCACTTTTTTCCAATTTGATCCCGGATTGTAAGCCAATTGCTACCAAGTCAAGAAGGTATAGCAGTCAGGATAGAGAATTTATTAATTCTGAAGTTCAACGTCTTTTATTGGAAGGAATCATTGAACCTAGTTGTTCGCCTTGGCGGGCACAGGTAGTTGTCATGACTAACGAGAGACATAAGAAATGAATGGTGATAGACTACTCCCAAACTATTAATAGGTATACTCAATTAGATGCGTACCCTTTGCCTAAGATTGATGAGCTTATCAATAAAGTATCTCAGTATAAGGTTTTTAGCACTATTGACCTAAAGAGTGCTTATCATCAGATTCCTATTGTTAAGAAGGATCAACCATATACGGCCTTTGAGGCTGGTGGAAAGCTGTATCAGTTTTGCCGAACACCATTTGGTGTTACTAATGGTGTTGCTTGTTTTCAACGGGCAATGGATGCTTTTATAAGTGATAACTCTCTCTCTGACACCTTTTCATACTTAGATGACATCACGGTGTGTGGCAAATCAAGGGTGGAGCATGATTCTCAGATCACAGAAATCACAGAAACCCCACAGTGCAGATAGAGGCCATTTCGGCCCATCGAGCCTGCACCGACACATATCCCACCCGATCCCCGTAACCCCTACACCAACACATATCCCACCCTATTCTAATTTAGAAAGATTCCTTCAAGCTGCGGAAAAAGTTGGTTTAACTTTCAATAAAGGGAAGTGTACCTTTTCGACCACTGAGGTAAATCTACTGGGGTACATTATCTCGGGAAACAAGATTAAACCAGACCCAGAACGTCGGCGACCATTGATTGATTTACCTTGTCCTACTAATTCTAAGGTTTTGCAACGAGTTGTTGGACTGTTTTCTTACTATTCTAATTGGGTTGCAAATTTTTCACAGAAGATCCAGCCTCTTATTCGGGTTACGACATATCCTCTATCATGGGAGGCCAGGACGTGTTTTGATCATTTTAAAAAGGATATCCTTGGAGCAGTTGTGCATTCTATTGATGAGCAGGTTCCTTTTGTGATTGAGACGGACGCTTCTGATTTTGCAATTGGGGCTACTCTGAACCAAAATGGAAGACCTGTGGCCATTTTCTCATGTACCTTGAACAATAGTGAAAAAAGGCATTCTTCAATAGAGAAAGAGGCGTATGCAATAGTAGAAGCACTGCGTAAATGGAGACATTATTTATCGGGGCGACATTTTATGTTGGTAACTGATCAAAAGCCTGTGTCCTTTATGTTTGATGTCAAACATTTTGGAAAGATTAAGAATGATAAAATAATGAGGTGGAGGATTGAGTTGGCATGTTACCATTTTGATATAGTTTATCGTCCGGGGAAGGATAATGTTGCTGCTGATGCACTGTCGAGGGCTTATTGTTCTGTGATTCACGGAGATACGCTTATTAATCTTCACAATGCCTTATGCCATCCTGGGGTTATGAGGATGATGCACTTCGTATGCAGTAAGAATTTGCCCTTTTCAGTTGAAGACGTCAAGCGGATGACTTCATCATGTTCTATCTGTGCTCGGTATAAACCGAATTTCTTTAAGCCTCAACGAGCTCATCTTATAAAGGCTACTTCTCCTTTTGAATGTTTGAGCGTCGATTTTAAGGGGCCTCTTCCTTCAACTACTCAAAACCGATATATATTTACTGTTGTGGATGAGTTTTCAAGGTTCCCTTTTGCTTTTCCTTGTGCAGATGTATCAGCTGCTACAGTTATCAAATGTCTGACTCAACTTTTTGTCATCTTTGGGATGCCTGCGTATATCCATTCGGATCAGGGAAGTTCTTTTATGTCTTCCCAGTTGAAGGAATACCTTCAGAAATATCCCGTATAATCATAAAGTCATAGAGTAATACCGCACGGATAGAGGCCCTTCGGCCCATCGTGTCCGCGCCGGCCATCAAGCCCTGTCTAATCTAATCCCATATTCCAGCATTTGGTCCGTAGCCTTGTATGCTATGGCATTTCAAGTGCTCATCCAAATGCTTCTTAAAGGTTGTGAGGGTTTCTGCCTCCACAACCTTTTCAGGCAGAGAGTTCCAGACTCCAACCACCCTCTGGGTGAAAAAGTTCTTTCTCAAAACCCCTCTAAACCTCCCGCCCTTTACCTTGAATCTATGCCCCCTAGTTAATGACCCCTCTACTAAGGGAAAAAGCTCCTCAGTATCCATCCTATCTATGCCCCTCACAATTTTGTACACCTCAATCATGTCCCCCCTCAGCCTCCTCTGCTCCAAGAAAAAGAAACCCAATCTGCCCAGTCTCTCATCATAGCTGAAGCGCTCCAGCCCTGGTAACATCCTGGTGAACTTCCTCTGCACCCTCTCTAACGCGATCACATCCTTCCTGTGGTGTGGCGACCAGAACTGCACACAGTATTCCAGCTGTGGCCTAACCAGTGTTTTATACAGCTCCATCATAACCTCCTTGCTCTTATATTCAATGCCTCAGCTAATGAAGGCAAGTATCCCATAAGCCTTTTTTACCACCTTATCCGCCTGTTCCGCCGCCTTCAGGGATCTGTGTACTTGCACACCCAGATCCCTCTGACACTCCGTCTTGCCTAGGGTCTTTCCATTCATTGTGTATTCCCTTGCCATGTTAGTCCCCCCAAAGTGCATCACCTCGCACTTTTCCGGGTTAAATTCCATTTTCCGCTGTTCCGCCCATCTGACCAACCCATCGATATCGTCCTGCAGACTGAGGCTACCCTCCTCGCTATTTACCACCCTACCAATTTTTGTATCATCCGCGAACTTACTGATCATACCTTTTACATTCATATCCAAGTCATTAATGTAGACCACAAACAGCAAGGGACCCAGCACCGATCCCTGTGGTACCCCACTGGCCACAGGCTTCCAGTCACAAAAACAACCTTCGACCATCACCTTCTGCCTTCTGCCACTAAGCCAGTTTTGTATCCAATGTGCCAAGGCACCCTGGATTCCATGGGCTCTTACCTTCTTGACTAGTCTCCTGTGCAGGACTTTATCGAAGGCCTTACTGAAATCCATGTATACCACATCCACTGCGTTACCCTCATCCACACACCTAGTCACCCCCTCCAAAAATTCAATCAAATTAGTCAGACATGATCTTCCCTTGACAAAGCCATGTTGACTATCCCTGATTAATCCTTGCCTCTCCAAATGGAGACAAATTTTGTCCCTCAGAATTTTTTCCAATAATTTTCCTACCACTGATGTTAGGCTCACTGGCCTGTAGTTCCCCGGTTTTTCCCTACCAACCTTCTTGAATAATGGTACTGCATTAGCGGTTCTCCAGTCCTCTGGCACATCCCCTGTGGCCAGAGAGGTCCTGAATATATGTGTTAGAGCCCCCGCAATCTCTTCCTTTGCCTCACACAGCAGCCTGGGATACATTTCATCCGAGCCTGCGGGTTTATCCATTTTTAGGCCAGCTAAAACCGCCAATACCTCCTCCCTCTCGATGTTAATATGTTCGAGCATATCACAGTCCCCCCGCCCTATTTCTATGTCTACGTCGTCCTCCTCCATAGTGAAGACAGATGCAAAAAATTCATTTAGAACCCCTCCTACATCTTCCGGCTCCACACACAGATTGCCACTTTTGTCCCTAATGGGCTCTATTTTTTCCCTAGTTATCCTTTTACCCTTAATATACTTATAAAACATCTTAGGATTTTCCTTTATTTTGATCACCAGTGTTATTTCATGGCCCCTCTTTGATCTCCTAATTTCCTTTTTAAATATCCCCCTGCACTTTTTGTAATCCTCTAGGGCTTCCTCCGTCTTTAGCCTTTTGTATCTACCAAAAGCCCTCCTTTTTTTCCTAATCCATTCTCGTATATCCCCTGACATCCAAGGTTCCCTGTGGTTTTTGGAACCATCCTTGACCTTTACGGGAACATGTTGCCATTGTATGATCTCAATCTCCCTTCTGAAAGCCTCCCATTGCTCCGATGTGGATTTTCCTGGAAGTAGCTGATCCCAGTCCATTTTGGCCAGATCCTGCCTTATCCTATTAAAATCGGCCTTCCCCCAATTTAGAACCTTTATTTCTGGCCCATCCCTGTCCTTTTCCATGACCACCTTAAATCTTACCATATTATGGTCACTATCACCAAAGTGCTCACCTACTAGCACTTTTTCCACTTGGCCGGCAACATTCCCTAGAATTAGGCCCATTACCACCCCCTCTCTTGTAGGACTTTCTACATGCTGGCTCAAAAAGCTCTCCTGGATGCACTTTAAGAATTCTACACCCTCTGAGCCTTTCACACTCTGACTATCCCAGTTAATATTGGGGAAGTTGAAATCCCCCATTATTACTACCCTATTATTTGCACATTTCTCTGAGATTTGCCTACATATCTGTTCCTCTATCTCCCCCTGACTGTTTGGAGGCCTATAGTACACTCCCAGCAAAGTGCTTGCCCCCTTTTTGTTTTTAAGCTCTACCCATATGGCCTCATTAGAGGAACCTGCTAATATATCATCCCTCCTTACTGCAGTAATTGACTCCTTAATTAATATTGCGACACCCCCTCCTCTTATACCTCCCCCTCTGTCTCGCCTGAAGATTCTGCACCCCGGAATATTGAGCTGCCTGTCTTGCCCCTCCCTCAACCATGTCTCCGTGATAGCAACAATATCATAATCCCATGTGTTTATCAACACCTTCAGTTCATCCACCTTATTTGCAAGACTCCTTGCATTAAAATAGATGCCATCCAGCCTTGCCCTTATATATTTGCCCTGTCTACCAAGCTGAATTGTTTTTTTCTCTATAATTAGCAGCACATCACCCCCTATTTCAGCTCCCCTCTGTATCCCATCCACCTGCCAAGTTAGTTTAAACCCCCCCCCCCAACAGTGCTAGCAAACCTCCCCGCAACGATATTTGTCCCGCTCTGGTTCAGGTGCAACCCGTCCGACTTGTACAAGTCCCACCTTTACCAGAAGCAGGCCCAGTGATCCAGGAAAGTAAAACCCTCCCCCTTACACCAACTCTTTAGCCACGCATTCATCTGCTTTATCCTCCCGTTCCTATACTTACTAGCACGTGGCACTGGGAGTAATTCAGAGATTACACCCTTCGAGGTCCTGCTCCTTAATCTGTTACCTAGCTCCCTAAATTCTTGACGCAGGACCTCATCCCCGTTCCTTCCTACGTCGTTGGTCCCAATGTGGACCACGACCTCTGCCTGCGCCCCCTCCCCCTTAAGAATGCCCTGTAGCCGCTCAGTGACATCCCAGCCTCTGGCCCCAGGGAGGCAACAATCCATCCTGGAGTCACGTTTGCGGCCACAGAAAAGCCTATCTGTTCCCCTTACGATAGAATCCCCTACCACTATTGCTCTCCCACTCTTTTTCCTCCCTTTCTGAGCAGCAGAAGCGTCCCTGGTGTCAGGAAGCTGGCTGCTGCTGCCTTTCCCTGGTGAGTCATCCCCCTCAACAGTATCCAGCTTGGTATACTTGTTTGAAAGAGGGATGACCGCAGGGGTTCCCTGCACTTCCTGCCTGCCTCTGTTGCTCCGCCTGATGGTCACCCCCTGTGCAGCCCTACCCTGAGGCGTGAACAACTCGCTAAACGTGCTATCCACGACCCTCTCAGCATCGCGCATGCTCCAAACTACATCCACCCGCAGCTCGAGCGCCGCAATGCGGTCTACAAGTAGCTGCAGCTGGATGCATTTCCCGCACACATGGTCGTCAGGGACACAGGCAGCGTCCCTGATTTCCCACATGGAGCAAGAGGAGCAGAACACGGGTCTGAACTCTCCTGCCATGGCTTACTCCTTTAATTAATTAAAAAATTTATTCAATGCCCCAGTTACAGGTATACTCTAGGGCGCTTTATTTGCCAACTGTCCCCACTACACCAGAGACCTTAGAAATTTAACACCACAGAAGTCAAGCTTGCATTGAAAAGAGAGAAATACTCACCAACCAATCACTTACCTGATCCCTGGTGACGTCACACTCTGATTACTTTTTACCTCTCTCCTCTGCTGTTGATTTGGTCGGGCCTCGGTCTTCACGTCGGTTTTTATACCGGGCTCACCTCCTCTCTGCTGCCGCTGCTCCCTGGAACTGGTCGGGCCTCGGTCTTCGCGCCGGTTTTTATACCGGGCTCACCTCCTCTCTGCTGCCGCTGCTCCCTGGAACTGGTCGTGCCTCGGTCTTCGCGCCGGTTTTTATACCGGGCTCACCTCTCCTCTTCTGTCGCTGCTCCCTGGAACTGGTCGGGCCTCGGTCTTTGCTCCGGTTTTTATACCGGGCTCACCTCCTCTCTGCTGCCGCTGCTCCCTGGAACTGGTCGGCCCTCGTTCTTCCACCGGTTTTTATACCGGGCTCACCTCCTCTCTGCTGCCGCTGCTCCCTGGAACTGGTCGGGCCTCGGTCTTCGCGCCAGTTTTTATACCGGGCTCACCTTTTCTCTGCTGCCACTGCTCCCTGGAACTGGTCGGGCCTCGGTCTTCCCGCCGGTTTTTATACCGGGCTCACCTCCTCTCTGCTACCGCTGCTCCCTGGAACTGGTCGGGCCTCGGTCTACGCGCTGGTTTTTATACCGGGCTCACCTGCTCTCTGCTGCCGCTGCTCCCTGGAACTGGTCGGGCCTCGGTCTTCGCGCTGGTTTTTATACTGGGCTCACCTCCTCTCTGCTGCCGCTGCTCCCTGGAATCCCCAGCGTAATGGACAGTGCGAATGATACAATGGGGTGATCTGGAAGGCAGTTATGTTGGCTTTGACATCCCAGAACCTTAACAATACACAGTGGAAAATGGTACTGCCTGATGCCCTGCATTCCATTAGATCATTGCTTTCAACGGCTACTAATGTGACCCCCCATGAAAGGCTCTTTAACTATCCACGGAGATCTACTACGGGATATTCGGTACCTTCATGGCTTACTATGCAGGGATCTGTGCTGCTTCGACGCCATGTTAGATTGTCAAAATATGATCATTTAGTGGAGGAGGTGGAGCTGTTGGAGGCAAATTCCCAATATGCTCATATTCGATTCCTAGATGGGAAAGAAAGTACCGTTTCAATTAAAAACTTGGCTCCTTGTGGTGGCCAGCCCTCTTCTGAGGATATTAACAATAGTCATGATTCAGATAATGTGGATGCTGTTACAGATACTACGAATATTTCCAATCCGACTGCAGATAATTATACTTCTATTAGTCAGCCCTCGATGGATGTTCATGACCATCCCAGTTTACCTCCTGATGGGATTTTTAATTCGAAAACCGTTGAAAATCGGGATATGGATAGCCTTCCTGCAGAAGATACTTCTGTGTCTCCTGGTGTGGGAGGGCAAGGAATTTCACCAAGGTTATGAAGGTCGACATGAACAAGATATCCGGTCGACCGATTGAAAATTGACTTTTAAATTGATAGTAATGTTGTAAAATTTTTGAAATATTATATTATATTGTTTTAGTTGAGAGATACTTAATACTTATGTGCAATGTTACTATTTGTTGTTGCCCACTTAGTATTGTGTCATGTTGAATAGTTTTATTTTGTCTGTGCATAGTTTTAGTTGTAAATAATTAATTATAAATTGTAAAGGTTATTTAGGTTGGAGTATATTTTAAAAGGAGGGGTGAATGTGGTGATTATTCTTTATGTTTAGTAAGAAGTATTGTGATTGGTTGTTTGTTTCCTGCCTTGGGATATATGCTGTAATCTCATTGGTAGTTGATGTCATGTGATTTGTGGTGGCCATCTTAAATTCAGTTCTTTCCAGCCTTTAGTTGGGACTGGGTGTTGAAAGATGTGCTACAGGATTTTTAAGTTAATAAAGCCTAGATTAGAAAGGCAAATCTATTCTTTATTTCACTGACCATACACAAGCTCCACTGATGAAGACTGAAGGTCTTCTTTGGGGGCCGTGCAAAGGCCCAACAGTTAGCCAGATTCATTCAGTTGTTCTGCCACAGTGTCACATGATGATGTGTGCCGGCACGTAAGAACATAAGAAATACGAGCAGGAATAGGCCACTTGGCCCCTCGAGCCTCCTCCGCCATTCAATAAGACCAAGGCTGATTTTCGGCACAAAGCCACTTCCCTGCCTGCTCCCCATAGCCCTTCACTCCCTTATCTTGCAAAAATCTGTCTATCTCCACCTTAAATGTATTTAATGACCCAGCCTCCACGGCTCTCTGGGGCAGGGAATTCCACAGATTTACGACCCTCTGCGAGAAGAAATACCTCCTCATTTCAGTTCTAAAAGGTCGACCCTTTATTCTAAATCTGTGCCCCCGAGTTCGAAGTTTACCCACGAGGGGAAACACATTCTCTGCATGCACCTTGTCGAGCCCCGTCAGTATCTTGTATGTTTCAATAA
This sequence comes from Somniosus microcephalus, assembly GCF_052327205.1. Classification (NCBI taxonomy): domain Eukaryota; kingdom Metazoa; phylum Chordata; class Chondrichthyes; order Squaliformes; family Somniosidae; genus Somniosus; species Somniosus microcephalus. The sequence continues at coordinate 17,441,769 of NW_028225183.1, read as the reverse complement.
GATCATCTCTGATTTTTCTAAATTCCAATGTTTATAGGCACAACCTGCTCAAACTTTCTTCATAAGTCAAACCCCTCATCTCAGGAACCAACTGAGTGAATCGTCTCTAAACTGCGTAAAAAGCAAGTATATCCTTTCTTAAATAAGGAGACCAAAACATTACGCAGTACCCAAGGTATGGTCTCACCAATACCCTGTAAAGCTGTCGCAGGACATCCCTGCTTTTATACTGCAACCCCCTTGCAATGAAGGCCAACATTCCATTTGGCTTTTAGATTACTTGCTATACCTACATGCTATTTTTTGTGTTTGATGAACAAGGATCCCCAGGTCCATTTTAGCTGTAGCACTTTGTAAGCGCTCTCCAGTTAAATAATAATTGGCTTTTCTATTTTTCCTGCCAAAGTGGGTAACCTCGCAAAAATTCAACATTATACTCCATCTGCCAATAGTTTGCCCACTCATTAGCCTGTCTATGTCCCTTTGCAGATTCTTTGAGCCATCTGCAAAAACCTGCTTCCCCATCCACATTTGTAGCTTCCGCAAACGTTGCTATATTATACTCGGTCCCTTCCTTCAACTAATTCATGTAGATTGTAAATAGTTGAGGCCCCAGCACTGTAGGTTTTTTTTGGCGTGTGTGCCCAGTCAGCTCTGCCCCTGACTGCCTTTGAGTGGTTACAATCGCTCCACACCCCCTGGGTTCTAGAAACCGGACTTAGGTACAGGCGGCAATACAGAAAATCGTGTAGACAAGTGGTTTGGTGCAAGAAAACCAAAATTTTATTAAAAGGCTGAATTAAACACAATACTACTGAGAATTACTGGTATAGTTACAGGCATAAAACAGTTCATACACTTACGTGGGAATGGGTAACACACAGCACATCGAGGGAATCAAATACATTAAAAATCCCCTTATCCTTAATCCCACACCCTATGCCTAAATAGATTAAGATAAGTGGGGCCAGGAATTCATGCTCACCTATTCAAAACCTGTTGCTTTAGACGGTGGGGTTTGAGGTCCGCTCTTCCTGTCCTTTGGGGTATTCTGTCACCACCTAGTCACAGGGCACGGCGCTGAAGTTTTTTCTGTTATGCACCCTCCTTTTCATCAGCTACTATCATCTTCGAGTCACGATGGGTCTTCTTCTTTTTCTTCCTCAGGTGTTCGTCGGCGGTTGGGGGTCGGTTGGCGGTCTTTACCGTCTAAATGATTTTATGACCCATGCTTCGAACGCCAGTTTATTCCCTACCTGGGCTATCACTGTCCATGTGACAAACGCCAGATTATATTTAGGCCATTTGTCTCGATTTTGCTACCCATTCTTTGAACGCGAGCATATTCTTAAAATCGGGGTTTTACTGTCCGTGCATGTAACACCAACATACTCACCAAACACCAGCTTATAACTGGGCGTTTGTCCCCCAATGCGTCTTTCCGCTGACCTTCTCTGCCTTTACCGTATTCTTCAACTCGTCTTGTCTCGTCTGCCCGTTTGTGGACTGTGTGTCCTGTGTGGCTTTGAACTCGGGTCTCGTTTTCCTCCCGCGTTTGGCCCCGGTGTAATGGGCGTCCTTGCTTGTTGAGCGGCGTGGGGAGCGAGAAGAGAGCCCGCCACGAGGCCAGGGCATGAGAGCAAGAGCTAAGAGCTAAGCGACCGATTACTATCGATGGGCCAACAATTATAACCGATTCTTCATTCCTTATCTGCGCGCCAAATCAGGGTGTGCGGGCTTGTTTAAACTGATTACAGCCTCTACTTTAACAATTCCTGATATGGCTGTCTCTGTGTTATAATGGTTTCGATGTCCTGGTTGTTGGTTATGTATGAGACTTAATCGGGTTTTCCTGACTTGATGGCTTCTGTGAGCTGTTACCGATTAAAATATGCAGTAACCTGATGGCTCTGATTGAGGACCATTCTAACCTGATCTGTTTCAAGGCGAATGCAATGCATATTCTGTGTTTGCTCTGTCTGGCCTCACAGAGTCTATTCACAGGTCTATGCAATTTAAGTTTCGTTCCAGGCTTGAATAAAAAGGTATCTGCCTGCTTGCAGAGCCTTGCATTGAAAATCCTGTACGTTTTGGTCACGAGGTTCCAGATGCCATTTTGGGTACCCTTTTTAATAACTTGTCCATACAGGGTCCCTGTATCCAAAACTTTTGGGGAATATGGGAATTTTGACAACCCTACACTCCCCCCTGTTGATATTAAACTTGCTTTATGTATCATCCTGACAAGGTGAGCAAAATTTATCACCCTCCACAGTCAATCTTCCCCTGCAGTTACCTATCTAAGATACCCACGACACATGCATTTCCCATTCTGTAAAAATGTATTGTACATAAGCATACATAGTATAATTACAGTCGTTTACACACATCCAAGCATGGAGGGGGTCCAACACCCCTGCACCACTTGGTACACATCAACTTTATTACAAACAACACGCTGAACATCTTTATTAAAACAACATAAGCACATAAAAAGCAGTCTTTCATCACTAATACAAACAGCAAATTCAAACAGGTGTATCTCCCTCCACCGTAACATAATGCTCATTCCAGGTCCTTTGCTTTCGGAATTCTAGTATTGATCTTTTCCCTTGCACTGAGTGCATACTAGGTAAAATATTATACCCAACTGGCAAACCACGAGAATGTGGGAAGCCAGTCTGATCCACGAAGGGACCTCTATATTATTGAAAATGTCCCACCAAGGTGGAACTACAATGTCTAAAAGCTTAGCCCCTATCTCTACTGTTTTCTGCTCCAGAGTGTAAAAATGTTTCTGTGAAACTATAACTGCTTTGAGTAATTTGGTAAGGTGTTCTGGGAGAGGGGGAATTTCGTAGCCGAAATGCGCAACATACTTCTGTAGGTTGTGAAAATTCTCCTTTACAGTGAGGTGAACAGTGGAAGGTTCAGGAATGGGGACAATTCGTTCCTGGACAACTTGAACTTCTGCCTCGGGTTTAAGCAGAAACTGCTGTCATTAGCCGGACACCAGCTATGCTGTCCATGCTGGTAGTGGGCCATCCTGTGGTGACACAATATGTCCCACCTCCTATATATGCGACCTGCAGGGGAACATGGTCTTGTGCCATTGCCTCCATGGTACAATTTATAGGTTACGCGCCAGAAGGTCAGCTCAGGGAAGTAAACAGGGTGGTTTTGAATAGGCATTCAAGTGTTGGGGACACAGGATTATGTGTACTCCCCGGCTCCAGCACCCCGAGAGGTCAGTACCTGTCATAGCTTGCTCCCACTTTATGATGAAATGTGGGACCGCTGTGAAACGAATGTGCGCACCCCCTTGAATGACTCCAATGTTCTCTACCCTGTATGCTGGTGTGGGTAGGGCTGTCCTACCCATGACTGGTATCCTAACTACTATAGTCATAACAGTGTGGTTGGACTGTCCACAATCCACTGGGACCGGGTAGGCCTCAGAATCTAGCCGGAGTTGACACGGGCTTAATGCATTCTCAAACGGATGGAGTGCTGCGAGGTGCTTTTGCTGATCCAGGAGGGGATTAAACCCTGTTTTAAATCCTCCAGGTTACTGCGGCTCTCGCCCAGCAACCACGCCCCATACAGCATGCACACCTCCTCCTGTGCAGCCTGATCCAAAGCATTTCTGTCCTCTCTTATGAGGGCATTCGCAGTCTTTGCTTGCTGCTCCAGCACAGCTATTATTTCTTTTAAATGGACCATCATGGCCTGGTCCTCATGTAACTCTGAGCCTACTACCTTATTCTCCTCCATTAGGATTTTCGTTAACTGTGGTTTGAAACCGTTTATCCAAGTCTGCAATTCTATGTCATCTAAACTGTTGATGACAAAGGACCGAGTGTTAAACGCAGTAAAAACATCATTCCATGCTTCCCTTCTTTGCCTCCCTGCATTACCCAGAAACTCATGGTGTGTGGCGTACAGTTCGGTTTTGTCGACATTGGCGAAATCGAACTCATAAAATTTTCTGAACATCTCCTTGAATAGGGCCTGGTATAGCTGCTCTGTTTCCTTGGGGCACCACTCCGGTAAATGTACCTCGGTGAGGTTTAAAATCACGGAGGCTACCGCATAGTGCACCCCATGGTATAGCACCTGATCCGAGGGCACTAATACCAGCCCATTCCCTGGTCCCTTGGTGGCGGTGGGGCACCCCTCCATGTGTATCCTTGCTGCCTGGGTCATGGGCAGGGGCTTTCGGTGGCGGGTTACAAGTTCAGTGGCATTCACTGGGATCAGGGAGTATGGGACTGCGCACACATCCAGGCTGGAATCCCACTCCACCCCCTCTCCAGCATCTTGCCATTGCCGGTGTAAAATGATGGATATGCCTGTGGGGCAGACCTTCTCTGACTCCCACATACAGACATAAATCCCCTGATCCGGTTCACACCACTTGCCCAGCACACACTCAATCCCTCGTGAGTCCCTGTAATCGACCGATGGTTATTGCTCCCCAATCGTTCCCACCTTACTGCGGGGTTTCCCATACTCTTGCTCAGTTTCCTGAGCCACCACCACCTATCCAAAGGAATCTGTCCCTTGCATTTTAAACATACACGTTTACCTACGGTGACGCTGACCCTTGGGGCACAGGAGGGAGGCCTCCCCGTATGTGAACCCGGACTGGCTGGAGTACTGAGTCGAATTGGACCCCAGTCACCCTGGCCACCTTCCCTCATGGCAGTAAATGGCGAGCTCCTCCGCATCCCATTCGCCACTTCCATCGGTCACTATCGGTGCTCTATCACCTGAACAGCCATAGACGTGGGAGTCCTCCACGTCACCTCGCTTTCAATTGCTCATTCCTATCTGTGCGAGTAGTAGTATGCCCCCCTTCATCCTGAAATCCTTTTTGCAAAGAGATACAAAACATATAGCCAGGTCCCGAGGAGATTCTCTGCCTTGGGTGAAGCATAGTCGAGTCTTGCGACCTCGACTTCAATACAAACATTCTTAAAAATACTACTTTAAAACTACCAATCCTTAATTAGACTAAAACTAAACACCCAAACTTAAAAATACCAAAACTTAAAATTACTTAAACATCCGCCGCCCGCCTTCGGGCGGCCAGCCTCATCACTGTATGGGATGCGGCACACCGCTCCCTTTGGTGTGGCTGCTCTGTCCTGTACTTTCGGCCCATCGAAGCCTGTGACTGTTTGCTGGGGACCTCTGTCCTTCGGCTTACCCCTAACTCAGGAGCCTGCCCCTTTAAAATGGGGAGCCGGTGACCATGTTTTCCTTGGCTGGGGCGTCCGTGGGGACGTTCTAGGGACTTTGGTGGGCGGGGGTTTTCTGGCTGGTGGTTCTTTAACCCGAACCGCTGCCCCCTCTGGTGCGGTCTGTGGACTCACCACTAACGCTGGCTCGGGATCTTCTTCCTCAGGCCTTAGCCCTCCTGTACCTGGGCTAGGTGCAGGTAACTCTTTGCAGCCTGTTGCTGCGGGCTGAAGGTCTCCGCCCCCATGTCCCAAATCCTGGTCAGGTGCGGGGCCTTTGCTCTCTGGTCCCTACTCCTCTAAAGCTGGGTCAGGGGCGGGGTCTTCGCTCTCGGGTCCCTCCTCATCTGAATCCCAGAAGAGTGTGGGAGTGTCCCACGCGGTGGGCGGGAAGGCTCCTCCTCTTATACAAACCACAAAGCCTGCCTGTGCAGTCTGTGAACTTGCTCCCGCTGCAGGCTGAGGGTTTCTATCCTCAGACCTTGCCCCCACTGACAGTTCTCTCTTCTCGGGTTTAAACAGTTTACCCTGATTAGTATGGAACCATTTGGTGCGTCGAGGCATCTTAACGACGTATACCATGAGCTTGCCTTGTCTACAATGCTGTAGGGCTCCATGTATAATTGTTCCTGACTCCCTATCCGAGCAAAATTCCTCACCATGACCTGATCCCCTATTTCCCACTCGTGGTGTTTTCGGGGTTCAAACAGCAATCGGTTGCTCCGATGCTGCTTTCCCACGCTTCCAGCCACCTGCCCATGGACCTGCTTAAGGTGCTCGAAGAGGTTTCGGGCGAACCTGTCCCTGTTTACTTCCCTGAGCTGACCTTCTGTGAACTCCGGGTCTAGTACATGGGTGGGGGTACGCCTAAACCCGCCAGTCATCAGTTCGTGTGGGGAACACCCCGTGCTTTTTGACTGGCTGGCCCGTATCCCCATGAGGACCAACGGTAGGAGCTCTGCCCATTTTCGAGGTCAGTCCACCGTCTCTTTCCTCGACCTTTCCTTTAAGGTCCTATTCATTATGTCCACAATCGCTGATGACTGTGGGTTGTGGGCGACATGCCACTTCCCCTCGATGCTGAGCAGCATAAGGGTATTCTGCATTACCTGCCCGGTAAAGTTTCTCCCTTGGTCGGACTCCACATACTGTGGTGCCCCCATCTCGATATATCTTCCCGGACCAGGATCTTGGCTGCAGCCAGAGCTGTGGCCGTTCTGCAGGGGAAGGCTTCTATCCATTTGGTGAACACAGCCACCAGGACTAGGCAGTACTTATAGACTCCCTGGGCAGTGGGTAGGGGCCCGATATAGTAGACCTGTATCGACTGCCATGGTCATTCTACCCTCCTGATGTGTCCCATGGGTACCTTCCTTTTATGGGGGTCAGGGTTGTTAGCAGTTCCACCCGCTGCCAGGTGGTCTCAGGCTCGGGATGCCCCGTTCCTGGACCCTCTTGGGCCAGTTGAAGGAATTCCCTCCTGTGCTGCTGTGGTACAACACATTGTTTTCACCTAAACAGCATGCGTTCTTTCACAGAGAAGGCTGCTGTGCCATAAGGATCCTCTACCCTTTTCCCCTCAATCACTGCGTTGAGGATGGCTTTGAGGACGGTGTCTTGGGCTTGGACCGTCTTAAGGTCCGGTGCTAAATCTACCGCTGCTCTTCCTGGTGTCCCGTCCCTACCTCTGACTGCTGCCATGGGTCTGGACCCATTTGGGTCTCAGAAAGTGCCTGGATGGGCACCCTCCTTGGCCAGCATGTCAGCCTGCTGGTTACGCTGCCTACGGGGTTCTGTGGAGGAGTGGGCCTTCACCTTGTGAATGAAGACCTCCACTTCCTCCCCCACTGCCGCTAGGATTTTCTCCAGCAGTGATTTAACTGTGAGAGGTCTCCCGTCGGTGGAGGTGTATCCGCGGTGGTACCACATGGCCAGATACTCAGTACACAAATTCTACGTGAACATGCTGTCCGAGCAAATCGTATATTGGGTGGGGAAGATTTTGGGGTGTGAAACGAAGTACACTACCACGGACAGTTTAGCCTGCTGGACGCTCATAGTGCTGGGGTGCTTAATTGCCAGGGCAATGTTTGCCAATGGGTCATAAACTCCTCACCCTGTCAGTCGCTCACCAGCAGAGACCATGCTGGAGCCGTCTACATAGATCTCGCGGCTCGTGGGATGTATCCTGGCCAATAAACCTATGTTCACTTCCCAAACCCCTTCTATGGAAGACCGGTGGGTTGTTCCAGGATATACCAGGTTGGCTGTGAGCTTTGGCTCGCAGAGACCCTTCACTCTAAGATCCATCTGTGAGTGGAGCAGGGTCCAGCGAGCAATGCGGGCACTTCTCACTGTTGCATCCTTGATCCTCCCATCCAGTAGCATATGGGTGGGTGTGTGACGGGTGAGGAGGGTGATGGGAGAGCTGCCTGTGAAGATCAGCGATCTTTCCTCAGCCCAATGTGTGGCCAGGAGGTGCCGCTCACAGTTGGAGTAGCTCCTTTCCACCTCCGTGAGTATCCTGGAGGAGTAGCCCACCGGCCTCAGCCTGCCATGCCGCTCTTGGAGCAGCACAGCACTTAGGCTATCCCCACTGGCTGCTACCTCCAGGAAGAACTCTTCCCCACCATCTATGGCCCTTAGAGCTGGTGCGGACTGCAGATCCTCCTTGAGCCTTACAAATGCTGCCTGGCAGGCCTCAAAACAAACCCACTCCACTCTCTTGTGTAGGAGTCGGAGCAGAGGGGCTGCTGTGACTGCATAGTCTTCAATGAAGTCTCTGCAGTACCCGGTTAGCCCTATAGGTGACGTCAGACCCGTAACTGTGTTGTGGACTGGAAACTCCTGTACCGCCTCCCTCCTTGCCTTATCTATGGCCCTTTCTCCAGCACGTACAGTCAGGCCCAGGAATTTCACCTCCTGCTGGCCGATCTGCGCTTCCTTTGGGTTTACTTTAAAACCCTCTTGTCTGAGCAGCTCCAGTAGTTCGACCAGCAGTGGGCCATGCTCCTCTTTCGAATCCGTGAACAGGAGCAGGTCATTCACATACTGTACCAACTGTCTGGGCTGACTGAAACACTTTAAACTGTGTGCCATGCACTGATGGAAAATCACAGAATCACAGAATCACAGAAACCCCACAGTGCAGATAGAGGCCATTTCGGCCCATCGAGCCTGCACCGACACGTATTCCACCCGATCCCCGTAACCCCACGTATTTAATCCCCCTAACACTAATGGTCAATTTTTTTATCATAGTCAATCAACCTAACCCGCACATCTTTGGACGCTGGGGCATTTGTGGAACCCCTGAGACAAACAGTTGCAGTTGTACTGTTGCCCTTTAAACGTAAAGTCAAACTTCTACTGATCCTCCCTCCTTAAATGGATGGACCAAAACCCGTTGGAAATATCCAACACCGTGAACGTGGTCGCGAATGCTGGAATACTTCCTATCAGGTCGGCAACTGCTGCTACCGTGGGTGCACATGCTGGGATATTACTGTTGAGCACCCGATAGTCCACCGTGGCCCTCCAGGAATTGTCCGGCTTTATAACCGGCCACAGTGGCGAGTTTATGTGGGTGGCTATCGGTCTCAGAACCCCCTGCTGTACTAAAGAGGACATGGATGCTTCCATGTCCCGCTCCGCTTCCCTGTGGAAGTTGTACTGTTTTTGTAGTCGGGCCATGGGATCCCCGTCTACGCTGACATCAAACCTTTTGACCCTCCTGCAGTCATAGAAACGTGGAAACATAGAAGATAGGAGCAGGAGTAGGCCATTCGGCCCTTCGAGCCTGCTCCGCCATTCAATGAGACCATGGCTGATCATCCAAATTCAGTACCCTGTCCCTGCCTTCTCCCCATATCCCTTGATCCATTTAGCCTTAAGAAATATATCCAACTCTTTCTTGTATATATTTAATGAACTGGCCTCCACCGCCCTCTGTGGCAGAGAATTCCACAGGTTCACCACACTCTGGGTGAAGAAATTCCCCCTCATTTCAGCTGTTCCTGGTACCGGAATACCCGATTAAGTGCCCCGGGTCAGGTGTTCCGATAAAGCGGCCATAACCTTTCCGCGGAAGCCTCCGGGGTTTCCCCTGTGTGCTGGACGGTCTTCTCCACACGGGAGATAGGACCTCCCTCATTCATCTCCATGGCCTCCAGAACCTCATTCCTGGGCTCCTCATTCCCGCTCTTCCCCTTCTTACACTCGTCAGAGAGGGATTGGAGGAGCCTACTCTCCAGGGAAAATAGCAGCATTTTGGCCTGCTCAGCACCATCGCAGTTGTTGACGCTGGCTGCCTGCTCTACTTCCCTGAAGTGGATCGAGGGGTCCCGTTTTTCGGAGAGCTTTTGGATATGGCTCACCATGGCCCTAAGCTTTTGGGTGCTATGGGGTAATACGAATTGGTTTTGGAGGGTTCCATCGTCATCGCCATTGATGGGTGGGCCGAACCTCCGATGCCGGGCTGGACACTTTGGTCCCGACTCCGGGCTCTCTGGCGGGGGCTGTTACACCTCCGCTCACAACCCTGACTCTGCCGCACCTTGCTTCCAGACCTCGCTAAAATCTGGTGCTATGGGTGGCAGCCGAGAGACCTCCTGTTTCTCAACCATGTCGCCCCTTGGCACTACCAGTGATGTCTGAAGTGTTCTCCCCTCGGTCCCCATAAAATCCGCCTGGCCTGCCTCCGGGCTTATGAGGCATACCATGCCTTTTGCCTTCCTCAGGGCCTGGCTCAGATTTTCAATCTGTTCCTTGGAGCGGCCATGATCTGCATCTTCAAACCCCTGTTCACTCACTAGCTTGTAAGCTGCATTTACCTCTTTCACCTTTTCCTCCTGCTCTCTAACTTGCCTTGCCAGGCCGGCGTTCTTTTCCCACAAACTCAACTCGTTACCCTGGGCTTCAGTGACTTGGCACAGTAGGTATTCCAACCTGGCCTAATGTTCTCCCATTAAATGTACCCTTTCCTGATTCAGGGCCTGTAATGCTACCATTGACTTCTCCCTTGATAGAGCTTTGTCCTGTATCTCCAGGGCTGACTCCTTTAACTTGGCTGCCTGTGCTGCAACGAACCCGTCCAAAAGTTGGACCTGCTTCTTGAAACACATCAAGCCATCTGCCTTCTCTCGGGATAACGTGTGCTCCCTCCCTTCTGTCCACTTAGCTGCGGCATCTACCGGACGCCCAGCCCTTAACAGATTGGTGATCCACATCTTTGTGATATTCACCTTACTAAACACATAATCAGAAATCCGTTCCTCCATCATGGTTTGCTCATCCGAACTATTGTCTACTTATCGCTCCCCTGTTGCTGAAGTCCTGCCACGGTCGCCATTTCTTTAGGGGGTTTTGACGTGTGTGCTCAGTCAGCTCTGCCCCAGACAGCCTTTGAGTGGTTCGAATCTCTCCACACCCATGGGTTCTCGACACCAGAATTAGGTACAGGCGGCGATACAGGAAATCGAGTAGACACGTGGTTTGGTGCAAGCAAACTAAAATTTTATTAAAAGGCTGAATGAAACACAATACTACTGAGAGTTACTGGTATATTTCCAGGCATAAAACATTTAATACACTTATGTGGGGATGGGGAACACATGGCATATCGAGGCAAAATTATACGTTAAAAATCCCCTTATCCTTAATCCCACCCCCATGACTAATTAGATTAAGCTATGAGAGGTCAGGTATTCATGCTCACCAATCCAAAACCTGTTGCATTAGATGGTGGGGTCCGCTCTTCCTGTCCTCTGAGGTATTACGTTGCCAAGTGGTCACAGTGTGCGGTGCTGAAGTTCTTTTTGCGAAGCACCCTCCTTTTCATCAGCTACCAATGTCGTCGAGTGGCAATGGGTCTTCTTCTTCTTCCTCGGGCGGTCGTCGGCGGTATTGCTACAGCTGGGGGGTCACTTGATGTTCTTTACCGTCTAAATGATTGGGCTACCCATGCTTCGAATGACAGTTTATTCGTTACCCGGGCTATTACTGTCCAATTTTCTAGCCAGGCTTTAAATGCTAGCTTACTCTCAAAGGCTTTGAACGCCAACTTATTCTCACAAACGCCAGCTTGTAACTACGCTGTTTGTCTTGAGTTTGCTGTCCATGCAACAAACGCCAACTTATTCACCAAACATCAGCTTCTAGCAGGGCGTTTGACCCCCAACACGTATTTCCGCTGCCCTTCTCTGCCTTTACCGTATTCTTCATCTTATCTCGTCTCGTCTGCCGGTTTGTGGCCTGTGTGTCCTGTGTGGTCTTGAACTCGGGCCTTGTTCTCCTCCTGCGTTTGGCCCCAGTGCAATGGGCGTCCTTGCTTGTTGAGCAGCGTGGGAAGCGGGAAGAGTGCCCGCCACGAGGCCAGGGCATGAGAGCGAGAGCTAAGAACTAAGAGACCGATCACTACCGTTGGGCTTACAATTATAAGCGATTCTTCATTCCTTAGCTGCGCGCCAAATCAGGTCAGTCCTTTGTCTATCTTTTGGCGGGCTCATTTAAACTGATTGCAGCCATTTATTTTAAGGACTCCTGAAATGGCTGTCTCTGTGTTATAATGGTTTTGTGCCCTTGTTGTGGGTTATGTATGAGACTTAATCGGGTTTTCCTGACTTGATGGCTTCTGTGAGCTGTTACCGATTAAAATATGCAGAGATCTGATGGCCTTGATTGAGGCCCATTCTAACCTGATCTGTGTCAAGGCGAATGGAATGCATATTCTGTGTTTCCTTTGTCTGGCCTCACAGAGTCTATTCACATGTCTATGCATTTTTAATTTCGTTCCAGGCTTGAAAAAAAGGTATCTGCCTGTTTGCAGATCCTTGCATTTAAATCCTGTTCTTTTGGTCACGAGGCTGCAGAAGCCATTTGGGGTACCGTGTCTTTTCATAACTTGTCCATACAGGGTCCCTTTATCCACAACTTTGGGGTACGTGGGAATTTTAATAACCCTGGAATCTCCTTTGCAAACGAGACAGGAATAGTTTCTACATACGGCGGTTCTAAAGAGCTCAAAAGCACTTTAACTGAATAAGCTGCCCATCAAAGTAGCTGCGGTTGGCCAGCTGACAGAAGAGAAACATTTAAACACAGAAAAACAGGAGCAAGAGGAGGCTATTCGGCCCTTCGTGCCTGCTCCGACATTCAATGTGATCATGGCTAATCCTCTATCTCAATACCATATTCCAGCTCCGTCGACTTAGCCCTTGATGACTTTTGTGTCTAGATATCTATCCAGCTCCTTCTTAAATATATTCAGTGACTTGGACTCCACAACTTCTGTGGTAGAGATTTCCACAGGTTCAAAACCCTCTGAGCGAAGAAATTTCTCCTCATCGCAGCCCTAAGTCTCCTACCCCGTATCCTGAAACTGTGAGCACACGCTCTAGACCCCCACAGCCAGGGTAAAATTCCTCCCTGCATCCAGTCTGTCTAGCCCTGTCAGGATTTTAGACATTTCAATGAGATCTCCTCCTCTTCTTCTAAACTCAATGAATACAGGCCTGGACGACCCAATCGCACCTCATACAAGAGTCCTGCCATCCCAGGAATCATTCTGCTGAACATTCTTAGATATGGACACCAAACTGCACATAGTACTCCAGGTGTGGTCTCACCATGGCGCTGTATAACTGCAGTAAGAAACCTTACTCCTGTACTCAAATTCGCTTGCAATGAAGGCCAACATACCATTTGTTTCCTAACAGCTTGCTGCACTTGCATGTTGGCTTTCAGTTACTGGCGTACAAGAACACCCAGGTCCCTCTGTACAACAACATTTCCCAATCTATCACCATTTAGATAATACTCTGCCTTTCCGTTCTGTTTACCGAAGTGGATAACTTCAAATTTATCCACCCTATACTGCAACTGTCATGTATTTTCCCACAAACTCAACTTGTCGAAATCGCCTTGAAGCCTCTTTGCATCCTCCTCACTACTCAAATTCACACCTACTTGCGTGTCCTCAGCAAACTTGGAAATATTACATTTGGTTCCATCAATATACATTGATATATATCGCTCTAATGACAGAGATTAATAGGAAGCAAGAAAGACTTGCATTTCAAGAACGCCTTTTACGACATCTGGGTGTCCCACAGCACTTTACAACCAATGAAGTACTTTTCGAAATGTAGTCACTGTTGCAATGTAGGAAACGAGGCAGCCACTTTGCGCACAGCAAGCTCCCACAAATAGCAATGTGATAATGATCAAAGTGTTGAGTGAGGGAAAGATATTGGCCCGGACACCAGACATAACTCCGTTGAGCTTCTTCGAAATAGTGCCATGGGATCTTTTGGTGCAACCTGAGAGAACAGATGGAGCATCGGATGGACATCTCATCAGAAAGACGGCACCTCCGACATTGCTGAGCTCCCTCAGCACTCTACTGCAATGTCAGCCTGGATTTCTGCGCTCAGCTCTCTGGAGTGGGACTATGAACACACAACCATCTGTTTCAGACACCAGGGAGCTACCAACTGAGCCACCATCGACAATATAGGTATATGGATTGAAAGATAGACAGATGTAGGGAGAGATAGTAAACGGATAGTTAGCAAGAAATGATAGATAAATAGATAGATGGAGAGTGAAACCCACAGCGAGTAACAGAGAGGTGGAGAAGCAGGAAATATAAAGAAACAGGAGAGATGGAATCAGACAGAGCGATAGATAGAAAGACAGAGAAAATATGGCAATTTACAGAGAGAGGGAGAGTTGGAAACAGGAGCAGACAGGCAAACTCAGGGAAAGAGAAACATCTATAGAGGGAGCTTGAAACGGCAAGGGAGGGAAACATCAAAAGAGAAAGAGATAGAGAGAAGACGAGGGAGACAGAAAAACTGTGAAACAGAGAGAAAGACTAGCATAGAGTAGGACAATAAATATAAAGAGAGATACATCGCGACAGATAAACAGTTAAACACAGAGTTCGATCATAACAAAACAAGGACATATATAGCTATACAGAGATGAGGGGGAAATTAATCATCTGTAATGCACAGTGCAGAACCTCTGCCGGTAGCACTCACAAGAGCTGCTCCGGGGAAGTGAAAATGAGAGGGGAATCGAGATAAAGTGAGGCAAGGAAAGAAAGATACAAACAGAGAGAGAGAGACATACTGCAAGATGCCGACAGAAAAGGTGTAAAGATGCAGCACGTGACAGGAAGCAGAGAGCGAGACAGAACAATTCAAAAAGAGATAAGTGAATGGAAATGAATGAAGTCAGGGAGAGAGAAAGACAGAAAATGGCAGACACTAGCTGAATAGCGAAAAGGAGCAAAGAGTGAAGATAGAAATCAGAAGGTGAAGAGGCACAAAAACGTGACAACCTAATAGAAACACAAAGAAGCAGGAATTGAAACATGAAGAGGGAGAAACAGGCAAAGACAGTCATGAAGATAAAATGGATAGAAAGGGAGAACAGGATTAATAGAAAGCAAAAATGAACAGCGAGAAAGAAGGAAAGAAATAAAAGAATCCGGGGGACGAGCATATGTAAACATTATGAACAAGGACAGAAAATCAATAAAACAGCTAATAGAAAGCGAGAGATAGAGAGAGTTGAGAGGGGTAGACAGATGGAGAAAGTAACTGAGGGGCACAGACAAAGTTAGATAGAGGGAGAGGGAGAGACACTGGGAAGTGATCCACCATTGGTGGCCGTGCCTTCAGCTGCCTGGGCCCTCAGCTCTGGCATTCCCTCTCTAATCTTCTCAGAATCTCTAACTCTCTCTCCTCCTTTAAGATGCTACTTCAAACCGATCCCTTTGACCAAGCTTTTGGTCATCAGTCCTGATATCTCCTTCTATGGCTCATTGTCAAATATGATTTTATTGATATTGCTCTTGTTAAGCGCCTTGGGAGGTTTTGCTGTGTGAAATGCATTTACTAAATATAAGCTGTTTTTTTATGAAAGACAGGAAAATATACACAGTGAAACCAAGGAAGAGGCAGAAATGTTTCGGTCCACAATACAACGTTTTCTTTAAGTTGCATTTATACAGCTGCTTTTACATGTTCATGTAGTGTATGTACCTTTAAGAGCCACTGTGTACTGTAATACCGGTAGTGACCACTCGGGTATATAATCCTGTATCTTGTCTTGTATCTTTTAGTTCACCTCCAGACTTTGTTCAGTAACCAGCTGTTAAACCAAATCCTGCATTCCGTGTCTCCATTAACAGACGATTTGGAAACGGACTTACCTGCAATTCGGCAGCACCTGAAGGAGATCGATTCCCCAGACGAAGGTCGAAGAAAAAAAAAGAAAAAATAGAAAAACTGTGGTTTCACCAGCTAGCCGGGCTGGTGGCAGGTACTGCACAAATCCTTCTTGGTCGGCGGGCTGGGGCTCGATCGGATGGCTCTGCAGCGGGGCCGAGCAGCGAGTCAGAAGGCGGAGGCAAACAGAGATGGAGGATGGAGCACTCGGGAGACGGCCGGTGCTGCAAAGCAGGTCGGCGTTCGGACCAAGCACAGGGAGGGAAAAGTCCCAGAGAGTCCGGCGGGAACGAGTCTCCAACTATTAAAAATATCAGTGTAAATAAAAACTGCGGAGAACAGCATTGTCAGCAATGGCAGCGGCGGTAAAGCGTGGGAGCTGTCATTTTTTTCTCGGCAGGGAAGATAGGAAAGCGCGGGAGGCGCCATTTTTGATTTTCAGGATGCTTAAGACTGGCAATATTACTGCTTTCGATAGCGATATACAGGATTGGACCACATATGTGGAAAGAGTGGAGGTATATTGCACAGCGAATGAAGTAGAGGATGATAAAAAGGCATCGGTACTTCTAAATCTGATGGGCGCAAGGACATACGGGCTGTTATGAAACTTAATCACTGCAGCCAAACTGATTGTCAAGAATTTTAAGGAGATTGTTGATACCCTACAGGAGCACTTAAACCCAACACCGCTGCTGATAGCGGAACGATTCAAATTCTTCAGGAGGAATCAGCACAAGAATGAAAGTAACACGGATTACCTCACCAAATTCAGAAAGCTGTCAAAGCACTGCCAATTCGGGGCAGGACTGGCAGATTCTCTACGAGACAAATTCGTCTGCGGTCTCGTAAGTGAAGGAACACAGAAGAGGCTACTTTCTGAGAAAGATTTGACACTGAACAAGGCTTTCATTGTGGCTGTACCATACGAAGCAGCAGCAAGAGGAGCTGCAGAGATACAGCAAAAGCCACAGGACTTCGGCACCCATGAAATGGCACGGGGTTTCGAGAGATGTTATCGCTGTGGCAGATCCACCCATGACCAGATGGACTGCTGGTTCAAGGACAAAGCCTGCAGGCAATGCGGAAAGATGGGACACATTGCACGTGTATGCCGATCTGGAAACAAAAAATCCACTGACAGAAAAAAAATCAATAAGGAAAAGTACAGAAAGGTACAAATGATGACGGACAGTAGCTCCAAAGACCAGAAGAGCGATAGCACCTCCGGAAACAAGAGACTAAGCTCTCTCAAATTACATAATGTAATTGCCAGAGAAGATTACCAGACCATTTGGGTTACCCTCATGATAGCGGGGTCCACAGTTAAAATGGAGCTAGATACAGGATCAGCTCTGTCCGTTGAGGTCGACGGGATTACGAGCGGCTATTTCCGCATATAACTTTGAAAGACACATCCATTATCTTGAAGACATATACGGGCAGAAAGTATACCCCAGAGGAAAAATAAGGGTGCCTGTTGTATACAACGGCAAGGAAATACAGAAGTTGTACTTATACGTTCTGCAAGATGGTGGTCCACCGCTGTTGGGACGTGGATGGATCAGGAAGATACATTTAGACTGGCACTCCATTCAGGCACTGACGGTGACCAGTAAGAAAAAAATGAAGATGACGTCATACCTGAACGATTAAAAGACATCTTGGCCAACGCCAATGAAGTGTTTCAACAGGAACTAGGAACCTTGAAAGGCGTCACCGCCTCAATAAAAGTGGAAGATGCGGCAATTCCCAAGTTTTTTAAGGCAAGGCCGGTGCCATACCCAATTCGTCCCGCAGTCGAGGCAGAGCTGCAGAATTTGGAAAAGGCAGGCGTGTTATTCAAGGTATATTGGAGCGATTGGGCAACACCCATCATACCGGTCATGAAGAAAACGTTGAATAATGATAAATCTGAAGAACAGAGAAAAATTCGCATCTGTGGGGACTTCAAGGTGACTGTAAACCTGGTCCTTCACACGGTACAGTATCCTCTTCCGAGGATAGAAGATATTTTAGCCTCACTATCCGGAGGGAAACGTTTCACCAAAATTGACTTGGCACAGGCATATCTACAGATGGAGGTTGAGGAGGCCTCTAAAAAGTATCTCACGATAAACACACACAAAGGCCTGTACCAGTACAATCGACTGGTTTTCGGTGCAGCATCAGTTCCAGCTATCTGGCAAAGAGCTATGGAGCAAGCCCTGCAAGGGATTCCGGGGACTCAATGCTACCTAGACGACATCCTTGTAACAGGAGAAAACGACAACGTGCACCTTGCCAATTTGGAGCAGGTGCTCACTAGGCTGAGAGAACGGGGCCTACGAGCAAATCGCCACAAGTGCGAATTTTTCCAGAAACAAATATCATATTGTGGCCATATAATTAACGAGGAAGGGTTGCATAAGTCACCTGAAAAAATTGAAGCGGTCATAAAAGCCCCAGCACCTGAAAATGTCTCACAATTAAGGTAGTTCCTGGGATTGATAAATTACTATCATAAATTTTTACCGAACTTGTCAACTGTTGTTCACCCTCTTAATGCACTGCTACAAATGGGATTAATTTGGAATTGGAGCAAAGACATTAAACGTGCCTTCCATAAATGCAAAGGCTTGATCACGTCCAAGGAAGTGTTGGCTCATTACAACCCATCACTGCCAATCAGACTGGCGTGCGATGCATCCCCTTATGGCATAAGAGCGGTATTATTGCATAGATTCCCTGATGGCTCGGAGCGGCCGATAGCTTTTGCGTCACGCTCATTGAACTCAGCTGAGCGTAACCATGCCCAGATCGACAGGGAAGCACTCAGCCTGGTGTGGGGAGTGAAGAAATTCAACCATTACCTACACGGACAAAAATTTACCTTGTTGACTGACCATCAACCCCTCGTCTCCACATTCAACCCAAAAAAGGGCGTTCCCATTATGACAGCGCAAAGGCTACAGAGGTGGCCCCTTTTCCTAGGGGCACGCCAATATGACATAGAACACAAAGGATCAAAACAGCATGGGAATGCTGACGGTTTATCGCGCCTACCATTGCCAACAGTAGAAGAGGCACCTACAGTGAACCCAGTGGAGATGTTCCACTCAACTATAGTGGAATGTCTACCAGTAACAAATTCTACCATTGAAAAGGAAACGAGAAATTACCCGACTCTCTCACAAGTCTACGATTTAACGGTAAAGGGATGGCCAGCGCATGGCGAACCACTGTTACCAGCATTCTCGCAAAGAAGGTAACAGCTGCCAGTGTGCCGAGGAACCCTGATGTGTGGATCCAGAGTGGTTATTCCAACAAAACTCCCGGATAAAGTGCTGAAGGAGCTTCACGAGGGGCATCTGGGTGGAGTGAAAATGAAGAACCTAGCCAGAGCGTTTGTGTGGTGGCCAGGTATCGATGGAGACATCGAAGGAATGACCAAAAGCTGTCTAGGATGCCAGAAGATCCAAAACGCCCCAACACAAGCCCCTCTACATCCATGGGAGTGGCCCACATCTCCATGGCAAAGGGTACATATCGACTTTGCTGGTCCATTTATGGACTCAATGTTCTTAATCGCGGTTGATGCACACTCCAAGTGGCCAGAGGTAATAAAGATGTCCTCCGCCACCACAGAAAAAGCCATCACAGTATTAAAGACCATATTTGCCAGGAATGGGCTGCCTGAACAGATCTGTTCTGATAATGGACCGCAATTTGTGTCTGAAGAATTCAGGAAGTTCTTAAAAAACAATGGGGTTAAGCACTCCACGTCCGACCCATACCATCCCGCCACCAATAGATTAGCTGAAAGGTTTGTCCAGACCTTCAAGAAGGCCATAAAGGCCATGGGTAATGAAGACATAAATCTACAACATAAGGTAGATAACTTCTTGTTTGCGTACAGGAATGCAACACATGTGGTTACAAATCAAACTCCCGCCATGATGTTTTTCAATAGAAGAATAAGATGCCGGCTGGATTTGATCAAGCCAAACATCAGAAGGGACGTAGAGAATCGGCAATTTCAAGGCATGAATGAAAGGCCAACTAGAAACTTCCAGATAGGTCAACAAGTTTTGGCCCGGGACTATCGTACCGAGAAATGACAGCCTGGAACTATTTGCACACGACTTGGACCGCTGATGTATACCGTGGACATTGGAGAAAGTATAATAAGGTGCCATGCTGACCAGATCATAGAGTCATCCGAAAAGGGACAACCTACACCACAACTCTATACGCCTAATGATGAAGCAGAGATACCCATAGTATCTACCTCCGATCCGCTGATATTGGAACCTGATGAACCCGACACTGGCATTCAAGCCGAATCGACCTTGCCAAAATAACCTACTACACCACCGAAAACTATTACACCACCGAGGCGTTATCCAGACCAAGTCAGGAAGCCTCCAGAGAGACTGACTTATAATTGATTAACTGCAGCAAATGTGTAGATTATTGTTCTTGTAAACATGTTAATGAATGATTACTTAAAATGTTATGTACCAATTACCTAAACGGGGAGGAATTGTAGTGAATGTACCTTTAAGTGCCCCTGTGTACTGTAATACTGGTAGTGCCCACTCGGGTATATAAGCCTATATCTTGTCTTGTATCTTTTAGTTCACCTCCAGACTTTGTTCAGTGAACACCTGTTAAACCAACTCCTGCATTCCGTGTCTCCATTAACACATGGATACAACAGTTCACATCTCCAAACACTTTATACATTGAATTACCTCTGAAGTGTGAAGCCAGTTATGTCGCAAATGTGTTAACTAATATAACTGTGTGATGTGTCTGAACAAACGACTGTTACAGTTTCATTTCCAAATGCATAACTGGAATTGAAACGCAGACTGGGTGACCGCTATGTGGAACAACTCTATTCAGTCCACATGTTGAATCTGATCTTCCGGTCGCCTTTCACTTTAATCCTCCACTCTTCTTCCACTCTGACCTCTCTGTTCTCGGCCTCCTACACTGAATCTCAACATAAGCTCGAGGAACTGCAACTCATCTTCCGAATATGCACTTTACAGCCTTCTGGACTCAACATCGAGTTCATTAATTACAGATCATAACCTCTGCCCCTATTTTTTCAGACGGCAGTTGTTGATGAATCTGCCATTCCCATTTACACCCCTTCTAGACCCATCTTTTGTTTCTTAATCGTCCCATTACCATCTCCATTTGCCTCGCACCATCAGCCCTATTGAAATTCAATCTTTCCTGCCGTCCTCCCTATCAAAGATCATCCCTTTTGTTCAATTCTCCCCTTCCCCCTTTTCCCGACCCTATACTCGCTTACAACATGTTACATCTCTAACTTTTTCCAATTCTGATGATAGGTCAGCACCCGGAAACATTAACTTTGTTTCTCTCTGCCTGACCTGCTGAGTGTTTCCAGCATTTTTCTATAATATTTCATAATTATAATGTTAAGTTTGTTTTCATATATAATATATAATGTGAAAAGTAGTAATACATCTAAGCAGTCTGTGAACACTGGAACAAAAATTGCTATTCAATTGTAAAATCGAAAGGAAGTGGCGGCGAAGACAAAGAGAGAAATTAAAAATTGAAAGACTGAAGAAAGAGAAAAAGTAACGGAATGAAAAACAGAGACAGTCAGATGTAAATAAGTGATAAAGGAATGGTGTCAATATTAGTAATATAGTGAAAGAGAAAAAGGAAAAACAGGAATGGAATGATAGTGAAACGCTATGATAGAGAAAGACAGAGATAAAAAGGAAAAAAAATAAACAGAAAGAGAGAAAGAGAAAAGGATAAACACAGAGACACAGAGACTCAGAAATAAACCGAGGCTGACAGAAGTGGAAAGAGTAAACAGTGTTGCAGGCAATGAGTGGGAGGCACATTGTGGCTGAGGGAGAGAGGAGACAAAGGCGGGAGAGACAATCAGAGGCAGGCAGACATTAGGAGAGAGGGAGAGAGAGGATGGCAGAAAAAAAGCAGAGTGGCAGATTGGAAAATACAGAGACAGCAATAGAGAGGCAAAAAGTAACAGAGGTGGAAATAAAATGACAGAAAAACACAGAGAAGAGACCGATGAAGAGAAATATGCATAGAGAGACAGAGAAACCGAGAGGCAAACAGAGGTAAAAAGAGAAATGGAGGCAATGTCATGAGTGAGTTAAACACACCGCGTGCCCTGAGCACAATTGTATGTATTTATAATGATCTCCTTTATAATGATTTTATTGTACAAAGAAACACTGTATAATGAGCCTGGCCTATTAGAGAATCAGCTGATGAAGCGGGTGAGACAGTTAATGCCTGTTCTGGGGTAATATGCATTTGGGTTTATTCTACGTGTAATGCCTCCAGGCTGCACAATACAGTCACTCGGTCTTGTGTAACTGTCCCTGCCCATCACTTACTGCAGGAGATTTGCCTGCTGCTCTGTACAATGTGTAACTTTCCCCAGTGATTTGCTCTATTCTACAATAAATCACAATGTATTGTTAACCCTTCTTCTGCGTTACTGAACTGCATAGGGTCACGCAGCACTGTCCTGCTCTCTGTTGTGTCTCGATATTCTATTTTATTCAGGCCAAAAAATACCTGTTGAATAAAGAGATAACAACTAAACACTGAATCAGAAGAACTCTCCGACGCAATCCAGTTTTATGTGTAATGTTTGAAATAAAGGTTATCATTGCATACTCTACAAAAAACGACTTCTACATGGGCATTACTTCAAAATAACAAACTTCCGTCCTTTTGCCTTATACAGAAGTTCATATTTCAGGGATTAATTCACTCTATGCATTGCATTCTGTGTTTTAAAATCTATCTGGTCCAGTTTTAACAGTTTATTATCCCGATATAAAAAGAACTTTTTATTTAATCCCGGCAATGATTTAATTGGAACTGCAGATTTAGACTCTCCATGTCCCTCATCAAAACAATCTCTTACCGATTGACTTATTCACTGAGACTGAACAGCCCGTCCTGTAATACACATTACATCGAACTAAATTTGCTAATTAGAGGCTGCACCACAGAGACACACTCACATGGGAATCTGATGGTCAAAGGTCCATGTCTCTCATTCTTGCAAGGAATCTAGGGAAATAATTTGGGATGGGAGAAACGCATTGTGCACCCAGATATCTATTGCCACATCAAACACTCGCAGGGCAGGTACAGACCTTTTTTCTCCGTGAGTGCTTGTTACAACATTAAAATATAGAAACATAAGAAATAAGGGCAGGTTTCGGCCTGCTCCACCATTCAATAACTTCATGGCTGATCATCGACCACACCACCACTTTGCCACCCGATCTCCATATCCCTGGATTCCCCTAGAGTCCAAACATCCATCAATCTCAGCCATGAATATCCTCAAAGAAGCATGATTCACGGCCCTCTGGGGCAGAGAATTCGATAGAGTCTAAACCGTCTGAGTGAAGAAATTCCTCCTCATCTCACTATGAAATGGTCTAGCCCTTATCCTGAGACTATGCCCCCTAGTTCTAGCTACTCAATCCAGGGGAAACAGCCTTTCAGCATCTACATTGTCAATCCCCTTCAGAATCATATATGTTCCAATGAGATCACCTCTCATTCTTCCAAACTGCAAAGGGTATAGGCCCATTCTGCGCTATATCTCATCATAGGACAGTCCTCTCATCCCAGGAATCAATCTAGTGAACTTTTGATGCTCCGCCTCCAAGGGAAGTATATCCTTCCTTAAATAAGGAGACCAAAACTGTGCACAGTACTCCAGGTGTGGTCTCACCAAGGCCCTGTAAAATTGTAGCAAGACTTCCTCACTCTTAAACTCCAACCCCCTTGCAATAAAGTCAAACCTGACATTTGCCTTACTTATTGCTTGGTGTACCTGCATGCTAGCTTTGTGTTTCCTGTATGCAGTAACGTAAACCTCTCTGAACAATAATATTTTTAATTTTCTCACCATTGAAAAAATATTCTGTTTTTTTATTCTTCCTACCAAAGTGAATAACCTCACATTTCCCTACATTATACTCCATCTGCCACCTTACCGCCCACTCACTTAGTCTCTCTATATCCCTTTGCAGACTCTATGTACCTCCTTACAACTTACTGTCCCACCTAGCATTGCATCATCAGTAAACTTGAATACATTACATTCGGTCTGTTCATCTAGGTCATCAATATAGATTGTAAATAGCTGAGGCCCCAGCACTGATCTTTTCGGCAACCCACTAGTTACAGCCTGCCAGCCTGAAAAGGTTCCGTTTCTCCCAACTCTCCATTTTCTCTCCGTTAACCAATCCTCTATCCATGCAACTATATAACCCCCAACCCCATGAGCCCTAATCTTGTGTATAACCTTTCATTTGGCAGATTTTCGAATGCCTTTTGGAAATCCAAATATTCTACATCCACGGGTTCCCCTTTATCTACGCCGCTACTTACTCCCTCAGAAATCTCTAATAAATTTGTCAAACACGATTTGCCTTTCATAAAACCAAGTTAACTCTGCCTAATCATGTCATTATTTTCTAAGTGACTTACCTTTGTCTTCAGCATTCATTGATTGGGGCAGTTCTGTTCACTGAGTCTATCTATTATCTGGATAAATGTTGTGGAAATTATCAGATGATACCAAAATAGGATGTACAAAGAATTCTATAGAAGACCAAAGGAAAACAGAAAGGGATATTGATTAGAGGGGGAGTGCGGCAGATGGGTTTCAATGTGAGTAATTCAATGTCACCTGGCCTACTCCCAGTTGATTCCACACACCCACCCCTTGCACACGCCGGACCCTGCCCCTCGCCACTCACAGGTTCAGGGGCTGCCACCTGTGGATTTTTAAATTTTACAAGCAAGTTTTCCCTGCTGCTCCGTACAATGTGTAACTTTCCCAGTGACCGGCTGTTTTCTGTAATATATCACAATGTATTCCTAACCCTTCTCCTGTGTTACTGTGCTGGATAGGGTTCTGCAGCACAGTCCTGCTCTCTGTTATGTTTCGATATTCAATTTTTTTAAGTTTAATTTAAAAAAATTGAATAAAGAGATAAAAGCTAAACATTGGATCAGAAGAGCTCTCAGACTAAATTAAGTTTTATGTCTAACTTTTGAAATTAAAGCTAGAATTGCATACTCTACACAAACTGCCTTCTACATGCGCATTACTTCAAAGTATCAAACTCTAGGCCTTTAGCTTTATACAGAAGTTCACATTTCAGGGTGTAATTCACTCTCTGCACTGCACTCTCAGTGTTAAATCAACCTGTCCATGTTTAACACAGTTTGTAAACCCGATTAAATTAATTCTTGATATTTAGTCGCAGCAATGATTTAAGTGGAACAGCAGATTTATACTCACCGTGTCTCTCAACATAACAAGCTCTTACCAGCATGAACTCTTCACCGAGACTTAACAGCCTGTCATATCTTCCTCATTACATCTAACTGCAATCGCCTAACGGACTGCACAACCGAGACACACTCACATGGGAATCTGATGGTCAAAGCTCCATGTCTGTCACCCTTGGAAGGGCTCTAGTGAAATAAATCGGGACGGGAGAGGGGCATTTGGCATCCAGATATCTATGTCGTATCAAACACTCGCAGCCAGGTACAACGCTTTTGTGTAAAGCTGCCCGTGATTACTTGTTAGAAACATTAGGTCTGCCTTCAGCATTCAGTGCTTGCCCGAGTTCTGTTCACTGTTTCTAACTGTGATCAGGATCTAGGGATTGAGTGCCTGCTGTGGAAATTTGCAGATGGTTCCAAAATAGGAGGTACAGTGAATTCTATAGAAGACCAATGGGAGCCACAAAGGGATATTGATTAGTGGGGGATTGTGGAAGATGGAATTCAATGTCAGTAATTGAATGTCACCTGGCCTTGTATACGAAAAGCCATATTTCCGACAAATACACCATCCTATTAACGGAATGTTTGGCTTTATTAATACATGAAAACTGGGTTTAAAAATCAAAAAACCTCAAAGACATAGGCTGTAAACAGAATACAGGCTTCTGAGATAAGAGGGTTTGTTAACACGGAAGTTGTAAACACCACACAAGCTTTTGAAATGGGAATGGATTGTTAATACTGAGACAATGACCCTGTTTAAACAGCAGGTTGGAAGTTGCTCTATGTCTGAACATTGGAAGAAACACATTAGCAATGCCCAAGTTAAGTGTTATAAACCAACACTTCAGAACGCATCAAATAAATTTAAAAAAACATTTGCCTTTGAAAAAATGACATCAAGCAAAAGAAATACCTGCTGTAAAATAGATTTATGTTAAACTTAGAACAAGTAGACATGGCGACTGTGGTACAACAACTGAAGTAGATAAGAAATGCATAAGAACACCAAAGTTGAAGTGTTTTTAATTTACATGTTGTAAAACATACCTACAGAAGACTTTGGAAATATTACGTCAATAGATGAACTAAATAATCACATTGTGTTTGTATTGAAAATGGAACAGTTAGAAGACACAACGTCTGCTTATAACCAGTTAAGGTGATATTAAGAATTGAATTGAAGTCCTTCATAAGAGTGGCATCAAAATATTTTTCCGTTATAACCATTTTTATGATATGTTTTTGAACACCTATACAGCAGACA
Source organism: Somniosus microcephalus (assembly GCF_052327205.1). NCBI lineage: Eukaryota > Metazoa > Chordata > Chondrichthyes > Squaliformes > Somniosidae > Somniosus > Somniosus microcephalus. Next base: position 17,415,682 of record NW_028225183.1, on the reverse strand, counting down.
GGATTCTGAAAGTTTCTGAACTGACAGTAAGGTTATAAAGAAGTCAACAGAAAGAATGACTAGAGATAATTAGCTTACAGCAGCAGAAAACTTCAAAGAATATACCTCCGCACAAAGGATATAAAATGTGGCACTTTCAGATAAAGAGTCAGAAGTCGCTGGAGGGGGCAAGTGATTCTGAACTTCAGAGGCAGGCTCTGTAAGTTTTTAACTCTTTGAGTCTCGGGGTTCAAAATATATTCTAATTTGATTTTGCCGGATAAATTGGATTGAGATTAATAAGAAATGTAAAAATGTAACGAAGTTAAGATTTGAGAATAAGGATCTCTGAGAATAAGACATGTAAGCTATTTGTATTTTGAACTGTTAACGTTTCGATTGACTCACCAGCTGTTAACTACATGTCGGTTCTTTAATAAATCTATATATTTTAGAATTGTTTCACAGAGTATTTTTGTATCAAACTCGTGAACTCAATCTCTGTACACTCCATTGTGAGGAGCTGCAGAGTTCTGGGTGGGGGGGTTGTTCCGGACCCTCATAATATCTGGAAGGTTACAGTCTAGTTAAACTTATTAAAAGTGCTATCTGGAAGACGGTAACATCTTCAAGTCGGTCCCATCCTTTAGAGAGAGATAGCTTGGATCTTTAGACACAATTAATCGTCTTATAGAATTCGGCTATCTCTAACTTTAGTTGAAGTTAAACGTCTGGGGTATACGCCTGAACTTGGGTAGCCCGAAATGGGATAGGACTAGTAATTATCCCTTCAGCCTGCTCCCAGTTCATTCCCCACACCCACCTTTCCCCCACCGGAAGCAGCACCCCACCACTCACAAGTTCAGGGGCTGCAACCTGTGGCTTTATAGAGGTTGCAAGAACGGAAAGGGGAAGCTTGTATTTCCAGACTGCCCCATGAATCAGAAAATCATACAGCACAGAAGGAGGCCATTCAGCCCATCGTTTCAGAGCTGGCTCATTGGAGAACCTCTCCCATTAGCCCCTTCTCTTTCCCCATAGACCTAAAATTTTTCCCCATCAGGTATTTATCCAATTCCCTTTTGAAAGTTATTCTTGAATCTGCTTCCACCGCCCTTTCAGGCAGCGCATTCCCGATCACATCAACTCGCTGTATAAAAATATTCTCATCTCACCCCGGTTCATTTGCCAATTATCTTAAAACTGTGTCCTCTGGCTACCGACTACGCTGCCAGTGGAAACATTCTCTCCTTATTTACACTATCAAAACACTTCAAAATTGTAAACAACGAAATCCAATCTCCCCTTAACCTTCTCTGCTCTACGGAGAACAGCCCCAGCTTCTCCAGTCTCTCCATATGTCTGAAGTCCCTCAGCTCCAGTACCATTCTGGTGAATCTCCAATTAACCTTCTCCACTCTGAGGAGAACAACCCCAGCTTCTCCAGTCTCTCCACATCACTGAAGTCCCTCATCCCTTGTACTATTTTGGTCAATCTCCCCATAACCTTCACTGCTCTAATGAGAGCAACCCCAGCTTCTCCAGTTTCTCCACGTCACTGAAGTCCCTCGCCCCTGGTACCATTCTGTTAAATCTCCCCATAACCTTTTCTGCTCTAAGGAGAATAATACCAGCTTCTCCAGTCTCTCCACATCACTGAAGTCCCTCATCCCTTGTACCATTCTTGTCAAGCTCCCCCTTAACCTTCTCTGCTCTAATGAGAGCAAACCCAGCTTCTCCAGTCTCTCCACATCACTGAAGTCCCTCATTCCTGGTACCATTCTGGTCAATCTTCCCCTTGGCCTTCTCTCCTCTAATGAGAGCAACCCCAAGCTTCTGCAGCCTCTCCAAATCACTGAAGTCCCTAATCCCTGGCACCATTATGGTCTACCTCCCCTTAACCTTCGCTGTTCTAAGGAGACCAATCCCCACTTTTCCAGTCTCTCCACTTACTAATGTCCCTCATTCCTTGCACCATTCCAGTAAATCTCCTCTGCACCCTCTCCAAAGCTTTGACATCATTCCTAAAGTGTGCGGTGACAGAATTGGAACAATACTCCAGCTGAGGCAAAAGCAGTGATTTACATAGGGTTGAGCATCGCTACTTCAGTAACTTCCATATTAACTGTGCAACCCGCCTCTGGTACTGGAAGTGGGCCCCCAGAATGGATGCCCGGGGGATGGCGAGAGGGCCTGTGCTGGCCCACAGGATCTGTATTTCCAGTGCCAGGTTCAGGATGCAACTGGTCACGCACAGCATGCTCTGCAAATGGGCAAACGTTGCATTTCGTACCTCATGTGCCCTTTTTAATGGGACAGCCTCACTGTCAGTGTCACTTTTCAAAGGGAAGTCTCACTGTCAGGGGTCCGTTTAAAGGATGAAGTTCCAATGTCAAGCCCTTTGGTTTAAACATCACCAGCCCCAGCCCCCAGTCAGTAGCTCCCTGATTCCAACCACCCACTCAGCCGCAACTTGCGGACCAACCCTTCTCCCCCATCTCCCTTTGTATCTCCAAACCCTTCTCCCCACCTACTGCAGGAATGATCCGACCCGTCTTCCCCCGCCTCGACGCAGGAATGGTGGAACTATCTCCCACCCCGCCCAGGAATGGTCCGCCCCTTCTCACCACCAACAGAGGGCTGTGTTTTGGCTGAGTCAGGCAGGTTTAACTGGTTGCTGAAATCAAAATTTGTTTGTCTCACATTTACTGTTACTGTCTACTGTTTAAAGTCTAAATTTCTCAGCTTAAAGCAGGGTAATAAAGGGATATACAAGATTTACCATTCAGAGCAGCTGAAGGTAGCTAATTAGGGAAACTGGCTTAAGCTGCTTCTCTTGTAGCTGAGGGCAACAATTCTCAGCAAGTCTCCCTTGATTAAGGCTTATAAAACAGGCTTTGAAGTGCGATTTTGCACTGAGTGCGGTTTCAACAGAGGGCTATGATTTGGGTGAGTCAGGGTTAGGTGAGGAGTGGAAGGAGGAGCTCCCTTGCTGCAACTTTGTTTTTCCTAACATTTCACCCTGTATGCTGACTCCGGTTTCGGGAGCAGCAGGAGAGTAGTGAGTTTTTAAATACATTTTCATGGGCTTTTTCTCAACGTGGGCAAGAGGAAGCAGCTGATTGGGTGAGTACAGCCAAGTGAGCATTTATACTACTGTATAGTTTGACAGTTAAGGTTAATCGTTTATAACGTTTAGAAAGTCATAATTTTTGTGGTTATGGTTTCTAAGGTCTCTGTTGTTTATCGGTGAGTGCTGGTAACCAAGGTCCCTTGAGTATATCATTTAATTGCAGTGTAATTGTTGGTATTGATTTGATTTACGTTAATTTAATTTACTTGTAGGGCAAGTCATGACAGCACAGCTGGGCACCGTGGCATGCTCCTCCTGCCATATGTGGGTAATCAGGGACACTTCCTGTGTCCCTGACGACCATGTGTGCAGGAAGTGCATCCAGCTGCAGCTACTGGCAGACAGCAGTGCGGCGCTGGAGCTGCGAATGGAGACATACTGGTGTAATGCTGAGGACGTCATGGATATTACGTTTAATCAGTTGGCCACAAAACAGGTAAAGGCTGCACAGGCAGGAAGGGAATGGGTGACCGCCAGGCAGAGTAGTAGGCGCAGGCACGTAGTGCAGGGGGTCCCCGTGGACATCCATCTCTCAAACAGATATACCGCTTTGGATATTATTGAGGGTGATGGCCTATCGGGGGAAGGCAGCAGCAGCCAACGTCCTGGCACCGTGGGTGGTTCTGCTGCAGTGGACGGGAGGAAGAAGAGCGGGGGAGCTATAGTGATAGGGGATTCTATTGTAAGGGGAATAGATAGGCTTTTCTGCGGCTGCAAACGAGACTCCAGAATGGTGTGTTGCCTCCCTGGTGCAAGGGTCAAGGATGGCTCTGAGCAGCTGCATAGCATGCTGGAGGCGGAGGGTGAACAGCCAGTTTTCCTGGGGCATATTGGTACCAACGATTTAAGAAAAAACTGGGATGAGGTCCTAAAAGCTGAATATAAGGTGTTAGGAGGTAAATTTTATAATAGGACCTCAAAGGTTGTAATCACAGGATTGCTACCAGTGCCACGTGCTAGTGAGAGTAGAAAAAGAAGGATATTTCAGATGAATACTTGGCTAGAGGAATGGTGTTGCGGGGAGGGTTTCAAATTCCTTTGACATTGGAACCAGTTCTGGGGGAGGTGCGAACATTACAAACTGGATGGTTTGCACCTGAACAGGACTGGGACCGATGTCATAGGGGGAGTGCTTGCTACTGCTGTTGGGGAGGGTTTAAACTAAAATGGCAGGGGTTTGGGAACATGTGCAAGGAGACAGAGGAAAGGGAAACAAGGATAGAAACAAAAGACAGGAAGGAGAAAAGCAAAGGGGGCAGTCAGAGAATTCAAGGGTTTAACACAAATATGACCACGGTAAATAATAATTCTAAAAGATCTAAGAGTGTTAAAAAAACAAGCCTGAAGGCTTTGTGTCTTAATGCAAGGAGAATTCATAATAAGGTGGAAGAATTAGCTGCGCAAATAGATGTAAACGGATATGATATGATTGGGATTACGGAAACATGGCTCCAGGGTGATCAAGGCTTGGAGCTAAACATCCAGAGGTATTCAATATTCAGGAAAGACAGGCAAAAAGGAAAAGGAGGTGGGGTAGCATTGCTGGTTAAAGAGGAGATTAACAAAATAGTAAGGGAGGATATTAGCTCTGATGATGTGGAATCTGTATGGGTAGAGCTGAGAAAAACCACGGGGCAGAAATCGTTAGTGAGAGTTGTATACAGACCCCCAAACATTAATGCTGAGGTTGGTGATGGCATTAAATGGGAAACTAGAGATGCGTGCAATAAGGAGTCAGCAGTTTTCATGGGTGACTTTAATCTACAATTAGTTTGGGCTATCCAAATTAGTCACAATATTGTGGAGGAGGAAATCCTGGAGTGCATACGGGATGGTATTCTGGACCAATATGTCGAGGAACCAACTGGAGATCAGGCCAGCTTAGACTGGTTATTATGTAATGAGAAAGGATTAATTAGCAATCACGTTGTGCGAGGCCCCTTGGGGCAGAGAGATCATAATATGATAGAATTCTTAATTAAGACGGAGAGTCAAATATTTAACTCAGAGACTAGGGTTCTGAATTTAAATAAAGGTAACTACAGTTGTATGAGGCACGAGTTGGGTAGGATGGATTGGGGAACTTTGCTTAAAGGGTTGACGGTGGATAGGCAATGGTAAACTTTTAAGGATCGCATGGATGATCTACCGAATTTGTTCATCCCTGTTTGGCATGCAAACAAAACAAAAAAGGTGACACAACCGTGGCTAAGAAGGGAAATTAGGGATAGCATAAGATCCAAGGAGAGCACATATAAATTGGCCAGCAAAAGCACCAACCCTGAGGATAGGGAGCAGATTAGCATTCAGCAAAGGAGGAGAAAGGGATTAATTAAGAGGGGGATATTAGAGTATGAAAGTAAGCTAGCTGGGAACATACAACGTGAATGTCCAAGCTTCTATAGATATGTGAAGAGAAAAGCATTGGTGAAGTAAAGCCTGGTTCCCTTGCCACCAGAATCAGGGGAATTACTAATGGGGAACAAAGAAATTGCAAATCAATTAAATACATACTTTGGATATGTCTTCAATAAGGAGGACACAAATAACTTCCCAGAGCTGTCGGGGAACATAGGGTCTAATGAGAGGGAGAAACTTAATGAAATAGTATTTGTAGGACAATGTTGTAGGAAAATTGACGGGATTGAAGGCCGATAAATCCCCAGTGCCTGATAATCTACATCCTAGAGTATTTACGAAAGTGGCCCTAGAAATAGTAAATGCATTGCTGGTCATCTTACAAAATTCTATAGACTCTGGAACAGCTCCCATGGATTGGCGGGTAGCTAATGTCACTTCACTATTCATAAAAGGTGGTAGCGAGAAAACGTGGAATTATCGACCGGTAAGCCTGACATCGGTAATGAGGAAAGTGCTACAGTCCATTATAAAATATGTAATCAAAGAGCACTTGGAAAACAGTGGCAGGATTGGACAAAGTCAACATGGATTTACAAAAGGTAAATCGTGCTTGAATAGTCTACTGAAATTTATGGAGGATGTAACTGGTAGAATAGATAGAGGAGAACCAGTGGAAGTGGTGTATTTGGACTTTCAGAAGGATATCGATAAGGTCCCGCCTAAGAGATTAGCGTGTAAAGTTAAAGCACATGGGATTGGGGGTAAGGTACTGACTTGGATAGAGAACTGGTTGGCAGACAGGAAGCAAAGAGAAGGAATAAACGGGTCTTTTTCCAAGTGGCAGGCAGTGACTAGTGGGGTACCGCAGGGATCGGTGCTAGGACCCCAGCTATTCACGATATATATTAATGATCTAGACGAGTGAACTTGATGTAATATGTACAAGAGTGCAGACGACACAAAGCTGGGTGAGCGTGTGTGCTGTGAGGCAGATGCAGATAATCTCCAGTATGATTTGGACAGGTTGGGTGGTTGGCAGATGCATATTAATGTGAATAAATGCGAGGTTATCCAATTTGGTGGCAAAAACAGGAAGGCAGTTTATTATCTGAACGGCAATAGATTGGTAGAAGGGGAAGTGCAACGAGACCTGGGTGTCCTTGTGCACCAGTCGCTGAAGGTATGCATGTAGGTGCAGCATTCGTTTGAGAAGGCAAATGGTATGTTGGCCTTCGTAGCGAGAGGATTTGAGTACAGGAGCAACGATGTCTTGCTGCAGTTGTACAGGGCCTTGGTGAGAGCACACCTTTAGTATTGTGTGCAGTTTTGGTCGCCTTATCTGAGGAAGGATGTTCTTGCCATGGAGGGAGTGCAGCGAAGATTCACCAGACCGATACCTGGGATGGCAGTAATGACGTATGAGGAGAGATTGGGTCGATTAGGCTTATATTCGCTGGAGTTTAGATGAATGAGAGGGGATCTCATTGAAACTTCTAAAATTCTAACATGATCATACAGAATAGATACAGGAAGGATGGTCCCGATGGCGGGTGAGTCCAGAAACAGGCCTCACCGTCTAAAGACAAGGGGTAAGCCATTTAGGACAGAGATGAGGAGGAATTTCTTCACCCAGATAGTGGTGAACCTCTGGATTTCTCTACCACAGAAGGCAGTTGAGGCCAATTCATTAAACATATTCAAGAAGGAGTTAAATATATTTCTTAAGGCTAAAGGGTTCAAGGGAGATGAGGAGAATGCAGGGACAGGCTACTGAATTTGTATGATCCGCCATGATCTCATTAAATGGTGGAGCAGGCTCGAGGGGCCGAATGGCCTACTCCTGCTCCTATCTTCTATGTTTCTATGTTTCTACCCCCACCCCAAGTATTGTACCACCCGTCTCCCCCCTCCCACCTCAGCGACCCAGCCAACAGTGGAGCACCAGTTGCGGTGGGATAGCGTCGTGGTTGTGTTGGGGGTGGTGTGCTGGTGGGTGGAGGTGAAAGAGTTTACCGGAGCCTCAAGCACGAGCTTGGTGATCCGGCTCAGACCCATAATAACACAAGAAATAGGAACAGGAGTAGACAATTTAGCCCTTTGTACCTGCTCCGCCATTCAATATGTCCATGGCTGATTTCTACCTCATCTCCACTTTAATCCATTGCCCCCATATCCCTTGATTCCCTTAATATTCAAAAATCTATCGATTTCTGTCTTGAATAACTTCAACGACTGAGCCTCCACAGCCTTCTGGGGTAGAGAATTACAATGATTCTCCTCCCTCTGAGTGAAGAGTTTTCTCCTCATCTCAGTCCTAAATTGTCAACCCCGTATTCTGAGACTGTGAACCCTGGTTCTAGCCTTACCAGCCAGGGTAACAGCCTCCCTTGTTCTACCCTGTCAAGCCCTGTAAGAATTTGGTATGTTTCAATGAGATCACCTCTCATTCTTCTGAACTCTAGAGAATATAAGCCTAGTCTGCTCAATCCCTCCTCATAGGGCAATCCCCTAATCAAAGGAACCAGTCTGGTGAACCTTCGTTGCACTATCCCTATGGCAAGTATATCCTTCCTTAGGTAAGCTGACCAAAACTGTACCCAATACTCCAGGTGTGTGCTCAACAGGGTCCTATATAATTGCAGAAATACATCTTTACAGTTGCACTCAAATTCCCTTGTAATAAAGACCAACATACCATTTGCTCTCCTAATTGCTTGCTCTACCTGCATGATAACTTTCAGTGATTCGTGTACAAGGACACCAAGGCTCCTCGGAACACCAACATTTTGCAACCTCTCACAATTGAAAAAATACTCTGCTTTTCTATTTTTTCTACCAATGTGGATAACTTCACATTTCTCCACGTTATATTCCACATGCCATGTTCATTCTCACTCCCATAGCCTGTCTTTTTCCCTAAAGCCTCCTTACATCCTCTTCACACCTTACATTGCCAACAAGCTTTGTGTCCTCAGTAATCTTACATATATTACATTTATTCTCCTTCTCCAAATCATTGATATAGATTGTGAATAGCTGAGGCCCAAGCACTGATCCTTGCGGTACCCCACCATTTATAGCCTGCCAACGCAAACATGACCCGTTTATTCCTACTTTCTGTTTTCTCCCCATTATCCAATCCTCAATCCATGCTCGTATATTATCCCCAATCCAATAAGCCCTAATTTTGTTCCATAACCTCTCATGTGGCACCTTATCAAATGCCTTCTGAAAATCCAAGTACCACATCCACTGGTAGTTACAACCTGAAAAAACTGTAACAGATTGGTAAAACGCGATTTCCCTTTCATAAGGTGAGGTGAGGCGCGATCAGAGCATCGGACCTGTGAGGGGGAAGTGACCGGCGGCAGAGCTTAAAAGCGGCGGCAGTTTGAAAGCGGCGGCAGTTGCGAGGTGAGGCCCGATCAGAGCATCGGACCTGTGAGGGAGCAGTGACCGGCGGCAGAGCTTAAATGTGGCGGCAGTTTGAAAGCGGCGGCAGTTGTGAGGTGAGGCCCGGTCAGAGCATTGGACCAGTGAGGGGGCAGTGACTGGCGGCAGAGCTTAAAAGCGGCGGCAGTTTTAAAGTGGCAGCAGTTGCGAGGTGAGGCGTACCAATCCAACAGCAGAGGAGAGAGGTAAAAAGTAATCCAAGTGTGACGTCACCAGGAAGCAGGTAAGTGATTGGTTGGTAATTATTTATTTTATTACAAGCTTAAATTCTGCGGTTTATATTTTCTTGGGTCTCTGTGATGTAGTGGGGACAGTTGGTAAATAAGCGCCCTAGAGTATATCTTTAACTGGTGGTATTGATTTAATTTAGATTAATTAAAGGGGTAAGTCACGCCAGGAGAGACCAGCCCCTTGTTATGCTCCTCTTGCTCTATGTGGGAATTCAGGGACGCTGCCAGTGTCCCTGATGACCACGTGTGCCAGAACTGCATCCAGCTGCAGCTACTAACGGGCCGTATTGAGGTGCTGGAGCTACGGATGGATGGGTTGTGGAGCATTCACGATGCTGAGAGGGTCGTGGATTACACGTTTGATGAGTTGGTCACGCCGCAGGGTAGGGCTGCATAGGCAGGAGGGAAATGGGTGACCACCAGGTGGAGCAGTAGAAGCAGGCAGGTAGTGCAGGAGACGCCTGTGGCCATCCCCCTTTCAAACAGGTATACCAATTTGGATACTGTTGAGGGGGATGACTCACCAGAGGAAGGCAGCAGCAGCCAACTTCCTGGCACCGGGGTGTTGCTGCTGCTCAGGAAGGGAGGAAAAAGAGTGGGAGAGCAATAGTGGTAGGGGATAATATCGTAAGGGGAACAGATAGGCGGTTCTGTGGCCATAGACGTGACTCCAGGATGGTTTGTTGCCTCCCTGGTGCCAGGGTCAAGGATGTCACTGAACAGCTGCAGCGCATTCGGAAGGGGGAGGGTGAACAGGCAGAGGTCGTGGTTCACATTGGGACCAACGACATAGGTAGGACGAGGGATGAGGTCCTGCAACAAGAATTTAGGGAGCTAGGTAGCAGATTAAAGAGCAGGACCTCAAAGGTTGTAATCTCTGGATTACTCCCGGTGCCACGTGCTAGTGAGTATAGGAATAGGAGGATAGAGCAGATGAATGCATGGCTAAAGAGTTGGTGCAGGAGGGAGGGCTTTAGTTTCCTGGGTCACTGGGCCTGCTTCTGGAAAAGGTGGGACTTGTACAAGTCGGGCGGGTTGCACCTGAAACAGAGCGGGATAAATATCCTTGCGGGGAGGTTTGCTAGCACTGTTCAGGCGGGTTTAAACTAAAATGGCAGGGGGTTGGGAACCTGAGCAGGGAGAAAGAGGAAAGGAAAACAGGGATAAAATCAAAAGATAGGAAGGAGAAAAGCAAAAGTGGCAGTCAGAGAAATCAACGGTTTAAATCAAACGTGGCCACAGTAAATAATAATTCTAATAGGTCTAAGAGCGTTAAAAAAACAAGCCTGAAGGCTTTGTGTCTTAATGCGAGGAGCATTTGTAATAAGGTGGATGAATTGGCTGCACAAATAGAGGTAAACGAACATGATTTGGTTGGGATTACAGAAACGTGGCTCAAGGGTGGCCAAGACTGGGAACTCAACATCCAGGGGTATTCGATATTCAGGAAAGATAGGCAAAAAGGAAAGGGAGGTGGGGTAGCATTACTGGTTAAAGAAGGGATTAATACAATTGTAATGAAGGTTATTAGCTCTGATGATGTGGAATCTGTATGGGTAGAATTGAGGACTACTAAAGGGAAAAAAACATTAGTGGGAGTGGTATTTAGACCTCCAAACAGTAAGGTGGAGGTTGGGGATGGCATTAAAAGAGAAATTAAAGAAGCGTGCAATAAGGGCACAGCAGTCATCATGGGTGGCTTTAACCTACATATAGATTGGGCCAACCGAATACGAACAAAACTGTGGAGGAGGAATTCCTGGAGTGTTTACGGGATGGTTTCCTGGACCAATATGTCGAGGAACCAACCAGAGATCAGGTCATCTTAGACTGTGTATTATGCAACGAGAATGGATTTATTAGCAATCTTGTTGTACGAGGCCCCTTGGGTCGCAGCGATCATAATATGATCGAATTCTTCATTAAGATGGAGAATGAAGCAGTTGACTCAGAGACAAGGGTCCTCAATTTAAATAAAGGAAACTACGATGGTCTGAGGAGCGAGTTGGGTAGGATTGAGTGGGGAATGGTGCTCAAAGGGTTGACGGTGGATAGGCAATGGCAAACATTCAAAGACCGAATGGATGAGCTACAGAATTTGTTCATCCCAGTTTGGCGTAAAAATAAAACAAAAAAGATGACTCAACCGTGGCTAACAAGGGAAATTAGGGATGGCATAAGATCCAAGGAGAGGACATATAAATTGGCTAGAAAAAGCAATAATCCTGAGGATCGGGAGAAGTTTAGGAGTCAACAAAGGAGGGCAAAGGGATTAATTAAGAAAGGGAAAATAGAATATTAGAGTAAGCTAGCTGGGAACATAAAAACTGACTGTAAAAGCTTTTATAAATATGTGAAGAGAAAAAGATTAGTGAAGTCAAGCATAGGTCCCTTACAGTCAGAATCAGGGGAATTTATAATGGGAAACAAGGAAATGGCAGATCAACTAAATGCATACATTGGTTCTGTCTTCACAAAGGAGGACACAAATAACCTCCCAGAGATGCCGGGGAACATAGGGTCTGATGAAAGTGAGGAACTGAAAGAAATCAGTATTTGTAGGAAAATGGTGTTTGGAAAATTGATGGGACTGAAGGCCGATAAATCCCCAGGGCCTGATGGTCTACATCCCAGTGTATTTAACGAAGTGGCCCTAGAGATAGTAGATGCATTACTGATCATCTTCCAGAACTCGATAGACTCTGGAACGGTAACCATGGATTGGAGGGTAGCTAATGTTACCCCACTATTCAAAAAAGGTGGTAGAGAAAATGCGGGGAATTATAGACCGGTAAGCATGACATCGATAGTGGGGAAAATGCTAGAGTCTATTATAAAAGATGTAATAGCAGAGCACTTGTAAAGCAGTGACAGGATCGGACAATGTCAACATGGATTTACAAAAGGTAAATCATGCTTGACTAATCTACTGGAATTTTTTGAGGATGTAACTGATAAAATAGATAAGGGAGAACCAGTGGATGTGGTGTTTTTGGACTTTCAGAAGGCTTTCTATAAGGTCCCACACAAGAGATTAGCGTGCAAAATTAAGGCACATGGGATTGGGAGCAAGGTATTGACTTGGATAGAGAACTGGTTGGCGGACAGAAAGCAAAGAGTTGGAATAAACGGGTCGTTTTCCGAGTGGCAAGCAGTGACTAGTGGGGTACCGCAAGGATCGGTCCTAGGACCCCAGCTGTTCACAATATATATTAATGATCTGGACGAGGGAATTGGATGTAATATCTCCAAATTTGCAGACGACACAAAGCTGGGCGGGAGGGTAAGCTGCGAGGAGGATGTCGGGAAACTCCAGTACGATTTGGACAGTTTGGGTGATTGGGCAGAAACATGGCAAATGCACTATAATGTGGATAAATGTGAGGTTATCCGCTTTGGTGGCAAAAACAGGAAGGCAGATTATTATTTGAATGGCTTTAGATTGGGAGAAGGGGAAGTGCAAAGAGACCTGGGTGTCCTTGTTCACCAGTCGCTGAAGGTAAGCATCCCGGTGCAGCAGGCGGTTAAGAAGGCAAATGGTATGTTGGCCTTCGTAGCAAGAGGGTTCGAGTACAGGAACAAGGATGTCTTGCTACAGTTGTACATGGCCTTGGTGAGACCGCACCTGGAGTATTGTGTGCAGTTTGAGTCACCATACCTGAGGAAGGACGTTCTTGCCATGAAGGGAGTGCAGCGAAGATTCACCAGGCTGATACCTGAGATGGCAGGAATGACGTATGAGGAGAGATTGTGTGGATTGGGCTTATCTCACTGGAGTTTAGAAGATTGAGACGGGATCTCATCGAAACCCATAAAATTCTGTCAGGACTGGACAGACTAGATGCAGGAAGGATGTTTCTGATGGCCGGGGAGTCCAGTACCAGGGGTCATAGTCAAAGGATAAGGGGTAAGCAATTTAGGACTGAAATGAGGAGGAATTTCTTCACCCAGAGAGTGGTGAACCTGTGGAATTCTCTGCCACAGAGGGCGGTGCAGGCCAGTTCATTAAATATCTTCAAGAAAGAGTTGTATATGTTTCTTGAGGCTGAAGGGATCAAGGGATATGGGGAAAAGGCAGGGACAGGGTACTGAATTTGGATGATGAGACATGATCACATTGAATGGCGGAGCAGGCTCGAAGGGCCGAATGGCCTACTCCTGCTCCTATCTTCTATGTTTCTATGTTTCTATAAATCACTGTTGACTCTTCCCAATCCTATCATTATTTTGTAAGTGCTATTTTACCACGTCCTTAATAATAGATTCTCGTATTTTCCCTACTAGTGATGTCAATCTAACTGTTCTGTAATTTCCCGTTTTCTCTCTCCCTCCTTTCTTAAATAGTGGGGTTATATTTATTAACTTCCAAACTGAAGGAACCCTTCCAAAATCTATGGAATTCTTGACAAAGGCAACCACTGCATCCAGCCTCTCTATCATCACCTCTTTCACAACCCTAGGATGTAGGCCATTCGGTCCAGGTGATTTATCGGCGTTCAGTCCCATTAATTTCTCCAGTACTGTTTTTTTACAAATACGACTTTCTTTTAGTTTCTCATCTCGCCAGAGCCTTGGTTCTCCACTATTTCTGGGAAGTTTTTTGCGTCTTCTTCCATCAATACAAAGCATTTCTTTAATTTCTCTGCCATTGCCTTGTTCCTCATTATCATTTCTCCTATCTCAGCCTGTAAGGGACCCACATTTACTTTCGCCAATCTGTTCCTTTTTACATACCAATATAAGCTTTTAGAGCTGTTTTTTATGTATCTCGCTAATTTACTCTCATATTCTGTTTTCCCTTTCTTTAACAATGTCTTGGTCATCCTTTGCTGATTTCTAAAATCCACCCAATCTGTGGGCGTACTACTCTTTTTGCTAACTTTATAAGCCTTTTCCTTTGATCTAATACTATCTTTATCTTCTCTTGTTAGCCATGGTGGGACCACATTTCCTGCGTGGTTTTTGTGCCTTAATAGAATGCATATTTGCTGTAAACTGGTATTAAATCTTTAAATGTTAGCCATTGTTTACCTACCTTCACACCTTTTAATGTAGTTTCCCAATCTACCGTAGCCAACTAGCCTCTCATATCTATAAAGTTGGCGTTGTTTAGATTTAAGAACCTAGTTTCGGATTTATCGAAATCACATAAAATCTCAATATAAATTTATATCATATTATGGTCATTCTTCCCTAAAGGCCCCTTTACAACAAAGTTATTAATTAACCCTTTCTCATTGAACAATGCTAGATCTAAAATATCCTGTTCCCTAGTTGGTTTCTCAACATCGTGATCTAGAATACCATAGAGTCATAACAGTGCATAAGAAGGCCATTTGGCTCATCGAATCCGTGCCGGATAACTGCAGAGCAATCCAGTGAGCTCCACTCCTCTGCTCTATCCCCGTAGCCCTGCAAGTTTACTTCCCTCAAGTGCCTATCCAGTCCCCCCTTGAAAACATTGAGTGTCATCTCTTCACCACTTCCGCTCACAGCCAGTTCCAGGTTCTCACCACTCACTGCTTAAAATTTTTTCCTCACATCCCCCCTATATCTCTTGCCCAAAACGTTAAATCTGCGGCCCCTTGTCCTCATACCATCAACGAGTGGGGACAGCCTTTTGCTTTCTAGCCTATCCAACCCCGTCATTATGTTTTACACCTTTATCAAATCACCCCTCCTTTGCTCTAATGAAAACAAATCCTAAATATGAATAACATTTAATAAATCGAGCTTCTCCAACCTGTCCTTGCAGATAAGATGCCATGAACCCAAGAAACATCTTGATGAATCTCCTCTGCAACATCTCAAGCACCTTCACATGCTTCTGACAGTTTGTTGACTAGAATTGGCGCAATACTCCAGTTGTGCCCTAACCAGCGCAATATAAATGTTTAGCATAATTTCTCGAATTATGTACTCAATAGCTCTATTTAGGACGACCAAGATACCATATGCTTTGCTAACCACTCTCTCAATATGGCCTGCCACCTTCAGGGACCTATCCACATTGACTCCCGGTCCCTCTGTCCCTGCACACTCTTTAAAACTGTTCCATTAAGTGTATATTGCCACTACACTATTCCTACTGGCAAAAGGCAACACCTCACACTTTTCCATATTAAATTCCATCTGTCACTTTTCTGTCCAGTCTGCTAGCCTATCTATGTCCTGTTGCAGTCGATCGGTATCATCTTCACTGTTTGCCACACCCCCAATTTTTGGAGTCGTCGGCAAATTTAGAAATTCTACTCTGAACTCCAATATCTATTACTTTTATATATATATGAAAGAAGCAGTGGCCCCAACACATACCCCTGGGGAGCAGCACTGTCTACCATCCTCTCGTCTGAATACCAGCCATTTTCCACAACTCGCTGTTTTCTGTTCTGAAGCCAATTCATTATCCAAGCTGTCACTGACACACCTATTCTGCGAGCCTCAATTTTGTTAAGCAGCCTTCTATGTGGCACATTGTCAAACGCCTTCCGAAAATCCATGTAGACAACGTCCATTGCAATCCCTTCATCAATCATCCTTGTTAATTCATCAATAAGTTCAAGTAGATGAGTCAAACAGTGTCGTGTATACATTCCACGAATTCGCCCTCCACACTATTGCAGCATATTTGGTTTGTACAGTCTCTGCGTAGAATAAATTCCCTCATGATTACTCTATTACCCTTGTTACATGCGGCTCTAATTTCCTGATTTATACTCTGCCCTACATTACAACTATTGTTTGGAGGCCGATAAACAATTCCCAAAAATATTTTCTGCCCTTGCTCCTTCTTAGCTCCACCCAAACTGAAGCAACTTCTTGATTTTCGGAGATAAGATCCTTTCTCTCTACCATCTTTAGCACATCCTTTATTATTAGGTCTACCACTCCTCCTTTGCCATTTTGCCCATCTCTTCTAACTTTAAGTATCCTGGAATATTTATTTCCCAACCACGGCCACATTGCAACCATGTCTCCCTAATGGCTATTAAATCACACCTCTTATGCTATATCTGCGCTCTTAGTTCATCTATTTTAGTGCAGATGAGATTTACCAGAATGGCTCCAGGGATGAGGGATTGGATATAGGTGGACATATGAAGAAACTGGGGCTACTCTTCTGACAGCAGAGAAGGCTAATTGGAGATATGGTAGAGGTGTTTTAAATCGTGAAGGCTTTAAGATATATTAAATAAAGATAAACATTTTTTTCCAATGGCTGACGTGCCTATAACCAGAAGGCACAGATTTAATTTGTTTGGCAAAAGAAACAGATGCGAGTTGAGGAAAAATGGAACGAGTGTCTATAATTTGAAATTCACTGCCTGATAGGGTGTTGGTTAGAGATTCAACACTAGCCTTTGAATCGTCATTGGACAATAGTTGAAGTGGAAAAAATGATTTGATATGGGGAAAGAGTGGGAGTGTGGGACTAAGTGGATTGCTCTTCAAAAGAGTGGGCACAGATTCATTTGGGTGAATGGCCTCCTTCTGCGATGTACTATTCCATAATTCCATGATTGTTGGAGATGGCGAGTTAAAACTGGTGTCATCAGCGTACGTGTAAAAGCTGCTCACATATCTGATTTAGACTCCAATGGGAAGCATGTTAATGAGGAAGTGGAGAGAGCTAGGATAGATCCTTGGGAGGCATCAAAGGTAATGGGGAGGCGGGGAGGGAGAGAAGCAATTGCTGGAGATCCTCCTGCTCCAATCAAATAGTTAACCGTGAAAACAAGCAAGGGAAGTCCCACCAAAAGAGAGGCCAGTGACAGAGGATTGAAGAGGAGACGGAGTGGAGGAGAGAACTGAGGGACTGGAGCTGATCAATGCATGATTGAGGTGTTCAGTGCCAGATCAGGGACAAGTAGTCATCAGAGGTTACAAAGCAGCTTACTGAGCCTGTGACAACAGCCAGGGAGGGGGATGGGATCGGCGACATGGGCTTGGAGTTTGTGGTGGGGCAAATATGATGGCTTCCGTCTTCCTCATGTTTAATTGGGGTAAATCGCAACTCATGCAGAACTGTGGCAGTCTGATAACACAGAGATAGTGGAGGGTGGGGAGATGATGGAGAGCTGGTGCTGGGTGTTGTCAGCAGATATGTGGAAGCTGGCCCCATGTGTGTTTATGATTTCATGAAGGGCAGTATGTAAATGAGGATGAGGGCGAGGAAAGGGGCAAGATTGCAAAGTTCAGAGACTCGAGAGTGAACGGTGCTGGTGTGGGAAGAGAAGCCATTGCTGGAGATGATCTGGTTACATACAGATCGGTAACATTGCGGCCAAGAGAGGACAGTCCCAACGAAAGAAGCCAGTGTCAGATGTGCGGAGATAACACGGGTAGATTTGCTGCGGGTTTGGAGGAGAGAGTGGAGATGGCAAGGAGATAATGCCATGGATGGATTTAAACCCAAGAATCAGAATATTAAATTTAATGCTTTGGGCGTATTGAGAGCAAATTCGGGTCATTGAGGGCGAGAGTGGTTGGCGAGCGGGACTTTAGTAGACGGAAATGGAGAGCATACATTTGGAGCATTTGACATTGATTGAAGGTGGAGGTTGGTGGACTGGCCAGGAGAGAACAGAAGGAAAAGGGTCAACAGGAGGAACAGTCCTAATTTTGCTGTACTTTATAAACTACTAGCTGGGGAGCCCCGCGTTGCGAGGGCAATTTTGGGGCGCGAGGGCAATTTTGGGGCGTTTGGTCTCCCTGCCCCTGTGTGTCCCCCCTCTCCCTGTCATGTCCTCTCCCTGTCCTATCCCTCCCTTCCCTCTCTCCCTCCCCTCCCCTCTCTCCCTCCCCCCTCCCCTCTCTCCCTCCCCTCGCCTCCCTCCCCTCCCCTGTCTTCCTCTCCCCCCCCACCCCTCCCCTCCCCCACTGCCCCGCCCCCCCACTCCCCTCTGTCCCTCTCTCCGGCCCCTCCCCCTGCCTAGCGCCTGAGGTCCGGTGCCGTTGCTGAAGTCCTCCGCGTATCGCACGGCTGATGGACGGCCGCTGCGGGTGGGCGGGCAGCGCATGCGCGGTGAGTGCGGGCGGCGCATGCGCGGTGAGTGCGGGCGGTGCATGCGCGGTGAGTGCGGGCGGCGCATGCGCGGTCAGTGCGAGCGGCCCGCGGGAGCCGGCAGGGCCGTTAGCGAGCGGGAAACTTCGGGAGGCGCGCTCGCGCTCCGTCCGCGACACTTGAGAGGGGGAAGCAGAGAGAGACAGAGAGGGAAGAGGAGAAGGAGAGAGAGGGAAGAGGAGAGAGGGAAGAGGAGAAGGAGAGAGAGGGAAGAGGAGAAGGAGAGAGAGAGAGGGAAGAAAGAGAGAGAGAGAAGTTTTTTCAGCTTCAGGCCCCGAGTCCCCCCTGCGCGAGGGTGAGGAGGATGGGGGGGGGTTGCTAAACACAATATAAAACTCAAATAAATTGTTAATTAATTGCCTAACACATAATTGAAATATTTACCTTAGTTCCCTAACACACAGAAAGTGTGGGGGAAAAAATTGTTGAAAATCAAGATGGCGGCCACTCACCTCGGTTCAGAAGGATAAGGCCCACCCACACACGCACCGATTGGTCGACCGGTCAGGTCACCGAAGCATAGGATTGGTCAATCGTCGAGTCACTCGACACTCAACTTTAGGATGACCTCGACGTCACACGGTCGCTAATGAGATGCTAATGAGCGGAATGCTGAACGTTTTTGGGATACCGCGGGCGGGATTTTTGTCCGGCCGAAACGTAAATACGCCTATGACTGGTCCGGAATCGCAAGCTTTCTTTTGAGGCGACGCGCGCGTCGGTACGCTCTGTAACTTCCAAACGTATAGAGACCAGGCGGACAGACAGACAGACAGACAGAAGAGCCGCTTTATATATATAGATGTAGAATAAACAGGTAAACATCTGCAGTAGAATATTGGAGAGAGGACTGTCAATGGGGCACGTTCAGTGTCCGTCCCCTAAAATCACCCACAGTAATTTCTAGGCTCCAATCCTGAACATGGCCTTTAACTTTCCCTGTGTCAGGGCCTGAAACATCATAATTGCATTGGGAAACTGCAGAGACAAAGTGAAAGGTGTCTGCTTTAGTCCCTGGATTCAGCGAACACTGCGGAGATTTAGTTAAAATGTATTAATCGTTTGATAGCAGGGAAGTTGTTCAATGTAATTACATGAAAGCTGTAAAAGAAGCCGATCATTATTGTTGGGTCTGTCCTGTATGATGAGATCTTTCAGCCTTATTCCCGAGAAAGGGCTGATTAAGATGTGGTCATTGAGATGTTAATGTTTTATCGACCACATTATTCACTTCGGAATCAAAGGTCCTGATGTAATGTGTTTGTTCAAGTGAATGTAACTAATATCAATGATAATATCAATGGCTCGAGGGGCTGGCGGCCCACTCCTGCTCCTATTTCTTCTGTTCTCATTATTGTTTCTGTCCCTTCTGCCTCTTTGTCCCTCTGTTCACAGGTCAATTCTTGCTCTGACAGGCGCGGCATAACTCAGTTCCTCGTTAGTACAGTGGTGAGTTTCCCCGCCTGTCACGTGGGAGACCGGGGTCCAATCCCCGATGGAGAGGATTTTTAACATCCCCAGTTTTAAACCTATGGATAGCTCCTCGGACCACCCTGTAAGACGTGAAACTGAGGCTCGCTCTCTATGTCTATCTTTGTCTCTGTATATGATTCTGAGGGGCCTTGACAGGGTAAATGCAGGGAGGATGTTTACCATCCTGGAGGAATCTAGAACTAGTGCGTTTTGCAGCTGTTTTGAAATGCCACCAATCAAAGCACTCGTGCGAAGTAATGCTTACTCCTGATCAACCTTTGAACTTTCCACACCGCTGCTGCTGCCGATGTACAAAATTAATTTCATTGCTTTCTGTAAAATGCCTGCTGTTTCAGTCAGCAGAAAATGCCATTTGGAACTAGACACTTTAAATGTTTACATGCCCACATTTAACTGTAGCTCACAGTGACAGAACAGTCATGGTTATTATCTGTCTTCCATGTATTTTCCTGCCGACTGTATCTCCCTAACAAACTTAGCTTATCACAGCACAGCTATCACTCAACTCATTCCCAGTGTGGAAAATGCCACATTAGCAAAGTGTGCAAGACTGGAATGAGAGAGCGCCTGGGCCGTGATAACTTATCCTGAGCAGTAAGATATTCTTTAGGCCTGAGCCCTTGCTGCGTAAGACAACCCTTCCCATACTGGTTCTTTTGCCGGTTATCTTAAATCGTTGTCCTGTGGTAACTTTCCTTCCTGTCACTGGAAAACTTTTCTCCTTATTTCCTCTAACAAAACCCTTTGTAATTTTGAAAGCCTCTATTAAATTTCCTTTTAACCTTCTGAGGAAATCAATCCCAGGTTCTGCACACTCTCAACATAACCGAAGCCTCTTATCCCTCGGACCACTCTGTAAGACTTGATACTGAGGCTCGCTCTCTATGTCTATCTTTGTCCCTGCATATGATTCTGAGGGGGCTTGACAGGGTAGATGCAGGGAGGATGTTTCCCCTCCTGAGGGAATCTAGAATTACGGGGCAAAGATTCAGGAACACGGTCCGCCTATTTAAAACGGAGATGAGGATGATTTCTTCCCTCAGAGGGTATTGAATCTTAGTAATCCTCTACCCCAGAGAGCTCTGGAGACGGAGTCATTGAGTATATTCAAGGTGGAAGTTGTCATATATTTGAGCTGCAGGGGAGTCAAGGGGTATGGGGAGCGGGCGGGAAAGAGGCTTTGAGTCGAAGACCTGATCAGCCATGACCTTATTGAATGGCGGGGCAGGCTCGAGGGGCTGATGGCCTGCTCCTATTTCTTCTGTTCTTATTCATATTTCTGTCCCTTCTGCCTCTTTGTCCCTCTGTTCACACGTCGATTCTTGCTCTCTGACAGGCACGGTATTATTCAGTTTCTCCTTAGTTTATTGGTGAGTATCCCCACCTGTCACGCAGGAGACCAGGGTTCAAATCCCCGATGGGGAGCATTTTTGCCATCCTCCTTTTTAAACCTATGGCTAGCTGCTTTAAATGCTCCTCGGAAAAGTTAAACAGAAAAAAATGAACTAGCATAATTTTAATAGATGTACTGGCATATGAAGAACTCCATAAAAACTTCATGCACCAATTCCTCGTTAATATAGTGTTCTCCGTCTGTTTGCCTTTGGTGTGGGGCACTGAATATGGTTGAGAGGACAGAGAAAATGAGGTAACAGCGTGAGTAAGCATGACTGCTCTTTCAAAGAGACAGCACTGACACGATTGGCCGAATGGCCTCCCACTGTGCTGCAAGCCTCCATGAATCCATGACACTCAGATGGATATCTCGTAAATATCCACATAAAGAGGGCACACACCTTTGTTTGTGTGTGTGTTTGAGTCTTTGTCTCAAGCACTGCATAACCACTTCCTCTACATTGTCCTTGATATTGTAGTGGTGAGTATTCAATACCCCGACGGCTTCTCTCTGACTGAGTGTCTCTGTCAATGAGAAAAGCACAGATGGAATTAGATTTCAAGTGGATGCCTACCTGCCCTTGGTGCTGTGCTTTTGCGAACATGTACTATGTGATCTCACCTAAAAAATGCCATCTTGTACGCAAAGTTTGCCTGGCGTGAAAGTGATCTGAATTTCAAAGCAGCAAGGAGGAAAGTCTGCATTGCTCTGCTTGGTGGCAGGATGCTTTTTGCAGCTTCCCTGATGGTCTAGTGGTTAGGATTTGGCGTTTTCACCACTGTGGCTCGGGTTCGATTCCTGAATCAGGGTACAGTGCGTTTTGGGCTGTTTGAAATGCCACCAATCAAAGCACCCCCGTGAAGCAATGCTTGCTGCTGATTAAACTTTCCACACCGCTGCTGCTGCCTTGGTACAGTGGTATAAAATTTAATTCATTGCTTTCTGTAAAATGCCTGCTGTTTCAAAGTCAGCAGAAAATGCCATTTGGAACCAGACACTTTAAATGTTTACATGCCCACATTTAACTGCAGTTCACAGTGTCAGAACAGTCATGGTTATTATCCTTCTTCCATATATTTTCTTGCCGACTGCATCTCCCGAACAAACTTAGCTTATCACAGCATGGCTATCAATCAACTCATTGCCAGTGTGAAAAATGCCACATTAGCAACGTGTGGAGGACTGGAATGAGAGAGTGCCTGGACCGTGATAACTTATCCTGAGCAGTAAGATATTCATTAGGCCTGAGCCCTTGCTGCGTAAGACAATTCTCCCCACATTGGTTCTTTTGCCGGTTATCTTAAATTGTTGTCCTCTGGTTACTTTCCCTCCTGCCACTGGAAAACTTTTCTCCTTATTTCCTCTAACAAAACACCTTGTAATTTTGAAAGCCTCCAATAAATTTCCTCTTAACCTTCTGAGGAAAGCAATCCCAGGTTCTGCACACTCTCAACATTACCGAAGTCCCTTATCCCTCGGACCACTCTGTAAGATGTGAAACTGAGGCACGCTCTCTATGTCTGTCTTTGTTTCTGTATATGATTCTGAGGGGCCTTGGCAGGGTAGATGCAGGTAGGATGTTTCCCCTCCTGGGGGAATCTAGAACAAGGGGGCAAAGTTTCAGGAACAGGGTTCGCCCATTTAAAACGGAGATGAGGAGGAATTTCTTCTCTCAGAGGGTCGTGAATCTTAGGAATCCTGTACCCCAGAGAGCTGTGGAGGCGGAGTCATTGAATATATTCAAGGCGGAAGGAGTCATATATTTGAGCTACAGGGGTGTCAAGGTGTTTGGGGAGCGGGCAGGAAAGAGGTGTTGAGTCGAATATCTGATCAGCCATGACCTTATTGAATGGCGGGGCAGGCTCGAGGGGCTGATGGCAAAGATTCAGGAACAGGTGTCACCCATTTGAGATGAGGAGGCATTTCTTCAAAGTAGGGCTGTGAATCTTTGGAATTCTCTACCGCAGAGGGCTGTGGGTGCTCAGTCGTTGAGCACATTCCTATCCGGGATGTACTTGGACATTACTGGAATCAAGGTATATGTGGCTAGGTCTGTAAGTTTCAGTTGAGTTAAAGGAGCAGCCATGATCTTATTGAAAGGCGGAGAAGGCTCGAGGGCTGTATGGCCAAATCCTACTCCTATTTCTTATGTTCTACTGTACAGATCTTTGCCGGCGGGTTTGAGAATTGTGGCTTGTCTGGCTTGGTTCATTAAATAAGCATCGCAGTACGAAGCAGCATCAACTGGAAAATGGCTGTGCGGACGTCATGCACTTTCTTCAATGTGTTGCAAAATAATTATTTTCGACGGTTAAAATTGCTTTCACGGTTTCAAGAGCAGTAAACAATGTAGTATTTCTCCTGTGGCCTAGGCCTCTCGTGATGCAGTGATGTAATAACGGGGTGAAGTGCTTCTTCCTTTCCGATGTCAAGGATCGCAAGCTTCATCAACTCTTGGACACCAACGCCCCTCCAGAACCTTCTTCCCCTTCACTTTCCTCTGAACCCCCTTCTCCCAATCTCACCCCCTGCCGTGTGTTCACTATCCCCTCTGACCTTCCACTCTCTGACCCTGAACGATCAGTCCTCAGCAAAGGCCTGAGCTTCATCCCCTTACGTCCCCACCTCAATGAGTTTCGAGCTCGGCACGATGCTGAGCTCTTTTTCCGCCGCCTTCGTCTCCGTGCCCACTTCTTTGGCCAGGAGTCTTCCCCCCGCACAACTGACCCTTTCTCCCGCTTGCAGAATTCCCATTCTACCTGGACCCCTCCCCCTGGCCTCTTACCCTCTCTAGATCTTTTCATCGCTAACTGCCGACGTGACATCGGCCGTCTCCATTTCTCTGCTCCCCTCACTCACTCCAACCTACCTCCCTCTGAACTTGCAGCACTCCATTCTCTTAGATCCAACCCTGACATTGTCATTAAACCCGCTGACAAGGGTGGTGCTGTTGTTGTTTGACGTACTGACCTCTACCTAGCGGAAGCTGAACGCCAACTCTCCGACACCTCCTCCTACCTCCACCTGGACCATGACCCCACTACCGAACATCAAACCACCGTTTCCAAGACTGTCACTGACCTCATCTCCTCTGGAGATCTTCCCCCCGCTGCCACCAACCTCATAGTTCCCCAACCCCGCACAGCCCGCTTCTACCTCCTTCCCAAGATCCACAAACAGGACTGCCCTGGTAGACCCATCGTTTTAGCCTGTTCTTGCCCTACGGAACTTATCTCTTCCTATCTTGACTCTATCTTTTCTCCCCTTGTCCAGTCTGTTCCCACCTACATCCACGACTCTTCGGACGCCCTCCGCCACTTTAACGGTTTCCAGTTTCCTGGCCCCAACCGCTTCCTTTTCACCATGGACGTACAATCCCTCTACCCCTCCATCCCCCACCCGGATGGCCTGAGGGCGCTCCGCTTCTTCCTTGAACAGAGGCCCGACCAGTCCCCATCCACCACCACCCTCCTCCGCCTGGCTGAACTTGTTCTCACATTGAACAACTTCTCCTTTAACTCCACTCATTTCCTCCAAATCAAAGGTGTTGCCATGGGTACCCGCATGGGTCCTAGCTATGCCTGCCTTTTCGTGGGCTATGTGTTACAATCTTTGTTCCAGTCGTACTCGGGTCCCCTCCCTCACCTCTTTTTCCGATACATTGATGACTGTATCGGTGCCGTTTCCTGCTCTCGCCCCGAACTTGACAATTTCATTCACTTTGCCTCCAATTTCCACCCTTCCCTCACCTTCACATGGTCCATCTCTGACTCTTCCCTTCCCTTCCTCGACTTCTCCGTCTCCATCTCTGGGGATAGGTTATCGACCAATATTTACTACAAGCCCACTGACTCCCACAGCTACCTGGACTACACTTCCTCCCACCCCGCTTCCTGTAAGGACTCTATTCCATTCTCCCAGTTTCTCCGCCTCCGCCGTATCTGCTCCGACGATGCCACCTTCCACACCAGTGCTTCAGACATGTCTTCCTTTTTCCGCAACCGAGGATTCCCCTCTACCGTGGTTGACACTGCCCTCGACCGTGTCAGTTCTATCTCCCGCACCTCTGCCCTCACCCCTCCCCTCCCTCCCGGAACCACGATAGGGTTCCCCTTGTCTTCACCTTTCACTCCACCAGCCTCCACATTCAACGGATCATCCTCCGGCATTTCCGCTACCTCCAAAGTGATCCCACCACCAAACGTATCTTCCCCTCCCCTCCCCTTTCAGCATTCCGCAGGGACCGCTCTCTCCGAGACACCCTAGTCCACTCCTCTATCACCCCAAACAGCCCTTCCCCTTCGACTGGCACCTTCCCGTGCAAGCGGAGGAGATGTAACACCTGCCCCTATACCTCCCCCCTCCCCACTGTCCAGGGCCCCAAACACCCCTTCCAGGTGAAACAGCGATTTACTTGTACTTCTCACAATCTAGTATACTGTATTCGCTGCTCACGATGCGGTCTCCTCTACATTGGGGAGACCAAACGCTGATTGGGTGACCACTTTGCGGAACACCTCCGTTCAGTCCGTAAGGGTGACCCCGAGCTTCCTGTCGCCTGTCATTTCAATTCACCGCTCCATTCCCACTCGGACCTCACCGTCCTTGGCCTCTTGTACTGTTCCACGGAAGCTCAACGTAAACTCGAGGAACAGCACCTCATCTTCCGATTAGGCACTCTGCAGCCTTCCGGTCTCAATATCGAGTTCAACAATTTCAGATCATAACCTCGGCCCCGATTTCATTTTTACTTATATTTTTCCATTCCTTTCCTTCCCCCCCCCTTTCCTTTTGTTTCTCTCTCACATCTGGCAGCTATATTTTGCCCTGCCAGTACACTTTACACCTAATCCCAGCCTATTGCCATCTCGTCTAGCTTCTAATCTCTTTTACTTCTTTTGGTTCTTTTATTCTTTTGTCCGATCGCAGCCCTGCCTTCGATCTAGTTCCTTTTCTCTCCAGTTTTGAAGAAGGGTCAAACCCGAAACGTCAACTCAAATTTCTCTCCACGGATGTTGCCTGACCTGCTGAGTTTTTCCAGCATTTTCTGTTGTTATTTCGGATTTCCAACATCTGCAGTATTTTGCTATCGTGCTTCTTTTACTTTCTGCTTGAATCGTTGTTTGATTGTAGCTTTGAGTGTGTCACGGCACAGGAACCGAAAGTCAGCAGTTAAAATTAAGTAAAAACGTGTCATTTGGGACGACATTGTCATTTCTGGAATTAGCAGAATTCGAAATACCGCGGGGCAAACACACCAACGCATTTACCGGTCTACAGCCTTAACCACTCGGCCACGGCGACCGAAACAGTCAGCTCGCCCCACGCAGCTTCTCATTTGCTGCAAAGATGGTGCCTCCGGTCTGAACGCTCTGGTACATAATCACTTGGGTTCCTGTGGAATAATTCAGCTGGCAAGATTTTTGCTCGACTATATATGTGGCACAATGTGCCAGCGCTATTAACTGTCAATCGAAAGGTTGGTGTTTCAAGCTTGCGCAGAGATATGAGCGATTTTTATTTTTTCCCACTGATCTATTGTATAAATTTGATTCTTTGATTCCGTGAAATGAACAGTGATGAGCATCCACTGCTGCTGCCTTCCTGCTTCCAATCGGAACAATCGCTTCAGCGATCAGTCTCCTGCCAGGTAACCTAGATATACCATTTCCCATTTACCAATATTCCAAGTGCATCGTTCTTGCTATGAAAATCCACGTGGAAAATCGCCCATCGTAGATAATCCATTCTGTAAACTTTTTTCTAAGCATCCTTCAGTCTGAAATGAAGTGTAGTGTCTGATTCAAATTGTTGCTTCATATGTCGTTTGTCCTAAAAAAGGTAGTGGAGTCAGATTCGACTGCATCATCAAAAGGCAATGGGACATGCTTTAGAAGAGAACTAAGTTGCAGAGTTTTGAAAAACACTGGGGTGGGGGATGAAATTGGACAGCTCTTTCAAAGAGCCGGCACAGGCACGACAGGCCAAATGACCCATGTTGTGTTGCAATATTGAATGATTTTAACCGCTCCATTATGTTAAACGCCTTCCTGAGCTCCCCTCTCAGTCTACTTTTTCCTAGAGGGAAATAGCCAAATAGTTCTCCAAGTCTTCCTTCTACATTCCCCCTTTCTCTGTTCTCGGAGTGACGAGGCCAGAATTCTTCTCTTCACCCGCAGTTGCATCAGGTGCTCTAACTTCAGCAAAGACTTGGAACACAAAGGGTGATTAGAAGGATAAGGCTACCAGTCCTTCTGTCCCACCCACCATCTCCCAGCCGCTTCCCCGGTAGCCCTTCCGAAGTTCACAGTTGCAAAGTGCATCCCACCAGCACCTGTCCTCCAATCCGATCAATGTAATGACAATATATTCTCAACCTGACCTATCCAGAGAGTGAACGTTACATTAATACAAGGTTAAGAGAAGATTCATTCTCTCTAAACAGGTGGTAAGCTGCTCTCTCTGTTCAGGATGAGGAACAGATGTGGTTTTTGTTCCATTATTCTGAGGAAACTGTGATGAGGAGGGCAATAATCCCCTATTATTCTCTCCTCTTATACTACGGTAAATTTCAGGCGCAAAGCGGCCAGAATAATTCAGTTCAGTGAGAGCGTTTGATGGAAAATCAAATAATGAAGTCATTCGACAGAAGTTTATTACCACAATTGGCAAAATTCTCAAATATTTCCCTATGGAAAGGATTATATTTCTTTCTTTCTACCGTTGTTTATTTCTTCCCTCAAGCTGGTTCGCTCCACTCTCACTGACTCTCTGCTGCCGGTTCTCCCACTTAAATTTGTTATCCGCTTGCAATGTTTCCGCTCATGCTCGCCCGCTCTGCTCAAACATTTATTTCCTGAGCGCCTTCCACGACCTCAACACGGCCCAAACGCTTTACAATGAACTATGTTGAAGTGTAGTTGTGGTTGTATTGTAGGAAACGCCGCAGCATTTTGCACACAGCAAGCTCCCTAAAGCATTAATACCATAATGACCAGTTAATCTGTTTTTTCTTATAGTTGCTTTAGGGATAAATATTGAATGAAATTTACAATTGGTGTGTTGCAATATACATCTATTTACTGGTGTTGCCCTGAGAACACTTATGTTCTTCTGATCTAGTGTGTTGCATTATCAGAAGAGAGTTTGCCATCACCTACTTTAATTTCCTTGGTTACCCTTCTTTTCCAATTTCAATCACCAGTCAATAGTTCCAGACCCAAGATGTGTCTATGAATTAGCGGGGCGAACGGTTTAAGGCAGTGGGTTAACTTTACAGATATTGTGGCGTTTATAAATTTTATCTCTAAACAACAAGATTTAAAGTATGCAAGCTGGTCAGTTTTGCTGAATATCTATGTCACTTCTTAAACATTCTATACAAACATTTCTTTTCTGTTGATATTGACAGGCAGAAACGAGTTGTACAATTGTGTCTTGTCAATAACTGTCCTGAACACAGCACCTCGTCAGTACGAACTCCGTCAACCAACTGACCTGAGGCCATTCACTCACACATCGCCATACCAGTTGTGTCTCACCAACTAAGAGATACCACCATTTTTATTTATTTGTTCCTTCCATTTGTTACAATCTATCGATTGCGCCCTCCTTGTGGCCACGTTCACAACCAGCATCTCTAAGCCACTTCCCCGTTCGCCCTGCCAAACTTACCGGTGGAACAGCACCTCCCATCTGCTCCTGTGCTCCAATCCGATTAATATAACAAGAATATATTCTCAACCTGACACAGAGGGAGGAATGGATTGGATTTTAGGCAGTGGTAATTTTCCCAGAGAGCAGTCGGCCTCTGAAATGCGTTGCCGGCAGGTGTTGTGGGTGCTGACTCCCTGGTCGGCTTATGGGCCAACACATGGCAGATTAAGTTTAATGCAGAGAAGTATGACGTGATATATTTTGGTAGGACGAATGAGGAGAGGCAATATCTGAGAAATAGTACAATTTTAAATGGGTGCCTGAACAGAGAGACCTGGATGTGTATGTGCACAAATCTTTGAAGGTGGTAGGACACGATCAGAATGCTGTTCAAGAAAGCATATGGATGCTTGGATTTCTCAATAGAGGAAGAGAGAAGAAAAGTAAGTAAGTTATGCTAAACGTTCATTGTATTATCCCGTCTAAGGAATCAGGCTCATAGCGAATGCCAACCGGTTTTAAACAGCGTTCGATTGTCCTTTCCACACAGGATACCATCTGTCCTGTGCTGCACATATACCAGCACGTTATAGAAACAACAGATCAATATTTTGATGAATTCAACGCCACTTGGAATCCTCAAACCTCACCAGCTTAAATTCTGCATTATCCTACACAAGCTTAACTTTTTTGTTTTAATTTTTCAATTATTTTCCCTTTCTTTTAATAAGGAGGCGACCTACCTCGGAACACTTGTCTAAGGGCAACACCTACTTCTTTTGTCCTTCGGTGGAATTGGCACGTCCCATGTCTGAGCTCAGGCGATATGTGTCAAATTGCAGAGGATATAAACATGGACGCTGATTGTCTCCTCAGTGGACATCCACTAATCAACACCTTACAACGGGGCCACTTTATGGAAGGATAGGCAGAAAGGAAAAGAATGTGTGGTAGCTCTGTCGACAAAGGATGAGAAGAGTACAGTGGTCAGAAATGATGTTGGCTCGGAAGAGCAAGATGTAGAATCAGTTTGGGCGGAGATAAGTAATAATAAGGGAAATAATTCACCGGTGGGTGTAGGCTGCAGGCCTCCTAACAGTAGCTACATTCTATGACAGATTCTAAATCAATACATATTGGGGGCTTGTAAGAAATGTACTACAATCAGCATGGGCGATTTTAAGTTGCATATAGATTGGACAAATCAATCTGGCAAAGGTAGCCTTGAGGGCAAGTTCATAGAATGTATTAGGGACGCTTTCTTAAAACAGTACGTTGTGGAACCAACCAGGGAACAGGCTCTCACAGATCACGTAATGTGTAATGAGACTATTTAATTAATGATCTAATCGTAACGGATCCTCTAGGGAATAGTGATCATAACCTGAAAGACTTTCATATAAATTTTGAGGCTGAGGAACTGTCATCTGAAACTAGTGTCTTAAACTTAATTAAAGGCAATTACAAAGGCATGAAGTAGACTGGGAAAAGAGATTAACATGTAAGATGGTAGATAAACAGTGGTAGACATTTAAGGAGATATTTCATAACACTCAACAAAGACATATTCCAGTGAGAAAGACATTCTCTATGATAACGATGAACTATCCGTGGCTAACTAAGGCAGTTAAAGATGGCATCGAATTTAAATAAAAGGCACACAATGTTGTGAAAATCAGTGGTAGGCCAGAAGATTGGGAATTTTAGAAACCAGCAAAGGGTGACAAAAAGTAAAGAGAGAGAAAATAGTTTATGAGAGTAAACTAGCAAGAAATAGAAAAACAGAGAGTAGTAGCTTCTCCAAGTATAAAAAATGAAGAGAGTTTGTCGCTTAGAGGAATAGACTGAGAATTAATAATGGGAAACAAGGTAATGCTAGAGACTTTGAACACATATTTTGTATCTGTCTTCACGGTAGACAACACTAAAAGCATCCTAATAATAGTAGATCATCAAGGGGAAAAACTGAGGTCGGAAGTTAAAACACTCACTATCACTAGAGAAAAAGTACGAGGCAAACTAACGGGACTAAAGACTGACAAGTCCCCTGGACCTGATGGCCTGCATCCTAAGGTCGTAAAGGATGTGGCTGCAGAGATAGTGGATGCCATGGGTATAATGTTCCAACATTCCCTAGATTCTGGAAATGTTCCAGAGGATTGGAAAACTGCAAATGTAAATCGCCTATTCAACAAAGAAGGGAGACTAAAATCAGGAAATTATAGGCCAGTTAGCCAGACATCTGTCATTGGGAACTTTCTGGAATCCATTATTAAGGGAGCAGTAGAAGGACATTTAGAAAATCATAATGCAATCAATCAGAGTCAACATGGTTTAAAGGAAGGGAATTCGTGTTTAACAAAATTAGTAGAGTTGTTTGAGGTTGTAACACGCAAAGTGGCTCAAGGGGAGCCATTAGATGTAGTGTAATGGATTCCTAGAAGGCATTCGATAAGGTGCCACATAAAAGGTTAATGCACAAGATTATATCTCACGTGGCTGTGGGTATTAATAGCAAGAATAGAGGATTAGCTAACTAACACAAAAAGGAGACTCAGGATAAATTAATCTTTTTCAGGTTGGCAAACTGTAACGAATGGAGTGCCACAAGAATCAGTGCAGGGGCGTCAACTATTTACAATCAGTATTAATGACTTGGCTGATGGGACCGAGTGTACTGTAGCCAAATTTACAAACGCCACAAAGAGAGTTGGGAAAGCAAGTTGTGAGGAGGACACAGAGTGAGCAAAAGTATACAGATAGGTTAATTGGGTGGGCAAAAAATTGGCTGATGGAGTATAATGTGGGAGGGCAGAGCGGGCCTGGGTTTAATGCTGATCTGAAAGAAGGGCTCTCCGACAGAGCTGCACCCCCTCACCATAGCCCTCATGTAGGCTGGGAATATCAAAGTCTCCAAGCAGTTACTGGGAGCAGTACTGATGCCGACCATTGAGGAGATTGTCTGCTCACTGTTTACATCAATAACATTGGAGCATCTCAAAGACAGGACCAACTGCAAAAATATATGGACTGAACGTCGGAAGCAGAAAACTAATAACTGTACAAAATTCGAATTCCTGCCTTCCAACTCTCCTCAGTGGGAAAGAACTTAAATGAAACCTTCCGGCCTCTGATGAACTGCTTCCACACAGTTAGAAATATTTCCGAAATGATGTTCATTTGGAATATGTGAATGAAGATGTGGAAGAGAAGCTGTACAGCTCCGCTCCTTAAACCTCTTTCCCTCTCCGCAGCCATGCGGAACAATGTGAAACTGTGTCTGGGGGCTCACATGTCCCGAAAGGAAAGCTGTGTGGTTAGAAGCGTATAGTTAAAGAAATGCAGTTATAACCTTCACGCAGAATCAAGCGCAGTTGCACCAAGACCGAGCATTTCTTCGTGGGTTCATCAATTTCACCGCGTGAGAAACTGATTTTTAAGAAAGCCTTTTATCAAAGAGGCTGAGTTTGATATTTCTTCCTCCATTTGTTTCAGTAAAAGATCTACTAGGACCATGTCTGGAGTGTAAAGGAATGTTAAAATTCACAGAACGAGTGAATCCCTTATACATTATCTGGCAGAATTCCTTCCCAGGAAGGAGGTCACTGAGCTTCTGAACTAAAGGTGACGCTTTACCGTTGCAGATAGAGCATCTTTCATTAGCTGTTAGTGGCGTGAGATAATCACCTAATTCAGGATCTGCATCTGATTGTGTGGGTGCCAGCGATCACAACTGGGCTTTAGTTGATTGTCATGAGAGTTGTTTGATTGTGGTACCAATATAACTTCTCGAGATCAGAAGTTACTGTTGGGGAACAAATGTACTTTGATCAGCCATGATCTTATTAAATGGTCGAGCAGGCTCGAAGGGCCGAGTAGCCTACTCCTGCTCCAATTGCATTTAACTTAAGTTATGAATATTTTTTGCTAATCGCCGCACCTCAACACCTCTACATCTGCTGTAATCTCTTTAATATGGGTCTGCACAAACTGGTACAGACAATTGTTTGAACTAGTTATTGCATTGCCATTGGTCAGTTAGATTAAGGTTTAGTGTGTCTGTGTAGTTTGAATTAGCGACACCTCCAGTTGCTATTTTATTGCTGAAATAGTTGAACAAATGTCAGAACTGTTAAGCATTCACTGCAGATGAAGAGAGCTTATATTCATATCACTAATAAATAATACATATTACATCCTTCGTGAATTTAGCGCAGATTCATTTCACAAACCTTTATAGCTAAAGCATACAACGAGCTGTCTCTCTCTATTTATTTATCTCGCTATGTAACAGTCACTCTGTGTATGCAAGAACAACTATCATATAATTCACCGATTAGCTTTGGCCAACTCAAATTTCTCTTGTAAAATATACAAGTGAAGATGAGTTACAATTTGAAAGAAGTGATACTGAAAGAAATCTTAAATACAGGCTCGGTTCCACGAACTCTTGGGACAGGGCAACCGTCTCCAAACTCGAGACGCAATATCACATCCATAAGACAGGTAGACGGCAACAATTAAACTGCATTTGATTAATTCCAAAAGTTAATGGTTTAAAAGCTTATGTTATCATTATGGATGTGCATCATAAGAGAGAAAATTCGCTTTGTCTAACTATCAAACACACACACCACAAAAACCATTGATAGAAAGAGATATGGACATTTTTATACACACGATTGAAATCAAAATCAAGTGTTTCCGATTCGGTGTACTGACAAACTCTGCTCCGGAAATAATGTCACTTGTATATGGCATCTTAAATATCATCTGTTTACACAGCAGTCTCTTCGCCGCCCCTTTCGACAGAATGTATTACTGCAGTAACATCACCTACCAGAAGATAAAGTAAATGGGTATCATCAAGGCTGCTCAACCAAGAGATGGACTGTCATTGATATCTTCATGACACGAATCGACCATATAATTACATGTTATTCGGGTGCAAACTTCCGGTTCACAGAACGTATTTGCAGTTCACATGATTTTCGCTTGGTCATTTGTGCAAACATTTGCTGCGGCAAATTTACATGTCAACATTCCCAATTCAATTTTGCGAAATCAGCTATCATGAGAAAATTAGAGTTGCTAGCCATGAGTTGGCGCTCTGTAATAAATTCTATATTCCCTCCATCGACGTTTTTCATAAATTTGCTAAACAACTTATGTTCAACAAGTGATTAAGGGCAGCGCCAATAAACATTTACACCTTTATTAAAATACTTTTGTCTGTGCGTGCATTTCCTGTACAACTTACGGCAATAATGATTTATGGACATCCTCTTAGAACATAAGAACATAAGAAATAGGAGAATGAGTCGGCCATTTGTCCCCTTGAGCCTGCTCCACAATTCATTAAGATCATGGCTGATCTGGTCTTGGCTTCAACTCGACTTCCTTGCCAGCTCCCCATAACCCTTGGCTCCCTTATCATTGAAAAATATGTCTATCTCCAGCTTAAACATATTCAATGACCCAGCCTCCACAGCTCTCTGGGGTAGAGAATTCCAAAGATTCACGACCCTCTGAGAGAGTAAATTGCTCCTCATCTCCATTTTAATTAGGCGACATCTTATTCTGAAACTATGTCCCCTAGTTCTAGATTCCCCCACGATGGAAAACATCCTCTCTGCATCTCCCCTATCAAGCCCCCTCAGAATCATCTACCTTTCAATAAGATCACTTCTCATTCTTCTAAACTCCAAGGAGGTCAGGCACAACCTGCTCAACCTTTCTTCACAAGACAACCACTTCATCTCAGGAATTAACCTAGTGATCCTTCTCTGAACTGCCTCCAGTGCAATTAAATCCCTCCTTAAATAAGGAGACCAAAATTGTACGCAGTACTCCAGGTGTGCTCTCAGCAACGCCCTGTACAGTTGTAGCTAGACATCCCTCCTTTTATACTCCACCCCCTTGCAATAAAGGCCAACATTCCATTTGCCTTCCAAATTATTGCTGTACCTGCATGGTAACTTTTTGTGTTTCATGTACAAGGACACCAGGTCCCTCTGTAACACAGCATTTTTTAGACTCTCTCCATTTGAATAATAATGTTTTTTTTATTTTTCTTAAAAAAGTGTAGAACCTCTCATTTTCCCACATTATACTTCATCTGCCAAATATTGGCCCAATCACTTAACCTATCTATAGCCCTTTGCAGATTATTTGTGTCCTCTTCACAGCTTGCTTTCCCACCTATCACTGGATCATCGGCAAATTTGGCTACATTGCACTCGTCCCTTCTTCCAAGTCATTAATATAGATTGTTTACAGCTGAGGCCCCAGCACTGATCCCTGTGGCACCCAACATGGTAGAGTTTGACAAACTGATAATGACCCATTTATCCCGACTCTCTGTTTCCTACTGTTTAGCCAATCCTCGATGCATGCTAACATATTACCCCAACCTCATGAGCTCTTATCTTGTGCAGTAACCTTTTAAGAGGCACCTTATCGAATGCCTTCTTGAAATATAATTACACTACATCTACTGGTTCCACTCTCAGATACACTTTCTACTCCTTGCTACCCTTACCCGAGTCAGTTAGTATTTGATTGGATAATAATGGATTCACTCCATCGATAATAGTTAATTGTAAAATGTTGTCAAATCTCTGTATTAGGAGAAAGGGATGATCATCACCATAACAATGAATGTGTCTGTGTTGAGTCTGTTTGCGCGACGAAGATGTTATTACCTTTTAAACAGTGCATTGTGAATAACTGGTGTTCCAAATATTTAACAGGGTTGAAATGAGTTTAGCATAATTTTGCAAATAGATGTAACAGGAAGCATAGAACATTCTGATTGGTGGCAATGGGGCTGAAGTGTAAGCTTTCAGAGTTCTCTCGTAGCTTGCTATTAAAACTGGTAAACATCAATAAACTGAAGGATATTTTGATATAGATATAATCGGTGTAGACAATTTAAAGGAAAATGCAAGTGACCAATCTGAAAGCATTTATTTCACTAGTTATTAACAACTCCGCCACTTTTTGTTACGTTCCCACCAACCGTCACCTCTTTGTTGTCTTTATCGCCACTTTTCTTGCACTGTCAAAGAGTGAGTAAATAAACTGCACATTTTTGTCGAAGAGGAATATTATAAGGCCCTTGAATTTCCGCATCACAACAAACTTTAGTAGTCGTGTCGACATTTAATAATGTTAAAGTTAATACTTATTTACAGCACGGTGTGAAAAGCAAAATCTCTTCCTTTCTGACTTTATTCTGGAACGAAATATTGCGGGGAATCAGCAATTCTTCACACGTACCGTCATGATGTTTCTTTGCATTGATCGGTTTGCACTCTATTCTCATTAAAATCAGAATCCAACACAGGATAAATGCGGCGAGGCACAAACGAATTGGGATTGAATAAGATGTTAAGGATGATCCTAGAAGATTATCGAAAGAGAGAATGATAATGGGAAATTCTCCCGTTTCCACTGCAAACACAAGTACAGGGTCATTCTATAATCCTATCTAACCTTTGCTTGGCAAGTACGGAACAATCATGATATTCTCATTCAGCATTAATGATCAGGGACAGAATCACACTGGGATGAATGTAATCGCCCTACGTTTCCTTGTGTTATTCACCGTACCTAAACTTGAGCTCATCCAAAACTCTGCTACCCATATCCTAACTCACCCCGGTGCTCCCTGATTCCCATTTGCTCCCGTTCCGACAAAGCCCTAATTTTCAAATGCACATTCCTGGATTCAAATCATTCCATGGCTCTCACCCCCTTCCTATCTCTGCAACCTCCACCAGCCATACAATTCTCATCGTACTCTTCAAAACACTCCATGGACCTTCCGCCCTCCATATCTGTGTTACCTCCTCCAGCCCTACAATTCTCATTCTCGTCTTGAAATCCCTCCATGGACCTCGCCCCTCTCTCTCTCTCTCTGTAACCTCCTCCAGCCCTAAAATTCACATTCTCGTCTTGAAATCTCTGCATGGACATTGCCTCCTCCCTAGCTCTGTAACCCCCTCCAGCCGTAAAATTCTCATTCTCCAGTTTAAATCGCTCCAAGGCCCTCGCCCCCTCCTTATCCATGAAAACTCCTCCAGACCTACAATTCTCATTCTCGTCTTCAAATCCCTCCATGGACCTCGCATCACCCTATCTCTGTAACCTGCTCCTTCTTCCCTCCAACCATCCGATATCTGGGCCCCCCTCCAATTCTGACGTCATTTGCATCTTTGATTTTATTCGCTGCACCATTGGGAGCCGTGCCTTCAGCAGCCTGTGCCCTAACCTTTGGAATTCCCTCAGTAATCCTCTCTGACTCTCTTCCACTCTTTCCTCATTTTCAGACGCTGGTTAAAACCTACCTATTTGACCAGGCTGTTGGCCATCTGCCGACGTTCTCCTTATGTGGCTAAATGTTCTTCTGAACCGCCTTGGTACGTGTTACTAGTTAAAGGCCCCATATCAATACAAGTTGTTGTTGTTGAAGTTCCTGTCGGTATCTAAATTACTGCATTCTGCCTATTTGTACCGGCAATAGCCGCTGCCGATTAAGATTGATTGATTCATTACTTGTTTGATTTAACCAATTGTTAAAATCAAGTGTATGACCATGTACAGGGTGAAAGACTTTTGAACCAGGTTGGCGGATATTTCCAGCAGAACAACATCACTGGCATGCATTAAGCAGAAGAGTAATCATGGGATGAGGAAAGTTGTATTCCCAAAAATGCTAGTTTATTTAACTTGATTCCTACATCTAATGAACAGGAATCTCAGGCGGAATACAGTATGGAAAGAGCGGAATGTTGTGTGCGTTTATGTGTCAGTGCTTGTGTGTGAGTTTATGAGTCTTTTTGTGAGTGTGTGTTTGTGAGTGAGTGTTATTGTGTGTGTGTGTTTATGTGTGTGCGAGTGTGTGTGTGTGTGACTGTTTTTGTGTATGTTTGTGGGTGTGTGTATGTGTGTGACTGTGTGTATATTTGTGTGTATGCGTGATGTCTGTTTATGATTGTATTTGTGTGCCCTTGTTTGTGAGTGAGTATGTAAGTGAGAGTGTGTCTAAGTGTGTGTGAGTATCTGAGTGTTTTTGAGTTTCTCTTTTAGAATGTGTGTGGGTTTGTGTGAATCTGAGTGTGTGTGAGTGAATGTGTGTGTATTTTGTGTGTGTGTGTGTGTGTGTGTGTGTGAGTGTGTGTGTGTGAGTGTATGGGTGTATGGGTGCGTGTGGGTTTGAGTGTGTGTGTAAGTGTGTGTGTATGAGTGAGGGTGTGTGTATGTTTTGTGTGAGTGTGTTTGAGTGGGAATGTGTGTGTGAGAGTGAGTTTTGTGTGAGTTTGCCCGTCCCTCTCTGTCTGTAATGCGAATAAACTGATCTTTACAAGGGAAGGCAGAGCGTGCATTATTTAACATTACATTGTGGATACTACGGGGTAGTTTGTGGATATGATTGAAACATGCATAGGAGGAATCTAGTGGTACCTGCTAAATTAATTGCATTTTCG
Source organism: Somniosus microcephalus (assembly GCF_052327205.1). NCBI lineage: Eukaryota > Metazoa > Chordata > Chondrichthyes > Squaliformes > Somniosidae > Somniosus > Somniosus microcephalus. The sequence continues at coordinate 17,377,425 of NW_028225183.1, read as the reverse complement.
TTAGAGAGTTCTGAGTTTTGAATAATTTTGTGTAAATAGCGAGAGTGAGGATCATCTCAAATTGAGCGTTTACCTGGCGGTAATATTAAACTTGTAAAATAGCTGTAACATCCCTATCAATGTTTTCTGTGTTAACTGGATAACTGTTATGCTGTTTTTCGGCGAAATATTCCAAGAGAAATTGCAACAACAACTACCAAATTAAATGCAGAAACAATTTCCCTAAAGTCACATATGTCTGATTTTTGCACAGTGGTTCTGGGCAAGGGCGGTTCACTTACACATACATTTAACGGCAATTTAATACACGCCCCTCTCAAGCACATTAGGAAGAAGCCTCAAATCTATAGGACAAGCATCAGCCTGGTGTGTTACTGCGAAAATCGCAATGACAGGATGTGAAACATTCTTTCAATCCTGCAACTCATCATATTATTGGATACTTCTAAAGGTAATGGCAACATAGTCATGTATGACTGATTGATTCACTAATTGCTTCATTGATCCATTGCATTCCTAACTATTTTAATCATACATTCAGTCGTTCATTCAGTGATAATTTCATTTATTTCTTCTGCAATCAACAAATAAAACAACTGATTCAGCCTAAATGGAAAAGAAATAAACAGAGTGAATATGTGAATCTCACTGACCTCTTACAGTTATATGAACCGGGTCACTCAGGGCCGATGTTAGCTGTCTCCCCTCCACACTCCCCTCATACAGGCAGCTGAAATTTCCTCCTTCGGCATGATCTATATTATTGATAGTGAAAGTAACAGAATTGCTCCCTATAGCCGCAGGCTGGACACCTGAGTAATTACTTTTTCCGTGCCTGTATCAGTAAAATGTAAAGCCAGGAATGTCCGAGGAGATTGTACAGATAAAGATAACATTTCCACCATTCAAAGCAACACTGGAATCCACTGATATATTTGGTTTGGGTAGACCTGTATTTCAAAAGGAACAAGTATTAACAATCGATTCACAATGCAATATAGACTTACTTTCTGGATCCAAAATATTAATGGTCTGGACTTGTATATACAGTGTATAATTTCAATGTTTGCAGGTCACACAAACTCGTAAAGATAGTTAGATGTGAGAATGATAAAAAAACACATGAGCTGGGCATAGTCAGGGTTTTGAAATGGGGAGGATCATTGCAGATTAAATTTAACACAGAGAAATATGAAGTGAAGATTTTTGGTAGGAATCATGAGGAGAGACAATATAAACTACAAGGTATAATATTAATTGGGATGGAGGAAGCGAGAGACCTATCGTCTATGTAAACAATCTTTGAAGGTAGCGATAATGATTGAGAAGTCTGTTGAAATGCTCTATCAATAGAGGAACAGAATACAAAAGTAAGGACGTTATGATAAACCTTTCTACCTCAATGGTTAAATCCCAGCTGGAGTATTGTGTCTAATTCGGGGCATCACATATTGGGAAGGATTCCAAAGCTAAGGCAAAGGGATTGATTGGACAGCTCTTTCAGAGCAGACACAGGCACGATGGACCGAATGGCCTCCTTCTGTGCCCTGTGATTCTGTGATTAATGGTGTCGCTGACAGTAAAGCGTCAGCCTGTGTGTTCAGGTTCAATGGGAAAAGACCTGAGCTGAGCGCAGACACCCTCTCTGTGAATATTAAGCAATGGTACGTTTAAAAATAGATGGTTTCTGTATATACTAAGAGAGTTGAATATTCATATTCAAAATCTCTGCTCCCTTTCACTCAGCAGCTATTGTGACCGTCAATTCTAACAACTTGCTATTGACGGAGGATCTATATTGGCATTGCTACCGCTCTCCGTGGTTTGTGGTGTTAACCAAATCGCTCAGATAGGTCAGACATGTTGGGGTGAAATTGGAAATCTGGAACATAGATAGTGCAATAATACCGCACAGCCTGCAGAAAATGGTTAGGCATGTGGAGTATTCTGCACAGTTCTGGTCTCCATATTATTAAAATGTTAGAGAGGCACAGGAGAAAGTGCAAAAAATGATTTTCAAGGATGACCTAAAAATCTGAGTTTAAAACTATCAGTAAATGCTGAACAGACTGTGGAAATTTTCACTGGAAAATAGAAGGCTGAGAGGTGACCTGATGGAGATCTTTAAGATTATGAAAGGATTTGATAGGCTAGAATTAGTGAATATGTTTCCACTTGTGTGGGAGACCCAATCTGGGGGCCTTGAATATCAGATAGTCACTAGTAAATCCCAGATGGTGGCGAGAATATGGATATCGCTTCCCCTTGGAGTGGTTGAGGTGAATAATTTGGAAACATCCAAGAGTCACTCGATACACACATGAGGGTGAAGGGACTGGAATAATATATCGATAGGATGAGATGAATTAGTGTGGCAGCAGGCTTGTGTGGAGCTTAAGTACCGGCTTCCACCAGCTGGGCCGAATGGTCTGTTCCTGTGTGGTAAATTCTATGTCATAATATGTAATGCAACAATGCTCCATTTCCACAACAGTAAATGCCGAATGTTTACCCCATTCTTCAAAGACACTATTAATAACGGAGCGCAGGGAGCCTCTATGTGAAATATATAAACAATTATCATTTAAACTGCTTCGAATTTTTTGTAAAATACCAATATCGTTGATTAGAAATATTAACAATCTGTATTCCTCTTCACGGACCTGCTATAGTGACCATCACTGCGTCACTGATCTGGGACCATAACCACCTGCTATTGACGGAGATTCTATATAGGCATCGGTACCGCCCTGCTTGGTTTCTCCCGTTAACCAAGAATGTTCCAATATTGCCCTTTGTGACGATTTGAGAAGTGTTCAGCCGTTGGTTTTCTTTGTAAAAGTAGATTTGACCATGATTCTCTCTGTCAACCGTGCAGGTAATGGTGACTGTCTCTCCCTCTGAGTACACCCCAGCCGGTTGATCAAGTGATATCACTGGCGGTGTTAATGGTTCTGTGGTAAAATAAATGGAATGAACAACAGAAATGGATTTCTGCATTATCTTGTGCCATGAAAGAGTGGTAACTCAGTAACGATTGTAACATATTAACGGGAAATGTTTGCATCGGCGACTGAGATTCTACAAAAGTGGAATTGATGGTTTCAAACAGAATTGGACAGAAAATAAACCAGCTGGGGGTCTAGTCCCAAAATCTTGGCTTATCACTGAAATTTCCTTCCATGATATCTGGAGAAGGGGATGGCTTTGGTTTGAAATTAACATTTCTGCTAATTTAGTCCAGCCATAACTTGGGCTCTAGGATGTGGGCGTCGCTGGCAAGGCCGGAATTTAGTGCCCAACTCCAGTTGCCATTAAGAAGATGGCAGTCGGCCGCCTTTTTGAACCCACTTTTGCTCCCACAATGCTGTTCACTACAGACTTCCAGGATTTTGAGCGAGCGACGATGAAGGAACACGAAATATATTTCCAAGTCAGGATGGTGTGTGGCTTTAAGTGGAACTGGGAGTTGATGCTGTTCCCATGCAACTACTTTCAAAATCTTTTATGATGGTGGAGGTCACGGGTTTGTGAGGTGTAGTCGAAATGCAATCCAATGACAGATATGGAAATGTAGGTAATGAAAATATTTCACATATCAGGATGATTTTGAAAATCTCGTTCCGCAGTTTTGGTTATCTGACTGAGAATCTTTAATCTGACAAGGCCAACCAGTCTGGCGGTGCCTTTTGAGGTGAATATACACACAGTGGAGTTAAAATTATGTAAGAATGATGCCATTTGACATTAAACATTTCCCTGTGGTAGATGCAGAGATTTAGGTAGTAAAGCTGGAAGTCAGTGTCATAGATTGTCTGATGACAAGACACAGCCTTCAGTCCCCCTGTCAGAAGGTCAGGAATTCACTTTGCAAAGTTTCAGGTTTCTCAGCTCCATAACACACCATTCCCTCAGTACTGAGTTACACTGGCAATTGTAATCTGGCACCACATTACACTCCATTCAAGACAATGGAGGGTATCATTGGCGGAGAGTAAAATGGGAAGCAGCTCCCTACCCACTTCTTTCCCTCCTGGAGGATATGGTTAAAGTTACCCTCCAAGTGTCGCCGCAGGCTGCGAACTCATGTTTTATCGGTGTTGATTTCACAAAATTCAGATGCAGTTGAGAATACATTCGTCTTGTACAGTAGCCTAAAACAGACGCCAACCCGCTTTACACATCGCCAGATTTTAGTTTCCATTGCCTTCAATGGAATCAGAATTAAGGCAGGTGTGAAACGGTACGCCGATTCGATTTCGCCCAATCTGCAGTACCGTCCATGTCGCTTTTCTGCCCCTTATCTCCAGTAACGCCCTTTGCCATTAATGGATTCACAGCGGGTGAATGCAGGGTCCAATATTACATGAATATTATCTAGAGTTGAGAAAGCGCATTCGATTTCCTCCCTCTCTCCTAACATTAAAACACTCATTTTGTTACAGTGATTAGAGCATGATTTTATTCAAAATACCGAGAGCTATGAAAAAAACATATGAAGAATCATCTGATCCCTGTCACCTACCTGCTACAGTCACCATCACAGACTCACTGCGAAGAGATTCCAACCATCTTCCATTGATGGAGGTTCCATATTGGCACTGGTACCGCCCTCCTTGTCCTTTACTGGTAACCGGGGATGTACTAATGTTGTCCTTTGTAGAAGGTTTTATCCTGATTATCTCTGGTCACGGTGCAGGTAATGGTGACCGTCTCTCCTACTACATACACCCCAGTCGGTTGATCAAGAGCTATCTCTGGTGTTGTTAGCGAATCTGTGTTAAAATAAATGGAAAGTACAATGAGAAATGGTTCTGCGGATTTTCATGTACAGTGCAAGGTTGATGAACTCAATGATGATTGTGCAGTGTTGAAGTGTAGTTTCACTTTGGATACAGAGATTCCACAAAGGGGGAGATCGGGATTTGATTACAAAGAAGGAAAAACTTGCATTTCTCTAGCTCCTTTTTGACCTCGGAGCATCCCAAAGCACTTTACCGCCAATTCTTCACTTTTGAAGTGAGGTCGCTGTTGTGATGTAGGAAATTAAATGGCAGAGCCAAGGTACCTAAATCAGCTCGAGTTCTCTGTCCAAAGTCCAGTTTTAAGCCGGAGACTTTAATCTGGGATACGAGCGGAACAATGAAATGGTTGCTTGGAAATGCCCAGTGCTGCTAGTTATTCCAGGTGAAGATGCGATCAGAAAGAGTGAAATTCTCCATTATACCTGCACTGCGGCCAGTACCTGTGCAAGTATGAAACCTCCGCCAAGGGAAGGCTATTAGAAACCAAACTCAGCGAGGCTGTGACGGTCACACATTTCACATAATCGAGCTGTTTTGGTGGGCCTGCAATTATTTTTATCATTACCGTTGTGGTAGTCACTGGCATGGCCGGCAACTACTGTCAATCCTCACTTTCCCCTTCAGGATTGTATGTAACTTGGAGGGCAACTTGCAGGTGATGGTGCTCCCATGCGCCTGCTGCCCTTCCCCTTCTCAGTGGGAGAGCTCGCGGGTGTGGGAGGTGCTGCTGAACAATCCTTGGTGAGTTGCTGCAGTGCATCTTGTAAGTGGTGCACACTGCAGCCACTGAGCACCGGTGGTGGAGTGAATACATTTTTAAGGTTGTAGACGGATGCCAATGAATAGGGCTGCTTTGTCCAGGATGGTGTCAACCTTACTTAGTTGCAGCTGCTCTCATCCCTGCATGTGAAAAGTATTCCATCAACCTCCTGACTTGTGCATATAGATGGTGGGAAGACATTGCGGAGTCAGCCGGTGATTTTTTCGGTGTAGAATTCATAGCCTCCGACCTGTTCTAGTAGCCATGGTATTTATGTGGAGCGACAGTCGGCGGGAATCGCGGGCTGGGCAGTGAGGGGTGAGTATAAAAGGCTCCAGAGACCAGGTAAGGCCTCAGTGTGGAGCGAGAGTCGGCGGGAATCGCGGGCTGAGCGGTGAGCGGTGAGTTAAAAAGGCTGCAGAGCCAGGTAAGGCTTCAGTGCGAAGTGAGAGTCGGCGGGATCACGGGCTGAGCGGTGAGCGGTGATTATAAAAGGCTCCAGAGACCAGGTAAGGCCTCAGTGCAGAGTGCGAGTCGGCGGGATCGCGGGCTGAGCGGTGAGCGGTGATTATAAAAGGCTCCAGAGGCCAGGTAAGGCCCCAGTGCAGAGCACGAGTTGGCAGGATCGTGGGCTGAGTGGGGAGCGGTGAGTATAAAAGCCTCCAGAGAGCAGGTAAGGCCTCAGTGCAGAGTGCGAGTCGGCGGGATCGCGGGCTGAGCGGAGAGCGGTGAGTATAAAAGCCTCCAGAGACCAGGTAAGGCCCCAGTGCAGAGCACGAGTTGGCAAGATCGTGGGCTGAGTGGAGAGCGGTGAGTATAAAAGCCTCCAGAGAGCAGGTAAGGCGTACCAGTCTCCAATCTCGGAACTCAGAGGTAAGGAGAGAAGTAAAAAGAAATCGATGTATGACGTCACCAGAAAGCAGGTAACTGATTGGTTGGTGAGTATTTCTCTCTATTTAAACCGTAATTCTGTGGGTTATAGTCTCTAAAGTCCCTGGCCTAGAAATTCAGTCTGGCCACTTTTGGGGCGGCAAAGTCGTGCGGTCGCTAAAGTTAGCGCCCGCCGGAAATTGTAGGCCACTTTGCCGAAATTCAGTAGATTTGGCCAAGAGTTTGGGCGAGCGCTGAAACTGGCGTTGCACTGCTATCTTCAGGCGCTAAGCCGGCGATGTGGACTGATAACGCCGAGGCCGGGCGCAGCGCAGGTGCGGTCATGTTTTGATTGACAGCAGACACCCTGACGCCGGCCAGCTCTTAAAGGGGGAAGGGTCGACTTTGACTGCTGCCACGCCCTGCAGAATGGAGCCCTGCAGCTAGTCCTCAACACTGCTGGTGGACCCAAATAGCGCCTGAAGCCATGGAGAAGGCCCGTGAACGAGCACAGCGCTTCTCAGAGCATGCTTTGAGGGTGCTGGTTAATGGTGTGGAAAAGAAAAGAGAGATCTTGTGCCCGGACAGTGGCAAGAAGGCTCCCAGGAGGCAGTACAGGAGAGCCTGGAAGAAAATCGCCCACAGGGTGTCATCCACCAGCGATGTCCCCAGGAGTGCGGACCAATGCCGCAAGATGTACAACGACCTCACTCGGATGGTGAAGGTGAGTACCCCTTCCAGTGTCCTCCTCATCCTTGCATGTGCACCTCACATTATGGGCAAAGGGACCTCAAAGGCCTAATGGGCAGCCCTCCTCCCGCAGCTATGACAATGGCATGATCATCAATAGCACTTTCTGCACTTAACACGCTGTCCAAGCTATTCGACCATGGGAGGCAGTGCACACAGCAACAGGGCACCAAACTGGCCACGCTATTCTACCATGGGAGGCAGTGCACACAGCAACAGGGCACCACACTGTACTTAGAGGCCGTCCTTTCTCTTGCAGGCCAAGCTGGCGCGGAATTTGAGGAGCCAGTCTGCCACCAGGGGAGGCCGTCCCCAGTACCAGGCACTCAGTGAGCTGGAGGAGAGCGTGGCTCGACTCATGCGTGGCCGGGTGACTGGCCCTGTTGCCATCGGAGATGCGGACCCTGTACTGGGACCCACTGGTGGGGACATGACCGGTTGGACCTCTCTCGTTGCCCTTGCACTTCAGATCTACATCCTTTCCCACTGTCCGACCAATGCGCATAATGCCACCACTCATGCCTCCCTCGCTGATGCCCTGTCCTCACCCTAAAGCTACTCTTGTGCCTTCCTGCTTTCAGCTGGTGAGGAGGAGGTGGTCCCTGAAGCTCAGAGTGCCAGGCCCTTGGAGGAGGAGGACGACGAGGACCAGGAGGAAGGCGGCACATTGGGGGAACCCTCATCCGCGCCAGGGGATGGCAATGGAGGGGAGACGTCTGGCCTGGAGGAGAGGCAGGGGGAAGTGTTGCAGGGGGGTGTAGCTCCTGGGCCCAGTGGGGTCGAGGCACGCGGGAAGGGTCGGGCAGCACGGCGGCCTTCTCCCCAGAGGGGGGAAGTGTTGCAGGGGAGGGCAGTTCCTGGGCCCAGTGGGGTCGAGGCACGTGGGAAGGGTCGGGCAGCTCGGCGGCCTTCTCCCCAGAGGGAGAGTCCGCCCTCCAGTCCGGAGACGGTCCTCGCCCAGGAGGTGCGCCTCCTTGATGAGATGTCCGCGGCATCGGAGCGGCGCCACAAGGAGTTCATGGAGGTTGTGGGACAGTTGCCTCAGGCCAATGAGTCCCTGGCTCATAGTGTGGTCGCTTTCGGGGAATCACAGGCCAGGGGGGTCGAGCAACTCGCGGCAGCACACGACAGGGGTGTCCAGCAACTCACGGCAGTGCAGGACAGGTGTGTCCAGCAACTCGTGGCAGCGCAGGACAGGGGTGTCCAGCAACTTGTGGCAGCGCAGGACGTGAGTCGTGAGTCCATGAGTGGTGCCGTCCAGACACTGGCAGATCTGATGCGGGCACATACCAGGGTAGTTCGGGCACTCACTTCTGCCACACTCGCTGTGGCGCAGAAGCATCGCCAGGGCACCCGCCGCCCTGCTGCAGCACAGCGGTCTGGCCTCCACCAGATTGCTGCGCTTGCTGCACTGCCCGCCCGGCCGAGTGCCAGTATCTCTGGCGAACAGCGCGCGCCTGGCATCAGCCAGCTTGCCCCCATTGGTGCAGCCGACACTGCCACTCCCCCAGCCAAGGTGCGACGAGCTGCTGCTGAGACTGATGCTGGCCAGCCACAGCTGCAGCAGCCAGCAGCCGGCCTCTCCCGGGCCGGGCCTCGTCTAGGCCGACCCCCAAGGTCATCTGCCATCACGCATTGTGGCCCTCATGAGCCCTCCCCCAGCCTTGCCACACCCACAGGGCCCAGGTTGAGGCGGAGCAGCAGGTCGGGCAGGGGCCGGAGAAGCCTGCATAAGGACTCGCCCTCTCGGCACACCCAGTAGAGTGTGGTGATAGCGGTTTTCTTTATATGGGTGTGTTTGTGTTCTGGGGGGGGCTTATTTTGGTAAGGCCGAAGATGAAGGCATTTTTTGTTTTTAGGGGGGTGTTTGTGTTGTGGAGGGGGGGGCTTATTTTTGTAAGGCCGATGATGAAGGCCAATTGGATGGGCAAGTTTTGTTATTCCTCCCCAGGTTGTGGGAGTGACAGATGTTTTTGACTGTTTTTTGGGGGTCTCGTCTGTTTTTCTGTTTCATGTGGGAAGGGCCCTGAGTTTGTAAAATAAAGCTTTTTATTTATTCAGCATGTCCAGGTGTCATGTTTCAAGTGGTTGTTGCGTTAACCAGCTGACGGCTTGCGGAGCGGCTGCATTCAGGTGCGTTCATTGCCACAGGCCATTCCCTGACAGGGGGCCTAGAAGTGTCGTTCAATAAGCCGCCGGCGGACGGCCCTTGGGCGTTGTGGCTCCCTCCTGGGCTGGTACTCCTCCTCCTCCTCCTCCTCCTCCTCCTCCTCATGGTCCTCCTGCTCGTCCTCCTGAGGTGGTGGTGCAAAGTCAGGTGGCAGTGCATGAGTCCTGCGGATAGCCAGGTTGTGCAGCATGCAGCACACGACGACGAACTGGGAGACTCTATCCGGCGAATACAGTAGAGATCCCCCGGAACGATCCAGGCAGCGGAACCGTTGCTTGAGGGTGCCAATCGTTTGCTCTATGATGTTCCTTGTGGCTTGATGGCTTTCGTTGTATGCCTCCTCCGCTGGGGTCCTGGGGGTGCGGAGCGGGGTCATGGGCCATGTACACAAAGGTAGCCCTTGTCCCCAATAAGCCATCCCCTTGGTGGAGGCTGTGCCTCGAAAATGTCAGCCCAGTAGTCTGGCGCAGGATAAATGCATCGTGGCTGCTTCCTGGAAAGCGGGCATTGACAGCTAGGATGCGCTGCCTGTGGTCACACACCAGCTGTACATTGAGGGAATGGTAGCCCTTCCGGTTGCGGTAATCCTCGGCATTGTCGATAGGTGCCCGCATAGCCACATGCGTGCAGTCAATGGCGCCCTGCACCATGGGGAAGTCCGCGATCCTGCCAAATCCGACTGCACGCTGCTCCTGCCTCTCTAGGGTCATGGGGAAGGAGATGAATTGGTGTCTCCTCGCGAAAAGTGCATCGGTGACCTGCCGGATGCAGCGATGCGCGGCGAACTGGGAGATGTTCGCTATGTCCCCAGCAGCGGCTTGGAAGGAGCCGCTTGCATAAAAGTTCAGAGCCATCGTGACCTTCACTTCCACCGAGAAAGACGTCCTGCACATCAGCTGTGGACGCAGATCTCTGTGAAGCAGCTGGCAGATCTCTGCAACGACCTCCCTTCTGAAGCGCAGCCTCTTAACACAATGTGCTGCAGTCATGGTGAGATAGGACACCTGCTGCCGGTATTGCCTGAGTGGGTAAGGCCTACGTTGCTGACGCCTGATGGCCCCTCTGAGTCTAGGCATGGCTGGCCCTCTCACACAGCGTCTGCGAGCCCTTCGCACATAATGCTGCAACTGAGGGTGGGAACCCCATACAGCCCCCATAATAAACTTGCAAACAGTGAAATCACAATGATTCAAATGTCAAAGCTCTGGCCAGAAGCCAAAAATACCTCTCCTATGTTGTCCCAAATCAGTAAGCTCTGTTGCTTGGTCTCTGTCCAGAAATCCAAAGCAGTAAAGTCATTGCAGCAAAATGGCTGGGCTTTATAGGTCAGTGTAAGTGCCCTTTAATTAGCGCCCCCCGAGGCCCACAGGGCCTCTGTTGCGTTCCACTTCACAGTTCTTAACAGCGCCACGCCCAAATTGGGCGGGCGCCACTGAATTTCCGGTTTGGGGCGCACAAACAGCGTTGCACGACGAAATGACGTCATAAGCTGCACGCGCAGCTGAGCGGGCGCAAACACTTTGCGCCGGCACTAAATGTCTGCTGAATTTGGGCGTAGGCGCAGATCGGCCTGCGCCCGGGCGCTAAGTGCCAAGCGTTGGAAATATACCCCTCTTATGGTGTTAACGGCTGGCGAACGTAACTGAATTTCTAGGCCCCTGTGTTGTAGCGGGGACTGTTTACAAACAAGGGCCCTTAAATATATCAGTCAGCTGTAAGGTAACTTCAATTCTGCGGCTTATATTTTCTAGGGCCTCTGTGGTGTAGGATGGACTTCTGCCATACAAGCGCCCTAGAGTATATATTTAATTGGTTGTATTGAATTAATTTAAATTAATTAAAGGGTTAGTCATGCCAGGACAGCCCAGCCCCGTGTTATGCTCCACCTGCGCTATGTGGGAATACAGGGACACTGCCGGTGTCCCTGACGACCATGTGTGCCGGAAATGTAACCAGCTGCAGCTTCTAGCAGACCGCATTGAGGCGCTGGAGCTGCGGATGGATGAGTTTTGGAGCATTCACGATGCTGAGAGAGTCGTGGATAACACGTTTGGTGAGTTGGTCACACCGCAGGTAAGGGCTGCACAGGCAGAAGGGAAATGGGTGACCATCAGGTGGAGCAGTAGAAGCAGGCAGGTAGTGCAGGAGACCTCTGTGGCCATTCCCCTCTCAAACAGGTATACCGATTTGGATGCTGTTAAGGGGGATGACTTACCAGGGGAAGGCAGCAGCAGCCAACTTCCTGGCAGTGGGGGTGCATCTGCTGCACAGGAAGGGAGGAAAAAGTGTGGGAGCGCAATAGTGGTAGGGGATTCTATCGTAAGGGGAAGAGATAGGCGTTTCTGTGGCCATAGACATGACTCCAGGATGGTTTGTTGCATCCCTGGTGCCACGGTCAAGGGTGTCACTGAAAGCTGCAGGGCATTCTGAAGGGGGAGGGTGAACAGTCAGTGGTCGTGGTTCACTTTGGGACCATCGACATGGGTAGGAAGAGGGATGAGGTCCTGCAGCAAGAATTTAGGGAGCTAGGTAGCAGATTAAAGAGCAGGACCTTAAAGGTTGTAATCTCTGGATTACTCCCGGTGCCACGTGCTAGTGATTACAGGAATCGGAGGATAGAGCAAATATGTAACGGCACAAGGGAGTAGTGCAAGACTGGATGGCATTTATTTTAATGCAAGGAGTCTTGCGAATAAGGTGGATGAACTGAAGTTGTTGATGAACACATGGGAGTATGATATTGTTGCTATCACAGAGACATGGTTGCGGGAGGGGCAAGACTGGCAGCTCAATATTCCGGGGTATAGAATCTTCAGGCGAGACAGAGGGGGGATAAAAGAGGAGGGGGTGTCGCAATATTTATTATGGTGTCAATTACTGCTGTAAGGAGGGATGATATATTAACAGGTTCCTCTAATGAGGCCATACGGGTAGAACTTAAAAACAAAAAGGGGGCAAGCACTTTGCTGGGAGAGTACTATATGAACCAAACAGTCAGGGGGAGATAGAGGAACAGATATGTAGGTAAATCTCAGAGAAATGTGCAAATAGTCGGGTAATAATAGTGGGGGATTTCAACTTCCCCAATATTAACTGGGATAGTCAGAGTGTGAAAGAATTAGAGGGTGCAGAATTCATAAAGTGCATCCAGGAGAGCTTTTTGAGCCAGCATGTATAAAGTCCTACAAGAGAGGGGGCGGTACTGGACCAAATTCTAGGGAATGTGCCCGGGGAAGCGGTAGAAGTGTTAGTGGGTGATCACATTGGTGACAGTGACGATAATTTGGTGAGATAAAAGTTAGTCATGGAAAAGGACAGAGATGGACCGGAAATAAATGTTCTAAATTGGGGAAGGCCGATTTTAATAAGATAAGGCAGGATCATGTACTTGTAGGAAAATCCACATCGGAGCAATGGGAGTCGTTCAGAAAGGAAATTGAGAGAGTACAATGGCAACATGTGCCCGTAAATGTCAAGGGTGGGACAAACAAGCCCAGGGAACATTGAATGTCAAGGGAAATACGAGAATGGATTAGGAAAAAAAGGGGGTCTTTTGGAAGATACAAAGGACTAAAGACAGAGGAAGCCCTAGAGGAGTATAAAAAGTGCAGGGGGATATTTAAAAAGAAATTAGGAGAGCGAGGAGGTGCCATGAAATAACACTGGCGAGCAAAATAAAGGAAAATCCTAAGGTGCTTTATAAGTATATTAAGGGCAAGAGGATAACTAGGGAAAGAGTAGGGCCCATTAGGGACCAAAGTGGTAATCTGTGTGTGGAGCCAGATGATGTAGGTGGGGTTTCAAATGAATTTTTTGCATCTGTGTTCAATATGGAGGAGGACGATGTAGATGTAGAAATCGGGCAGGGGTACTATGATATACTTCAACATATTAGCATCGAGAGGGAGGAGGTACTAGCGGTTTTGGTAGCCTTAAAAGTAGATATATCCCCAGGCCCGGACGAGATGTATCCCAGGCTGGTGTGTGAGGCAAAGGAGGAGAATGCAGTGGCTCTGACAGAAATTTTCAGAACCTCTCTGGCCACAGGGGAAGTGCCAGAGGACTGGAGAACAGCTAACGTAGTATCATTATTCAAGAAGGGTAGTAGGGATAAACCAGGGAATTAGAGGCCAGTGAGCCTAACATCAGTGGTAGGGAAATTATGGGAAAAAGTTCTGAGGGACAGAATTAGTCTCCACTTGGAGAGGCAAGGATTAATCAGCGATCGTAATCTTGGCTTTGTCAAGGGAAGATCATGTCGGACCAATTTGATTGAATTTTTCGAGGGGGTGACTAGGTGTGTGGATGAGGGTAGTGCAGTGGATGTCGTATACATGAATTTCAGTAAGGCTTTCGATAAAGTCCCGCACTGGAGACTGGTCACGAAAGTAAGAGCCCATGGGATCCAGGGTGCCTTGGCAAATTGGATCCAAAACTGGCTTAGTGGCAGAAGGCAGAGTGTGATGGTTGAAGGTTGTTTTTGTGACTGGAAGCCTGTGTCCAGTGGGGTACCACAGGGATCGGTGCTGGGTCCCTTGTTGTTTGTGGTCTACATTAATGATTTGGATGTGAATGTAAAAAGTATGATCAGTAAGTTCGCAGATGAAACGAAAATTGGTGGGGTGGTACATAGCAAGGGGGGTAGCCTCAGTCTGCAGGACGATATAGATGGGTTGGTTAGATGGGCGGAACAGTGAGGTGATGCATTTTGGAGGGACTAACAAGGCAAGGGAATAAACAATGAATGGTAAGAACCTAGGAAAGACAGAGGATCAGAGGGACGTTGGTGTGTATGTACGTAGATCCCTGAAGGCAGCAGAACATGTGGATAAGTTGGTTGAAAAGGCATATCGGGTACTTGCCTTCATTAGCCGAGGCATAGAATATAAGAGCCGGGAGGTTATGATGGAGCTGTACAAAACGCTGGTTAGGCCACAGCTGGAATACTGTCCGCAGTTCTGGTCGCCACACTATAGGAAGGATGTGATTGCATTGGAGAGGGTGCAGAGGAGATTCACCAGGATGTTACCTGGGCTGGAGCGCTTCAGCTATGAGGAAAGACTGGACAGGCTGGGGTGGTTTTCCTTGGAGCAGAGAAGGCTTAGGGGGGACCTGAATGAGGTGTACAAAATTATGAGGGGCAAAGGTAGGGTTGGTAGAAAGGACTTTTTTTTCCCTTCGTGGAGGGGTCAATAACAAGGGGGCATAGATTCAAGGAAAGGGGCAGGAGGTTTAGAGGGGATTTGAGGAAGAACTATATCACCCAGAGGGTGATTGGAATCTGGAACTCACTGCCTGAAAGGGTGGTAGAGGCAGGGACCCTCACTACATTCAAGAAGCATTTGGATGAGCACTTGAAATGCCATAGCATACAAAGCTAGGACCAAATGCTGGAAAATGGGTTTACATTGGACAGGGCTTGATGGCCGGTGCGGACATGATGGGCCAAAGGGCCTCTTTCTGTGCTGTATAACTCTATGACTGTATGACTCTAACTTGGAGTTGATCATAGAATCATAGAAATTTATAGCACAGAGAGGCCCACATTTCCCGTGCCGGCCAACAAAGAACTATCCACCCTAATCTCACTTTGCATCACTTGGTCCGTTGCCTTGTAGGATATGGCACTTCAAGTGCATATCCAAGTACTTTTTAAAAGTGATGAGGGTCTCTGCCTCGACCATCTTTTCAGGCAGTGAGTTCCAGATCCCCAACACCCTCTGGGTGAAATACATTCTCCTCAAATCCTCCCTAAAACTCCGATCAATTACTTTTACTTAATGTCCGCTGGTTATCGACCCTTCTTCTAAGGGATAATATATTTTTCCTATCCATTCTATCTAGGCCCCATACAATTTTATACACCTCAATTGGGTCTCCCTTCAGCCTCCTCTGTTGCAAAGAAAACCACCCCAGCCTATTCACTCTTTCCCCAGCTAAGGCAACATCCTCGTAACTCTCCTCTGCACCACCTCTAGTGCAATCACATCCTTCACATAATGTGGTGAACAGAACTGCATGCAATATTCTAGCTGCGGCCTAACTAGTGTTTTATACAGGTCAAGCATAACCTCCCTCCTCTTAAATTCTATGCCTTGGCTAATAAAGGAAAGTATGCCATTTGCCTTCTTATCCACCGTATCTGCCTGTCCTGCTACCTTCAGCGATCTGTGGACATACACTCCATGGTCCCTCTGATCTTCTGCACTTCTGTGTCCTAACGTTTATAGTGAATTCCCTTGCTTTGTTAGCCCCTTCACAAATGCTCTATGTCACACTTCTGCAGATTGATTTCCATTTGCCACTGTTCTGCCCACCTGACCAGTCCATTGATATCTTCCTGCAGTCCACAGCTTCCGACTTCAGTATCATCCACACGGCCAATTTTTGTATCAACTGCAAACTTCTTAAACATACTTCCTACATTCAAGGCCAAATCATTGATATATACCACAAAAAGCAAAGGAACCAGTACTGAGCCCTGTAGAACCCCAGTGGAAACAGCCTTGCAATCCCCAAAACACCCTTGGGCCATTGTCCTTTGTTTCCTGCCTCTGATCAATTTTGGATCCAACTTGCTACTTTGCCTTTGATCCCATGGGATTTTACTTTCTTGACCAGACTGCCATGCGGGACCTTATCAAAAGCATTGCTAAAATCCATATTGACTACATGAAACGCATTAGCCTCATCGACCCTCCTTGTTACCCCCTCAAAAATGTAATCAAGTTACTCAGACAGGTCCTTCCCTTAACAAACCCATGCTGACTGGCACTGATTAATCCGTGTCATTCTAATTGAAGATTTGTTCTGTAAGATCAGGTAGCGGTCGCCAAATGTCAACGCACTCTAGTAGGGCAGACAAGGCTAGTATATGTACAAAATTTGCAAGATATGGACTGCCTGGAAGCATAAATGCAAGAAATAGCTTCAGGTGGACTCGTTTCAGCACAAAGCCAATGTACATGTAAGAGTGGAACTTGGAGTTGATGTTGTTCCCATGCACCTGCTGCCCTTGTCCTTCTGGGTGCTGAAGGTCCCGAGTTTGCGAAGTGCTGCCGAAAAGTAATGCATATAGGAATATGGACTCCCACACGGAAATTAGACTAAAATACCACGCATAACAGGATCATTTTGAAAGTCTTGGCACGCAGATTCTTTTCTCTGACAGAGAAACCTGTAATGTGTCAAGGCCAGTCAGTCTGGGGAGCTTCTTGAGGTGACACTACACTCAGTGGAGTTAAATCCCTGGCGCCGTTCTGTACTTGTGGCACTAAACTTTGATAGTTCAAACATATAGGGGATTATTTTTTCTTAGGCGGATCCTTGAAACAAGTCGTCAATATTCGCTTTTACTCAAATAAAAAAATGGAGAATTTTATCAGGCGGGGCATACAATGGACGGTCGAAACGCTATCGCCCGTTTTGCGCTACCGCCCGTGACCAATTTCACTGCCTTATCTCCAATAATGCCCTTCGCTGGTAACAGATGCACAGTGGGTAAATGCAGGGCCTTGCATTGCATGAATCTTGTCAAGAGTTGAGCAATAATGTCAAAACACATTCGGTTATCTTCCTCTCTCTTAATATTAAACCATTAATGTTGATACAATTATTAAAACATGATTTTGTAACTTACCAAAAGCTTGAAAAAATATGAAAATCCTCTGCTTCCTGTCGCTCACCTGCTACAATGACCGTCACAGGCTCGCTGCAATGAGATTCTAACCGCCTTCCATTGACGCAGGTTCTATATCGGCACTGGTACCGCCCTCCTTGGTCTTTCCTGGTGAGCGGAAATGATCCAATGTTGTCCTTTGTGACGATTTGCTCGGAGTACAGCCGTTGATTATCTTTGTTGAAATAGAAGGATTTATCGCGATAATCTCTGGTTGTACTGCAGGTAATGGTGACCATTTCTCCTACTACATACACCCCACTCGGTTGATCAAGAGCTATCACTGGTGTTGTTAGCGGATCTATGCTAAAATTAATAGAAATTACAATGAGAAATGGATCTGCGGATTTATACAATGCATGGTTGGGAACTCAATGATGATTACGCTGTGTTGAAACGCAGTTTCACATCGGATACAGAGATTCCACAAAAGGGGAGATTGGATTTCATTACAAAGAAGCAAAGAAAGACTTGTATTTCTATAGCGCCTTTCATGACCACGGGCCATCCCAATGCGCTTTACCACCAACTTCCAACTTTTGACGTGTAGTCGCTGTTGTAATGTACGAAATCAGATGGCAGAGCCAAAGAACCTAAAGTAGCTCGAGTTCGCTGCCCAAAGTCTGGTTTAGGTCGGAGATTTTACTCTGGGACACGACGGGAACAAGGCAATGGTTGCTTTGATAAACCCAGTGCAGATAATTTAGCCCAGGTGAAGATGCGATCAGAAAGAGTGAAAGGCACCGGCGCCAGTGCAAGTATGAAACCTCCAACAAGTGAAGGCAGTTAGAGCCCAATCCCAGCGAGGCTGTAGCTGTCACACATTTCACATAATCGAGCTGTTTTGGTGGGACCACAATTATTGTTATCATTACTGTTGTGGTAGTCGCTGGCATGGCCAGCAGCTGCTGTCCATCACTAGTTTCCCCTTCAGCAGGTGGTGGGTGGCCTTCTAATTGAACCAAAGTGAGGCCGGTGCAGTCAAAGTGCACAGCAATGCAGTGAGTTCTAAGATTTAACGATGAAGGAACAGCGATATATGTCCAAGTCAGGGTGGTATGTGACTTGGAGGGGAACATGGTGCTGGTGGTCTTCCCATTCGCCTGCTGCCCTTACACATGGAAGAGGTCGCGTGTTTAGAGGCCGCTGCTGAAGAAGATTTGGCGAGTTGCTGCAATGCATCTTGTAGATGGTACACACTGCAGCCATGGTACACCGGTGGTGGAGGAACTGAATGTTTAATGTGGTGCATGAGGTGCCAATCAAGGGAAGCATTTTTTCTTAGGTGGCTCCTTGAAGCAGGTGGTCACGATTTAATTTACACACATTGAAAACAAACTCATGCGGGGCATAAAACGGGCGGCCCAATCGCTATCGCCCGTGACGGTTTTCACCCCCTTATCTCCAGTAACGAGCTTTGCCGGTAATAGATTCACAGCGGGTAAATGCAGGGCTCAGTGTTACAGGCATCCTATCTAGAGTTGAGCAATAAGATCAAAACCCATTCAGTTATCTTCCTCTCCACTAATATTAAACCATTCATTTTGTTGCAGTGATTAAAGCATGTTTTTATAAAAATACCAAGAGTGATGAAAAATACATGAAAAAGTCTCTGCTCCCTGTCACTCACCTGCTATATTCACCGTCACAGGCTCGCTGCGATGAGATTCTAACCACCTTCCATTGACGAAGGTTGCATATTGGCACTGGTACCGCCCTCCTTGGTCTTCATTGGTCACCGCGAGTGTTCCAAAGTTGTCCTTTATGATGGTTTGAGCTGTATACAGCGATTGATTAACTTTGTAAAAGTAGAACATTTTACTGCGATAATCTCCTGTCATGGTGCAGGTAATGGTGACCGTCTCTCCTGCTACATACACCCCAGTCGGTTGATCAAGCGATATCACTGGTGTTGTTAGTGAATCTGTGGTAAAATAAATGGAAAGTACAATGTGAAATGGTCCCGTGGATTTTCATGTGCAGTGCAAGTTTGGGAACTCAATGATGATTGTGTGTTGTTGAAGCACAGTTTCACACCGGATACACATATTCCACAAGAGGGGAGTTCGGGATTTGATTACAAAGAAACAAGGAATGACTTTCATTTCTATAGTGCCTTTCACGACCTTGGGACGTCCGAAAGCGCTTTACCACCAAATTAGTGCTTTAGAAGTGTAGTCGCTGTTGTAATGTAGGAAATCAAATGGCAGAGCCAAAGAACCTAAATCAGCTCGAGTTCTCTGTCCAATGTCCGGTTTTAGGCCGGAGATTTTATTCTGGGATACGAGGGGAATAAGGAACTGGTTGCTTTCAAACCCCAGGTTCTCTTAATATCGCCCAGGTCTCGAGTTTGTGAAGTGCTGCCTAAATGCAATGCAGAGTGAGATATGCAAACACACAATGTAAGTAGATTAAAATATCACGCATAGCAGGATCATTTTAACATTTCGGCACGCAGATTCTGTTGTCTGACAGAAAGTCCTGCAATGTTTCAAGGCCAGTCAGTCTGCGGAGCTTGTTGATGTGACACTGCATTCAGTGGAGTTAAATCCCTGGCGCCGTGCTGTCATTGTGGTGATACACTTTGATAGTTCGAACATGTGGCAGTTAAATATATTCTTCGGTGAATCCTTGAAACAGGTGGTCACGATTCAATTTTCCACACATAATTAAATGGATAACAAAATCAAGTGGGGCACAAAACGGTCAGCGTAATCGCTATCGCCTGTTTTGTTATACTGCAGGAGGCACAGTTTATTCTCGTATATTGTCATTAGCTGAGGGACAAGCAATGATATCTGATTTTCTTAGAGTGAAATAAAATTAATCTTACCTACTACCTTTACCTCCACTGCATCACTTTGCGCTGTGGTTATCTGCCGCGCTGACACTGGCATAAATGCTGGCTTTGCCACCGACACCCAGATCACATAAGTGAACAAAAAAACAGCATTACTGAGACATCGCGGGTTTAATTTTCCCGGGCGGTAGAGCAGAACACGTGAAAGAAAGAGATTCGGACGCCCTTTTTTCCAATTGTCCTTTCCATTTGTTTATATCCGATCGCACTGGGGGTGATTTTAACCCTACTCCTTCAGCAGAAACCTGCCCGCTGGGCAGTTAAATTGTCTTGGCTCTTTCCAGCTCACAGCTCATGGTGAGACTTAATGGGTAATTGTGACCTAATCCACAAACAGGAAAGAGGTGGTGGATTAGGTCACAGGAGTAATCTTCTGATCCGGTCCCCACACTGTTCGTGATGTCAATGGTGACCGCGGATTCCCATGTTTTGGCTGTGACCATTTTGATTGGAATATTTTGGCCTCCTTTTTACAAAAAGAAACTGCTCCCTGAATATGAAGACACTGCTTCACAGGTAACACTGACCATCTCCCCTATCACAAAAACTTTATCCAGACGGCTAAGAGATATTGATGGTTTGTGAGGAGAACAAGGAAACACATTAATGATAAACCAATATCCCGCCAGGCGGGAGGGGGTCCGCTGTTTGCTTTTCTCCATGTACTATTTTACTCTCCTCGAAGTCAAACGAAAGTAAATTCCAAAAGGTTGTGAAACGATCATCCGAACCGAATATACGCTGCACGAAATTCAATGGAGGGTGAAATCGGGCGGAGTGTAAAACGGGAGGCCGGCTTCAAACCAGCTCTTTCCTGTTTGGTTGATTAGGTCACAATTGCCCATCAAGTCTCACCATGTGCTGTGAGCTGGAAAGA
The DNA here is from genome assembly GCF_052327205.1 of Somniosus microcephalus. Taxonomy (NCBI): domain Eukaryota; kingdom Metazoa; phylum Chordata; class Chondrichthyes; order Squaliformes; family Somniosidae; genus Somniosus; species Somniosus microcephalus. The sequence goes on along the minus strand of NW_028225183.1, from coordinate 17,356,655 downwards.
ACCAAGACAATTTAACTGCCCAGCCGGCAGGTTTCTGCTGAAGGAGTAGGGTTAAAATCACCCCCAGTGGGATTGGATATAAACAAATGGAAAGGACAATCGGATAAAAGGGCGTCCGATTCTTTTTCTTTCTCCTGTTCTGCTCTACCGCCCGAGAAAAATTACACTCACGATAGCTCAGTAATGCTGTTTTCTTGTTCACTTATGGGATCCGGTTGTCGGTGGCAAGGCCAGCATTTATTGCCCTTGAGATAGTGGTGGTGAGCCACCTTCTATAACCGCTGCAGTCCGTGTGGTGAAGGTGTTCCAGGATTTTGACCCAGCGACGGTGAAGAATCGGCTGTATATTTCTAATTCAGTATAGTGTGTGACTTGGAGGGGAACTTGGAGGTGTGATGTACGCATGCGCCTGCTGCCCCTGTCGTGCTAGGAGGAAGAGGTCGGTGGTCTGGAAGGTGCTGCTGAAGAAGCCTTGGCGAGTTGCTGCAGTGCTTCTTGTAGCATTATCCCAAACGATATTTGGGAAATTAAATTCCCCCAATACCACCACACTATAGCTCTTGCACAACTTTGCGATTTCCCTGTAGATTTGCTCTCTACCTTGGTCTCACTATTTAGAGGCCTATACAATATCCGCAAAAGCTTGTTAATACCATTTCTGCTCCTCACCTCTAACCAAATGGATTCTGTCCTTGTTCCCTCACTTTCCAAAACTACAATGTCTTCCTTAAATAGCTCTACCACCTGCAGCATTTCTTCCTTCCCTATTTTTCTGAACACCTTTTACCCTTGAATACTAATTGCAGAGTCCTCACCGTTTTAAGCCACTTTTCCGTTCTTACCACAACATCATATTGCCACAAGGCTAATGTTGCTTGTAGCTCACCAACATTATTCAGCAAAGTTTGTGTATTTAAGCACATGAATTCTAAACCCATTTTTGAATTTTAATAGTCTTTCTTATTCTGCTCCTATCTAATGTGGTTCTAATACCTCCTCTAGTACTATCGTCTCTAGTACTATCCAAAACACTTACTCTTTTAAGCACCTTCTTCCTCTTTTCTGCTCATATATGCTGCTGCCCATTCCCCAGCCAAGCTACTTTAAAGCATCCCCAATATGAACTAGCAAACCTCCCCGGGGAAATATTGTTCCCGGCACTGTTGATGTTTAACCCATTCGGCTTGTGCAGGTGCCACATTCCCCAGAAACGTTCCCAATGCTTTCGGAAGCTAAAGCTCTTCCCCCTGCACTATCTCTCCAGCCATGCATTCATCTGTTCCATCCTCTTACTCCTGCACTCACTAGCATGGGGCATCAGGAGTAATCTGGGGAATGCCACCTTTGAGATGCTGCTTTCCAATCTCTCTCCTAGCTCTCTAAACTCTGCCTGCAGGACATCACTATTCTTCCAGGGAGCAGTGAGGCGAGGAGGAGCCCGGTATAAAAACCGGCGCGAGCACCGAGGCCCGACCAGTTCCAGGGAGCAGTGAGGCGAGGAGGAGCCCGGTATAAAAACCGGCGCGAGCACCGAGGCCCGACCAGTTCCAGGGAGCAGTGAGGCGAGGAGGAGCCCGGTATAAAAACCGGCGCGAGCACCGAGGCCCGACCAGTTCCAGGGAGCAGTGAGGCGAGGAGGAGCCCGGTATAAAAACCGGCGCGAGCACCGAGGCACGACCAGTTCCAGGGAGCAGTGAGGCGAGGAGGAGCCCGGTATAAAAACCGGCGCGAGCACCGAGGCCCGACCAGTTCCAGGGAGCAGTGAGGCGAGGAGGAGCCCGGTATAAAAACCGGCGCGAGCACCGAGGCCCGACCAGTTCCAGGGAGCAGTGAGGCGAGGAGGAGCCCGGTATAAAAACCGGCGCGAGCACCGAGGCCCGACCAGTTCCAGGGAGCAGTGAGGCGAGGAGGAGCCCGGTATAAAAACCGGCGCGAGCACCGAGGCCCGACCAGTTCCAGGGAGCAGTGAGGCGAGGAGGAGCCCGGTATAAAAACCGGCGTGAGCACCGAGGCCCGACCAGTTCCAGGGAGCAGTGAGGCGAGGAGGAGCCCGGTATAAAAACCGACGCGAGCACCGAGGCCCGACCAGTTCCAGGGAGCAGTGAGGCGAGGAGGAGCCCGGTATAAAAACCGGCGCGAGCACCGAGGCCCGACCAGTTCCAGGGAGCAGTGAGGCGAGGAGGAGCCCGGTATAAAAATCGGCGCGAGCACCGAGGCCCGACCAGTTCCAGGGAGCAGTGAGGCGAGGAGGAGCCCGGTATAAAAACCGGCGCGAGCACCGAGGCCCGACCAGTTCCAGGGAGCAGTGAGGCGAGGAGGAGCCCGGTATAAAAACCGGCGCGAGCACCGAGGCCCGATCAGTTCCAGGGAGCAGTGAGGCGAGGAGGAGCCCGGTACAAAAACCGGCGCGAGCACCGAGGCCCGACCAGTTCCAGGGAGCAGTGAGGCGAGGAGGAGCCCGGTATAAAAACCGGCGCGAGCACCGAGGCCCGACCAGTTCCAGGGAGCAGTGAGGCGAGGAGGAGCCCGGTATAAAAACCGGCGCGAGCACCGAGGCCCGACCAGTACCAGGGAGCAGTGAGGCGAGGAGGAGCCCGGTATAAAAACCGGCGCGAGCACCGAGGCCAGACCAGTACCAGGGAGCAGTGAGGCGAGGAGGAGCCCGGTACAAAAACCGGCGCGAGCACCGAGGCCCGACCAGTTCCAGGGAGCAGTGAGGCGAGGAGGAGCCCGGTATAAAAACCGGCGCGAGCACCGAGGCCCGACCAGTTCCAGGGAGCAGTGAGGCGAGGAGGAGCCCGGTATAAAAACCGGCGCGAGCACCGAGGCCCGACCAGTTCCAGGGAGCAGTGAGGCGAGGAGGAGCCCAGTATAAAAACCGGCGTGAGCACCGAGGCCCGACCAGTTCCAGGGAGCAGTGAGGCGAGGAGGAGCACGGTATAAAAACCGGCGCGAGCACCGAGGCCCGACCAGTTCCAGGGAGCAGTGAGGCGAGGAGGAGCCCGGTATAAAAACCGGCGCGAGCACCGAGGCCCGACCAGTTCCAGGGAGCAGTGAGGCGAGGAGGAGCCCGGTATAAAAACCGGCGCGAGCACCGAGGCCCGACCAGTTCCAGGGAGCAGTGAGGCGAGGAGGAGCCCGGTATAAAAACCGGCGCGAGCACCGAGGCCCGACCAGTTCCAGGGAGCAGTGAGGCGAGGAGGAGCCCGGTATAAAAACCGGCGCGAGCACCGAGGCCCGACCAGTTCCAGGGAGCAGTGAGGCGAGGAGGAGCCCGGTATAAAAACCGGCGCGAGCACCGAGGCCTGCAGAGAGCAGCGAGGAGGAGGCCGGCTTAAAAACCGGCGGCAGTTGCGAGGCCCGACCACTCGGAGCAGCAGAGAGCAGCGAGGAGGAGGCCGGCTTAAAAACCGGCGGCAGTTGCGAGGCGTACCAAATCAACAGCAGAGGAGAGGGGTAAATAGTAATCAGTGTGTGACGTCACCAGGGAGCAGCTGGTGCAGTCGGGAGAGCAGGAGGCCAGTAACTCTTATATAGGTGGAGCTGTTGCTAAACCCGAAACACTACAGTGTAGTGTCTCCCACCCTTCCACCTCCTCTAACCTTTTAGGGGTTAGGGGAAGTTGAAAAGGTAGGTTCAATTTATTTTATTTCAGGAGCCTAACCTAGGTGGAAAAGGTTCCAGGACAGGAGGCGGCAGTGAAAATACAACACCAGAAAACAGGTAGGTGACTGGTTGGTGAGTACTTTCACAAACTTATTCTAAGTAGAATTCAATAATTAAGCTAAATCGTAGTAAATAAAAGGGTATTGTAAGGGTTAAGTCATGGAAGGGCAGCTCGGACCCGTGTCATGCTTCTCCTGTGCCATGTGGGAAATCAGGGACACTGTCCCTGACAACTATGTGTGCAGGAAGTGTGTCCAGCTGCAGCTCCTAGCAGACCGCATGGCGGCGCTGGAGCTGCGAATGGACTCACTCTGGAGCATACGCGATGCTGAGGTATTGTGGATAGCACATTCAGTGAGTTGGTCACACCGCAGGTAAAGGCTAGCTCAGACAGTAAATGGGTGACCAAAAGGCAGGGTAAAGGCAGGAAGGTAGTGCAGGAGTCACCTGCGGTCATCTCCCTCCAAAACAGGTTTACCGTTTTGGGTACTGTTGGGAGAGATGACTTATCAGGGGAAGGCACCAGCAGCCAGGTTCAGGGCACCATGACTGGCTCTGCTGCACAGAAGGGCGGGAAAAAGAGGGATAGGGCTATAGTGATAGGGGATTCAATTGTAAGGGGGATAGATAGGAGTTTCTGTGGCCGAGACCGAGACTCCAAGATGGTATGTTGCCTCCCTGGTGCAAGGGTCAAGGATGTCTCGGAGCGGGTGCAGAGCATTCTGAAGGGGGAGGGGGATCAGCCAGTTGTCGTGGTACATGTAGGTACCAACGATGTAGGTAAAAAGAGGGAGGAGGTCCTACAAGCTGAATTTAGGGAGTTAGGAGCTAAATTGAAAAGTAGGACCTCAAAGGTAGTAATCTCTGGATTGCTACCAGTGCCACGAGCTAATAAGTTTAGAGAGAGTAAGATAGATAAGCTAAATACGTGGCTTGAGCAATGGTGCAAGGGAGAGGGATTTAAATTCTTGAGGCATTGGAACCAGTTCTTGGGGAGGAGTGACCTGTACCAAGGGGACGGTCTACACCTGAACTGTGAGGGAGCCGATGTCCTCGGGGTAATATTTTCTAGGGCGGTTCGGGAGGATTTAAACTAATTTGGCAGGGGGATGGGAACCTAGGTAGTGGAAAAGAGGGAAGTCATATGAAGTCAGAAATAGATGGTAGAAAGGTGAGAAGCAATAAGCAAAGGAGAGAAACACAAAGGGCCAAACTAATTCATAATGAGAGTGTGAAAAAAGCAAGCCTGAAGGCTTTGTATCTTAATGCTAGAAGCATTAGGAACAAGGTGGATGAATTAGTTGTGGAAATAGAGGTAAACAAGTATGATTTGATTGGGATTACAGAAACGTGGCTGCAGGGTGGGCAAGGCTGGGAACTTAACATCCAGGGATATACAATATTTAGGAAGGATCGGCAAAAATGTAGGGGAGGTTGGGTAGCATTGCTGGTAAAGGAGGGGATTAATGCAATGGAAAGGAAGGATATTAACTCGGATGAAACGGAATCTGTATGGTTAGAAATGATAAATAGCAAGGGGAGGAAAACGTTAGTGGGTGTGATATATAGGCCTCCAAATAGTAATATGGAGGTGAGGGAAGGCATAAAAAGGGAAATTAGAGAAGCGTGCGATAAGAGCACAGCTGTCATCATGGGTGACTTTAATTTACATATTGATTGGACTACCCAAATTAGTAAAAATTCTGAGGAGGAGGAATTCCTGGAATGTTTTCGGGACGGTTATCTGGAACAATATGTCGAGGAGCCGACTCGAGATCAGGCCATTTTAGACTGGGTATTGTGCAATGAGAAGGGACTTATCAGCAATCTTCTTGTACGAGGCCCCTTGGGTCAGAGCGATCATAATATGATCGAGCTCTCAGTCGAGATGGAGAGTGAGGAAATTGAATCAGAGACTAAGGTCCAGAACTTAAATAAAGGGAATTACGAGGGTATGAGACGGGAATTGGGTAAGATTGATTGGGTTGTGTTTCTGGGGGGATTGACAGTGGATAGACAATGGCAAGCATTCAAAGATAGAATGGAAGAATTCCAGAACATGTTTATACCGGTTTGGCATAAAAATAAACCTAAAAAGGTGACTCAACCGTGGATAACGAGGGAAATTAGGGACAGCATAAAATCAAAAAAAAGGGCATATCAACTGGCAAAAAAAAGCACCAGACCGGAAGATTGGGGGCAGTACAGGATACAGCAAAAGAGGACAAAGGGATTAATCAGGAAGGGGAAAATAGAATACGAAAGTAAACTTGCAGCAAACATAAAGACAGACTGCAAAAGCTTTTATCGGTATATCAGGAGGAAAAGACTGGTAAAATCCCAAGTCGGTCCCTTGCAGTCCGATTCGGGAGAATATATAATGGAGAATAAGGAAATGGCAGACCAATTAAACTCATACTTTGGTTCTGTATTCACAAAGGAGGACACAAATAACCTCCCAGGAATATCGGCAAACATAGGGACTAATGAGAGGGAGGAGCTGACAGAAATTAGTATCTCTAGGGATATGGTGTTGGGTAAGTTGAGGGGACTGAAGGCCGACAAATCCCCGGGGCCTGATAAACTACATCCTAGGGTACTTAAGGAGGTGGCCCTGGAGATAGCAGATGCTCTAAGGATCATCTTCCGGAACTCCATTGACTCGGGAACAGTACCCGTGGATTGGAGGGTAGCTAATGTTACCCCAATATTTAAAAAGCGGGGTAGAGAGAAAGCAGGGAATTATAGACCAGTAAGCCTTACATCGGTTGTGGGCAAAATGCTAGAGTCCATTATTAAGGATAAAATAGCGGAGCACTTGACAAATGGGGAAAGGATCGGACAGAGTCAACATGGATTTACAAAGGGTAAATCGTGTTTGACTAATCTGCTGGAATTTTTTGAGGAAGTAACTGGTAAAATAGATGGGGGAGAGCCAGTGGATGTGGTGTACCTTGACTTCCAGAAAGCCTTCGATAAGGTTCCACACAAAAGATTATCATGCAAAATTAAGGCTCATGGGATTGGGGGCAAAGTATTAACGTGGATAGAGAACTGGCTGGCGGATAGAAAACAGAGAGTTGGAATAAACGGCTCGTTTTCGGAGTGGCAGGCAGTGACCAGCGGGGTGCCGCAAGGATCTGTCCTGGGACCCCAGCTGTTCACAATATATATAAATGATCTGGATCAGGGAATTGGATGCAATATTTCCAAATTCGCTGACGACACTAAACTAGGAGGAGGGGTGGGCTCTGATGAGGATGTCAGGAGGCTACAGTGCGATTTGGACAGGTTGGGGGAATGGGCAGATACGTGGCAGATGCACTATAATGTGGATAAATGCGAGGTTATCCACTTTGGGGGTAAAAACAGGAGGGTAGATGATTATCTAAATGGCAATAGATTGGGAGATGGGGAAGTGCAGAGGGACCTGGGTGTTCTTGTGCACCAGTCACTGAAGGAGAGCATGCAGGTGCAACAGGCGATCAAGAAGGCAAATGGTATGTTGGCCTTCATATCAAGGGGGTTTGAGTATAGGAATAGGGATACCTTACTACAGCTGTACAAGGTGCTGGTGAGACCGCATCTGGAGTATTGTGTACAGTTTTGGTCGCCCCATCTGCGGAAGGATGTTCTTGCCATGGAGGGAGTGCAACGGCGATTCACCAGGCTGATACCTGGAATGGCGGGAATGACCTACGAAGAGAGATTAAATAGTTTGGGCTTGTACTCACTGGAGTTTAGAAGATAGATTGAGAGGGGATCTCATCGAAACATATAAAATTATGGCAGGCCTGGACAGGCTGAATTCAGAGAGAATGTTTCCAATGGCCGGGGAGCACAGAACCAGGGGCCACAGTCTAAAAATAGCGGGCAAATCATTTAAAACAGAGATGAGGAAGAATTTCTTCACTCAAAGAGTGGTGAGCCTGTGGAATTCCCTGCCACAGAGGGCTGTGAAGGCTAATTCAATAAATATTTTCAAGAGAGAATTGGATATATTTCTGAAGGCTAGGGGGATTAAGGGTTACGGAGAAAAGGCGGGGACGGGGTACTGAACTGGTAAGATCAGCTATGATCTCAGACGAAGATCAGCCATGATCTCATTGAATGGCGGAGCAGGCTCGAAGGGCCGAATGGCCTACTCCTGTTCCTATCTCTATGTTTCTATGTTTCCTGCCAATGTCATTGGTACCAAAATGGTGAAGGACCTCTGGCTGTTCACCTGCCCCCCACAGATTGTGCTGCCGCCCTCAGTGTCATCCTTGATCCTGGAACCAATGAGTCAACATGCCATCCTGGAGCCAAAGCTGCTGCCACAGAAACGTCTATCTGCTCCCCTAGCTATCGAATCCCCCACCACTATTGCTCTTCAACTCTTCTTCCTCCCCAACTGTGCAGCTGCACGAACCGTAGTGCCGTGGACTTGTCTCTGGCTGCTCTCCATGGTGGAACCACCGTCCTCACCAGTGCTCAGAACGGAATACTGGTTGGAGAGCGAGAAGCACACTGGGGACTCCTGCACTATCTGCCTGTTCCTGCTCTTCTGACCAGCCATCACCCATTTCCTCTCTGCCTGCGCACTCTTAAGCTGTGGGGTGACCACCTCCCAAAATGTGCTACCCATGGAAATCTCAGCCTCGCGAATGCACCACACTGACTCCAGCCACTGCTCAAGATCGAGATTCTGCAGCTGGTGACACCTCCTACTCATGTGGTTGTCCAGGATACACGATGTGTACAGGACATCCCACATGTCACAGGCTGTGCAGCCCACGGGAGCGAGCTGCCCTGCCATGCCTCTAGTTTTTAGATAAATTAACTATCTCAGATCCCTGTGCCGGTCCCACGCAGGTCCGTCTTCTGCGGTGTCGGGTTTCCTCTCAAATGGTTCAAACAGTGTGTGTAAAACTGAGACGTAATGGGCAATGAGAGAGAGAAAGTGTAGAGAAATGGGAGGGGCGACCAAAATTAAAATTAAGTGTAAAGGGGGTCTGAGAGAGAGAAAGAGAGAGATAGAATATATAACTATGGCCCCTCACTCATCACTCTGTGACGATGATTGGCTCACCGAGCTACCAATCTACCCAGTGCGAGAAGCATCTCATCAGTTGGTTCAGGATCTACTGTCAGCAGGTTGTCGGTTTAGCTGAGAGTTTGCGAGGAATTTCTTCACACAGCGAGCGTTGAGAATGTAAACTCGCTGCCCAGTGGAGTGATTGCTGCCTCTAAGTGGAGGCTAGACGCAGACCCGAGGGAGATGTGGGGGCAGGGCGGGAAGAGGTGATTAAAATGTGGAGTGTGAAATTATCAGAGGCTGGGGTAGAATGGACAGTTTCTGTGACACACTTTTAGTGTAATTCCCATTAATCAACCCACTACTGAGCGGTGCTCAGTGAATCCCGGTGCAATATTAAATCTGTAAATATATGTTCATAATATCATCGGCTCTCACAGCACAGAAGGAGTCCATTCCATCCATCTTGCCTGTGCCAGCTTCTGCACAGAGCTATGCAAAAGATTCCAATCCCCACAACCCTGATCTTTCCTTATAAACCTGCAAATCTTTCTTTTTCAAATATGTATCCAATTCCTTTCAAAATTACAATTGAATCTGCTTCCACCGCCCTTCCAGGCAGTGCAGTCCACATCATAACAATTCGCTCGGTATCAAAATAATTCTCCTCTTCTCCCATTGTCTGTTGAAAATGTTGGGCCAACGCCTATTGGCTGAAATTAATGTGATATGTTACAATGCATAATTCTAAGATTACTAACACTCCAGCTAATTTCCCCTGAACATCATCTCTGATATTTTGGGTCTGTCTGCTTTTTAAGTTTTTCTGAACAATAGGTAATGACAGGATTTTACCATAATATTCCCTTCGCACTGATATAAAGCAGCAAAACCATTGATGCAATATTTTGAAGTACGAACTATTTAGTTTGTGGTGCATTACTTCTAATCTTTGTCGATTTAACGTGTTTCGGTCCACAACACAAAAGGGGCACATCCTAGGTTGCTGATGGGTGCAAGTTTCGAGATTGCAGAAGCAGTGAACACATTCTTTCATTGCTCCTTGGAGATGGGAGAGGTGCAGTGAACTGGAGCATTGCAAATATTACACCGCTAGGGGAGAGGGATAAAATTGGTAACTACAGAGCAATCAGTTTTACATTAGTAGTGGGAAAACTACTGGAGACCATTATCAAGGAACAAATAAATCTCAACTGAAGAAACATGGGTTAATATGGGACAGCCAGCACGGATTTGTTAAAGACAAACCGTGTCTGACTAACCAGATTGAGTTATTTGATGAAGTAACAGAGAGTATTGTTAAAAATTCTGAAGTAGATGTGTGTAGCGACTTTCACGAGAAAGATATGATAAATTACCACATGATAAACTTATGAGGTCACTAGATGCCTAGGAAATTAAAAGGTCGGTGGTAACTTAGATACGGAATTGACTCCACGATAGGAGGCGGAGAGTAATGTGAATGGATTTTTTTCAGACTGCATCAACGTATGCAGTAGGGCCTCCTACGGGTTGGTATAATTATCATTGTTTCTGTTGTTCGATATTCAAGATATGGACTTGGTTATAAAGAGTAAAATTTCGAAGTTTGCGGATGACACAATACTTGGCAACTTCTTATATAGTGAGGAGGATAGCAGTGGTACTCCGGAGCACATAGACAGACTTGTGAAATTGACAGATACATAGCAGATGCTTTTTAATGTGGATCAATGTGAAGCGATGCAATTTGTGAGCAACAACGTGCATAGGCCGTAAAATAGAAAAAGATCTATTTAGAGGGGGTGCAAGAGCAGAGTGATCTGGAAGTGCTTAGACATAAATCGTTGAGTGTTGCAGGGCAAATGGCTGAGGCGGTTAAGAAAGCATTGGGATATTGGCTTCGTCAATAGGAGCATTGAATACAAAAAAGCAAAACATTTATAAATCTCTGGTTAGGTCTCCTCTTGAGTATTGTATACAATTCTGTGCACCACACTTTAAGAAGGATTTCCAGGCCCTGGAGTGGGTACAAATGAGGGTTAAAGAGCTGATACCATAGATGAGGGACGTTAGTTATGGGGAGGGTTTGGAGACTCTAGGATTGTTCTACTTAGAACAAGAAAAGGCGGCATTGTATGTACTGTAGGTGGCAGCATAAAATTACAAAGCTATCATAATAGCATTAATGAATTGACAAAACTGAAAAATGGATTTCAATACAGGCAAGTGTGCCCTCGTTCATTTTGGGCTTTAAAAGGATTGATCAGATTAATTTCTAAATTGAGAAAAGCTAAAAACAGTGGAGGGCCAAAGAGCTGAGGCCCGGGTGAGTATAAAACGTCAATTTCGCGGGCAATCTTTCAGTGCTTGGAGTCGTGAGCGGAGGGACCAGTGAGCCGAGGCCCCGGGTGAGTATAAAACATCACTTTCGCGGGCTTTCTTTCAGTGCTTGGAGTCGGGAGCGGAGGGACCAGTGAGCCGAGACCCGGGGTGAGTATAAAACGTCACTTTCTCGGGCTTACTTTCAGTGCTTGGAGTCGGGAGCGGAGGGACCAGTGAGCCGAGGCCTCAGGTGAGTATAAAAACTCACTTTCGCTGGCTTTGTTTCAGTGCTTGGAGTCGGGAGCGGAGGGACCAGTGAGCCGAGGTCCGGGGTGAGTACAAAACCTCACTTTCGCGGGCTTTCTTTCAGTGCTTGGAGTCGGGAGCGGAGGGACCAGTGAGCCGAGGCGGGTGAGCATAAAACCTCACTTTCGTGGGCTTTCTTACAGTGTGACGTCACCAGAAAGCAGGTAAGTGAATGGGTGGCAAGTAGTTCTCTCTTTTTAAAATTAAACTCTGTGGTTTATAGTTTGTTTGTAAACCAGAGCCCTTAAATATATCATTTAGCTGTCAGGTAACTTCAATTCTGCGGTTTATATTTTCTAGATTCTCTGTGGTGTAGCGGGGACTTCAGCCATACAAGCGCCCTAGCGTATATCCTTAATTGGTGGTATTGAATTAATTTAAATTAATTAAAGGGTAAGTCATGTCAGGACAGCCCAGCCCTGTGTTATGCTCCACGTGCACTATGTGGGAATTCAGGGACGCTGCCGGTGTCCCTGGCGATCAGGTGTGGTGGAATTGCATCCAGCTGCAGCTACTAGCAGACCACATTGAGGCACTGGAGCTGCGGATGGATGAGTTTTGGAGCATTCGTGATGCTGAGAAGGTCGTGGATAACACGTTTAGTGCATTGGTCACACCGCAGGTAAGGGCTGCACAGGCAGAAGGTAAATGGGTGACCATCAGGCGGAGCAGTAGAAGCAGGCAGGTAGTGCAGGGGACCCCTGTGGACATCCCGCTCTCAAACAGGTATAACGCTTTGGATACTGTTGAGGGGGATGACTTACCAGGGGAAGGCAGCAGCAGCCAACTTCCTGGCACCAGGGCTGCTTCTGCTGCTCAGGAAGGGAGGAAAAAGAGTGGGAGAGCAATAGTGAAATGGAATTCTATCGTAAGGGGGACAGATAGGCGTTTCTGTGGCCGTAGACGTGACTCCAGGATGGTTTGTTGCCTCCCTGGTGCCAGGGTCATGGATGTCACTGAACGGCTGCAGGGCATTCTAAAGGGGGAGAGTGAACAGTCAGAGGTCGTGGTGCACATTGGGATCAACGACATCGGTAGGAAGAGTGATGAGCGCCTGCAGCAAGTATTTAGGGAGCTAGGTAGCAGATTAAAGAGCAGGACCTCAAAGGTTGTAATCTCACGGTGCCACGTGCTAGTGAGTATAGGAATAGGAGGATAATAGGAGATGAATGCGTGGCTAAAGGGTTGGTGCAGGAGGGAGGGCTTTAGTTTCCTGGATCACTGGGTCTGCTTCTGGGGAAGGTGGGATTTGGGGAACGTGGGACTTGTACAATTCGGACTGGTTGCACCTGAACCAGAAAGGGACACATATCCCTGAGGGGACGTTTGCAAGCACTGTTTGGGGGGGGGGGTTTAAACTAACTTGGCAGGGCAATGGGATACAGAGTGGAGCTATAAAAGGGGGTGAGGTACAGCCAAATATAGAGGAAAGAACAAGTCAGCTTGGAAGGCAGAGCAAATATGTAACGGCACAAGGGAGTAGGGCAAGGCTGGATGGCATTTATTTTAAGGTAAGGAGTCTTGCGAATAAAGTGGATGAACTGATAGTGTTGATGAACACATGGGAGTATGATATAGTTGTAATCACGGAGACATGGTTGAGGGAGGTGCAAGACTGGCAGCTATATATTCTGGGGTATAGAATCTTCAGGCGAGGCAGAGGGGGTTAAAAGAGGAGGGGGTGTCGCAATATTCATTAAGGAGTCAATTACTGCTGTAAGGAGGGATGATATATTAACAGGTTCCTCTAATGAGGCCATATGGATAGAACATAAAAACGAAAAGGGGGCAAGCACTTTGCTGGGAGTGTACCAAAAGCCTCCAAACAGTCAGGGGGAGATAGAGGAACAGATATGTAGGCAAATCTCAGAGAAGTGTGCAAATAATAGGGTAAAAATAGTGGGGGATTTCAACTTCCCCAAAATTAACTGGGATAGTCAGAGTGTGAAAGGCTTAGAGGGTGCAGAATTCTTGAAGTGCATGCAGGAGAGCGTTTTGAGCCAGCATGTAGAAAGTCCTACAAGAGAGGGGGCGGTACTGGACCTAATTCTAGGGAATGTGGCCGGGCAAGTGGTAGAAGTGTTAATAGGTGAGCACTTTGGTGACAGAGACCATAACTCGGTGAGATTTAAGGTAATCATGGAAAAGGACAGAGATGGACCAGAAATAAAGGTTCTAAATTGGGGGAAGGCCGATTTTAATATGACAAGACAGGATCTGGCCAAAGTGGACTGGGATCAGCTACTTGTAGGAAAATCCACATCGGAGCAATAGGAGTCGTTCAGAAAGGAAATTGAGAGAGTACAATGGCAACATGTTCCCGTAAAGGTCAAGGGTGGGACCAACAAACCCAGGGAAACTTGGATGTCAAGGGATATACGAGAAAGCATTAGAAAAAAAGGGGGGCTTTTGGCAGATACAGAGGACTAAAGACAGAGGAAGCCCTAGAGGAGTATAAAAAGTGCAGGGGGATAATTAAGAAAGAAATTAGGAGAGCGAGGAGAGGCCATGAAATAACACTGGCGAGCAAAATAAAGGAAAATCCTAAGGTGTTTTATATGTATATTAAGGGCAAGAGGATAACTAGGGAAATGTAGGGCCCATTAGGGACCGAAGTGGCAATCTGCGTGTGGAGCCAGAAGATGTAGGTGGGGTTTAAATGAAGTTTTTGCTTCTGTGTTCACTATGGAGAAGGACGATGTAAACATAGAAATCGGGCAGGGGGACTGTGATATACTTGAACATATTAGCATCGAGAGGGAGGAGGTACAAGCGGTTTTAGCAGGCTTAAAGGTGGATAAATCCCCAGGCCCGGACGAGATGTATCCCAGGCTGCTGCGTGAGGCAAAGGAGGAGATTGCAGGGGCTCTGACACAAATTTTCAGAAGCCCTCTGGCCACAGGGAATGTGCCAGAGGACTGGAGAACAGCTAACGTCGTAACATTATTCAAGGAGGGTAGTAGGGATAAACAAGGGAATTACAGGCCAGTGAGCCGAACATCAGTGGTATTGAAATTATTGGAAAAAATTCTGAGGGACAGAATTAGTCTCCACTTGGAGAGGCAAGGATTAATCAGGGTTAGTCAGCATGGCTTTGTCAATGGAAGATCATGTCTGACCAATTTGATTGAATTTTTCGAGGGGATGACTAGGTGTGTGGATGAGGGTAGTGCAGTGGATGTGGTATGCATGGATTTCAGCAAGGCTTTCGATAAAGTCCCGCATAGGTGACTGGTCAAGAAGGCAAGTGCCCATGGGATGCCGGGTGCCTTGGCACATTGGATCCAAAACTGGCTTAGTGGCACAAGGCAGAGGGTGATGGTCGAAGGTTGTTTTTGTGACTGGAAGCATTTGTCCAGTGGGGTAACGCAGGGATCGGTGCTGGGGCCCTTGCTGTTTGTGGTCTACATTAATGATTTGGATGTGAATTTAAAAGGTATGATCAGTAAGTTCGCAGATGACACGAAAATTGGTGGGGTGGTAAATAGCGAGGAGGGTAGCCTCAGTCTGCAGGATGATATAGATGGGTTGGTCAGATTCGCATAAGAGTGGCAAATGGAATTTAACCCTGAAAAGTGTGAGGTCATGCATTTTGGAACGACTAACAAGGCAAAGGAATACACAATGAATGGTAGGACCCTAGGCAGGACAGAGGATCAGATGGACCTGGTGTGCATGTACATAGATCACTGAAGGCAGCAGAACAGGTGGATAAGATGGTTAAAAAGGCATATGGGATACTTGCCTTCATTAGCCGAGGCATAGAATATAAGAGCAGGGAGGTTATGATGGAGCTGTACAAAACGGTAGTTAGACCACAGCTGGAATACTGTGTGCAGTTCTGGTCGCCACACTACAGGAAGGATGTGATTGCGTTGGATAGGGTGCAGAGGAGACTCACCAGGATGTTACCTGGGCTGGAGCGCTTCAGCTATGAAGAAAGACTGGACAGGCTGGCGTTGTTTTCCTTGGAGCAGAGAAAGCTGAGGGGGGACCAGATTGAGGTGTACAAAATTATGAGGGGCATAGATAGTGTAGATAGAAAGGAAGTTTTCCCTTAGTAAAAGGGTCAATAACACGGGGGCATAGATTCAAGGTAAGGGGCAGGAGGTTTAGAGGGGATTTGAGGAAGAACTTTTTCACCCAGAGGGTGGTTGGAATCTGGAACTCACTACCTGAAAGGGTGGTAGAGGCAGGAACCCTCACAACATTCAAGAAGCATTTGGATGAGCACTTGAAATGCCATAGCATACACGGCTACGGACCAAATGCTGGAAAATGGGATTAGATTAGACAGGGCTTGATGGCGGCGCAGATGCGATGGGCCACAGGGCCTCTTTCTGTGCTGTATAACACTATGACTCTATGACTTAAGTGTCCATATACATAGGCCATTAAAAGGTCAGGGACAGGTACAAAAATTATTTAAAAGTACTAATGGAATGCTGGACTTTAGTTCAAGTGGACGAGAATACAAGGGGTTGTAAGTCATGCTACAGCTATACAAAGCCCAGGTTAGAACACACATGAAATACTGTGCTCAGTTCTGGGCAGCACAACTTAGGAAGGATATATAGGCTTTGGGCAGAGTGCAGTGTAGCTTTACTAGAATGACACCTGAACTCCAAGGGTTACTTTATTTCCAATAGATAAAATATTTCCACTGATTAGGGAGTCTGGGACGAGGGTACATAGACTAAAAATAGAGCCAGACCTTTCAGGAATGAAGTTAAGAAACACTTCTACACATA
This sequence comes from Somniosus microcephalus, assembly GCF_052327205.1. NCBI lineage: Eukaryota > Metazoa > Chordata > Chondrichthyes > Squaliformes > Somniosidae > Somniosus > Somniosus microcephalus. The sequence goes on along the minus strand of NW_028225183.1, from coordinate 17,340,590 downwards.
AAGGTTGGTAGCAGTGTGGAACTCTCATATACAATCGGCAGTTGATGCTAGGTCAATAGTTAATCTTAAATCTGGAATTGATCGTTTCCTGTTAACCATAGATATTAAGGAATATGGGGTAAAGGCAGATATATGGAGTGAGGTCACAGAGCAGCAATGATCTCAATGAACGGCGGAATAGGCTCCATGCGCTAAATGGCCTTCAGCTGTTCTTATGTTCCTGGAGTGAAAACGCTAAGCGTTGACTTAAGAGAGACATTCAACATTATGAAGGGTTTTGATGGAGCAATTTGGGACCCTCTGCCAAGTGGGTGAGTAAACAGAGGTCACTGATTTAAGTTACTTTGCCAACGAAGTAGAGAGGAAAGGTGGAGCAATATTTTAAGAGTAACTTTAACATCTGTAACACAGAACCTGAGAGGATGGTGGGAGTAGATTACATCCAAACTTTCACAACGCGAATTTGAAGATGAATAATTTGCACGATTGAGGGGAAAAGATGGGCGTTGTGATTACATTGGACAGCTGTCTCAAAGAGCTGGCCCAGGCACAACCGGCCGAATGGCCCCTTCTGTGCTGTACGATTTTCTGTTTGTATGATTCTGTCATCAAGCGAAATAAAAAAAGGATTGATATGGATGCTCTGCATTTTCCCGCCAACAGATGACGCTAATTCACATGTTAGGCATCTAAAGTTGCAACCAAATGCTGGGATATCTCGTCAAAATGATTGGAAAGGCAGCTCTGTTATTTTACTCTTTGTGTCATGCGATCATCAGTGCAGTAAATAAAAGAAATGTGTTAACCTTTGCTCACTGGGATTCAGTCTCTCGTCTCTGAGTCAGGCGATTGCCCTATTGAGCCCCATTCTTAACAGTGTATTTCATAATCTAGGCCGACATCCCAGTGCAATGCTGAGGGAGTTCAGCACTGTGTGAGATACCATCCTTGGATGAGATGTTCAACCGGGGTCCTTTCTGCCCTCACCGAACAATGTAAAGATTCCTTGGTCGTTTCGGAAGTGCAAAGAAGATTCTAGGATGTGATATAATGAGTGTCACAGAGCTACCACAGTGGTTTTGGTGGGACAGCTGGTGCAATGTGTAGGCATGTCGGGAGGACTCAGCGTGGTTCAAGATGTTGCCATTGTGAGCCAAGTCTCAGGCACTAACAAAGAACTGGACATCCACGTGGTTGATTGTGGGCTGCGTTGATCGATTGACATTGACAGAGAATTCACACTTTATACATATACATATCTGTAATGTGAGCCTTCATTCGGGATGGAAATTGGTAGAGCTGCTGGTTGATTCATTGCAGAATCCAAGGGTATATTGGGGGATTATTTGACTGGAATGGATATATCGATTGTTAGATTAGGCCTCAGCAGGAACGATGCGTGGGGATCAGTAACAGAGTACAAGCGGGAGTTGTTGTTGCTGCTTGTATGAAACGATTGACAGAACTCGCGATGGGCTTTTAGGAGACTGCTAGGAGAGGCACAGAGGGTCACTATGGACCTATTCACGAATAATTCAAGCTTGGAAATGCAGGAGAGTGGGAGGCCAGAGAATTAGTGAAGTGTTGGGTTAATGGCAGTTGAAGGTGCAGGGTTAAGTACCAAAGAGGGAAAGACAGAAAAGAGAGAATCAGTAAAAGAGATATGGGCCTGGTGGAATATTGATTATTGATTAAATCCAGCCTATATCTGACTCATGCCAGATGTTGGGATTTGGGTTGTCAACAGAAGGACCCATTGGTTAGGTCCAAATAAGTTATCGTGATATTAAGTAGAGCATTTGTCCAGTAAAGCAGTTGGAATTAAAGGCAAGCTATTGACTTTGCTAGGGAATTGATTACAATTCAGGACATAGAGAGGAGGGATAATGGGCATGAAATCCAAATGGCAGGATATGACAAGTGGTGTCCCCAGAATTCTGCAGTGCGGCCTCATGTTTAAACTGCATTGATCTGTACGTTACAGGAATGGATAAAGACCCAGGATTCCAAGTTTAGTGACGCCACTGAGTTCAGAGGCACTATAAATTCTGGAGATAGCAGCAGAATGTTGCGAATGTTAACTGCGATGTTAAGCAAGTTGGGGGAAATCTCTGGTTGTTTGAGTCCAGTGTCATCCAATAAGCACCTTAACAGGATATCTTTTCCACCTGGAATGATGTGCGCACTATTGTATCACAAAGCAGCATAAAGACATAGAATGAAACGAATAGCAATAGGCCATTCAGCCCCACGAGCATGTTCCTGCATTCAATTCGATCCTGCATGATCAGTGTCCTAACTCCATCTAGCCATCTTGGTTCCTGAAATCTTAACACCCATGCTTAACAAAAATAGATCAATCTCAGTTTTGCAATTTTTAATTGATCGAGTCCCAACTGATTTTTGATGAGGAGTTCAAGCTTTCCACCAGCATTTGTGTAAGGAAGTGCTTCTGGATATAAACCTTGAAGGGGCTTGCTCTAATGTTAAGGTTATGCTTTCTTGCCCTGGATTCTCCTGTCAGAGCAAACATCCTTTCTGCCTGCCAGATAAAATACTTGAATCAGCTTAAACATCTCAATTATGTCACCTCTGAATCTTCTATGCTCAATGGAATTTCTGCCTCGTCTATGGAGCCTGTCATCATAATTTAACCCTTTTAGCTCCTGTATCATTCTGCTGAATCTGCGCTGCTCCCCGTCCAAGGCCAATATAACCTTCCTGAGGTGCGATGCACAGAACGGAATACAGTTTCTCCAGACAAGGTCTAACCAGAGCCCTGTACGGCTGCAACTTAACTTCCATCGCTTTGTATTCCAGCTCTTTTTAATCAGGGCGAACAATCAATTAAAACGTTTAATCATATTCCGAAATGCACACGAGATTTTAGACATTTCTCTACTTTGACCTGTAAATCACTCCACTCATTCACTTTTCCTAACTTGTCACCAATGAGAAAATAAACGGATCTACTTTTTTGTGTCCAAAGTGGAAGAGCTCACACTTGTTCACTTTAAATTCAATCTGCAGGAGTTTTCACTCTCCCCACAATCTATTAATGTTCCTTTACAACTTTGTGCTCACGTGTGCATTATTTACTGTGCCAAGTAACTTCGTTTCGCCAGCATACTTAGATATACGGCTCCGCATTCCTGCATCCAAGTCAGTTATAATTATAATGAAAAGCCAAGACCTCAGTACAGAGCCCCGGGGGACACCATTAGTCATATGCTGCCAATTTGAGTGCAATGCCATTATCCCTGAAATGTCTCCAACAAAATAACCATTTCCCATGCAAGTCAATAAGTTTCCTTCTGTTGCATGCACAAGCCATTCCAATGCCTTCTGAAAGTCCAGAAAATTAACATGCATAGACAATCATTTATCGACCACGTCAGGTTCCTCCTCAAGAAGAGCAACTAATTTCGTTAGACGTGACTTACCATTTACAAATCCATGCTGGATCTCTCTGCTCAGTTCATGTCTTTTCAAATGCCCAGTCACTCTGTCCCTAATAATAGATTGTAGTGCATTGCCACAACTGACGGCAGACCAAGGAGTTTAATATTTCCTAGTTTAACGTTCCTTCCCCTTTAAATAATGTACTGACCCTGGCAAATTTTCAATCGAATGGGCCAATTCCGCAATAGAAAGTGTTTTGGAAGATCCGGAATAACATCAGCAATGTCCTCTCCTATTTATTTCAAACACCTCGTGTGGCATCCATCGATTCCTGGAAATTTGTCTATTTTTATATCATTAGCTTCTCCATCACAATTTACTTTACTTACATTGAATCTAGATCTTTCTCCTAAATTTATTTTAGTTTTCCTTGTATCTCTGACAGAAATTTCAGAAAACAGCAGTATCTGTTACCGTAGCTTCGAATTGACAGCTGCTGTGATGCAGACCTGTATTACCGCTATCTCTTTCACAACACGATTGGGTAGAGCAGTCAATTCAATTTACATACACATTTATTCAGCAGTTTGAACATTAGTTGCTCAATTTCGTTATTTTAGAGAAAAAGGTAGACACTCACCTTGAGAAACGATCCGCCGAACCCCAGTAATCACTAATAAGAGAAGATATGTATTAGTTATTCAAACGCCAACACATTTTAATGTTGAATATGCAGACTCACTGCCGTGCATTGTTCCATTGACCTTTCACAGCGTGATTGAGTTGGTGAAATTCTGGCCCGTTTTATTCATCTCCTAATCCAGAAGATGAACAAATAATGTAGGCAGACACTAAATACAGAGAGTTAGAGAATCACTCTACATTTTGTGTTTAAGTACTTCATAATTTCTTTCAAAATTAACTGGCACCAATTTTAATATCCTGCTCCATTGTTATCAATTCACCCTCCATAACTGAATAAATTCTCCTTTAAGACTCTCCTTAAAACCTACCTCTCCCAGACAAGCTTTTGCTCACCTGCCCTAATACCACCTTGTATGGCTCCGTGAAAATGTTGATTTTTTATAACACTGCTGTGACGTGCCTTGGGACATTTTATAATGTTATAGGCGCTATATAAATATAAGTTGCTGTTGTTGTTCTTGTAGATAGTGACAGAATATGTTTATAAAGGAAACACGTGGTTTTAGCGCAACAACTCTTCACCGCGGGTAAACAGGAAGTTAACCCTTGACAGTAACAAAAGTGCGTCAGAACCAAGAATCTCTTCAAACATATTGAATGAAAATACATTGCGGCAGTCTTTCTGATACATTGAAATGGCATAATTAATTCAAATCTCAAATCCCACCACAATTACATTCATAAAGCTACTGATTTGGTCAGTACAGGAGGAGGTTATTCAGCCATCGTGCCTTTGCTGGCTTATAGAAGGTGCTATACAATTAGTCTCTCCCATCTGCTTTTTCTTCATAGCCCTGTATTTTTTCATTTTCAAGTATTTGTCCGGTTCCCTTTAGAAAGTTTCAATTAGAGATGCAGCAACAGACTGATTCTGAGGCGTTTAGTTATTAATAAAATTGAATACAATTCTCTACAAATATAGGGAGAGGAAAAGGAATTTACATTCAGTGACGAATGTTAAGAGAAGATCTGATGGAGGAGATCAAAATAATGCTGGGTTTTATTCAGGTATATTGTTCTACTGGTTGGTGAGGCGGTAAATGGAGGACTGAAATATTAACCAAAATAACAAAGGCAGAAGTTGTGAGAGTGTGTAATGCAGCAATAAAATAGGACCTGGCTTTCCTTCATGGAATCCATGATTTAAGGGAAATAGATCCGAACCATTAAATAAAGTTGGGAAGATATTTGTGGAAAGGGGGATTGTTAGATGTTTGATATTTAATGCAGAAAAGTATGAAGTGGTGCATTTTGAAAGGAATAAGGAGGATAGGCAATATGAGCTTCAATATCAAATTGCACAGAGGATGCATGAGCAGAGCCCTGGCGGTTCACATACACAATTGTCCAAAGGTCTTCGTTGAAGATTAAGGTTTAAATGCTGAGAACAACGAGCATCTGCAGCACTATCATTATTGAAGGACATTAGTCTCCAACCACTGTGGAGATCTATATATCAGTGATATGGAAAACTCGAACACACTGAAGGAGCAAATGCAATCTAACTTATTAATACCGAATGGTGTTTGAATTCACTAGGCACTGGGGCTCTTTCAATTTTTTTTAGCAGAGTCTCATATATCATGATGCAGCTGTCATCTGGATGGAAGAAGGAAGAGAAATCAAAACTGATTAAAAAGTATCTAAAGATATCTCAGGCTGCAGTTAACATTGAAAGCAAATGCTATAATGCATGCCTGTGGTTTCATCTCAGAAAGTCATGGTAACCATTTGCAAATCTCTGGGTGGGCCTCAGCTGGAGTCTTGTGTCCCAATTCAGACATTACACTTTAGGAAGGATGCCAAGGCCTTTGGAATGGTAAAGATACCAGGATGATACTATGGGTCACGGACTTCGATTCTGGGGAGAGAAGAGAATGTTAAGGGGATCTGTAATAGTGGTATTATAAATCATGAGGAGTTTTGATAGAGTAATTCGCTACAGAGAATTACATAGAATATACAGCACTGAAATATGACATTCGGTCCATCGATTTGGTCTGGTGTTTACACGCCACATGAGTCTGGTCCCATTCCGTCTACTTCATATCAGCTTGTCAGCCTATTTTCTATTGCTTTTTCTCTAATGTAACCGTCCAATTTCCTTTTGAAGGCATCTCAGCTCAAGTCAGTGGTAACCGGATGTGAACAATTTAAAAGAATTGGCAAAAACACGAGAAGCGAAACGAGGAGACTTATTTTACACAAAGGGTTGTTAAGATCTGGAATGCACAATTGACTGTGAGCTGGATTCAGATTCCACAGGAGGTTCAAAAGGTAACTGTACATGTATTGAAAAGTAATCATTAACAGGGTTGTGACTAAAATGCTCGGGTGTGGGACTACGTTGAGCAGCTCTTTAGAATTGCCTGTACAGGCATGATGGGCCAAATGGCGTCCTTCAGTGGTCTAAGCGTCTATTAATTAGTTAAATGAGTTCTTTCGGCATGTCCGTTTGCAAATAAATGCAATAATCCACGGCAAGTTTCAAGATGTGCCCTTGCGCGGAGTGACAAAAGAACTCGTGAAAATATGGTCAAATTCAGAAAAGATCAATTTTTGACTAAATAAATCCATTACTGTAACAAAAGTAAAGCAGCATGAGTGGAGTGTGTGTGCAAACACTGAAAATCTTTGCTGGTAACCACCTGCTGTCATACCATGAAACAGAAAGGCAATGCAAGCGGCGGTGCTCCATTTTGGAATGGCTGGAGGCATTAATGGTGGGATTTGAGATTGAACATGACGTGTTCTTTGATGGTCATTAGTCCCCGCCTATCTCTGACATTGACAAACCTAGTTTACTGAATGAGGAAGTGGAGTTAAAGTAATGTCCTAGATCTGAACGCTGCCTGAATTCCTTACCAGAGTGGTTTAGTGGTACAGACAGTGCACACAGGCTCAGAAATATCACAAAGCGACTGAAATTGCAATTCAAACTTGGAAACTGACAGAAAAGTACGCAAAACACTGAAAATGGTCAGTATTAAAGAGAACAGTAACAGCAGTTTCATAAAGGATGCGAGCGGTTTAAATTCGAAGGAGCTTCACTTAAACAAAGAGGAACTTAGCTGCTAACAGAAAGAACAGTTTCTCAGAACCAACGGACTAGCTATAAATATATTTACTAAAATGTACACTGACTGTGTTACAAATGTTCTCATCCAGTTTCTCTCTCCAAATCTCCTGAAGATGCTGATTTTCGAATGCCGCTCTCCAATAGCCCAACGCATTATCTGTTCATGTTTGAGTGCAGATACTGAGTGGTTTGCTTGACATGAGGGTTGTTGCCCTGCTGCAGGCTATGCGAGATAATACCAGTGTTTAACCCCGATTTATTTCCCCTCTTTTCCTTTTGGGTATTGTGCAGGTTTCAATTGCATTCAATCCAAACAGTACAGCCGAAATGGCTTGGTTCTGAGTCCGACTGAACGGCGCCCTCATACTGCGCATCCTCACTTACTAGCATGCAACAGATATCAAAGAGCTATTTCATGATCATTGACCGAGGGTTCCTTCAGTGGCCTCGGAGCACTGAGCTGAACGGTAGTGCCAGTACCTCAGCAAGGAGCGGATGTTGATCATTCGGTCTTCCTTTGATGTACTGTTTAGCTGTGCACTGCAGGCACTAACTGAGCGATCAGGAGACCAATATACTCCACTATTCTCCTGATTAAATGCACTATTCTCGAAATCCAGTACAGTAACATAATTAACAGAGCGTTTCTAATCGGAGAGACGATCATTTAGTTCAACTTATCCAATCAGAAATTGAGGAGGCACTTCTTTACCAAGAGAGTGGTCAGAAAATGGAACACGCTTTCACGTGGAGCAGTTGAGGCTGATAACGTAGAAGCATTTAAGTTGAAACTAGCTGGTAACATGAAGGAGAAAGGAGTTGGAGGATATTCTGATAGTGTCAGATGCATTTGCGTGGGAGGAGGCTGATCCAGAGTGTAAACAACGGCATAGACCTGTTGGGGTTAATGGCCTGCTTCTGTTTTGTAAATTCCATTTCATTCTATTGAAGTTCAGGGTGAAGTTCACAGTGACAGCAAATACTTTAAACTGGAGCGTATGGTTTCAGCTCAGAATCACTTCACCTCGGACAGAGGGTAATTTAACCCTGTTAGTAAGAATAGTGCATCAGAACCAAGAATGTGTTTAGACACATTGAAGGAAATACATTGTGGCAATTTTTCCTATACACTTTCAACCAAACAATTAATTATTTCGTGGATAAACCATCATCATGTGTGGTGCTGTAGCAGACTGAAACTCCGTATTTTCATTTATTAGATGGTCAGCTGTTTACTCAGAATAAGTTCAAGGCCAAGGTGGTGCGTTTCACAGGACATTAAAAGAGGAAAAGCATATGTGGGGATAGGAGAGATATTGGGGAAAGACACAGTATCAGATCTCGGAGAGGGAGGAGCCTCACAGGAGTTTGAACATTGTGACCTGGAGAATTCTGGAATGTAGCAGAGGCATCTTTACGGATAGTTCTACTCTTAGTGAATTCGGTTATGCTGAGAGAATAGAGATGCTGGCATTGTTGTCTTTAGAGCATTGAGGTTTAAGCAGAGAGTCGCCAGATTGGTTCCAGGGCTGAACAACTTCAGATATGTGGAGAATCTGGAGAAACAATGATTTTTTTCTCCTTAGAGCAGAGAAGGTTAAGGGCTGATTTCCTTTAATATACTGGGAATGAGTGACACCAGTTACGTGGAGAGACTAGAGAAGATGCAATTGCTCTCCTTGGAGCAGAGACGGTTAAGTGGAGATTCGCCAGTAATATACCGGGGAAGGGACTTCAGCTATGAGGAGAGATGAGGAAAGCTGTGGTTGTTCAGGTGCAATCTGCATGGAACGACGAAGATAATTCATATAGCGATAAGCAAAGAATGTGAAAAAAGTTCAGGCTGAAGTTACCATAGACAGAAAATGCTTACAATGGAAACCTGTGGTTTCAGCTCAGAATCGATTCCCCTCTTACAATGAGGAATTTACACCTGACAGTAAGAGCAGGGCATCAGAACCAAGAAAGACTGAGGCTAAAAATATTGAATTAAACTGCATTGTGGAAATCTCTCTGATAAGTGTTAAGCCGTACAATTAATTCATTATTTGAATATCACAACAGTTAGAATCATAAAATTATGGAACCTTAGAGCAGAGAAGGAGGCCCCTGTGTCCAACCTGCCTGTGGCGGCTCTTTCAAAGACTAATCCAATTAAGACCTTTCATCGGTTTTTTCCACATAGACCAGTAAGTTTTTTCTGTTCAAGCATCTACCCAATTTCCTTTAGACAGTTAGAATTAGAGCTGCAATATCAGATTGATTCTCAGACATTCATTTATTAATATATAATTGGATTCAATCTCTTAAAATACATGAGATAATAATATACTAGATTCCACCTAGCATCTCCTAAACTATAAATTAGGGGCGTGCTCACACACACAATGTGAGAAAAGGAGCATACAAACAACCACTTAGCCTAGGATTGTGCTGCAAATGTAACTGTGCCTTGAAATCAATGCCGTTTGTTTCAGAGATATAAAAATAAATTGTGTAAACGTCATTGAAACTACAACTTTAGTGCCCCTTTGCTGTAAAATGAAACCCATGTGTTTTAAATGTCTTTTATCTGAACAGTAAGTCTGCTTAGAGCACGGTTGGAAATGTAGTAAACTTGAAATTGTAGTAATCAGTGACGAGGATAGTAGCCGACTTCAGGAGGTCTGAGCCAGGCTGGTGAAATGGGCAGACACATGTCTGGTGACATTTAAAGCAGAAAACTGTAAAGTGATGATCTTTGGGAAGACGAATGAGAAGAGAAAATATTTAAAAAATTATAAAATATTACAGGTCATTTAGGAACAGAGTGCACATAAGCAAGAGACCTTGGTCGTTAGGTTTAAACATACTTTAAGATCTGTGCCATTTAAAGTAGAAGCAGAAAGTACAAAAGGAAAGAGCTTTGCTATATCTTTCTAGACTCAGCTGGAACATTGTGTCCCATTCTGGGCACCACACTTTAGGAAGGATGTCAGGGCCTTGTAAAGAGTGCCAAGGAAATTTACCAGAATGGTACAAGTGATAAGGGAATCCAGGTATGTAGAAAGACTAGAGATGCTGTGATAGCTCCCTTATGGCAGAGAAGTGTAAGATTTACCATATTGATTCCAGAGATGGTGAACCTCAGTTATGTGGAGCGACTGGAGAAGCTGGGTTTGTTTTCTTTGGTAGAAACAAAAAATGTGCCGATAAGGATGAAAAATGGGGCTTCAGCAGCTAGAGTGCCTGGCTGACAAAGGGAATAGATGTTAAACTAAACAGAAACAGGAAACTTATGACAAATATCAAGTGCAGAACACAGCAGAACACATGGAAGAATCCGCAGATTGCAGGCACAAATTGCAAAGTATATAAGTAGGGTAACGAGAGTTCCTGAAAACAGATTAGTCGGTCACATGATAGGGAGTACAACGATCTTTTACAAATAGAAACTGAAAGGATAGTTAATGCAAAAATCTTTTTTGTGGAGACAGAGAGCATTACTGAGGTACTGGATGAGTATTTTGCATCTGTCTTCACAGAAGAAGAGGTTGAAGTTACTTGCACAGAAATTGGCGCCGGGGGCTTCCCGCGGGTGCAAGGCCCCGACCTACACTTACTTAGCACGCCGACAGTTGAAGCCTGGCCCTGCGTGGAATTCCTGTCAGTGGCCCGGTTCAGCTCCCGGTGCGCTGTGCTTGCGTGATCAAGTGTCGTAGTTAGTTCGATGGGCCGGCTGGGATCACGTGAGCACTGGGCAACCAATCGGAGGTCGCAAAAGTTCATTCATGAGTTTGATGGTAAGAATTGTCAAACTCCTGAAAACTCCAGGCGCCCAAAACAGTACTTAAACTTCAAATAATAGTTAAAAAAAATCCCACTAATAAAATGAACTATTAATAAGTGTAAAAATCTATTTTAACTAATTATTCAAATTTTTGAAAAAAATAATTTTTTAACAAATCGGGTCTAAAAATACACTTAACTTACTGGAAATTCTTTAAAAATAAAAAAACTGTGGGAAAACATTTCTAACTTTAATTAATAGACCATTTACCTTTTAAAACAAAGTCCTTACATTTTTTTTCCCGCGTAAAAACCGGAGGCCTTCATGCACAGGCAAAGCTTTAAAAAAGAAGGAATTTCAGCGCGCACGCGCAGACTCCTGCGCGCACATGTTCGACCTCTGAACCCCTTGGTTTAGAGGAAAGGAAATGCCGGTTTTCCATGCATGCGCTGTGCATGCTGAAAACTGGCACTTCCATCGGGCCCACGCGTGAGTACCCCGTCCGGACCTGAATTACTGGGCCATTGTTGCAGTTGAGGAGCGGGTGTTTATATATAGAATAGTATAAAAATAGATAGAAAGGAGGTGCTAAATATTCTGGAAACACACAAAGATAACAAGTCACCCAGCCCTTATGGGATGCATCCTACATTGCTGAGGGAAGCTATGGTGAAGATAGCAGAAGTCGTGACCATAATCTTGCCATCCTCCTTGGGAATGGGAGTGTTGCCAGAGGAATGAATGATTGCAAATATAAAAATTCTGTTCAATAACGGGGAGAGCGATAAACCTGGTAACTCCAGGCTAATCAATCTACCTTCGGTAGTGGGAAAACTTTTGGAAAACACAATCATTGACAACATTATATCTCAATTAGAAGAAGATGATTTAATAAAGGATAGGCAGCTGTCCCTTATTGAAGTATGCTATTCAAGTATAATCGTGGTTCCCTGACCTGATTGAGTTATTTGATGAAGTCTAAATGAGTGTAGAAGAATATAGTGCTGTAGATGTTCTATACCTGGAATTTCAATAATGTATCACATAACAGACTCACTAGAAAAGCAGAAACACGTTGTATTAAAGGCACAGTGTGGAATTGTGTTCTTGAATGCCTAAGGGATAGGAGGCAGAGCGTAGCGGTGAACTGATGTCGCTCTGACCATGTGGAACTATGCAGTGGTGTACACTTGTGGTCGGTGGTAAGACCATTAATCTGCCTGTTATGCATAAATTACCTCGACTTGTAGATAAGGGGTAAAATTTCGAATATTGCGTTTGATGCTGAATTTGGCATGGTTGTAAGTAGTGAGCAGGATTGCAATGACTTCAGGCGGGCATATTCAGTGTGGTGGAATGGGCAGACCTGTGCCAGATGCAATTTACTGTGGCTAACTGTGCAGTAAATTGGGAGAAACACCATGGAGAGGCACTATAATTTAAATGAGACTATTTTCAGGGAGCAAAACAGCAGATGGAACTTGGGGTACATACTCTCAAATCATTGAAGGTGATAGGGCAAGTTGTTACTGCAATGAAAATGTGTATTGCATGATTGGCTTCGAAAAAAGAGGCACCAAATACATGATCAAGGAAATAATTATAAATATTTAAAAATCGCTGCTTTGACCTCAGCTGGAGTATTGTGTACAATTATAAGCACCACACCTTAGGAACGTTGTCAACTCCTTTGGGCGGGTACAGAGAAGATGTCCCGGATATTATTGGGATGGGGGACATCAATTGGAGAAGCAGCAATTGGACTTCTTACAACAAAACATGCTAATCGCAGACCAAATCGAGGTATCCCCATTAATGTGGGGTTTTGATAGAGCAACTGGCGATAAGCTGTTTTCTCTTGCACGTTGCTCGGCAACCAAAGATCTAAGATTTCAAAATGGCAGAGGGTAGATGCGGTGAAATAATTTGACACAGAGGGTTGTTAAGATCTGGAACACACCACCTGAAAGGGTGTTGCAATCAGATTCCATCAGAGCTTTCATAAGGCCATTGGACATATACTTGAAGCGCACCAATTTGCATGGTTATGGGTTGAAAGCTCGAGACTGGGGCTAAATTGGAACGCTCTTTCAAAGAGCCGACACAGCCACGAGGGGCCGAGTGGCCTCCTTCTGCACTTTAAAATTCCATGATTCTCATTAAATAGGGTGTATTGAGCTGGCCGTTGATAAACAATTCCAATAATCCATCTATAATAGCAATATACTGCAGATGCTGGAAACCTGGAACAACAACAAAAAATGCTGGAAATACTTAGCAGGCCAGGCAGCATCCGTGGTGGGAGAGAAACAGAGTTAACGTTTCAGGTCTGGGACCCTTCATCAGAACTGGAAAAAGCTGAAAATGTAACAGATATTAAGCAGGTGCAGAGATTGGGGGGCGGGATTAGGAGGGGAGGAAGGAATTGAAAGAACATATTGTGAAAATGTTGGAAATGGGAATGGCAATTTCATAATGCATGAAAAATGGGGGCAGGCATTATTATCTGAAATTGTTGAACTCGATATTGAGTCCGGAATGCCGTAAAGTGCCTAATCGAAAGACGAGGTGCTGTTCCTCGAGCTTACGTATAGCTTCATTGGAACAATGTAATAGGCCGAGAACAGAGAGATCAGAGTTGGAGCGAAGTAGAGAATTAAAGTGACAGGCGACCAGAAGCTCAGGGTCATCCTTATGGCCTGAATGGAGGTGTTCCACAAAATGGACGCCCAATCTGCGCTTGTTCTCCCCAGTGTAGAGGAGACCACATCGAGAGCAGCGACTACAGTATATTAAATTGCAAGAAATACAAGTAAATCGCTGCTTCACCTGGAAGGGGTGTTTGGTGCCCTGGACAGTGGGAAGGAAGGAGGTAAAAGTGTATGTGTTGCATCTCCTGTGCTTGCACGGGAAGGTGCCAGGTGAGGGAGAATGGCTGTTGGGGCTGAATGAGGAGTGAACCATTTCCTGGTCGGTTCGCCAAACAACAACAGCACCACCCTTATCAGGAGGCAAACACCCCTTCCAGGTGAAACAGCGATTTACTTGTACTTCTTGCAATTTAATATACTGGATTCGCTTCACATGATGCGATCTCCTCTACATTGGGGAGACCAAACGTAGATTGGGCGATCACTTTGCGGAACACCTCCGATCAGTCTGTAAGGGGGACCCTGATCTTCCGGTTGCCTGTCACTTTAATTCTCCGCTTCACTCCCACTCTGATCTCTCTGTCCTCGGCCTATTACATTGTTCCAATGAAGCTCAACGTAAGCTCGAGGAAAAGCACCTCATCTTTCGATTAGGCATTTTACAGCCTTCTGGACTCAAAATTGTGCACAACAATTTCAGATAATATACCCTGCCCCCATTTTTCATGCAGTATGATTTTGCCATTCCCATTTGCAACATTTTCACTGTATGCTCTTTCAATTCTTTCCTCCCCTCCTACCCCCCCCCCCGCCTCTGCACCTGCTTAATAGCTGTTACATTTCCAGCTTTTTCCAGTTCTGATGAAGGGTTCCAGAACTGAAAAATTAACTCTGTTTCTCTCTCCATGGATGCTGCCTGGCCTGCTGAGTATTTCCAGCATGTTCTGTTGTTTTTTCGAATAGTCCATCGCAAGTTATAAAATGTACCTTGGGCCTAATGACACAAACCAGCATTAAGTGATACTCTGAAACACATAAGAGCCATTTTGTGACTGACTGAACCCATCACTGAAAGATAAAGGAAATAATCATGATAGGGGTTGTGTGCAAAAATTGAACATCTTTACAGATCTCCACATGAGACCATAGCACGGAACGGATTGGCAACGCAAGCAGCAGAGCTTAGTTATTGAATAAATGGAGGCATTAATGGTGGGAGCTTAAGAGATAAATTTTGAGCACAAAAGGCAGCTGCAGCACTGTGTTTGTAGGAGGACATTAGTCTCCACCCACAGTGCAGATCTATATCTCAGTGAGATGCCCAGCTCTAGTATACTGAATGAGATAGTGTGCATAAAAATATTCCCAAATCTGAAAGCTGCCTGAATTATTCAGGAGAAATGTTTAGTGATACAGACAGTACACACAGGCTCACAAATCACTCAAAGCGCCTGAAATTGAAATGCAAGCTGGTACAGAGAAAGAACATTCCGGACATAAACTGAAAATGGTCAGTATTGAAGAGAACAGCAACAGCAGTTCGCTGTTACAGAGGAAGCGAGCCGTTTCAGTTCAACGGAGCTTCAGTTGAAAGAAAGAGGAACTAAGCTGCTAAAAGAAAGAGGTTTCAGAGAACCAACGGAATAGCTAAAAAATGTTGACTTGAATGTACATGGACTGTTCTAAAACTGTTCTCGTCCAGTTTCACTCTCCAAATCTCCTGAAGATGCTGATTTGCAAATGCCACCCTCCAATATCCCACCGCATTATCTGTTCATGTTTGAGTGCAGACACTGAGTGGGTTGCTTGACTTGAGTTTTTTTGCCCTGCCGGAGGCTATTCGAGTTAATGCAAGTGTCTAGCCGCGAATTAATTCCCTTCTTTTCCCCATGGCAATTGTGAAGGCTTCTATTGCACCCAATCCAATCAGTACAACTGAAATGACTGGGTGGTGAGCCCGGCTGAAATTCACCCTGCTATAACGCATCCTCACTTCCCAGCATGCAACCGATATCAAAGAGCTATATCACGACATTTGACCGAGGCTTCCTTCAGAGGCCTCGGAGCACTGAGCTGAATGGTAGCACCAGTACCTCCCCTTGATGGAGATCAGGGAACTCAGCAATGAGCGGATGTTGTTCATTGGCTCTTATTTTTATGTACTTCTTAGCTCTGCAATGCAGGCACTAACTGAACTATCGGGAGACCAATGTGCTCCACTATTCTTCTGATAAAAAACATTATTCTCCAAATCCAGTCCAGTAACATATTTATCTTGGCGTTTTAAATTTGAGACACGATCATTAAGTTCAACTTATCCAATCAGGAATTGAGGAGGTACTTCTTCACCAAGAGAGTGGTCAGGAATTGGAACATGGGAACACGTGGAGTAATTGAGGCTTATAACATAGAAGTAGTTAAGGTTAAACTAGTTGGTAACATGGGGTAGAAAGGAGTAGGAGGATGTGCTGATAATGTCAGATGAATTAGAGTGGGAGAAGGCTGGTCTGGTGTATACACAACGGCATAGACATGCTGGGGCGCATGGCCTGTTTGGGTTCTGTAAATTATATGTAATTCTATTGAAGTTCAGGCTGAAGTTCATAGTAACAGCAAATGCATTAAACCGGAGACTGTGGATTCCGCTCAGAAAAACATCACCTTGGACAGAGGGTAATTTAACCCTGATAGTTAGAATAGTGCATCAGAACCAAGAATGTGTTTACACACATTGAAAGAAATACATTGTGACAAGCTTTCCTCTACACTTTTAACCGTTTAATTAATTAATCTCCGTACTTTCATTCATTCGATGGTCAGCTGTTCATTAATAATAAAGTCAAGGCCAAGGCAGTGGGTTTCATAGGCAAACTAAACATGAGAAGCGCATGTGTGGGGATAGGAGAGATATTGGGGTAAGACTCAGAATCAGAGCTCGGAGAGGGCGGAGCCTCAGAGGAGTTTGAAGGATGTGACCAGGGGAATTCTGGGATGTAGCAGAGACATCTGAACAGATGGTCTTAATCTAAGTGACTTCGGTTATGTGGAGAGAAGCTGGGATTGTACTCCTCAGAGCAAAGAAATGTAAGCAGAGATTCGCCAAAATGTTACCAGGGCTGAACAACGTCAGATATGTGGAGAATCTAGAGAAGCAGGAATGTTTTTCTCCTTAGATCAGAGAAGGTTACGGGGTGAGTTACCTTTAATATACCGGGAATGAGTGACATCAGTTAGGGGAGAGACTGGGGAAGCTGAGATTGTTCGCCTTGGAGCAGAGAAAGTTAACAGGAGATTTACCAGTAATATACCAGGGAAAGGGACTTCAGTTATGAGGGGAGATGAGAGAATTTGCGGCTGTTCGGGTGCAATCTGCATGGAACAAAGAAAATAATTTAAACAGCGATAAGCAAAGAATGTGAAAATATTTCAGGCTGAAGTTACCATAGACAGAAAATGCTGACAACCGAAACCTGTGGTTTCAGCTCAGAATCGCTTCACCTCAGACAAGGAGGAATTTAATCCCTGACAGTAAGAGCAGGGCATCAGGACCAGGACTGAGGATAAACATATTGAATGGAAATACATTGTGGATATCTCTCTGATGAATGTTAAGCCGTACAAATAATTAATTATTTGAATATCACAACAGTTAGAATCGTAAAATTATAGAACCTTAGAGCAGAGAAGGAGACCCCTGGGTCCACCCTGCCTGTAGCAGCTCTTTGAAAGGCCAATCCTTTTATCACCTTTCATCGGCTTTTTCCACATAGCCATGCAAGATTTTCTGTTGAAGCATTTACCCAATTCCTTTTTATCATTTACAATTAGAGGTGCAGTAACAGATTGATAATCAGACATTCGTTTATTAATATATTTGAACTCATGTCTCTTAAAATACATGAGTGATAAGATTCCACCTAGATCTCCTAAACTATAAATTAGGGGCGTGTTCACTCACACAATGGGAGAAAAGGAGCACACAAACAGCCTCTTAACCCTGCATTGTGCTGCAAATCTAACTGTGCCTTTAAATGAACGTAGTTTGCTTCAGAGTACAAGAAAATAAAATGTGTAACGGTCATTGAGCCTAGAAGCTTTATAGCCTCTGCAAGAAAATGAAAAATATGTGTTTTACATTTATTTATTTGAAAAGCAAGTCTGTTTAGAGCACGGTTGGAAATGTAGTAAACTTGAAATCGGAGTAAGCAGTTGGCAGGATAGTAGCCGACTTCTATAGGCTTGAGACAAGCTGGTGAAATGTGCAGACACGTGGCAGGTAGATTTAAAGCAGAGAACTGTGAAGTGATTGTCTTTGGGAAGACTGCTGGGAAACGACAATATTAATGAAATTACAATATGTTACAGGGCATTCAGGAACAGAGTGCACATAAGCAAGAGTACGTGGCCAATATGTGAAAAAATATTTTAAGATCTGTGGCATTAAACCTAGAGGCATAAAGTACAATATGAACGAGCTTTGTTAAACCGTTCCAGCCTCAGCTGGAGCACTGTGTCCCATTCTGGGCATGACAGTTTAGGTAGGATGTCACAACTGTGTAAAGGGTGCCGAGGAAATTTACCAGAATGGTTCCTTGAATGGGGGAATTATGTAGAATAACTAGAGAAGCTGTGGTTGTTCCCTTATGTTAGAGAGGTCTAAGGGAGATATTCCATGCTGGTTCCAGGGATGCTGGACTTCAGTTATATGGAGAGACTGGAGAAGCTGTAGTTGTTCTCATTGGTACAATCCAAACTAGTGCCCATAAGGTGGAAAGATGGGCTTCAGCAGCAAGAGTGCCTGGATAAGAAAGGGAATAGTGGTTAAACTGAACAGAAAAAGGAGGTTTGTGACAAATGTCAAGTGCAGAATACAGCAGAGTACCACGTAAAATCCGGAAATTGCAGGTGCCAAACTATACGAATGACAAATTGAGTTTATGGAAACAGATTAGCAGATAACATTAACAGGAATACAACACATTTTTATATATAAAAATTGAAAGGACAGTTAAAGGAATGGTGGGGCCAATTAGGGTCAAAAAGGAAATATTCTTGTAGAGGTTGATGGTTTGATTAAGGTACTGAATGAGTATTTTGCCTTATCTACACAAATGAAGAGGATGAAGTTGCAGTGGAAGATGCAGAGTAAACATATAATTTGGATAGGATAAAAAAGATAGAAAGGAGGCGCTAAATAGGTTGGAATCGCTCACAGATAACAAGTCACCCGATCCATATGGGATGCATGCTACGTTGCTGAGGGAAGACATGGTTGAGACGGCAGATGTTCTGACCATAATCTTCTCATCCTCCTTGGAAAAGGGAGTGTTGCCAGAGGACTGAAGGATTGTAAATATCACATGCCTGTTCAAAAACGGGGACAGCGATAAACCTGGTAACTACATGCAAATCAGTCCACCTTCGGTAGTGGGAAAACTACTGGAAATCACAGTCATTAACAACATTATTTCTTATTTAGAGAAGCATGGTTTAATAAGAGAGAGCCAACTTGAATTGTTCAAGTAACATCGTGTTTGACTGAACTGATTGACTTTTTTGATTAAGTACCAAAGAGGGTTGATGAAGGTAGTGCAGTAGTTGTTGTGTGTCAGGAAATTCAATAACGTATCACATAACAGACTCAGTAGAAATGTAGAAGCACGTGGTATTAAAGGAACGGTGATGAATTATGTTCTAATTGGCTTAGTGATAAGAGCCAGTGAGTAGTGGTGAACCGATGTTCTGACCATGTCGAATTATGCACTGGCATTCCCCAGGGGTCGATGGTAAAACCATTGCTTTTCCTGTTATATGTAAATGAGCTGGACCTGTGTATAAGGGATAGCATTCCGAATATTGCTTTTGAAGCTAAATTTGGCAAGGTTGTAAATAGTGAGCAGGATAGCAGGAGACTTCAGGGGGATATAGTCAGAGTGCTGAAATGGGCAAACATAAGCCAGATGCAATTTATTGCGGTTAACTGTTCAGTGAAGCATTTTGGGAGATAAACCATGGAGAGGAAGTATAATGTAAATGACACTATTTTCAAGGGGGAAAGAGAAGTCAGAACCTGGGGTAACAGCTCACAAATCATAGAAGGTGGCAGGGCAAGTTGATAATGCAGTAAAGAACGTGTATGGCAGAACTGGCTTTGAAAAAGGAGGCATTGAATACAAGAGCAAGGAAGTAATGCTAAACATTTACAAATCACTGCTTAGGCCACAGCTGCAGTATTGTGTACATGTGTAAGCACCACACTTTAGGAACAATTTCAAGTTCTTTGCGAGGGTACAGAGAAGGTTTCCCGGATGATACTAGGTATGAGGGACTTCAATTGGAGAAGCTGGAAATGCTCTCATTACAACAGAACCAGCAAATAGGAGACCAGATAGAGGTATTCGCAATAATATGTGGTTTTGTTAGAGTATGTATCAATAAACTGTTTCCTCTTGCAAGTGGGACGACAAGCAGCGATCAAAGATTTAAAATGATTGACAAAAGTCCCAGAGGGGAAATGAGGTGAAATTATTAGACACAGAGGGCTGTTAAGGTCTGGAACGCTCCACCTGAAAGGGTGTTGGAATCAGATTCCATGGGAACTTTTATAAGGCTATTGGATATGTACTTGACGAGCGCTAATTTCCATGATTATGGGTTAAATGCTCGAGGCTGGGATTAAATGGGAATGCTCTTTCAAAGGCCGAAACATAGACAGGAGTGGCCGAATGGCCTCCTTCAGCACTGTAAATTGCTATGGTTCTAACTAAATAAGGTCCATTGAGATGACCGTTTCTAAACAATTCCAATAATCAGTGGCTAGGATCAAGATGTGTTAATGGTCATAATGACACAAAACAGCGTAAATTTATGTAGAGATATGCAAACCGTCCATTGTGTGAATGAGTTGAACCATCACTGAAGGACAAAGGAAAGCAGCTGTGTCGAGTGTCTGTGCAAACAATGAAGATCTGTACAGATTTCCACATGCGACCATACCAGGAAACACAATGGCAAGTCTAGGGTGGAATCTCCATTATGGAATGGATGGAGCCATTAACAGTAGGAATATAGATTGATAATATGGTAGATTAAGAGATACATTCTGAGCAAAAAGTCAGCTGCACCACCGTGTTTGTTTAAGAACATTAATCTCCGCCCACTGTGCAGATCAACATCACAGTGAGCTCGGTACTGGGTCCTTTGCTCTTTGTAGTGTATATTAATGATTTAGTTATGAATGTAGGAGGTATGATTAGTAAGTTCGCAGATGACACTAAAATTGGTGGAGTGGCAAATAGCGAGGAGGGATGCCTTAGGCTACAGGACGATATAGACGGGCTGGTCAGATGGGCAGAACAGTGGCAAATGGAATTTAACACTGAAAATTGTGAGGTGATACATTTTAGGAGGACTAACAAGTCAAGGGAATACACAATGAATGGTAGGATCCTAGGGAGGACAGAGAATCAGAGGGACCTTGGTGTGCATGCACATAGATCCTTGAAGGCAGCAGGACAGGTAGATAATATGGTTAAAGAGGCATATGGGATTCATGCCTTCATTAGCCGAGGCATAGAATATAAGAGCAGGGAGGTTATAATGGAACTGTAGAAAACGTTAGTTAGGCCACAGCTGGAATACTGCGTGCAGTCCTGGTCGCCACACTAGAGGAAGGATGTGATTGCATTGGAGATGGTGCAGAGGAGAATCACCAGGATGTTACATGGGCTTCAGCGCTTCAGCTACGAAGAGAGACTGCACAGGCTGGGGTTGTTTTCCTCAGAGCATAGAAGGCTGAGGCGGGCCAGATTGAGGTGTGCAAAATTATGAGCAGCATAGATAGGGTAGATAGAAAGTAAAGTTTCCCCTGAGTAGATGGGTCAGAAACCCGGGGGCATAGTATAAAGCTAAGGGGCATGAGGTTTAGAGGGGATTTGAGGAAACACTTTTCCACCCAAAGGGTGGATCGAATCTGGAACTCACTGCCTGAAAGGGTGGTAGAGGCAGGAGCCAACACAACATTCAAAATGCATGTAGATGATCACTTGAAACGCCTTCACATACAAAGCTACGGGCCAAGTGCTGGGAAATGGGATTAGAATAGATAGGGCTTGATGGTCGGTGCAGACACGATGGGCAGAAGGGCCTCCTTCTGTGATGTATAACTCTATGACTCTATACTCTGGATGCTCAGGTGCAGCAGACTGAATGAGAAAGTGGACTTCAATTCCTAGGCCGGTATGCCGAATGAATTATTCAGCAGAAACGTTTGTACTGTCAGTACACACACGCTCACAAATATCATAAAACGCCTTAATTTGAGATGCAAGATGGTAAAGAGAATGCAAATAAAGGGGAAATGCTCAATACTGCAGAGAACAGTAACA
Organism: Somniosus microcephalus; assembly: GCF_052327205.1. Lineage (NCBI taxonomy): Eukaryota > Metazoa > Chordata > Chondrichthyes > Squaliformes > Somniosidae > Somniosus > Somniosus microcephalus. The sequence continues at coordinate 17,318,597 of NW_028225183.1, read as the reverse complement.
GCAGTTCGGTGTCACAATAGAAGGCTGCGGTTTCAACTCGAAGGAGCTTTAGTCCACAGAACGAGGAACTAATCTGCTCACAGAAAGAACAGTTCCTCAGAACCAACGGCAGATCTAAAAATATATTTACTGAAATATCCACTGACACTTAATATTTTTTCTTCTCCTCTTTCGCTCTCCAAATCTCCTGAATCATAGGATCATAGAAGTGTACGGCACAGGAAGCCATTCGGCCCATAGTGTCTGTGCCGGCCGGAAAGGATTTCCTTTCCTCACTGGACACATTCCTGTTCTGTTCCACAAATTAACAGGCGTTACAGAAGCGACAGAAGAACATTTTGTTCAACAGACCATCTTTGTGAATCCTCAAAACTCATCAGCTGATATTGTGAATTTCTGTTGTAAGGGCGCTGCCAGTCTCTTTTGCTCTTGGGTAGAGTGGACACTTTCCATGTCTGAGCTCAGACGCTGTGTGTCCGTGAACTGTCTGATTGCAGAAGGTGTAAACATGGACTCTGACAGTGTCCTCAGTGGACATCAACAAATCAACAATTTTAAACGGGACCACGAGGTAACTATCAGCAGCGTGCATTCTCTCTACTTCTCTCTCCCCCTAACTCGCTCACCTCTTCCCAAAACTATTACCCAGATGCTCTGCCTCACCGTTGCCCGCTGAAAATTCATCCCATGTATATAACTGCTCTGATAACTTTACAATCTAAAGTGCTCCACACCAAATTAATTGTTGCTGTCTCCCACTGAACTACCGGACATCGGACACTGCTGGGCTCAGTCACACTCTCCCGCTCACGTTTGCTCTTTGTACGAATTCTCAGACCAGAAATCCAGTAATTTAGGTATAAAATTGTTACACGACTCACCAAACAGCAGGAACAAGGCGGATGTATCCATGTTCTAGGGTGAGCTACTTTGAGACATGAGAGCTGTAAGGAACAGCGAATGAGTCTCTTGCTCCACGTCGCAGAACAACATAACATGAAGCGTTGAGACAGTGAGAGCGGAAACAGATACTGGTAGGAAGTGAGGTCCCCCCACAATTAAACCAGCTACACTGAGTTTTCTACAACCTGGAACGTAATATGGATTTACATGTTGCAAATTTCAACGTGAAAATCTTTCAACATCAGACAATAAACACTGAAAGAAGGGGCTATATTGGACTATGAATCCAGAACTACGCTGCCAATGATGTGTGCTTAGTTAGAACCTTAGCTCCCATCATGGTCCTGTTCTCCAGTGCTGGGAAGTAACCGTTTCCCACTTCAGTGTCAATATCAAGCATTTAAAATTCTTGCGCGGGCCACAAAATACAGCAACAAAGTGACTGAACCCAATCCTCAGAGCAGCGCCCACTACTGCATCGATCAGTGTTATTCTATTGCACAAAGCCACAATCTTGTGGGCTCCATTCGTGACATGTTCTTCGTTCCACTATCCTTGACCACTGCACATTGCAGTCGATTAAAAATAAAACTGGAATACCCAAAACTGGTAGCTAGTTTGCTACATAGAGGTCTGGTTATATTGAATATTGAAAGATATCTACATTCCATGGAAAGAGCAATCGGGTCAGTTGGGAACGGTCCGTCAATTCTCTACCTGGTGTAACAGTTCAACCCATACAATACAATATCATTTTCTTCCCTCAAGGGCATTGATTATTCCATTCACTTTTTATGACAACCCGCTTGTTTCCTATTCATTTATCTGCCTCCAAATCCCCTAATTTAAGATTCAGTTTCCCAACCTCTTACACTGGGATCTGAACACCTCACCTGTGGGCAGCTAGTTATCTGGGAGAGACTAAGCCACAGACTTGTTTTTGAAATGTTCAAAGTAAAGAGGAGCAGAAAGCCCGTTAATTGAAGCCGAGGTTGAGACCTGTGATTCCCCGGCATCGCTGGTCAGCTGGTAGTCTGGGAGAGGCAATACAGAATAATCATAAATTGCCTCTAAAGTATTATAGAACAGCCAGTGGGGATGTAACTCAATGGTAGAGTGCATGTTTGCATCTCTGGGGCTCCACGTTCAAACCTGGCATCTCAAAGTAGTTTATGTTGCAGCGGTGGAAATATCTTTTTGGACTCGCCTCAAATTTACACACAAGGAAAGAAAACATGCTTTCCCTAAATACAAACCAGACGATCCGCACAGGATGTAACTCATTGGAAGGACACTCGCATCACTTCAGTGTCTCCCTGTCCAAGACGGGGTTGAGTGCATAGTTAAAGATTATTCCAGTTCGACGAATTGGGAGGTACACGGAACTTGCCTTTAGACTCTGCAGCGGTAGGAATAGATTGGATGTTAGGCAGTCCAACTGTCCCAGAGAGTAGTGAGCCTCTGGAATGCGTTGCCAGCTGGTGTGGTGGGTGCTGACTCTCTGATCCCCTTCAAGAGGGAGTTGAACGGGTGCTTCACTGCGGCTGTGATCACAACATGTAGCAGGTAGTCTGGTGAAATGGGCAGACACATGGCAAATGAAATTTGACGGAGAGAAGTGTGAAGTGATATGTTTTGGTAGGACGAATGAGTATACTCAATATGAAGTAAATGAAACAATTGTAAAAGGGGTGCATGAAGAGAGACCGGGGTTGTATGCAGAGAAATCTTTGCAGGTGGCAGGGCAAGTTCAGCAGACTGCTGAAAAAGATAAGGGAGTCTTGAATTTTTTAATAGAAGAAATTAGTACAGAAGCAAAGAAGTTCTGTGAAACATATATAAAACAATGGTTCGGCATCAGCTGGAATATTGTGTTCAATTCCAGGCACCACACTTTAGAGAGGAGGTGAAGACCTTGGAAAGGTGCAGAGAAGATTGCTAGATTGGTACCAAGGATAGGGGACTTCAGTAACGTGGAGAGATTGGTGAAGCTGCGATTGTTCTCCTTAGAGCAGAAAAGGTTAAGGGAGGCGTAATAAAGATATTAAAATTGAAGAGGTGATCTGATAGAGCAAGTAGAGAGAAAGGATATGCTCTGGCAGGTGGTTCGGTAACCAAAGGTCATAGACTGTATTTAGTAAAGGGAGACTCAATGTTCTTTGCGTTTCCTGATACCGTCCCCACTCTCCTCTGAAGCGGAAGGATTGAAATATCCTCCAGGCTCCTATTACAATGTGACTGAGCTTTTCTAGTCCAGTCCAACCTGGTGACTGATAATGGGTGCGTTCAAATAACTGCGACCAGAAACACGAAGCACAGTCCAAGGATTCTGTGCCCCTCTCCCAGACACTTCCTTCTTACTCTGAACTCATCTACAGTTTCATCAGCCCTGCATTCTTTGGGTGCTGTTGCCTGGTTAAAATGCATATTGTGATAATGTTAATCACAGGTGATCAATGTGAGGCCTGACGAAAATTAGGCTACCTTGAGTGATAATCTGTCAGCAAATAATCCAGGCCGTGACTTCCCATGCTGAACTCAGACAGTGCTGCACTGTCGGAGGTGCCATCTTTTAGGATGAGACGTTTAACCGAGGCCCTCTCAGGGGGGTGTTAAGTCCAAAGACATTGTTTCAAAGATGTATTCCAATATATAGGTCATTTATATATATCACAAAAAGCAGTGGGCCCAGCACTGACCCTTGGGGAACACCACTGTCTACCATCCTCCGGTCTGAAAAACAGCCATTTATCACAACTCGCTGTTTTCTGTCTTTAAGCCAATTCCTTATCGAAGCTGCATCTGACCCACCTATTCATTGAACCTCAATTTTTTTCACCAGCTTTCTATGTGGTACTTTGTCAAACGCATCGTAAATCCATTTAGACATCATCCATTGAATTCCCTTCATCAATCCTCTCTGTTACTTCATCTAAAAATTCAATTCAATTATTCAAACACGATCTGCCGTTTACAAATCCGTGTTGCGCTCCTTGATTCGCTTAAAACTTTCCAAGTGCTCGCTAATTTTCTCCTTGATTATTGTTTCTATAATGCTGGGATTGTGGGTGACAATCGATGTTTTTCTTTGGTGTAAGTAATAATGTAAATAGCAAAGAATTGTTTCGATCTAGCGCCCTTTGGGTTATGGGCTCAGCACACTTCCGCTGCGCCACTCTGCTGTACAGCGCTTTTTATCCCCTAATGCCTGTTCCCTGTTCTGTAAATCTGTTCGCTGTTGAGTAAAGAGGCTTTCTGTTGTGTAATGGAGATCCATCGTGTGAATTCAATATCCTGTTTTGTAAAGGTGTTCCCTTTTGTGTAAATATGTACTTTGTTGTGTAACGTTGCTGTAAGTAAGATTAATGTGTGATAAAATTAAGTGCGATGTGATTTTGGGTTACAATAGATGTTTTCCTTAGTGCAAATACGAATGGAAGTAGCATAACACGACCTCTGGTTTATGGGCCCAGCATGCTTCTGCTGTGCCAATCTGCTCCGTGGTAATGTTGACCTCCAGATGCCTCTCAGTGCTGTGCATAAGTGAGACAAATTTCAGACTCCAGGCTGTGTTAATAGCTCAACATTTACCTCAAATTATTCTGAATCCTGGATACAGCAACACACCCGTTGGGAGGCTTGTTGTGTATGTAATAGGTATGTTACTTTAAACCTATGGCCAAGGCAGCACTACTTTGTAGGGCGTAGTGATACCGTAGTACCACTCCTGGCCATAGGGGTAAAAATAGTACTGTGGGTACTGATCTCCCCTCAGTTCCCGCCTGTTGGTATTAAGTAAAGACCTACGTTGAATCTTCCAAGCTGTCTCTTCATTATTGGTTTAAGTATAGGCACATACTTTACACTGGCGACGAGTAAGGTTCGAACTCACCAGTACATGCTGCAACAAATGAATGGTAGCAGTACGGAGAGAGAAGGAGAGAGGTTTCTTAACAGCCAGCCTGCAGAGTCCAGCATCGACCGAAGGAGGCCGCCCAGCACTCCTGGTTCGGGAGGAGCGGCAGCAACGGAGCGCAAGAGAGAGGGTTCCAGCGGAGGCTGCAGCAGCTGAGAGAAGAGGCTGAACGGGCGCTCCAGCCACGGGGCAAAAGTCCACCCAGGGCCAGGTAAACTGTAATCCTTTCCGGGGGAACGGGAGCTGCAAGGGCCAGAATGGGCAGGCGATCTGGGGAACAAACGGAGCCACAAGGACTAGCGGGCCACGAGAGGGGAAGGTCTTTGTCAATAGCTGCGGTGGCAATAACGGGAGCTGCAAGGGCCAAAAATAAGGAAGATGGAGAGAGGTCATTAGCAGCAGCAGGAGAAAAGGCGGGAAAAACGCCATCTAGTGGAGACAAGGGGAAAAGTTTTTTTTTCTCTTCAGGAGTTTAAAATAAAAAAATAAAAAAACGCCATCTAGTGGAGAAAGGCGGGAAAAGCTCTTCAGCAGTTTAAAATGTCTAAGGAAGGTTGGTTGTCAGCATTTGTTGAGGACACAGAAGAGTGGGATGCCTATATCGAAAGGCATGAACTTTATTGCATAGTAAACAAGGTGGAAGATGACAAAAGGTAGCAACCTTATTAAATTGTATGGGGGCAAAAACATACGGTCTGCTGAGGAATCTTCTTACTCCAGAAAAGCCAGCAGACAAAACGTATGCCCAAATTGTTGATACGTTAAAGGTACATTTAAACCCTAAGCCACCGTTTATAGCGGAAAGGTACCGCTTCTGCAGACGCGACCAAAGGAATGATGAGTCGCAGGCAGCCTATTTAGCTGAGCTCAGAAGGTTGTCATTGCCAGTTTGGAGCCATATTGGCGGACGCGATCAGAGACAGATTTGTCTGTGGCATGTTAAATGAGAGTACACGAAAACGGTTGCTAGCCAAGAAACAGCTCAGCCTAGATCAGGCGATTGAAATAGCATCGACCCATGAAGCAGCAGCACAGGGTGCTGCTCAAATGCGACAAAACACAACCTGCTATGACATCCATGAGGTGACATTTCACAAAGGTAAATGCTACCATTGTGGCAAAACCACCCACGACCAAAGTAATTGTTGGTTTCATGATAAAATATGCCGGCAGTGTGGAAAAAAAGGGCATATAGCGAAAGTTTGTCAGTCGGGTATGAAACCCAATAGTGGGGGCAGTCCGAGCAGTACCAAGGCAAGGACAAAGATACATAAGATGTCTGACAGTAGATCAGACGATTCACAGGAAGGCACAAAAGCAGAGCCTAAAGGCCTGGGATGCCTCAAGTTATATGGTGTAGACAAAACGGAGGACCACAGCACCATGTGGGTTAAAATGAAGGTAGCAGGCATCGAAGTAAATATGGAACTGGACACGTGTTCAGCCCTATCAGTAATTAATGAACAAGATTATAACAGGCTGTTCAAACGCATTCCCTTAAAGGATACGGAAATTAAATTAAAAACATATACGGGACAAAAAGTTTACCCGAAGGGAAAAATGCAAGTAACAATTAAATACAATGGCAGGAAAGTGCCAGGACTTTATTTATACGTCCTACCAAACGGTGGCCCACCACTTTTGGGTAGGGAATGGATAAGAATAATCCATTTCGACTGGAAGTCGATACACGAGTTAAAAGTAGAGACCAGCAAGGATGATACAACCATTACAAGCAGGCTGTCGAAAATATTGGCAAAAACGCCAGAGGTGTTCCAACAAGGGCTGGGGACCTTAAAGGACATTACAGCAAAAATAACTATTGCTCAAGACGCAATCCCCAAGTTTTGTAAGGCCAGACCGGTGCCTTACGCCATTCGGCCAGCTGTGGAAGCAGAACTGGATGCCTTAGAGAGTGCAGGTGTCCTTACAAAGATTGAGTGGAGTGAGTGGGCCACGCCCATCGTCCCAGTTATAAAGAAATCTGCAAATAACACACCGGGGGAACCAAAGAAGGTTCGCATTTGCGGGGATTTTAGGATAACTATTAACCCAGTCCTGCACATGGTACAGTATCCACTGCCGCGGATAGAGGACATATTCGCATCGTCAGCTGGGGGTAGACACTTTACGAAGATTGACCTTTGTCAAGCTTATTTACAGATGGAGGTGGAACAGGACTCGAAAAAGCTCCTGATGATTAACACACACAAGGGCTTGTACCAGTACAATCGCCTGGTATTTGGTGTGGCGTCCACCCCTGCAATATGGCAGGGGACCATGGAACAGGTCCTACAGGGAATTCCAGGAACGCAGTGCTACCTGGATGACATCCTGGTGACAGGACAAACGGATAAAGACCACCTCGCTAACCTGGAGCGAGTACTTCTGCAGTTGCAACAATACGGAGTCAGGGCGAACAAGCAGAAATGTGAGTTTTTCCAGGAACGTATCTCATACTGTGGTCACATTATAGATAAGGAAGGCCTGAAAAGTCCCCGGAAAAGATCGAGGCAGTATTGAAGGCCCCGCCCCCTGAGAATGTATCTCAGTTACGATCATTCTTAGGCCTTATAAACTATTACCATAAGTTCCTCCCGGACTTATCGTCCATTTTACATCCACTAAATTCCTTCCTGCAAAAGGGAGTCTCCTGGAATTGGGACGAAGCGTGTGAGGCTGCTTTTAAAAATGGTAAACAACTCATTACATCAAAGGAAGTGCTCGCAAACTTTGACCCAAAAATGCCAATGAGGTTGGCATGTGATGCCTCCCCGTACGGTATAGGGGCAGTGTTGTCACACAAATTTCCCAACGGGATGGAGAGGCCAATAGCATTTGCCTCAAGGTCGTTAACTACAGCCGAAAGAAACTATGCGCAAATCGACAGGGAGGCCCTCAGTCTGGTGTGGCGTGTAAATAAATTCCACCACTACCTGCATGGGCAACGTTTCACACTACTGACGGATCATCAACCGTTGGTGTCAATATTTAATCCAACAAAAGGGGTGCCCCTGATGACGGCCCAAAGGCTACAGAGATGGTCACTGTTCTTAGGAGCACACCAGTACCTTATCGAATATAAGAGTACCAAACAGCATGGCAATGCGGATGGCCTGTCGCGGCTACCCTTGCCTGCTGAGATCGAAGAGATAGTACAGGACCCCGTGGAAATATATCATACAGCTGTTATGGAACACTTGCCTATCACCAGCCAATGTATCGAGTGGGAAACACGGAACGACCCGACATTGGCAAGGGTTTACGAGTTAACCATGAAAGGCTGGCCGGTGCAGGGTGATGCATCATTGCCGGCGTTTTTGGCAAGGAAGGACCAGTTGTCCGCCTGCCGGGGCACATTGATGTGCGGAGCCAGGATGGTGGTCCCTCAAAAATTACAACATAAAGTGTTGCAGGACTTACACGAAGGTCATCTGGGGGGTGTCAAAATGAAAAGCCTCGGCAGAGTCTACGTCTGTTGGCCCGGCATTGACAGGGACATTGAGGAAGTAGCAAAAGCGTGCCAAGGGTGCCAGATGATACAGAACGTACCACCACAAGCCCCACTACATCCATGAGAGTGGCCCTCAATGCCGTGTCAAAGGATCCACGTGGACTTTGCTGGCCCCTTCCTGGATGCGATGTTCCTTATTGTAGTGGACGCCCATTCAAAATGGCCGGAGGTCATAAAGATGTCATCAGCGACAGCCGAAAAGACGGTCGCAGTCTTAAGGACCATTTTTGCCTGAAACGGGGTGCCCGAGCAAGTCTATTCGGACAATGGGCCACAATTTGTGGCAGAAGAATTTCAAGCATTCCTAAAAAAGAATGGAGTGCGACATTATACGTCCGCACCATATCATCCGGCTACAAATGGGCTGGCAGAGCGCTTTGTACAGACTTTTAAAAAAGCCATCAAGACGAAGGGGGAGGAAAAGTTGCCACTACAACACAAGGTGGACAACTTCCTATTCGCATACCGTAATGCTGCACATACGGTGACCAACCAGGCCCCCGCCGTCATGTTCTTTAATAGAAGGTTAAGGTCTCGCCTTGAATTGCTCAGACCAAACATTCAGAGAGATGTGGAAAACCGAGTATTTCGTAGGGCTCCTGACAGACAGACACGGAGCTTCAAGGTGGGGCAGCAAGTGTTGGCCCGTGATTATCGGAATGAAAAGTGGCGGTCTGGTACGATAAATGCCCGCCAGGGACCCTTGATGTACACAGTTGAGACAGGGGAAGGCATAATCAGACGACATCCTGATCAACTTGTGGAGTCCAGAAACCCAAGTGATTCACTACCTCAAACATTGTTACAGAGGAATCACGGCCCAGCTCGTCGTTACAGAGGGCTCAGGATTGCGAGGAGTTCAGCACTCCAGTGATCTCCACGGCACAGGATGTGCCATCAGACACCGACGAGTCCAGCGATGAAGGGGTGATGGAAGTACTGCCGCCTACACCGAGACCGACTAGAGAAAGACGTTATCCTAGTCGAGATAGGAGGCCTCCTCAGAGACTGAATCTATAACATGTTTCTGTTTATATATATATAAGTAGACAACTCTTGATGTAAATATGTTACGTATATTGTGTTACCAAATGTTATTAGCCCTAGTTATGGGGCATCTATTGACTTAATTGCACGGGTACATTTTAATTAAAAGGGGAGGAATGTTGTGTATGTAATAGGTATGTTACTTTAAACCTATGGCCAGGGCAGCACTACTTTGTTGGGCGTAATGATACCGTAGTACCACTCCTGGCCATAGGGGTATAAATAGTACTGTGGGTACTGATCTCCCCTCAGTTCCCGCCTGTTGGTATTAAGTAAAGACCTACGTTGAATCTTCCAAGCTGTCTCTTCATTATTGGATTAAGTATAGACACATACTTTACAAGGCTCACCCTCGGAACAGAATATCAAAGGGACACTGAGTATTGCACCACCCGCAATGGGACAGGCACAGAATGAAACACAGAATATCGATAATAGACATTCAGGGCACACAGAGGGAGGGACAGAGATAGACACTGAAGAAAAAAGAGAGAGCAAAGCAAACAGGTTGAATAACACGAGGGAGAGACAGAGCCTAAGGGAAAGACAGAAACTTCGAGAGAGACAGAGGGTAACAGAGGGAAAGAAAAATAAATGGAGAATGAGAGGAAGGGAGCGACTGTCATGAAGATGTTTTCTGTTGTATCAGGATGTAACCTGTTGTGTAAAGCTGTTCTCCATTGTGCAAAAATGTTCTCTTTTGTGTAAAGGTGTTCCCTCTAGCGTAATGATGTTCCCCATTGAGTAAATGTGTTCCTTTTTGTCTAAAGATGTTTTCTGCTATGTAAAGATGTTCCCTGTTGTGTAAAAATCTTCGATCCTGTGTAAAGTTGTATACTGCTGTGTAAATATTTTATCTGTGATGTAAAGATCATCTCTGCTTTGTAACGGTGTTCCCTGTTTTGTAACATTGTCCCCTACAGGGTAAATGTTTTCTCTGCTGTGTAAATATGTTGTCTAGTGTGCAAATATGTTTCCTGCTGTGTGAAGTTGTTTCCGGTTCTGTAAAGGTGTTCCCTGCTGTATAAAGTTGTTCCCGGTTGTGTAATGCTGCCCCCTGTTGTTTAAAGATGTTCGCTGTTGTGTAAATACGTTCGCTCTTGTGTAATGATGTTCCAGGGTTGTGTAAGATGTTCCTTGCTTGGTGCAGATGTTCTCTCTTGTGTAAAAAGAGTCTATATCCTGTTCTGTAATTGTTTGTCTTTTATGTAAGGATGTTCCCTGATATGTAATGGTGTTCCCTGTTTTCAAAAGATGCTTGTTGTTGTGTAAAGTAGACCCCTCGTGTGTAATCAATTTCCTGTTTTAGAAAGGGGAGGTGTCCGGTGAGGGGAAATTTAGAAATCTAAAGAGAATGGTCAAGGCAACAGAGCAGAGTAGCAAGTTGGGTAAAATAAGCAGAGTGTGACAGGAAGGGACAGCGAGTTTAATGGAAGCAGTGCAGCAGAGAATAATTTCAAAGCAGGGAATATTAGGGAAAAATAATCAAATGCTCCTTATCTGAAGTCACGAAGCATTTGTAACAAGATAGTTGAAATGGTGGCGAAAATAGAGATAAATGGCTTTGTTCTAATAGCCATTACAGAGACATGGTTGCAAGGTGGCCAAGGTTGGGAACTAATTGATGCAGTGTACTTGGCGTTTCGAAAAGCCAGGCATAATGGTAAAGGAGCGGGGTAGCCTGATAATAACGCATGACATAAGGACAGTAGCGAGAAAGGATCTCGGCTCGGAAGATCAGGAAGTAGAATCAGTATGGGTGGAGATAAGGAATAAATAGGGCCAGAAAACAGTGGTAGGAGTAGTATATAGTCCCCCTAACAGTAGCTATACCATTGGGCAGAATATTAAACTAGAAATAGTAGGAGATTGCAACAAAGTTAATGCAATAATCTTGGGGTGAATTTAATCTGCATATAGACTGAATGAATGAAATCTGCAAATGTAGTCTGGAGGACGAGTTCATGGAATCCATTCAGGACAGTTTCCTAGAACAATATATCATGGAACCAATCAGGGAACAGGCTGTTTTCGATCTGTAATGAGACAGGGTTAATTATCAATCTCACAGTAAAGGATCCTCTGGGGCTGAGTGATCTTAATATGATAGAATTTCACGTTAATTTTGAGAGTAACTTGCCTAAGTCAGGAATAAGGGTCTTAGCCTAAAATAAATCTGATTACATACTTATCACGGGCGAGCTGGCTAAGGTAGAGTGGAAAAATTGATTAAAGGGTGTGGCAGCAGATAAGCAGTGGCTATCATTTAAAGATATATTTCATAATACAAAACAAAATTACATTCCATTGAGAATCAGAAACTCCACAGTGAAAGTGATCCTATCGTTGCTAACTAAAGAAGTTAATGATAGCATTCGACTTAAGGAAGAAGCTTCTAATGTTGCAAATAATAATAGTAAGCCTGAGGATTGGGATAATTCCAGAAACCAGCAAAGTTGAGCAAAAAATTGATAAAAAGGGAAAAGTAGAATATGAGAGAAAACTATCAAGAAATAAATAAGCAGATTGTAAGAGTTTGTACAAGTATGTAATAAGGCAATGAGTAGCAAAGGTAAACGTTGCTCAATTAGCGGCTGAGACAGGAGAAATTATTATGAGGAATAAGGAAATGGCAGAATTGATATACAAATATTTTGTATCTGTCCTCACAGTAGAAGACACAAAATGCATACCAAAATGGGGCGGGCGGCACCAAGGGTCTAATGAGTGTGAGGAACTTAACGTAATTAATATAAGTAAAGGAAATGTACTAGAGAAACGAATTGGACTAAAAGCTGTCAAATCCCCTGGAACTGGCGGCCTACATCCAATGGTTGCAAAAGAGGTGGCTGAAGAAATATTGGATGCATTGGGTTTGATCTTCCAAAATTCATTAGATTCGGGAATGGACCCATCGGATTGAAGGTCGCAAATATAACATTGCTATTCATAAAGGGGGGGGGGAAAGAAAAAAACAGGGAACTACAGGCCAGTTAGCCTGACATCAGCCGTCGGAAAAATGCTGCAATCCATTGCTAAGGAAGTGGTATCACAGAATCACAGAAACCCCACAGTGCAGATAGAGGCCATTTCGGCCCATCGAGCCTGCACCGACACATATCCCACCCGATCCCTGTAACCCCACGTATTTAATCTCCCTAACACTAAGGGTCAATTTATCATAGCCAATCAACCTAACCCGCACATCTTTGGACTGTGGGAGGAAACCGGAGCACCCGGAGAAAACCCACGCAAACACGGGGAGAATGTGCAAACTCCACACAGACAGTCACCCGAGGCCGGATTCGAACCCGGGTCTCTGGCGCTGTGAGGCAACAGTGCTAACCACAATGCCACCGTGCTGCCCCTTAGAAAATCATAACATGACTTGGCAGAGTCAACATGGTTTTATGATAGGGAGATCGTGTTTAACGAAATTATTAGAGTTTTTTTGAGAATGTAACTAACAAGGTAGCTAAAGGTGAACCAGTGTATGTAGTATATTTGAATTTCCAAAAGATATTGGATAAGGTGCCACATAAAAGGTTATTACATAAGGTTAGTGCTCATGCGTTTGGGGTAATATAGTAGCATGGATAGAGGATTGGTTAACAGACAGAAAACAGAGAGTAGGGATAACCGGATCTTTTTCAGGGTGGCAGGCTGTAATTAGTGGAGTGCCACAAGGATCTGTGTTGGGACCTCAGCTATTTACAACCTATATTAATGTCCTAGATGAAGGGACCGAGTGTCATGTATCCAAGTATGCTCTTCCCTACTGGGTGAGTGTGTTCTCTTTCCAACCAGCCACAATAACATCCAAGAGATTAATTTAATAGTCTCAAAACTATGTAATTTTGGGTCATCGTCCACTCCAATGTTGATGAAAGGTAATTTAGGGACATATATTTTCACTCCCAGCCATTTAACGCTAAAAGTATATTCTCTCGGGATGTAGAAAGGTAGTGAACACACATTGAAAGGAGAGTTTCAGCGTCTGGAATTCTTTGTGGTATTGTTCAAAAGGTAAGATGTGTGCGAAAAGAAAAAAACTGGAACTTGACATAAAGGTGAGTGACATTAATGAGCAACCTTGACTTGAAAGGAACGTGAAGAATTAAACCTCAATGTCCAATATATAGGCAACAGAGAAATGGTCAAAAAAGAATCACTCCAGTCAACCCAACAGTATGGGCAGCCTGAGAAGATGTATTGGAGAAACATAAATTATACCAGATGGGAGATTATCAATATCGGCAGAGATCTAGTCAGCAATTAAGCCCAACCTTTAATTTCAATTTTTCATTTTCAATTTTATTTGTCACATAACCAAGTACAACAAGTGAAATCCAGTCAGTGAAATGCTTTTTCCTTAATGAGCCGAGCGCACCAAGCAGCAAGGGACACTTAGCTGCTGGTACACAGGGAGCCCACAAGGACGGCAGCCATCTTCATCGGTGCCATCACAATAGGGTCTGCTCTCCCTCGCTCCACCTTTCCCGCACTTCTGCCCGACAATCTTCAGCCCCCGTGGTAATAATAATCGCCGAGAGCAAATCTTTAATGTCCTCTCCATGGCGCTGGTGACTCTAATAGCCTGCGTGTCTGCTCCACACAGCTTGCCTGCACATTACCCCTGGCTGTCCAACTTGGCGTCCTGGTAACCGAGTTCCTCTCCGGCTCTCGCTCCTTCAAACTGTCCGCTCCAGCTCTCGCTCCTTCAAACTGTCTTCTCTCCAGCTCTCGCTCCTTCAAACTGTCCTCTCTCCAGCTCTCGCTCCTTCAAACTGTCCTCTCCAGCTCTCGCTCCTTCAAACTGTCCTCTCTCCAGCTCTCACTCCTTCAAACTGTCCTCTCCAGCTCTCGCTCCTTCAACCTGCTCTCTCCAGCTCTCGCTCCTTCAAACTGTCCTCTCTCCAAGTCTCGCTCCTTCAAACTGTCCTATCTCCAGCTCTCGCTCCTTGAAACTGTCCTCTCTCCAGCTCTCGCTCCTTCAATCTGTCCTCTCCAGCTCTCACTCCTTCAAACTGTCCTCTCCAGCTCTCGCTCCTTAAAACTGCTCTCTCCAGCTCTCGCTCCTTCAAACTGTCCTCTCTCCAGCTCTAGCTCCTCCAAACTGTCTTCTCTCCAGCTCTCGCTCCTTCAAACTGTCCACTCCAGCTCTCGCTCCTTCAAACTGCTCTCTCCAGCTCTCGCTCCTTCAAACTGTCCTCTCTCCAGCTCTCCCTCCTTCAAAATGTCCTCTCTCCAGCTCTCGTTCCTTCAAACTGTCCTCTCTCCAGCTTTCGCTCCTTCAAACTGTCCTCTCCAGCTCTCACTCCTTCCATCTGTCCTCTCCAGCTCTCGCTCCTTCATACTGCTCTCTCCAGCTCTCGCTCCTTGAAACTGTCCTCTCCAGCTCGCGCTCCTTCAAACTGCTGTCTCCAGCTCTCGCTCCTTCAAACTGTCCTCTCCAGCTCTTGCTCCTTCACACTGTCCTCTCCAGCACTCGCTCTTTCAAACTGTCCTCTCCAGCTCTCGCTCCTTCAAACTGCCCTCTCCCGCTCTCGCTCCTTCAAACTGTCCTCTCCAGCTCTCGCTCCTTCAAACTGCTCTCTCCAGCTCTCGCTCCTTCAAACTGTCCTCTCCAGCTCTCGCTCCTTCAAACTGTCCTCTCCCCAGCTCTCGCTCCTTCAAACTGTCCTTTCCAGCTCTCGCTCCTTCAAACTGTTCTCTCCAGCTCTCGCTCCTTCAAACTGTCCTCTCTCCAGCTCTCGCTCCTTCAAACTGTCCTCTCCAGCTCTCGCTCCTTCAAATTGTCCTCTCCAGCCCTCGCTCCTTCAAACTGTCCTCTCCAGCTCTAGCTCCTTCAAACTGTCCTCTCCAGCTCTCGCTCCTTCAAACTGTCCTCTCCAGCTCTCGCTCCTACAAACTGTCCTCTCTCCAGCTCTCGCTCCTTCAAACTGTTCTCTCTCCAGCTCTCGCTCCTTCAAACTGTTCTCTCCAGCTCTCGCTCCTTCAAACTGTCCTCTCTCCAGCTCTCGCTCCTTCAAACTGTACTCTCTCCAGCTGTCGCTCCTTCTAACTGTCCTCTCCAGCTCTCGCTCCTTCAAACTATCCTCTCTCCAGCTCTCGCTCCTTCAAACTGTCCTCTCTCCAGCTCTCGCTCCTTCAAACTGCTCTCTCCAGCTCTCGCTCCTTCAAACTGTCCTCTCCAGCTCTTGCTCCTTCAAACTGTCCTATCCAGCTCTCGCTCCTTCAAACTGTCCTCTCCAGCTCTCGCTCCTACAAACTATCTTCTCTCCAGCTCTCGCTCCTTCAAAATGTCCGCTCCAGCTCTCGCTCCTTCAAAATGCCCGCTCCAGCTCTCGCTCCTTCAAACTGCTCTCTGCAGCTCTCGCTCCTTCAAACTGTCCTCCCCAGCACTAGCTCCTTCAAACTGTCCTCTCCAGCTCTCCCTCCTTCAAACTGTCCTCTCCAGCTCTCGATCCTTCAAATTGTCCTCTCCAGCTCCCGCTGCTTCAAACTGTCCTCTCCAGCTCTCGCTGCTTCAAACTGTCCTCTCCAGCTCTCACTCCTTCAAACTGCTCTCTCCAGCTCTCGCTCCTTCAAACTGATCTCTCCAGCTCTCTTTACAGAGAGCCATAGAGATGTCAGCAAACCAATTTCACTGAGCAGAATCTGGAAACTCTAATATAATAAAGGGGGAAATGCTGTTTCAAAAATTCCTTTAAAATCATAATCAGTCCAACCAGGTGACCATGGACGCCAAACAAGGTAAGGGCTTAATATTGACAGGCTTGAAGAAACATAATATTTTTCTGGGAATACTTATTGCGAAAGGTTTCTGTAAAAACTGATTTATATGGAAGATATAGTCGTGAGGCGTTCATAGACACAGCTTCAGAAGTAACTTCAATCACAAGGAGCATGTTTGATCAATTGGTCAAGGCTATTGATCAAAAGAATAATTTCTTGATCTGGATATGATAGATTATGGAGGGAATTCCCAAAAGCCACGTGTAAAATCCTGGATTAAATTTAAAGCAGGGAACGTGTCTGCCTCTCACCTTGAGTATGTATGTGTGGAGATGAGTTCTTGAGAGGCAATGATTTGCTACAGTGACTTTCTACAGCAATGGGTTATTTCCATGAAGTGCATTGGTGCCAAGTAAAATAGCTCAGGGCCACAGAGAAAATATCTCCAAGATCGTGAGAAAACGAAAGTAACTCGTGAGAAAAATGGAGAAACTGATGAGAAAACAGCAGCACCTTGTGAGCAAAAAGGGAGACACCTGTTTTACTGAAAGAGAAAATTCAAAGTTGAAACTGATCTGTGTTCGTTCTGTAGAGCTCCAAAAAGCCCAATGTATCAATGCTGAGAGAATCAGATTATTAGAATCTTGCTGAGATTGAACTGATTATGTTCCTATATAAAAGGAAAGAGTTGTTAATAGTGAGCTGGAACCTAACGGGTTAAAATGTCCGCTATAGCAGCATTTCCCCCCATCTACAATATATGTTACCTGCTGTGTCTGTGTATAATAAGACACAGACTGCGGAGAATGGTACAACAGGTGTTTACTCAACGTGGCTCACAGTGGAACTGATCCGTACAGATTACTACTCAGGCCTATATACAGGTGTGGTCACTGCCGGTACTGCAGTATACATGAGCTGTAAAAGATAGTTCCCCACTTAAAGGTATATACATTACAACTCCTCCCCTTTTAGATTAACAGTACCATAACACTCATTTAACAATTAAATATCAAACTAATTACAATTAACACTTTTAACATGCAACATTAGATGAAAATAGTCTATTTATACATTCAGTCTTTGGGGAGGCTTCCTGATCCTTTCTGGATAGCGCCTTTCTCGAGTGTCTTGCTCTTGGTGCGGAGGCGATTCTGGCCCCCTGTCGTCGGTTGGTTCATCAGCTTTCGATGCTACTGTTTCTGGGGTAGATGTGACCTGTACGTCGAGTTCATCACCAGGTACGTATGGGCGAGGCATGGGGTTGAATTGTTCCTGTGACGCTAGGATCTGGTCAGCATGGCGTCTCATGATGCTCTCCCCAATGTCCACTGTGTACATTAGTGGGCCCTGCCGTGTGCATATCGTTTCTAGCTGCCATTTTTCTTTTCGGTAGTCGTGGGCCAAGACTGGTTGCCCTACATTGAAGCTCCTTGTTGGCTTCTCATGGATGTGCTGGAATTGCTTACTCTCAATATCTCTTCGTACGTTTGGTCTGAGCAAACCCAGGCGAGATCTTAACCTTCGGTTAAAGAACATCATGGCTGGGGCCTGGTTGGTGACTGCATGTGTCGCATTCCGGTAGGTGAACAGGAAATTGTCCACCTTGTGCTGCAGCGGAATGTTGTCATTGTGCATAGCCTTTATTGCCTTCTTAAAGGTTTGTACGAACCTCTCAGCCAATCCATTTGTGGCTGGATGATACTGGGCGGATGTGTAATGCCTTACCCCATTCTTTTTCAAGAACCTCCGGAACTCTTCGGACACAAACTGTGGTCCATTGTCGGAGGAAATCTGTTCTGGCAAGCCATTCCTGGCAAAACTGGTCCGTAGGACTTCAATAGGTTTCTCCGTGGTGGTGGAGGACATTTTGATGACCTCAGGCCATTTCGAGTGCGCATCCACGGCTATTAAAAACATTGAGTCCATGAATGAACCAGCAAAATCAATATGCACCCGTTGCCATGGAAATGAGGGCCGCTCCCATGGGTGCACAGGGGCCTGTGGTGGTGCATTTTGGACTTTCAGGCATCCTGAGCAACTCTTGGTCAGGTCCGCCATTTGTTTATCGATTCCCGGCCACCACACATAAGCCCTGGCTAGGCTTTTCATTTTTACCCCTCCCAGATGACCCTCATGAAGCTCATTGAGCACTCTATCCCTTAACTTGGGTGGTATTACCACTCGGGATCCACACATCAAGGTCCCCCGGCACACTGACAGCTCTTCTTTCTTTGTCGAGAATGCTGGCAACAGTGAGTCGCCATGTGCTGGCCATCCCTTCAACATCAAATCATATACCCGAGACAGTGTCGTGTCATTTCTGGTTTCCTTTTCGATATAAGCGTTAGTTAAAAGTAGGTATTCAACTATCGTAGAATTGAATATTTCGACAGGATCCACTGCTGGTGCTTTCTCCGCAGTAGGCAGTGGCAGGCTTGATAGCCCATCAGCATTTCCATGCTGTTTCGTGCCCTTATATCCAATCTCATAGTGGTGCACCCCTAGAAAAAGTGAGCATCTTTGTAGTCATTGCGCAGTCATCACTGGAACGCCCTTCTTCGGATTAAAAATGGAGACAAGAGGCTGGTGATCCGTCAGCAAGGTGAATTTCTGCCCGTGCAGATAGTGATTGAACTTTTTCACTCCCCACACTAGTCTGAGGGCCTGCCTGTCAATCTGGGCGTAGTTACGCTCGGCTGAGGTTAGTGATCTTGACACAAAGGCTATTGGCCTCTCTCAGCCATCCGAGAATTTGTGCTCCAGCACCGCTCCAATGCCATAGGGTGACGCATCACATGCCAACCGAAATGGTAATGCTGGGTTGTAATGGGCCAATACCTCTTTCGATGTGATTATTGATTTGCTCTTCTGGAAAGCTCGTCTACATTCCTCACTCCACTTCCATGGCACCCTGTTTGCAGTAGGTTGTTCAGTGGGTGCAGTATTGTAGACAAATTTGGCAAGAACTTATGGTAGTAGTTTACCAGCCAGAGGAACGACCTTAGTTGTGACACATTTTCCAGTGCTGGAGCCTTGACTACTGCCTCAATCTTCTCTGGTGAATTATGTAACCCCTCTTTATCGATAACGTGGCCACAATACGAGATCTTTTTTCTAAAAAACTCGCATTTGTGGCAGTTAGCTCGGAGCCCATATTCCTGCAATCCAGTGAACACCTGCTCCAGGTTGGCAAGGTGATCACTTTCATTTCCGCCCATGACAAGGATGTCGTCCAAATAACACTGAGTCCCTGGGATCCCTTGCAGGACTTGTTCCATTGCCCTCTGCCAAATAAGCGGTGCTGATGCTACCCCGAATACCAGCCAGTTGTATTGGTAGAGACCTTTATGGGTGTTGATTGTGAGGTATATTTTTGATGCTTCTTCTACCTCCATTTGCAGATACGCCTGGGCCAGATCAATCTTAGTGAAGCGTTTCCCTCCAGATAACGAGGCAAAAATATCTTCAATCCACGGAAGTGGATATTGTACGGTGTGAAGGACCGGGTTCACTGTTAGCTTAAAGTCCCCACAGATGCGAACCTTCCTTGGTTCCCCAGGCGTGCTGCTCAACGACTTTTTCATCACAGGGACGATGGGTGTAGCCCACTCGCTACAGTCTACCTCAGACAGTACACCTGAACGTTCCAGGCACTCCAGCTCTGCTTCGACGGCTGGGCGGATCGCATAAGTTACCGGTCTGGCCTTAAAAAATTTGGCCTTGCGTTTTCTTCAAATTTAATCGTCGCTGTCATGCCTTTTAGTGTTCCGACTCCTTGCTGGAACACTTCTTTCACGTCAGTTAGGATCTTTGTCAGTCGCCCAGGTGTGACGTCGTCATCCTTTTTGTCAGCCACAGTCAGTGCCTGTATGGAATACCAATCCAGTTGTATTTTCCGGATCCATTCACGTCCCAGTGATGGTGGTCCTCCATCTTGTAATACATACAGGTCCAGTTTTGGTGCTTCCTTATCATTATCTATAATGGTCACCCGTATTTATCCTTTGGGGTAGACTTTTTGCCCCATGCACGTCTTCAAAATAATTTTTGTGTCTCTCAAGGGTGTGTGTGAGAATAACCGCTCGTAGTCCCGTCGGTTTTGGACTGTTAGGGCTGATCCTGTGTTCAATTCCATCTTTACCTGGACTCCTGCTTTCTTGAGAGTGACCCAAATGGTTCGGTGATCCTCCGTTGTGATCACATTATGTAGTTTCAGATAACTCAGTTCCCTGCTTTCGGAGTCGTTATCACTCTTTTGTTCCTCTGAACTATTCTCCGTCATCTTATGTACTTTCTTGTACTTTCCTTTGGTAGGTTTCTTATTGCTGGTTTTCTTTCCCGACCTGCAGACTCGTGCTATGTGTCCTACTTTTCCACACTGTCTGCACACTTTGTCTTTGAACCAGCAATCATCCTGGTCATGTGTTGTTCTGCCGCAGCAATAGCACTTCTCTGTTCCATATGACATTTCGTTTGTGCCATATTCTTGCGGTCTCTGTTGTATCTCTGCAGCGCCCCATGCTGCTGCTTCATATGATACCGCAATGCTGAAAGGCTTTTCCAGCATAAGGTCCTTTTCAGCTTAAAGCCGTTTCTGGGTTCCTTCACTTTGAAGCGCACACTCAAACTTGTCCCTTAAGGTATCTGCCAGTCCCGCTCCAAACTGGCAGTGTTTCGATAGTTTGCGCAGTTCTGTTAAATAATCAGCATTGCATTCATCCTTATGCTGGTTCCGTTTGTGAAACTTGAATCTTTCTGCTTTCAGCAGCGGTGTGGGGTTTAAATGTTCCTTTCGTATCGTTACTATGTCTTCAAAACTCTTTTCCATTGGCTTCGTTGGGGTTACCAGATTTCGTAATAAACCATATGTCTTTGCACCCATTAAATTTAACAATACCGACGCTTTCTTGTCATCTGACACCTCATTTGCCTTGCAGTACACCTCTATTCGTTCGACATATGTAGTCCAATCTTCGACTTCATTGTCAAATGCGGTGATACTGCCACTCTTCGGAATTTTGGGTGTGGTTTAAAATGGCATCTCCCAATGGCTTAAAATGGCGTCTCCCGCTCCCGGCGGTTCTCGTGGCAATGGCGGTGCCCTGTAGTTTTCGTGCACTGACCCTGCGCTGCTGCCAACGCCACTCTCGGCGGTCCTCGTGGCAATGGCGGCACCTCGCGGGTTTCTGCGCATCTCTCTCTCCCTCTCTCTGATGCTGCTCGGCCCCTGAACACCGGCTGTGCCCTGTGCACTCTGCCCTCTCTCTCGCTCCCCCGTCGACGCTGCTCGGCCCTTTGCTGTGCCGCTCGGTCGGGCTCTAGCCCGCCGCTGTCCAGGAAGGGTCTGTGCACTACCTGTTGACAGCCCGTTTCGCTGGACCACCTCGACTGGAAAGCCAAGCCTGGATATCGACAGCCTCCCCCGCAACTCTTGAGTCTCTGCTGGATGACTGGGTGGTTGCCCGTGGATGACGCCCGAGTCTCTTGCCTTGACCATCAGTCCACTGGTCTCCAGGAACGAATCCCCGGGAGGTGATGCAGAGGTGCAGGTAGGTTCGAACTTGCCTCATCGCCAATGTTGTGTCCATGTATAATAAGACACAGACTGCGGAGAACGGTACAACAGGTGTTTACTCAACGTGGCTCACAGTGGAACTGGTCTGTACAGATTAATACTCAGGGCTATATACAGATGTGGTCACTGCCGGTACTGCAGTATACGTGAGCTGTAAAAGATAGTTCCCCACTTAAAGGTATGTACATTACATTACCCACTCCAAGATTTCAATGAGATTTGTCAAGCATGAACATTCCTTTTGAAATGTGTGCTGTTGTTCATAGAGCGGAAACTAATGGACACAATGTCATGAATTTCAGCAATTACTTGCATTGACAGACCGCCTTTCATGTAATCATCATTCCTAAAGTGCTTCACAGTGGCGCAAGGAATGACTGACACAAAGGAAATCAGGAAACATTGGAAGGGAGCAGAAGTTTGGGAAAACATGAGGGTATTAAACAAGGAGAGGTGGCTGGAGCGGTGTAAGGATGGAGTGGGTTAAGGCATGGACATGAATGGTGGGATGGAAATAGTGGAGGATACCACAATAACACAATAACCAATTGCATTTATGTAGCGCCTTTAACATAGAACAAAATATCCCATGTCATTTCACAGTATTATAATCAGAGGCAATTAGACTCCTAGCCAAAGAAGGAGATGTTAGGAGCTGTGGTACTATGCTCAGCTAAAATATGGATTTTGAACGGGTTCGATTGATCAGATTATTTTCTAAATGGCGAGAAGTTAGGAGCAGTGGATGAGCAAAGACATTTACATGTCCAAGTATATAAATCAGTAAACTGTGGTGGACAGGTAAAAAATAATTCAGATGAATAGCGGCCTTTATCTCAAGGGCTAGTATACAAAAGGTGCTGTTGTTATGTTACAGCTGTACAGAGCTCTGGTTAGACACCATCTGGTGGACTTCAATCAATTCCACGCACCGTACCTCAGAACGTGTATATAGGCCTTCGAGGGGATGTAGATTCGAGCCACCAGAATGATACCAGGACTAAAGATTTACTTTATGAGGACAGGTTGCATAGACTAGGCTTGCATTACCTTGAAAAATGGCTGATCTAACACAGGAGTTTAACATGCTTCAAATGTTTGATAGGGTAGGCAGAGGGAACCTACTTCCTCCGGCGGGACAGTCCAGAACAAACGGGCATAACCTGCAAATTAGAGCTGGACCGTTCAGGGGTGATGTCAGGAAACACATCCTCACACGACAGGTCGTGAAAATCTGGAAATCTCTGAACGAAAAAACTGTTGAGGCTGTGCGGCAATAATTTTTTCAACACTGAGATGGTTAGATTTTTGTTAGCAAGGGTATTGAAGTTTACAGAGCCAAGTCAGGTAGATTGAGTTAAGATACCGATCAGCCATGATCTTACTGAAAGCGCATCAGGCTAGAGGGGCGGAAAGGCCTTCAGCTTTTCCTACTTCGCTTTGTTCCTTCCTATGTTCCTCGATGGCTCAAAGCACGATGGTCAATTGTGGGGCTGTAGGAGCGCAGATACACAAGCGGCCCAATTAGAAGGAGGAATTAGTTCGGGGAAGGTTTGTATATCAAGAGGAGGACACAGGGACAGGATAGCTGAGCCTTTGAAGGATTGTAACACAAGGAATAAAAATAAACTGCAGGCCTTGGGGGACTTATATCCGATGTAGATCAGCAAGGAGAGCGGGATTTTTGAAAGGGACATAGCGTGGGAGAGAATACTGGCAGCAGAGTTTTGGATCCACACGTGTATGGGCGGTGGAGGATAGTAGCTCAACCAGGTGCCCATTGGTATTGTCGAGGCTGAACGAGACAATGGCATGGATAAGCTTATCAAAATCTGATCGGCTGTAGAAAAAGCGGAGGCGGCGATTCAACAAAGGTGGAAGGAGGTGATCTTCGTTATGGATTGAATGCATAAATTAGAGACAACTAGGTAGCTGAAGGCCATTCTGAGCTAACAGTCATGCTGGGGATTGGTATTGGAGGCTAGGATACAATGTTTGTGGCTGGGTCTATAGATGGTTCCTTTAGCCTTGCCAATGTTTGTTTAGGGAAAATTGTTCCTCATACAAAATAAGACGTGGGGCAACTCATTTTAAAAACAGGGATGAGGTTCGAGTGAATGAATGGGGAGTTAAAACTGGTGTCGTCAATGTACATGTGAAAGCTGATACCATATCTAAGGATGAAAGTTTCAATGGGCAGTATTTAGATGAGGACGAAGAGGACAGCGAGGATAGATCCATGGGAGTCATAACAGGGAACGGTGCTGCAGGATGTGGGGGTTGGGGTTGAGGTGGGGAGATAAGCCATTGCTGTAGATTCTCTGGCTCCAGTCAGAGAGGAAAACATGCAAACAAGCCAGGGAAGTTCCACCAAAAGAGAGGTCAATGACAGAAAAATGAAGAGGCGACGGACTGAAGGAGTGGACGGAAAGTCTGGAGCTGATAAGTGCACTATTGGGGGTTTCAGTGCCACATGACCAGAGGCAATGGCAGAGGCAGGAGATATTATGCAGCTGGAGTCAGTTGTCTCTAGTGATGGGAAGGATATGAGGTCGGAAGCTCAAATCAGGGACGAATGAGGATCAGAAGTTACAAAATGTCGTATTCAGCCTGAGATAACAGCCAAGGAGGGGGATGGAAACGGCGACATGTGTATGGAGTTTGTGGTGGGTCAAAAGATAATGGTTTCGGGTTTTTTAATGTTAAAGTGGAGCAATTCGCAGCTCATGCAAAAATGTTGCAGCCTGATAACACAGTGGGAGTGGAGGGTTGGAGAGAGATGTTGGAGAGCTGGAGCTGGCTGTTGTCAGCAGATATGGGGAAGTTAACCACATGTCTGTAGATGATGTCACAAAGGGAAGCATGTTGACAACGAAGAGGAGGGGCAGGGATGTAATGTTCAGAGACTCGAGAATTAACGGTGCTGGTGTGGGAAGAGAAACCATTTCTGGAGGTACTCTGGCAACAATCAGATCGGTAAGACTTGACCGAAGTGAGGACAGTCCCACCGAACGAGGCCAGTGTCAGTGGAATGCAGAGATAACGGGTGGGTTTGCTGTAGCTTTGGAGGGGAGGCTGAGGCCTTGGATACATTTAAACCAATGAAAAACATTTAGAATTAAATCATTTTGCAGATTGAGAGGCACTGAGGCTTAGTGAGGGCGAGACTGAAGGGCGAGTGAGACTCGGGAGGGCTGCCCTTGTACAGCAGAATTTGGCATCGGTTGACATTTATGGAATGTGGTGGTTGAGTATCCAGCTAGGAGTGACCTGGAGCAATGGTGTCAGGAGATGGCACTGTTCTAATTTTATTGCAGTCGCTAACCATTGTAGAATAAACAGGAAAACACCTGCACTAAAATAGCAGAGAGCAATGTCAATGTGGCACGTTCAGTGTCCGCACCCTAATAGCACCCACAGTAATTTCTAGGCTGCAATCCTGAACATGGACTGTAACTGTTCTTGTGCCAGAGACTCCAAGTTAATGTTTTAACTGGGAAGCAGCAGGTACAGGGAGAAACGGGTCTGCCTGTGTCCCTGGATTCAGTGTACAATGCGGCGAATTCGGTTAACATTTATAAATGATTTGGCAGGAGTGAATATGGTCAAAACAATTACATAAAAATTGTAAATGAAGCGGCTCATTATTGTTGGATCTGACCTGTATGAGCCAAGCTTCCAGCCTTATTCCCCCGAGAGTTTCGATTAAGAAAATGTCCTGGACTTTGAGATGTTTGTGTTTCATCCAGCACGTTATTAACATCGGGGTCGAAGGTCATGATGTAATGTGTTTGTTCAAGTGACTGTAACTAATAGCAATGATCAGGGGTATAACCGTGTCAGTGGAGACTTATAAATCAGGGCCCATTGGAATGGATCAGCTCAGATTGCCTGCCGGAGCTGTGGGTTCCACTCCACCAAAGCTGTGCTTCTCACAGAAATGGGATATCCAGTAATCTATCAGATAGAGGACATTTACTATCCTGTTCTTGCGGCCGTTGGAGTTCCTGGTAGGCCTTTATCCTAGCTGTCAATGATGTAAATCGGTGTTAATTCTGCTGCTGGACTGGGTAATGCTTTACTCGCTGCCACCTGTTCTGTCCAATCAGTGGAATGACGGAAATCTCTTTTGGTGTTGCAGCCGCTGCTTCAAACTTGTGATCAACTTTGTTCATCGAACCTTGGCATTGTTACTGGCTTATTCTCTGTACTGAATATATTGAAATCAGGTGTCTGGGCAAAGAGCCGGATTCAGATCATCGGGAACAGTTAATATTGTCATGTTGTGGAACTAACATGCTCTGGAACATTTTTTCTTGTATGTGCTTTCAGTGACTGAATATGAGACAGCTCACGGTCTGTGTTACAAGGAGGCTGCAAAATGTCCCCCCTCCCCGGTAACATGGTTCACTTTAACTGGGATTTCAATGTGTTTATTGGTTATCACTTTTGTGAAACATAATTTCACTGTGTGTGTATCTGACGCTGCTTCAGAGGCCTGGCGACTGAACTGATTTTGCTGCTGACACTGTCACATCACCTTCTCTGCTTCAGTGTGGAAGGATTCAATGACTGTCACTGGACCTCATTTTAAAATTGAATGTTTTGTGGTTATGTTGTATCAGTTTGCACTGTTTCAGTTGGAATCAGAAGCCCTTCTATTGACCTGGAGATTATAAGGAGCAGCAGTGATTTTGGAGTTTTGTTAATTGAACAATCGCGCCATCTAATGCTGTACTTTATAATTACAGAGAAGGAACTTCAATTATTGTGAGGTCTAACTGGAAGAGATATTCGACTCTGTTTATTGCATCCATTGTAGACGAAATGAACAGTGTCGGGAACAGTTGGCGACTTGGGTGATCTGTAGAAACATTAAACTATTCACAGAGGCTTCACCATGGAACATATTGGGGCAGTAATTCCTCCCCAAACGCGTGACTACGGAATGGGTACTCACGCGTCTGGCCGGAGGAAATGCCGGTTTTCAGCATGCGCAGCGCATGCGCTGAAAACCGGCATTTCCTCTCCTCTAACCCAAGAGGTGAAGAGGCTAGCGTGTGCACTGTAGGGGGCAGCGCGTGCGTCATGGATTTCCTATGTTTTGGGGGATTTGCGCATGTCTAAAGGCCTCCGGTCTTTACGCTTGTAAAAAGCGCACGTAAGTATTTTTTTTATATGTAAGTGGTGTTTTAGTGTAATTTAGAATTTTTGTCCCACAGTTTTATTATTTTAAAGAATCTACAATAAGATAAGTTAAGTTTTAGACCCTTTTTATTAAAAATTTATTTTTTTCAAAAAAAAAAATGATTGTTTAAATTATTTTTTTTAACTTATTTATAATTAATTTAATGATTGGGATGTTTTTTAAATTTTTATTTAAAGTTTAAATAGTGTTTTGGGCCCCCGTAGTTTTCATGAGTTTGAGAGTTCTTACTCTTAAACTCATGAATGAGCCTTCCCCTCCCCTGATTGGTTGTACAGTGCTCACCTGATCCCAGCCGGCACATCGCACTAACTACGCCGCTGGATCAGGTAAGCACTGCGCGCTGACATCTGAACTGGGCCTGTCACAGGAAATGCAAGCAGGCCCGGGCTTCAGATGTCAGCACGCAGGGTGAGTGCAGATCGGGGGCTTGCACGCGCGGCAAGCCCCTGACACCAAGTTCTGGGCCATTGACTCTGAGAATAGGATCGTAGATCTCGGTGATGGTGAACAGCATGCAGGTGGAGGGTGTTACGATTGAATCCGATGTGAAAATGATCTTTGGCAAAGAGAGAACAGAGTATGCGGAAGGGAGAAGGCAAGAGAGAAGCAAATGTTGGAGCGAAAGTGAGAGAGTTAGAGCTGTTGAAACTTCGAGTACAATTAACAGTAAATGTGACTTCAGGGTTTTATTAAGGTATTGCCAGATTGGGTGAGATTTTATTGTTAGACTGGCTTCGCTGTGTTTATCCTCAGGTCCTCAGTCTGTTTTGGTGAATGTTCTTTTTCTTTACCTTATGCCTTAATAAACAATATTAATTCAATTGATTTCAAGAATAGGATCCATGATTTATTGATCATAAAGAATTATTGAAACAGCGTAATTTAAGCGCTCTGCATCAGTTTTATTCAATAAAAATGAGTTTGAATTAAATTGAATATGATGTAATTGAATCTGCTGTGTAAATTTATTGACAACATTTTATACCCAACGAGCTGTTCCTTGACATCAGTAACCACAGATATTACTGGTTGAATGCATTAGTTGAGTTGTTACTGGAATCTCTGAAATAGATTTCCTTTAACACTCTGCTGCAGTCTCTCCCTGTCAATCCCAGCCTCTCCTCCCACTGCATTGATTCCTCTGTTTCCTCATCTGTTGCTTCAGTTTGTCCGTTGTCCCAAACCCTATGCTTCTGACTCCCATCCTAATCCCACCTGACATTTCAATGTCTCCCTCCCAAGCTCACTCACTGGCACGGTCTCCAGCCGTCTCTTCCTACCCGATCCGAAGCCTCAAACTCACCACCGTGTCTCTCGGTCTTTCCCGTTAAGTGTCAGAACCGGTCGGCTCATTAAACCCGGAGCAACAAACCAGCGTCACCTCCCTCTGTCCCCAAACCTTCCTGGCCTTCAGTCTGGAGTCAAATCCGGATTTAACCAGTTAGATTCCGGCTCCCCAAAACCCCTTCTCCCTTCCCCACAAGCACTGCGACGTGATTCGGCCCTTCCCGTTGATCCGGAGCTCAATTTATTCACTTCCTGTATCGATTTCCCAATTCAGAATCGAAAACTTTGTTCCAAGCATTTCTCTGCCCAGAAGCGCTGCCCAGGTCACCGAATCCGTTTCAACCCTTGGATGAAAAAGTAAAGCTGGAAATTTCAGCCAAGATCCTGTCAAACTGCTGCTTTGGCTCCAGGCCTGATCAGCAATTTATCTGCTTCCCTTTCTCTCTCTTACAGTTAACTTGGTGGCGATTGTAATCCTGTGCCGAGGAAAGTGCGGTCTCTCCAAATGTATCACTCGCTACCTGGTGGGAATGGCAGCGGCCGAACTCTTGGTCGTCATCGCTGATCCCATCTTGACCTGGATTGGTCAGATATATTTCCCGTATTCTTTCCTGAAAATTACTCCCGTGTGTAGTTTTATTGCCGTCTTGAGTTTTGCAGCCACAAATGCGGCTGTGTGGCTCACAGTCGCTTTCACCTTTGATCGATTTGTGGACATTTGTTGTGAGAAGCTGAAATCAAAATATTGCACTGAGAAAACGGCGGCTGTGGTTATCGGAACAGTGAGTGTGCTGGGCTGTTTAGAATCTGTCCCCTGGTACTTTACAACTGAACGTGATTTTATAATTGACAATGTTCCCTGGGGTTGTATCTATAAACAGAGCTTCTTTACTTCCCCCGCATTGGCTGCATTTGAGTTGTTTCACCGCATTTTAGCACCTTGTGTCCCGTTCTTTCTGATTTTGCAGCTCAATGCTCTGACCGTCAGACGTATTTTAGCTGCCAGTAGAGTCCGCAGGGGACTGCGGGGCCGCAGCAATGGAGAGAATCACAAAGACCCAGAGATGGAGAACCGAAGGAAATCCATCGTTTTACTCTTCAGTATATCAGGCAGTTTTATAGTTCTTTGGATGACACAGGTTTTGTATAATATTTACAGGCGAATTGCAGGTATTCGCTATTATTACTTCGCCTCCGACCCTCTTTTTATCACAGAATCTACAGCAACAATGCTACAGCTTCTCAGTTCCTGCACCAACACTTGTATTTACGCTGTGACCAAGAAAAAATTCAGAAAGGAGCTGAAGAACGCGGTGAAATATCCAATCAAATATATTGTTAAATTAATTAAATGATAGAAAGAGTTGAAGGATTTCAAGCACGATAACTGAATTCCATTCCATAGTCCATTCCTTACACTCCCCACTGGGTGCAAAGTACATTTTATGTTAGCAGCACAGAGCCCTGAACTGACCTTAAATCTGATTCTGGTATTTTATTTTATTGATGATCTGACCTTTTGAGGCGGGACTCGCTCTGCTAACGACCCATGAATTGTTTCTCGAAATGGCAGCACAGAATATCTCAGCTGGACTTCCAGTTAATGGCCGCCCTGCAGCGACCAGAAAATGGGCAAATCCACCAATCACAGTCGCTGCTGTGGGCCTGATCAGAGCTCTGTACTGCACGTAACTGGAGAGACAGAAGGACATAGATGCCTACATAGATACACCGATAGATAAATATATATATAGATAGATAGATAGATAGATAGATAGATAGATAGATAGATAGATAGATAGAGATATAATTTATAAAAATGTATATTTCATGTTTAACTGTGTTTTTTAAGTGATCCCATTCATGCTTTTGAGAGATCCGTGCGTAGATTCCTGACAAAAGTGTGAAAGGGATTCCCTTCTTTGAGGGTTCCCCATGTTACACGTGATCCCAGGGGCGCTAGAGAATCGCACAAGCCCCTGTGTTACCATGGGTATCTGCACTTTCGTCCAGCAGAGGCCCAGGAACTGCTCTCTGAACCCGGACTGGGTCACCCCATAAATAAATATGTCTGTGCTGCAAATTAAACACCGCAGCATAAATCCGAATTGTCGAAAGATATGTAAAGAATTATTGTATAAACTGGGATTAGTTCCTGTAATGCTATAATATAAGAAATTTATAACATATACCAACCACAGAAGTATGAAGCTGCCAGATATGGTGAAGAGTAAAATCACAGACTTCCTTCTGCACTCCATCTCTGGGTCACTGCGATTCTCTCCCTTGCTCTCACCCCTCAGTCCCTTACAGATTCGACTGGCCACTAAAATGTGCCTGACTTTTAGAGCGTTGTGCAACAAAATTAAAGCGAATGGAAGCAATGGGGTTAAAACCGTATTAAACCAGTCAAATCCCACCCGTCCGGGAAGAATAAAATAGCTTGGCTTTACAGTACAGAGCCGCGGTACATTGTCAATTATAGCTCCAGGTACAAATTTAAAGTAGAAGGGAACGTTTTTGAATCAGTGCAGACTGCAGGTTGTTGCTAGAACGACAGCCGCAGTTTTCTCGCTGCAATATTTTGCTTTGAGCTTTTGCCAACAAATAGCCAGAAATCTATCAAAGGAGAAAGTGATGGTGTACCAGACAGAACACTCTGTGGCTGCACGAGACAAGACAATGATATCACTGCACACAGGGGTGATGTCGAGGAAAAATCCCAGGAAATAATATGACATCAGTGATAATTACCAGTTGATCCGCCGCTGCCATGGCTACTAGGTAGCGAGTGGTGCAGGTGGAGAGTCCGCACTTTCCCCGGGACAGGATCACAACCACCACTAAATTAACTGTAAAAAAGGGAAGGGAAAAGCGACTCGAAATTATTGATCAAACATTATCCGTATCTGAGGCCAGACAGGAAGGGCTGGATGTTAGCCCGCAACAGTCGGTGGGTTGTGGGTGGGTCAGAAGTTAAATTTTTTAAAATGTATATCTTCCCAACCCTAACCATCCCCCTTCCCGGTATAATGGAGTCGGGACAGGGGCCAAACTGCTAACAACTTCCAGAAGGCGGGTTGGCAATTTGAATATTTTAATGAGGCTGACAGACTCTGATTGAAATAAAAACAGGAAATGCTGGAAATACTCAGCAGGCCAGCCAGCATGTAAGGAGAGAGAAGCAGAGTTAACTTTTCAGCTCAATGATCCTTCGTCAGAACTGGGAAAAGTTGAAGATGGAACAGGTTTATAAGCACGTGTGGAAGCAGGGAAAGGCTGAAGGGGAGGAAAGAACAAAAGGGAAGGACTGTGATAGGATGGAAGGCAGGAGAGATTAAGAGACAAAAGGATGATAGTGCAAGGCAAAAGTAGATGGTAATACGACAAGTTAAGAAACAAAAGATGGCTCTAAATGAAATGTGAATGGCAATGGCAGAATGATCGACAGCTACCATGTAAGAGAGAGAGAAAAAAGTAATGAAAAAAAGATAGGGGCAGAGGTTATGATCTGAAATTGTTAAACTCGATGTTGAGTCCGGAAGGCTGTAAAATGCCTAATTGAAAGATGAGGTAATGTTCCTCGAACTTACTATGAGCTTCATTGGAACAGTGTCAGAGGCCAGGGACGGAGAGGCCAGGGTGGCAGTGGAGCGGAGAATTAAAGTGAGAGGTGTCCGGAAGCTCGGGGTCCCCCTTATGGACTATTTGGTGTTGTTCCACAAAGCAGTTACCAATCTGCATTTGGTCTCCTCCGTGTAGAGGAGATTACATCAGGAGCAGCGAATAGAGTGCACTAAATTGCAAGAAGTGCAAGGAATTTGCTGTTTTACCTGGAAGGAGTGTTTGATGCCCTGGACAGTGGGCTGTGAGGAGGTAAAAGGGAATGTGTTGCATCTTCTGCGCTTGCACGTGAATGTGCCAGGCGAAGGGGAAGGGGTGCTGGGGGTGATAGAGGAGTGGACCAGGGTGCCTTGGAGGGACTGGTCCCTTCCGAATGCTGAAAGCGGAGGTGAGCGGAATATGTGTTTGGTGGTGAGAACACGCTGGAAGCTGCGGAAATGGCGGAGGATGATCCATTGAATGTGCCGGATGGTGGCATGAGAGTTGAGGTAAAGGGAAAACCTATGGTGCTTCCGGGAGAGACGGGCAGGGGTGAGGGCAGAAGTGCGGGAAAAGGAATGGACTCGGTCACGGGCAGTGTCAACCGCAGTAGAGGGAAATCCTTGTTTGAGGAAAAAGGAAGAAATGTTGGAAGCACTGGTGCGGAATGTGGCATCATCAGAGCAATTGCTGCGCAGAATGGAATAGAGTCCTAACAGGAAGAGTGGTGGGAGCAAGTGTAGTCCAGGTAGCTGTGGGGGTCAGTGGGCTTATAGTGAATATTTGTCAATAGCCTATCACCAGAGATGGAGACAGAGAAGTTGAGGAAGAGAAGGGAAGTGTCAGAGCTGGACCATGTGAATGTGACGGAAGGGTGGAAATTATCAGCAAAGTGAATGAACATTTCTAGTTCAGGGCGAGAGCAGGAAATTGGCACTAATAAAGTCATCAATGTACCGGAAAAAGAGGTGAGGAAGGGGACCTGAGTAGGACTGGAACAAAGAATGTTCCAGATATCACTTGTAAAGGCAAGCATAGGTAGGACGCGTGCGGGCTCCCATAGCAACACCTTTAATTTGGAGCAAGTGAGTGGAGTCCAAGGAGAAGTTGGTCAATGTGAGAACAAGTGCAGCCAGGCGGAGGAGTGTGGTGATGGATGGGAACTTGTTGGGTCTCTGTTCAGGGAAGAAGCAGAGAGCCCGAATGCCATCCTGTTGGGGGGTGAAGCTGTAGAGGGACTGGACGTCCAAAGTGAAAAGGAGACGGTTGGGGTCAGGTAATTTGAAACTGATTACATGGCGGAAGGCGTCGGTAGAGTTGTGGATTTAGGGTGGAAGCGAATGGACAAGGGGATAAAAATAGATTCTTGATAGGAAGAGATAAGTTCCGTGGGGCAAATACAGGCTGAAACGATGGGTCTACCGGTGCAGTCCAGTTTGAGGATCTTGGGAAGGAGGTAGAAGCGGGCTGTGCTGGTTTGAGGAACTATGACGTTGGCAACGGTGGAGGGAAGATCTCCAGAGGAGATGAGGTCAGTAACAGTCTTGGAAGCGGTTGCTTGATATTATCTAGTGGGGTCCTGGTCCAGGCAGAGCTAGGAGGACGTGTCGAGATTTGCCATTCAGGCACCACTATGGAGAGGTCGGTTCGCCAAACAACAACAGCACCACCATTGTCAGCAGGTTTAATGACATTGTCGGGGTTGGATCTGAAAGAATGGAGTGCTGCCCGTTCAAAGGAAGCTAGAATGGAGTGGGTGAGGGGAGCAGAGTAATTGAGATGGCCGATGTCACGCCGGCAGTTTGCAATTAAAATAATTAGATAGGATTAGAGGCCGGAGGGGGGTGTCTAATTAGAATGAGAATTCCGAAAGCAGGAGAAAGGGTAAGATTTGCGGGGGGAAGACTGCTGGCCCCAAAGTGGGCCCGGAGATGAAGGCTCAGCGCCGTGCCAAGTTCGAAATTCATTGAGGTGCGGGTGTAAGAGGAAGAAGCTCAGGCTTTTGCTGAGGACTGATCGTTCAGAGGCAGAGGGGGGAACGTCAGAGGGGATAGGGTAAACAGGGCAGGGGTGAGATTGGAAGAAGGGATGGGATCAGAGGAAAGTGAAGGGTAGAAGTTTCTGGAGGGGCGTGGTGTCCATGAGTTGTTGAAGCTGACATTTCTTGACACCTGAAAGGAAGAAAAACAGTTTTTTTTTAAAGCAGCGGATGAAGCAAAGGATGAAATGAAGCTGCGGACCAGGACAGCTCTGAGATAAATCAGTCGGTGCTGCTGAAGCCAGAGGTCGAGATTGTTCATGTGGCACTGCATGGCGTTCAGGATGGATCTCAAGATACGATGAGAGCAGTGGTTGGAGGAACGCTGAATATCTCGGAGATATCTGAATTCCTTGGTGGATCCATAACATGAAGGGCGGAATTCCAGTTCGATTACACGTGGAGTAAGTCGGAGCAGGATACCATTGCTGAGGATTTGATCTAAACTGTGTTACACGATTAACTCTGGCTTCTCGAAAATCGGCAAATGAAGTGCGGCCCAGACAGCTTGGGGACATTGTACTTGCCATCACAGCACTGTATGTTGCCCAGGAGGCGGAGGAATTCTTCCCCAAGGCCCCACTAGCTCCCACTCCCCTAAGACGAACTCCCATGCAAAGACGCCCGAGTTAAAGTCCCCAAGGTGGAGCGACAGCAGCAAGCAACGTGAAGTGCAGGGTTATGCTTGAAGACTGAGTATTTCTCTCTTTCTCGCTTTTTGCCAAACTTAATTTTTTTGTTTATAGTTTCTAGATTCTCTGTTGTGTAGCGGAGAGTGCTACTAAACAAGGGCCCTTGATTATATCATTTAATTGTAGTGCCATTAGTGGTATTGATTTAAGTTACTTTAATTTGAATTATTTAAAGGGTAAGTCATGGCAGCGGAGTTCGACCCCTTGGCATGATCCTCCTGGGAAATCACTTATTGTGTCCCTGATGGCCATGTGTGTGGGAAGTGTATCCAGCTGCAGTTTATGGCAGAGCGCTTTGCAGCACTGATAGATACATACTGGACCACTTGCGATGCTGAGCACATCGTGGATAGCACGTTTAGGGAGTTGGTCACACCGCAGATACAGACTGCACAGGCAGGAAGGGAATGGCTGACCGCCAGGCAGGTTAGTAGGCGCAGGCAGGTAGTGCTGAGGTCCCCTGTTTCCATCCCCGTCTCAAACAGCTATACCAATTTGAATATTGTTGGGGCAGATAGTTCATCGGGGGAGGGCAGCAGTAGCCAACTTCCTGGCACCATGGGTGGTTTTGCTGCACAGCAGGGGAGGAAACAGAGCGGGAGAGCAATAGTCATAGGGGACTCTATTGTATGTGGAAAAGATATGCGTTTCTGCGGCTGCAAACGAGACTCCAGGATGGTATGTTGCCTCCCTGGTGCAAGGGTCAAGGATGATCAGCCATGATCACAGTGAATGTTGGAGCAGGATCGAGGGGCCGAATGGCCTATTCCTGCTCCTATCTTCTGTGTTTCTATGTTTCAATGCTACCCCACCTCCCTTTCATTTTGGCCTATCTTTCCTGACTATTGAATACCCCTGGATGTTGAGTTCCCAGCCTTGGCCGCCCTGGAGCCATGTTTCCGTAATCCCAATCATATCATATTCGTTTACCTCTATTTCTCCAGCTAATTCATCCACCTTTTTACGAATGCTCCTAGCATTAAGACACAAAGCCTTCAGGCTTGTTTTTTTAACGATCTTAGATCTTATAGAGTTATTATTTATTGTGGCCATGTTTGATTTAAACACTTGATTTCTCTCTCTGCCACTTCTGTTTTTCTCCAGCCTGTCATTTGCATTTATCCTTGTTTCCCTTTCCTTTGTCTCCCCGCTCAGGTTCCCAACCCCCTGCCATTTTAGTTTAAACCCTTCCACAGAGCACAAGCAAACACTCCCTCTAGGACATCGGTCGCGGCCCTGCCCGGGTGCAAACTGTCCATTTTGTTCTGTTCCCACCTTCCCAAGAACTGGTTCCAATATCCCAGGAATTTGAATCCCTCCCCCTTGCACCATTGCTCTTGCCACGTATTCAACTGAAATATCCTTCCATTTCTACTCTGACTAGAACGTGGCACTTGTAGCAATCCTGTGATTATTAACTTTGAGGTCCTATTTTATCATTTACCTCCTAACTCCCTATATTCAGCTTTTATGACCTCATCCAGGTTTTTAGCTATATCGTTGGTACCTATATGCACCACGACAACTGGCCGTTCACCCTCCCCTTCCAAAATGTTCTGCAGCCGCTCTGAGACACGCTTGACCCTGGCACCAGGGAGGCAACACGCCATCTTGGAGTCTCATTTGCGGCCGCAGAAACGCCTATCTATTCCACTTACAATAGAAACCCCTGTCTCTATAGCTCTCCCACTCTTATTCCTCCCGTCGTGTGCTGCAGGACCACCCCAGGTGCCACGAAGTTGGCTGATGCTGCCTACCCCTGGTAAGCCATCCCCGCTGTCAGTATCCAAAGTGGTATATCTGTTTGAGAGGGGGACGGCCACAAGGGACCCCTGCACTACCTGCCTGCGCCTACTACTCTGCCTGTTGGTCACCCACTCCCTTTCTGCCTGTGCAAACTTTGCCTGCGGTGTGACCAACTGCTTAAACGTGATTCCCACCATGTTCTCAGCATCGCGAATGTTCCAGTATTTATCCAATCGCAGCTCCAGCGCCGCAATGCGTTCTGCCTGTAGCTGCAGCTGCATACACTTCCTGCACACATGGTTGTCAGGGACACAGGAAGAGTCCCTGAGTTCCCACATAGCGCAGGAGGAGCATACCACCAGGCCGGGCTCTCCTGTCATGACGTTCCCTTTAATTAATTCAAAATTAAATAAAACCAATCACTCCCACCAATTACACGACATTTAAATGATATATTTAAGGGCCTTGTTTTAAAAACAGTCCCTGCTACACCACAGAGAGCTTAGAAACTATAAACCACAGAGTTAAAGTTTAAAAAAGAGAGAAACACTCACCAACCAATCACTTACCAGCTTTCTGGTGACGTCACACTTCCATTACTTTTTACTTCTCTCCCTCTCTCTGAGATTGGTAGGCCTACCTGGTCTCTGCCACCACTTTATAGCCTCGCCGCCGAGTTTCCCACAGGTCTACCGCCATCACTCTGAGGCCTACCTGGTCCCTGCCGCCTCCTTATAGACTCGCCACCGAGTTTGCCGCAGGTCCACCGCCGCCACTCTGAGGCCCACCTGGTCTCTGCTGCCTCTTTATATTCTCGCCGCTGAGTTTCCCACAGGTCCGCTGCCGCCGCTCTGAGGCCTACCTGGTCTCTGCCACCTCTTTATAGCCTCGACGCCGAGTTTCCCGCAAGTCCACCGCCACTGCATAAATTGCTGTTTAAAGAGGGGATTCGCCCAATTGTAAGGATTGATATTAGCTCTGATGATGTGGAATCTGTATGGGTAGAAGAGAGAAATACCAAGGGGCAGAAAACTTTAGTGGGAGTGGTATATAGACCTCCAAACAGTAATGCAGAGGTTGCGGATGGCATTAAACGTGAAGTTAGTGAAGCGTGCAATAAGGGCACAGCAGCCATCATGGGTGACGTTAGTCAACATATAGATTGGGCTAACCAAATTAGTAACAATACAGTGGAGGAGGAATTCCTGGAGTGTTTACGCAAAGCTTTCCTGGACCATTATGTTGAGGAACCAACTGGAGATCAGGCCATCTTGGACAAGGTATTATGTAATGAGAAAGGATTGATTAGCAATTTTGTTTTACGAGGCCCCTTGGGTCGGGGCGATCATTATATGATAGAATTCTTGATTAAGATGGAGAGTGAAATAGTTGAATCAGAGACTAGGTTCCGGAATTAAAATAAAGGAAACTACGATGGTATGAGGCGCGATTTGGGTAAGATTGCTTGCAGAAAGTTAGTCAAAGTGTTGACGGTGGAAAGGCAATACCAAATATTCAAAGACTGCATGGATGAACTACAGAATTTGTTCATCCCAGTTTGGCATAAAAATAAAAAAAAGGTGGCTCAACCTTGGCTAACAAGGGAAATTAGGGTTATCATAAGATCCAAGGAGAGGACATATAAATTGGCCAGGAAAAGCAGTAAACCTGAGGATTGGGAGCAGTTTAGGATTCAACAAAAGAGGACAAAGGGATTAATTAAGTCGGGGAAAATAATGTATGAGAGTAAGCTTGAAGGGAACATAAAAACTGACTGTAAGAGCTTTTATAGATATGTGAAGAGAATAAGATTGGTGAAGTCTAGCGTAGGTCCCTTCCAGTCAGAATCAGGGAAATTTATAATGACAACAGATTAAATCCATGTTTTGGTTCTGCCATCACAAAGGAGGACACAAATAACCTCCCAGAGATGTCGGGGAACATAGGGTCTGACAAAAGGGATGAACTGAAAGAAATCAGTCTTTGTAGCGAAATGGTGTTAGGGAAATAGACGGGATTGAAGGCCGATAGATCCCCAGGGCCTGATATTTTACATCCTTGGGTACCTAAGGAAGTGGCCCAAGAAATAGCAGATGCATTGCTGATCATCTTCCAACATTCGATGGAATCTGGAACAGTACCCATGGATTGGAGGGTAGCTAATGTTACCCCACTGTTCAAAAAAGCTGATGGAGAGAAAAGGAGGAATTGCAGACTGGTAAGCCTGACATCGGTATTGGGGAAAATGCTGGAGTCCAATATAAAAGATGTAAAAGCAGAGAACTTGAAAACAGCAACAGGATCGGACAAATTCATCATGGATTTACAAAAGGTAAATCATGCTTGACTAATCTAATGGAATTTTTTGAGGATGTAACTGGTAAAATGGATAAGGGAGAACCAGTGGATGTGGTGCATTTGGACTTTCAAAAGGCTTTCGATAAGGTCCCGCATAAGAGATTAGCTTGTAAACACATGGGATTGGGGGCAAGTTATTTACTTGGATAGAGAACTGGTTGGCTGACAGAAAGCAAAGAGCTGGAATAAACTGGTCTTTTTCCAAGTGGCAGGCAGTGACTAGTGGGGTACCACAGGGAACGGTCCTTGGACCCCAGCCCTGTTCCTGGGACTAGCCCCGTTCCTGGGACTAGGGACAGGGTCACTGGCAAGGCTTGGAAGCTAAGCAGAGCCAGGCCTGGTTAGTACCTGGTAGAGGTGACCATCAGGGAAGACCAGGTGCAGAAAGTCACGAAAG
The DNA here is from genome assembly GCF_052327205.1 of Somniosus microcephalus. Lineage (NCBI taxonomy): Eukaryota > Metazoa > Chordata > Chondrichthyes > Squaliformes > Somniosidae > Somniosus > Somniosus microcephalus. The sequence continues at coordinate 17,279,571 of NW_028225183.1, read as the reverse complement.
GAGCCCCGAGGAGGGGCGGTTGGTGAGAAGGTCACGGAAGGAGCCCCGAGGAGGGGCGGTTGGTGAGAAGGTCACGGAAGGAGCCCTGGGAGGGGCAGCTGGTGAGCAGGCCCGGGCGTTGGGCTGAAGATTGTCGGACAGGAGGAATGGTGGAAATGGAATGGCGGCGCACACAGACGCAGCGGTTTTGCTTCTCCCAGGACGGTGCCATTTACGTTTAATGTTAATGTTATTTGCACTGGACTCATGGGAGCTTGCAAGATCACATTTCGTTGTTCATGTACTTGTGCATTGTACAATGACAATAAAGTTGAATTATTATTATTATTCACAATATATATATTAATGATCTAGACAAGGGAAATAGATGTAATATCTCCAAGTTTGCAGCTGACACAAAACTGGGTGGGCGTGTGTGCTGTGAGGAGAATGCCGAGAAGGTCCAGGATGATTTGGACAGGTTGGGTGAATGGGCAGAAGCATGGTAGATGCAATATAGCGTGGATAAATGCTTGGTTATCAGCTTTGGTGTCAAAAGCATGAAGGCAGCTTATTATCTGAATGGCAATAGATTGGGAGAAGGAGAAGTGCAACGAGACCTGGGTGTCCTTGAGCACCAGTCGCTGAAGGTAAGCATGCAGGTGCAGCAGGCGGTTAAGAAGGCAAATGGTATGTTGGCCTTCGTAGCGAGAGGGTTTGAGTACAGGAACAAGGATGTCTTGCTGCAGTTGTACAGGGCCTTGGTGAGACCACATCTTGAGTACTGTGTGCCGTTTTGGTCGCCTTATCTGAGGAAGGATGTTCTTGCCATGAAGAGAGTTCAGGGAAGATTCACCAGGCTGATACCTGGGATGGCAAGAATGACATATGACATATGAGGAGAGATTTGGTCGATTGGGCTTATACTCGCAGTGTAGTGTATGTCCCTTTAAGAGCCCCCTGTGCATTGTAATGCCGTTAATGGCCACTCGGGCTATATAAGCCTGTATATTAACATAAAGGCAGACTGCAAAAGCTTTTATCGGTATATCAGGAGGAAAAGACTCCGATTCGGGAGAATATATAATGGAGAATAAGGAAATGGCAGACCAATTAAACTCATACTTTGGTTCTGTATTCACAAAGGAGGACACAAATAACCTCCCAGGAATATCGGCAAACATAGGAACTAATGAGAGGGAGGAGCTGACAGAAATTAGTATCTCTAGGGATATGGTGTTGGGTAAGTTGAGGGGACTGAAGGCCGACAAATCCCCGGGGCCTGATAAACTACATCCTAGGGTATTTAAGGAGGTGGCCCTGGAGATAGCAGATGCTCTAAGGATCATCTTCCGGAACTCCATTGACTCGGGAACAGTACCCGTGGATTGGAGGGTAGCTAATGTTACCCCAATATTTAAAAAGGGGGGTAGAGAGAAAGCAGGGATTTATAGACCAGTAAGCCTTACATCGGTTGTGGGCAAAATGCTAGAGTCCATTATTAAGGATAAAATAGCGGAGCACTTGACAAATGGGGAAAGGATCGGACAGAGTCAACATGGATTTACAAAGGGTAAATCGTGTTTGAATAATCTGCTGGAATTTTTTGAGGAAGTAACTGGTAAAATAGATGGGGGAGAGCCAGTGGATGTGGTGTACCTTGACTTCCAGAAAGCCTTCGATAAGGTTCCACACAAAAGATTATCATGCAAAATTAAGGCTCATGGGATAGGGGGCAAAGTATTAACGTGGATAGAGAACTGGCTGGCGGATAGAAAACAGAGAGTTGGAATAAACGGCTCGTTTTCGGAGTGGCAGGCAGTGACCAGCGGGGTGCCGCAAGGATCTGTCCTGGGACCCCAGCTGTTCACAATATATATAAATGATCTGGATCAGGGAATTGGATGCAATATTTCCAAATTCGCTGACGACACGAAACTAGGAGGAGGGGTGGGCTCTGATGAGGATGTCAGGAGGCTACAGTGCGATTTGGACAGGTTGGGGGAATGGGCGGATACGTGGCAGATGCACTATAATGTGGATAAATGCGAGGTTATCCACTTTGGGGGTAAAAACAGGAGGGTAGATTATTATCAAAATGGCAATAGATTGGGAGATGGGGAAGTGCAGAGGGACCTGGGTGTTCTTGTGCACCAGTCACTGAAGGAGAGCATGCAGGTGCAACAGGCGATTAAGAAGGCAAATGGTATGTTGGCCTTCATATCAAGGGGGTTCGAGTATAGGAATAGGGAAACCTTACTACAGCTGTACAAGGTGCTGGTGAGACCGCATCTGGAGTATTGTGTACAGTTTTGGTCGCCCCATCTGCGGAAGGATGTTCTTGCCATGGAAAGAGTGCAACGGCGATTCACCAGGCTGATACCTGGAATGGCGGGAATGACCTACGAAGAGAGATTAAATAGTTTGGGCTTGTACTCACTGGAGTTTAGAAGATTGAGAGGGGATCTCATCGAAACATATAAAATTATGGCAGGCCTGGACAGGCTGAATTCAGAGAGAATGTTTCCAATGGCCGGGGAGCACAGAACCAGGGGCCACAGTATAAAAATAGCGGGCAAATCATTAAAACAGAGATGAGGAAGAATTTCTTCACTCAAAGAGTGGTGAGCCTGTGGAATTCCCTGCCACAGAGGGCTGTGAAGGCTAATTCAATAAATATTTTCAAGAGAGAATTGGATATATTTTTGAAGGCTAAGGGGATTAAGGGTTACGGAGAAAAGGCGGGGACGGGGTACTGAACTGGTAAGATCAGCTATGATCTCAGACGAAGATCAGCCATGATCTCATTGAATGGTGGAGCAGGCTCGAAGGGCCGAATGGCCTACTCCTGTTCCTATCTCTATGTTTCTATGTTTCTCTATGTATCAGTTATTTCACCCCCAGACTTTTTTCAGTAAACACCTGTGAAACTAACTCCTGCCTTCAGTGTCTCTATTAACACATGGATACAACAGTGGCGACGAATTGGAAACGGACTTACCTGCAATTCGGCAGCACCTCAAGGACATCGATTCCTCAGACGTCCAAAGTCGAAGAAAAGCAAGAAAAAAACAAAAACTGTGGTTTCACCAGCTGGCCGAGCTGGTGGCAGGCACTGCAATAATCCTTCCTGGGTGGCGGGCTGGGGCCCCATCGGCTGGCTCTGCAGCGAGGCTGAGCAGCGAAGGCGGAGGCAAGCAGAAAAGTCCCAGAGAGTCCGGCGGGAACGAGTCTCCACCTGTAAATAAAATTAAAAAATTTAAAAAAAACGCGGAGTACAGCGTTGTCAGCAGCAGCAGTGGCGGGAAAGCACTGGGAGCGCCTTATTTTTTCTGCAGGAAAGAAAGGAAAGCGCGGGAAGCGCCATTTTTTTCCAGGATGCCTAAGGCTGGCAATATTGATGCTTTTGATAATGATATAGAGGATTGGACCACATATGTGAAAAGAGTTGAGGTATATTGCACAGCAAATGGAATAGAAAATGATAATAAGGCGTCAGTACTTCTAAATCTAATGGGCGCAAAGACACTCGGGCTGTTACGAAAATCCCAAGTCGGTCCCTTGCAGTCCGATTCGGGAGAATATATAATGGAGAATAAGGAAATGGCTGACCAATTAAACTCATACTTTGGTTCTGTATTCACAAAGGAGGACACAAATAACCTCCCAGGTATATCGGCAAACATAGGGACTAATGAGAGGGAGGAGCTGACAGAAATTAGTATCTCTAGGTATATGGTGTTGGGTAAGTTGAGGGGACTGAAGGCCGACAAATCCCCGGGGCCTGATAAACTACATCCTAGGGTACTTAAGGAGGTGGCCCTGGAGATAGCAGATGCTCTAAGGATCATCTTCCGGAACTCCATTGACTCGGGAACAGTACCCGTGGATTGGAGGGTAGCTAATGTTACCCCAATATTTAAAAAGGGGGGTAGAGAGAAAGCAGGGAATTATAGACCAGTAAGCCTTACATCGGTTGTGGGCAAAATGCTAGAGTCCATTATTAAGGATAAAATAGCAGAGCACTTGACAAATGGGGAAAGGATCGGACAGAGTCAACATGGATTTACAAAGGGTAAATCGTGTTTGACTAATCTGCTGGAATTTTTTGAGGAAGTAACTGGTAAAATAGATGGGGGAGAGCCAGTGGATGTGGTGTACCTTGACTTCCAGAAAGCCTTCGATAAGGTTCCACACAAAAGATTATCATGCAAAATTAAGGCTCATGGGATTGGGGGCAAAGTATTAACGTGGATAGAGAACTGGCTGGCGGATAGAAAACAGAGAGTTGGAATAAACGGCTCGATTTCGGAGTGACAGGCAGTGACCAGCGGGGTGCCGCAAGGATCTGTCCTGGGACCCCAGCTGTTCACAATATATATAAATGATCTGGATCAGGGAATTGGATGCAATATTTCCAAATTCGTTGACGACACTAAACTAGGAGGAGGGGTGGGCTCTGATGAGGATGTCAGGAGGCTACAGTGCGATTTGGACAGGTTGGGGGAATGGGCGGATACGTGGCAAATGCACTATAATGTGGATAAATGCGAGGTTATCCACTTTGGGGGTAAAAACAGGAGGGTAGATTATTATCTAAATGGTAATAGATTGGGAGATGGGGAAGTGCAGAGGGACCTGGGTGTTCTTGTGCACCAGTCACTGAAGGAGAGCATGCAGGTGCAACAGGCGATTAAGAAGGCAAATGGTATGTTGGCCTTCATATCAAGGGGGTTCGAGTATAGGAATAGGGATACCTTACTACAGCTGTACAAGGTGCTGGTGAAACCGCATCTGGAGTATTGTGTACAGTTTTGGTCGCCCCATCTGCGGAAGGATGTTCTTGCCATGGAAAGAGTGCAACGGCGATTCACCAGGCTGATACCTGGAATGGCGGGAATGACCTACGAAGAGAGATTAAATAGTTTGGGCTTGTACTCACTGGAGTTTAGAAGATTGAGAGGGGATCTCATCGAAACATATAAAATTATGGCAGGCCTGGACAGGCTGAATTCAGAGAGAATTTTTCCAATGGCCGGGGAGCACAGAACCAGGGGCCACAGTTTAAAAATAGCGGGCAAATCATTTAAAACAGAGATGAGGAAGAATTTCTTCACTCAAAGAGTGGTGAGCCTGTGGAATTCCCTGCCACAGAGGGCTGTGAAGGCTAATTCAATAAATATTTTCAAGAGAGAATTGGATATATTTCTGAAGGCTAAGGGGATTAAGGGTTACGGAGAAAAGGCGGGGACGGGGTACTGAACTGGTAAGATCAGCTATGATCTCAGACGAAGATCAGCCATGATCTCATTGAATGGCGGAGCAGGCTCGAAGGGCCGAATGGCCTACTCCTGTTCCTATCTCTATGTTTCTATGTTAATCACCCCAGCCAAGCCAAAGGACAAGAATGTTAAGGAAATTGTTGATACCCTACAGGAGCACTTAAGCCCAACACCGCTGCTGATAGTGGAATGATTCAAATTCTTCAAGAGCAATCAGCACAAGAATGAAAGTAACGCTGATTACCTCACCGAATTAAGAAAGCTATCAGAGCACTGCCAATTCGGGGCAGGACTGGCAGATTATCTTCGAGACAAATTCGTCTGCAGTCTCCTAAGTGAAGGAACACAGAAAAGGCTGCTTTCTGAGAAAGAATTGATACTGGACAACGCTTTCAGTATGGCTGTATCATACGAAGCAGCCACAAGAGGAGATGCAGAGATACAGCAAAAGACACAGGACTTCGGCACCCATGAAATGACACAGGGTTTCGAGAGATGTTAGCGCTGCGGCAGATCCACCCATGACCAGATGGACTGCTGGTTCAAGGACAAAGCATGCAGGCAATGCGGAAAGATTGGACACATTGCACGGCTATGCCGATCTGGACAAATAAAATCCACGGACAGGAAAATAAAAATCAATAAAGATAAGTACAGAAAGGTACAAATGATGATGGACAGTAGCTCCGAAGACCAGAAGAGCGATAGCGACTCCAGAAACAAGAGACTAAGCTGTCTCAAATTATATAATGTAATTGCCAAAGAAGATTACCAGTTCATTTGAGTTACCCTCACGATAGCAGGGTCCACAGTTAAAATGGAGCTAGATACAGGATCAGCTCTGACCGTCATAAATCGACGGGTAACGAGCGGTTATTTCTGCATATACCTTTAAAAGACACATCCATTATCTTGAAAACATATACGGGGCAGGAAGTATAACCCAAAGGAAAAATAAGGGTGCGTGTTGTATACAACGGCAAGAAAATACAGAAGTTGCAATTTATATGTTCTACAAGATGGTGGTCCACCGCTGTTGGGACGTGAATGGATCAGGAAGATACGTTTACACTGGCACTCCAATCAGTCACTGACGGTGACCAGTAAGAGAAAAAATGATGATGACGTCATACCTGAACGATTAAAAGACATCTTGGCCAACGCCAAGGAAGAGTTTCAATAGAAACCAGGAACCTTGAAAGGCATCACCACCTCAATAAAAGTGAAAGATGCGGCAATTCCCAAGTTTTTTAAGACAAGGCCTGTGCCATACGCAATTCGTCCAGCATTCGAGGCAGAGCTGGAGAATTTGGAAAAGGCAGGCGTATTATCCAAGATAGATTGGAGCGAGTGGGCAACACCCATCGTCCCGGTCATGAAGAAAACGTTGAATAATGATAAATCTGAAGAACAGAGAAAAATTCGCATCTGAGGAGACTTCAAGGTGACTGTAAACCTGGTCCATCACACGGTACATTATCCTCTTCCGAGGATAGAAGATATTTTCGCCTCACTATCCGGAGGGAAACGTTTCACCAAAATTGACATGGTACAGGCATATCTACAGATGGAGGTTGAAGAGGCCTCTATAAAGTATCTCACGATAAATACACACAAAGCCCTGTATAAGTACAATCGACGGGTTTTCGGAGTAGCATCAGCTCCAGCTATCTGGCAAAGAGCTATGGAGCAAGTACTCCAAGGGATTCCGGGGACTCAATGCTACCTAGAAGACATCCTTGTAACAGGAGAAATCGACAACGAGCAACTTGCCAATTTGGAGCAGGTGCTCACTAGGTTGAGAGAACGGGGCCTACGAGCAAATCGCCCCAAGTGCGAATTTTTCCAGAAACAAATATCATATTGTGACCAGATAATTAATAAGGAAGGGTTGCATAAGTCACCTGAAAAAATTGAAGCGGTCAAAAAAGCCCCAGCACCTGAAAATGTTTCACAATTAAGGTCGTTCCTGGGATTGATAAATTACTATCATAAATTTTTACCGAACTTATCAACTCTTCTGCACTCTCTTAATGCACTGCTACAAACAGGAGTAATTTGGAAATGGAGCGAAGACTGTAAACGTGCCTTCCATATATGCAAAGACATAATCATGTCCAAAGAATTTTGGCTCATTACATCCCATCACTGCCAATCAGGCTGGCGTGCGATGCATCCCCTTACGGCGTAGGAGCGGTATTATCGCATAGATTCCCTGATGGCTCGGAACGGCCGATAGCTTTTGCGTCACGCTCATTGAACTCAGCTGAGCGTAACTATGCCCAAATCGACAGGGAAGCACTCAGCCTGGTATAGGGAGTGAAGAAATTCAACCATAAGTTACACGGACAAACATTTACCTTGCTGACTGATCATCAACCCCTCATCTGCATATTCAACCCTAAAAAGGGTGTTCCCATTATGACAGCGCAAAGGCTACAGAGGTGGTCCCTTTTTCTACGGGCACACCAATATGACATAGAAAACAAAAGGATTAAAGCAGCGTGGGAATGCTGACGGTTTATCGCGCCTACCGTTGCCAACGGTAGAAGAGGCACCTACAGTAGACCCAGTGGAGATGTTCCACTCTACCATAGTGGAATGTCTACCAGTAACAACTTCTGCCATTGAAAGGGAAACGAGAAATGACCCGACTCTCTCACGGGTCTACGATTTAACAGTGAAGGGATGGCCAGCACATGGCGAACCACTGCTGCCAGCATTCTCGCAAAGAAGAGAACAGCTGTCAGTGTGCCGAGGAACCTTGATGTGTGGATCCAGATTGGTGAATACACACAAACTCCAGGATAAAGTGCTGAAGGAACTTCACGAGGGGCATCTGGGTGGAGTGAAAATGAAAAACCTAGCCAGGGCGTTTGTATGGTGGCCAGGTATCGATGGAGACATCGAAGAAATGACCAAGAGCTGCCTAGGATGCCAGAAGTTCCAAAACGCTGCACCACAAGCCCCTCTACATCCATGGGAGTGGCACTCATCTCCATGGCAAAGGGTACAGATCGACTTTGCTGGTCCATTTATGGACTCAATGTTCTTAATCGCGGTTGATGCACATTCCAAGTGGCCGGAGGTAATAAAGATGTCCTCCACCACCACAGAAAAAACCATCACAGTATTAAGGACCATATTTGCCCGGAATGGGCTGCCTGAACAGATCTGTTCTGATAATGGACCGCAATTTGTGTCCGAAGAATTCAGGAATTTCTTAAAATAACAATGGTGTTAAGCACTACACGTCCGCCCCATACCATCCCGCCACCAATGGATTGGCTGAAAGATTTGTCCAGACCTTCAAGAAGGCCATAAAGGCCATGGGTAAAGAAGACATAAAACTTCACCATAAGGTAGATAACTTCATGTTTGCATACAGGAATGCAACACATATGGTTACAAACCAAACTCCCGCCATGATGTTCTTCAATAGAAGCCTAACATGCCGGCTGGATTTGATCAAGCCAAACATCAGAAGGGACGTGGAGAACCGTCAATTTCAAGGCATGAATGAAAGGCCAACTAGAACCTTCCAGATAGGTCAACAAGATTTGGCCCGGGACTACCGTACCGAGAAATGGCAGCCTGGAACTATTTGCACACGACTAGGACCGCTGATGTCTACCGTGGACATTGGAGAAAGCATAATAAGGCGCCATGCTGAACAGGTCATAGAGTCATCCGGAAAGGGACAACCTAAACCACAGCTCTATACGCCTAATGATGAAGTAGAGATACCCATAGTATCTACCTCCGATCCGGTGATACTGGAACCATTTGAACCCGACAGTGGCATTCAAGCCGAATCAGCCTTGCCAAAAGAACCTACTACATCACCAGAAACTACTACACCACCGAGGCGTTATCCGGACCGAGTCAGGAAGCCTCCAGAGAGACTGAATTATAATTGATTAACTGCAGCAATGTGTAGATTATTGTTCTTGTACCTTGTAATTAATGATTACTTAAAATATTATGTACTGGTTGGCAAAAAGGGGAGGAATTGTAGTGTTTGTGCCTTTAAGAGCCCCCTGTGTCCTGTAATGCCAGTAATGGCCACTCGGGCTATATAAGCCTGTATATTGTGTTGTATCAGTTAGTTCACCCCCAGACTTTGTTCAGTAAACACCTGTGAAACTAACTCCTGCCTTCAGTGTCTCTATTAACACACGGATACAACACGATGGAGTTTAGAAGAATGAAAGGGGATCACATTGAAACTTATAAAATTCTGACAGGACTGGACAGACTAGATGCAGGAAGGATGTTCCCGATGGTCGGGGAGTCCAGAACCAGGGATCACAGACTAAGATAAGAGGTAAGCCATTTAGGACAGAAATGAGGAGGACTTTCTTCACCATACAGTGGTGAACCTGTATAATTCTCTACCACAGAAGGCAGTAGAGGCCAATTCATTAATTATATTCAAGAAGGAGTTGGATATATTTCTTCAGGCTAAAGTGATCAAGGGCTATGGGGAGAATGCAGGGACAGGGTACTGAATTTGGATGATCAATGGTGGTGGGAGCTCGACGGGCCGAATTGCCTACTCCTGCTCCTTTCTTCTATGTTTAATTGTTAAAAGCACCTAAGCTATTTGCCTCAACTACCTGCCAAGGCGGCGAGTTCCACATTTCAACAACTCCGCTAATTGCGCCTTATTTCCCTTTTGATTTATCAGGAAATATATTGCATTTATCGTTCCTTGTCTTGGATTCTTCCACAATCTAAACATTCTCTCCAAATCGATCCTGCCCAACCCATTCATAATTTAGTAACATCTAACTTCTAATTTTTCCCACGTCTGAAATAATAGGGCCCAACCTCTTCAATCTTTGCCGATGGCTGCACTCTCTCAGCAAGATCAGCCTTCTCTGAATGCAAGCATCTCTTTTTCTTCTTTGTCTCCTTCTTAGGCTGTCTCTCGGAACCGAGGATGACTTTCTTCCACGTTAAAAATGAGTTCGCAGGTGACTGATGAGTCCAATTCGGGAACTACAGTCTCTGTCACAGGTGGGGCACAAGGTGGTTGAAGGGATGGGTGTGTGTGGTGCTTGGGTTGAAGTGCGCTCCTTGCACTGCCTGTGCTTGGCTTCCGCTTGCTCCCGGCGAAGAGACTCGAGGTGTTCGGCGCCTTCCCGGATGCTTCTCCTCCACGTTGTTCGGTCTTGGGCCAGGGATGCCCAGGTGTCAGTGGGGATGTTACACTTCTTCAAGGAGGCTTTGAGGGTCTCCTTGAAACGTGCCCTGTGCCCACCTGGGGCTCTCTTGCCTTTCCGGAGCTCTGAATAGAGCGCTTGTTTTGGGAGTCTCGTATCGGGCATGCGGACAATGTGACCCGTCCATCGGAGCTGATTGAGCGTGGTCAGAGCTTCGATGCTGGGGATGTTGGCCTGAGCAAGAACACTGACATTGGTGCGTCTATGCTGCCAATGGATTTGCAGGATCTTGCGGAGGCAGCTTTGGTGTTACCTCGCCAGTGCTTTGAGGTGCCTGCTGTACATTGTCCATGTTTCTGAGGCATACAGCAGGGCAGGTATCACTGCTGCCCTGTAGACAATGAGCTTTGTGCCGGCTTTGAGGTCCTGGTCTTCAAACACTCTCTTCCTCAGGCGACCGAAGGCTGCACTGGCACACTGAAGGCGGTGTTGGACTTCGTCGTCGACGTCTGCCCTTGTTGACAGTAGGCTCCCGAGGTATAGAAAGTGGTTCACGTTGTCCATGGTCTTGTCGTGGATTTTGATGATTGGGTGGCAGCACTGTGCAGTGTGGTCCATTGAAGGAAAACTGCCTTATAAAATTTAAAAAAATGAAAAGTCAGATTTTTTTTTAGCCCTTACAGCTCAAATTAGCTTCACCTAGACTGATACTGCATCTTGATTTTCTGAGCCAATAACTTTTCTCACTTTTGCTCTAATGTCATCCTTTACTACCAACGCCACCCCACCTCCTTTACTTTTTTGCCTCTCCTTCTTAAATATCGAATATCCTTGGATATTCAGTTCCCAGTCTTGGTCACCCTGCAGCTATGTCTTAATTTTTCCGTTTTTAATTCGTCTACCTTATTACGAATGCTTCACGCATTCAATTACAGTGCCTTTAGATTTCTCTTTTTAAAATCTTTAGACATCTTAACATAGTATGACCTTAATTGTCTTCTTACCATTTTACTTACCCGGACATTATTTGTTGGTGCACTCCCTTTTCTGCACGCTTTGACCCTTACTGTTACAATCGGTTTATCCTTACCCCAAACACATTCCTGCACTGTTTCCTTGCGTTTTCTCTTTCGCATTCTAGATTTCTCTCCACCGGGAGCCTCCCCCATATCACCTCATTTAGTTTAAATCCCTATCTACCTCCATAGTTATTCGATTCGTCAGAACTCCGATCCCAGCATGGTTCAGGTGTTGTCCGTCCCAACGGAACAGCTCACTCTTTCCGCAGTACTGGTGACAGTGCCCCACGGATCAAAATCCACTTCTCCCACACCAGTCTTTGAACCACGCATTCATCTCCCTGATCCTGTTGAAACTATGCCATTTTGCTTGTGGCTCCAGTAATAATCCAGTGATTAAGACTGTCGTGGTTCTGCTTTTTAACGTAATTCCTAGCTGCTCAAACTCTCTCCGCAGAACCTCTTTCTTTGACCTACCTATATCGTTAGTACCTACGTGGACCACGACAACTCGATCCTCCCACTCCCACTCCAAGTTCTTCTCCAGCTAGTAGAAGATGTCCTTTAACCTGGCACCGGGTAGGCAAAATAAACTTCGGGACTCACGCTCCTGGCTGCAGAGCAAAGTGTCTATCCCCCTAGCTACACAAGAAGCACCTTCATGTTTACATCACCCACTTGAACGGTTTCCACTATTATGGTGCCGTAGTAAGTTTGAACGTCACCCCCTCAATTCCCGCACTTGTCCACAACCGTTGCAAGAACATCGAATCTATTGGACAAGTGCAGAGACTCAGGCTCCTGAAATACTACCTCCTGGATCCCTGTAACTGCCTCACTCGCAGTCACACACTCCTGTCCCTGACCACGTGTCAATTCTAAAGCATTTCATCAAATGGCTATCGCTGCCTGCTGGAGCAAAAGCTCCAGGTAGCTTTCTCCCTCCCTGATGTCATGCAATATCTGCAGCTCGGACTCCAGCTCCTCAACTCGGAGCTAAATTTCCTTGAAGCACAGACACTTACCGCAGATGTAATCACCCTGGAAACAAATGTCCACAACTTCCCACATATTGCAGCAGCCACATCTACTGTTCTCCCATTATTTTATTTATTTTATTAATTATTTTAGTGTTATTCAAATCATTTACTTCGTTTAGTTTATTAAATTAATTGAATTAAGTTTAGTTTTTAAAATGTTGTTTTATGCTATATGTTAACTTAAAACATAGCCGACAGTCAGCACCAATCACTTACCTGCCTTACCTCAAACGTCACACTGCCGTTTTCTCTAGTAAATGCAGTTCAGCTGCTGCTTTTATCCTCGCTCTCAGGACTTGGTTTGCTCCCGCTCAGGTCCGCTGCTGGTCTGAGGGAGAAGTCAGAAAAAGCAAGGCAAAGCAACACCTCCATCTCCCTCTTCCCCGAACGCACACACTTAACAAACTCCAACTTGTTCACTCTCCCCGCTGCACTTGGTGCCGGTTGCACTCACAGATCCCTGGATTTATACTATTTGTAAAGCAGATCAGTCAGCACTGCGCTGCTGTTATTTTAGGAACCAGTTTACTCTAGCTAGCTAGTTAACTAACGACAGCAGCTCTCTAGTAGGAGAGCTTGCTTGTTTGTTTCTGCTTAATCCTGAAAGAAAATTTAAAATTTAAAGTTTAAAGTTCAACTTAAACAGTTTATCCTAATTAAGAGCTACTAGCAATTAACACTAGATTTTAAAGAGATTAACCCTAAAAGGAGATTAACCCTTAAAACACCCACACTTACCAAACTCCAAAATGTTCAGTCTGTGCTCTCAGACAGAGAGACACATGGTGGGAAATAGAGAGACAGCGACAGACCCAGGGCACAGAGTGTCAAACCGACTGGGAGGGAGATGGATGGAGACAGGTTGTGGGGAGTCAGATTGTGGGTGACACAGAAAGAGACAGATGTGGCTGTCAAACGGGGTGATAGATGGGAGGAAGCAGATGGGGGAGATAGTTGGAAGGGAGAGAGCAAAATACAGGAAGGGGAGACAGAGCGAGAGAGGAATATGGGAGACAGAGCCTTAATCAGACCGGGGGCGAGAATGTATGGGGAGAGCGGCATTGATGGAGACAGACTAGGGAGATACAGAGAGAAACAGACGCGGGAGCAGGGAAAGAGATAAGATGGGGTGAGATAGATTGAGAGACAGCCGGGGTCGGTGAGGCAGAGAGAGAAAGACGGGGGTTGATGTAGATATACATTTAGACAGGCGGGGAAACGGATAGGGAGAAAGGCAGTGGAGATAGAGGGAGAGAGAAATGGACAGTGGGAGACTGAGAGGAGGAGGCAGTCAGCGGAAAGAGATGTGGGGAGAAACAGAGAGAGAGAGACGGGGCAGACAGATGGGGTGAGACAGAAAGAGAGGGACAGACATGGAGGAGAAAGAGAGATAGATAGTGAGACAGCGGGGGGGACAGAGGAGGGGACACAGATGTGGAGACAGTAGTGCTAAATCTGACATCAGAAGATGGAAATATGTGTGAAAAACTGTGGCGACAGAAAGAGAGAGAGAGACAGATGGGGGACAGACTGGGGTAGAAAAAATGCAGGGAGACAGACGCGAATAAGACAGACAGGGGGAGGCAGATGGGGAGGGAGAGGGAGACACAAAGTGAGAGAGAGAGAGACAGAAGGGCGGTGGCAGACGTAGATAAACACAGAGAGTGACAGACTTGGAAAATAGACAGGGTGGAGACAGAATTGGAGGACAGATGATGGAAATCAAATACAGGGACAGACGGGGACAGCGAGACAGGAGGGAGGTATCCCGGTGGAGAAAGAGAGAGAGAGAGACGGACAGTAGGGTGACAGGCAGAGAGACATATGGTGGGAGACAGAGAGCGAACAACTGACCGGTGGACAGAGACAGGCCGATGCGGAGAGAGACGGATGGATTCAAACTTGGCGGAGACTGATGGCGGGTGACAGAAAGAGGGCGGGTGTGATAGGATAGACGAGGCAGGAGGGAGAGACTGATTTTGGGTGACACAGAGAGAGAAAGATGGGTTTGACATGATGGAGGAGGCAGAAGTTTAGACAGATGGTGGGTGACAGAGAGGGAAGGATGTGTGTGATATGATGGAAGAGACAGAAAGGAGAGGCAGATGATCGGTGAGACAGAGTGAGAAGGATCCTTGTGATAAGTTGGTGGAGTGAGAATGGAGAGGCTGACGGTGGGTGACACAAAGAGAGCCCGATGGTTGTCATAGGATGCAGGAGGCAGAAGTGATGGCAGACGATGGGTGACAGAGGTAGAAGGATGGTTGTGATAGAATGGAGGAGGCACAGGATGAGACAGATGGTGGTTGACACAGAGAGGGATGGATGGTTTTGATAGGTTCGAGGAGCCAGAAAGGAGAAACATATGGTGGGGGACACAGTGACAGAAATATTGATGTAATAGGATGGAGGAGGCAGAAGTGAGAGACAGATAATGGGTGACCCAGAGAGAGATGAATGGGTGTGTTAGGAAGGAATAGGCAGATGGGAGAGATAGATGGTTGCTGCCACAGAGAGAGAAGGATAGGTGTGATAGAATAAAGCAGGCAGAAAGGTGAAACATCTGGTGGGTGACACAGCGACAGAAGGATTAATGTGATAGGATGTAGGAGGAAGAAGAGAGAGACAGACGGTGTGTGACCCAGAGACAGCTGAATGGGTGGTTTAGGAAGGAATAGGCAGAAGGTAGGGACAGATGGTGCGTGACAGAGAGAGAAGGATGGCTGTGATAGGATGGAGTAGGCAGAAGCGATAGACATATGGTTAGTGGCAGAGAGAGAGAATGATGGGTTTGATAGGATGGAGGAAGCAGAAGGTTGAAAACGATGGTGGGTGACACAGAGAGGGAAGGACCGGTGTGATATGGTGGAAGAGAGAGAATGCTGATATAGAGTGTCGGTGGCACAGAGAGAGAAAGATGGGTGTGATAGGATTGAGGAGGCAGAAGAGGAGACAAATGGTGTGTGACAAAGAGAGAGAAGGATGGATGTGATAGGATGGAGGAGACAGGAGAATGAGTTAGATGGACGTTGCCCAATAGAGAAAAGGATGCATGTGATAGCACGGAGGAAGAGCAAGATGCAGACCGATGGTGTATTTCAGAGAGAGAGAAGAATGGGTATGATAGGATGGAGGAGGCAGAATGAAGAAGCATACGATGCGTGACAAAGTGACAGAAGGATGGATGTGATATGATGGAGGAGGCATAGGCGAGATCCATATGGTGGGTGAACCATAAAGAGAAGAATGGGTGCGTTAGTATGGAGGAGGCAGAATGTGGAGACAGATGGCTGTTGACCCAGAGAAAAACATGGGTTTGATAGGATGGAGACGGCATAATGGAGTTACAGATGGTGGGTGACAGAGTGAGAGAAGGACGGGCGTGATAGGATGGATGAGGCAAAAGCGAGAGACAGGGGGTCGGTGCCAGACAGAGAGAAGGACGGGTGTGATAGGATGAACGAGGCAGAAGGGAGACACAGATGGTGGGTGACAGAGAGAGAAGGATGGCTGCGAAATGATGGGGAAGGCAGAAGGGATAGATCAATATTGGTTGGTCCAATGAGATAAAGATTGATGTGATAGCACTGAGGAGGCAGAACAGAGGGACAGATGGGCAGATGGGAGAGTCAGATGGTTGGTGTAAAGGACAGAGAACGATGGGTGTGATTGGAGATAGCAAGCAGAATGAAGAAACATACGCTGGGTGACACAATGACAGAAGGATGGATGTGAGAGGATGGAGGAGGCAGAAGCGAGAGACATAAGGTGGATGACGCAGAGAGAGGATGATGGGTGTGTTAGGATGGAGAGGCAGATGGGAGCGACAGGTGGATGTTGACACAGAAAAACGTGGGTATGATAGGTTGGAGACAGCATAAGGGTGAAAAATATTGTGCGTGACAGAGAGAGAGAATGGTGGATGTGATATGATGGAGCTTACAGAAGGTAGAGAAAAATGGTGGGTGACACAGAGAGAGAAGTACTGCTGTGATAGGTTGGACGAGGCAGTAGGGGAGACAGATTGCGTATAGCTGAGCAAATGAAGGATGGATGTGATAGGATGGAGGAGGCAGATGTGAGAATAAGATGGTCGGTGACCCACAGGGAACAGGATGGGCTTGAGAAGATGGAGCAGGACGAAGGAGGGACAGATGGTGGGTGAATCAGAGAGAGCAGGTTGGATGCGATAGCAGGGAGGAAGAGGAAGTGAGATATAAATGGTGTGTGACCGAGATGGAGAAGGTAGAAGGGAAAGGCTGTTGATAGGTGACCCAGAGAGAGAAGGATGGGTGTGATAGTTTGGACGTGGCAGAAGAGAGAGACAGTTGGTGGGTTAACAGAGAGAGACGATGGGTGTGATCGGATGGAGAAGGCAGAAGGGAAAGTCAGATGGTGGGAGAGAAAGAGAGAGAAGGACATCCATAATAGGATGGAGGAGGCAGAGGGGAGAGACAGAAGGTCGGTGAATCAGAGAGCGAAGAATGGATGTGTTAGGATGGAGGAGGCAGCAGTGGAGTCAGATTGTTGGTGACCCATAGAGAAAAGGATTGTTTGTTAGGATGGAGGAGGCATAAGGGAGGGATAGATGCTGGGTAACCGAAATAGAGATGGATGCATGTGATAGCAGGGATAAAGAGGAAGTGAGAGACAGATGGTGAGTAACTGAGAGAGAGAAGGATGGGTGTGATAGGATGGAGAACTCAGAAGGGAGAGGCAGATGGTGAGTGAAATAGAAAGTGAACGATATGTGTAATAAGATGGAGGATGCAGAAGTAAGAGAAAGATGGCAGTTGACACAGAGAAAGAAGCATGGGTGTGAATGTATGGAGGTGGCAGAAGAGAGACAGATGGTGTGTTACACAGAGAGAGACGATGGGCGTCATAGGGTGGAGGAGCCAGAAGAGAGACACATTTTTGTGTGTGACACAGCGATAGAATGATGCGTGTGATAGGATGGATGAGGCAGAAGGGAGAGATAGGTGGAGGGCGACCCAATGAGATAAGGATGGATGTGATTGGATTGAGGAGGCATAGGGGAGAGACAGATTGCGGGTGACACACGGGGAGAAGGGTGGGTGTGACAGGATATAGAGGCCGAATGGAGAGAGAGATTCTGGGTTACACTGAGAGAGAAAAGTTGGTGTATGGGATGGAGGGTGCAAAAGGGAGAAACAGATGGTGGGGGAAATAGGGAGAGTAGATGGCTGTGATAGGATGGAGAAGTTAAAAGGGAGAGACAGTTGGCGGGTGGCCCAGAGAGAGAAGAATGTGTGTATAGGATGGAAGTGGCAAAAGGGAGAGAAAGATAGTTGCAGTCACAAAGATAGAAGGATGGGTGCGATAGTATGGAGGAGGCAGAAGAGAGAGACAGATGGTAGATGACCCAGGGAGTGAAGGATGGGTGTGATAGGAGGGAGGAGGTAGAAGTGGTTGAAAGTTGGTGGTTGACACAGAGCGAAGAAAGGGTGAGTTAGGATTCAGAAGGGAGATACAGATGGTGGATGACAGAGGGACAGAAGAATGGGTGTGATAGGATGGACGAGGCAGAAGGGAGAGAGATGGTGATTGACAGAGAGAAAGATGTGTGTGAAAGGGTAGAGGAAGTAGAAGGTAGAGTCAGAGGGTGGGTGACAAAGAGAGAAGAATGGGTGTGATAGTATGGAGGAGCCAGAGGGGAGAGACAGATGGTGGATGACCCAGAGAGAAAAGGAAGGGTGTGATAAGATGTTGGAGCTAGAAGAGATTGACAGCTGGTGGGTGACAGAGAGAGATGGATGGGTATAATAGAATGGAGGAGGCAGTAGGGAGAGACAGATGGTGGGTGACACAGAGAGAGAAGGGTGGGTGTGTTAGGTTTGAGGAGGCAGAATAGAGAGGCAGAAGGTGAGTGACACACAGAGCGAAGAATGGGTGTGATAGAATGGAGGAAGCAGAAATAAAGGGATAGATGGCGGGTGACTGAATGAGATAGGTATGGGTTTGATAGGATTGAGGAGGCAGAAGATGGAGACAGATGGTTGGTGAGACAGTGAGAGAAAAAAGGGTGTGATAGAATGGCGGTGGGAGATGGGAGAGATAGATGGTAAGTGACACAGAGAAAGGAGGATGGCTGTGATAGGATGGAGGAGGCAGAAGCGAGAGATATATGTTGGTTACCCAGAGGGAGAAGAATGGGTGTGTTAGGAAGGAGGAGGCAGAACGGGGAGAAAGATGGTGGGTTATCCAGAGAGAGAAGGCTGGGTGTGATAGAATGAAGGATGCAGAAGCGAGAGACTGATGGTTTGTGACCAAGAGAGAGAAGGAACAGCAGATATGATGGCGCAGTCAGAAAGGTGAGACAGATGGTGAGTGACCCAGAGAGAGAAGAATGGGTGGATAGGATGGAGGAGGCAGAACGGTGAGACAGAAGGTGGGTCGAAGTGAGATAGAAAGATGGGTGCGAGAATACGGAGGAGGCAGATGAGAGTTAAACACAGAGAGAAGGACGTCTGCGGTAGAATGTCGGAGGCAGAAATAAAGTAATAGATGGTGCGTGATCCAATGAGATAAGAATGGGTGTGATAGGATTGAGGAGGCAGAAGAGACAGACAGATGGTGGGTGACAGAGGAAGAAATATGTTTGTGAAAGGATGGAGGAACCAGAATGGAGAGTCAGATGGTGGGAGAAAAGAGAGAGAAGGGTGGTTGTGATAGTATGGAGGAGGCAGAAGGGAGAGGCAGATGCTGGGTGACGCAGAGAGAGAAGGTTTTTTGTGATAGGATGGAGGAGTTTGAAGGGGGAGACAGAAGGTGGGTGACAGGGAGGGAAGAATTGGTGTAATAGGTGGAAGTAGGCAGAAGAGAGAGGCAGATGGTGGGAGACACAGAGAGTGAAGAATGGGTGTGATAGGATGGAGGAGGCAGAAGTTGGACAGATGGTGGGCTACACAGAGAGCGATGAATGGGTGTTAGAGGATGGAGGAGGCAGAAGAGAGAGACAAATGGTACGTTACACAGAGAGAAAAGGATTGGTGTGATAGGAAGGAGGAAGCAGAAGGGAGAAACATACGGTGGGTGACACAGAGAGAGAAGGATGGGTGTGATAGGATGGAGGAGCCAGAAGCGACAGACATATGGTGGGTTAACCAGAGAGACGAGGATGGATGTGAAAGGAAGGAGGATGCAGAAGGGAGTGAAAGATGGTGAGTGACCCGGAGAGAGAAGAATGGTGGATAGGATGGAGGAGGCCGAAGGGAGAGACAGGGGTTCGGTAACATAGAGAGAGAGGATGGGTGTGATAGGCTTGAGGAGGCAGAAGCGAGAGCCAGATGGTGGGTGACACACAGAGAGACGGACGGATGTGATAGAATGGAGGAGGCAGAAATAAAGGAATAGATGGTGGGTGACCCACCGAGATAAGGATGGGTGTGATAGGATTGAGGAGGCAGAAGAGGGAGACAGATGGTGCGTGACACACTGACAGATGGACGGATGTGATAGAATGTAGGAGGCAGAAATACAGGGATAGCTGATGGGTGAACCAATGAGAACAGGATGGGTGTGATAGGATTCAGGAGGCAGATGGTAGAGACAGATGGTTGCTGACAGAGAGAGAGGATGATTGGTGTGATAGGATGGAGGAGGCAGGGCGGAGAGTGAGATGGTGGGTGACAAAGCGAGAGAAGGATGAAGCGCTTGGATAGTGTAAGGAGAAGGGAGAAACATATGGTGGCTGACACAGAGACAGAAGGATGGATGTGATAGGATGGAGGAGGCAGAAGCAAGAAACATATGTTGGGTGACACACAGGGAGAGACAGATGGTGGGTGACACAGAGAGGGAATGATGGGTGTGACTGGTTGGTGGAGGCAGAAGTGAGAGGCAGACGGTGGGTGACACACACAGAGATGAATGGAAGTGATAGGATGGAGGAGGCACAAGGGATGGACAGATGGTCGCTGACCCAAAGACAGAAGAATGGATGTGATAGCAGCGAGGAGGAGGAAGCGAGATACAGGTGGTGAGTGCCAGAGGGAGAAAGATGGGTGTAATAGGATGAAGAAGGCAGAAGTGATAGACAGATGGTGTGTGACACAGAGCGGGAAGGATGCATGGATTGTATGGAGGGGGCAGAATGGAATGACTGATGGTGGGTGACCGAATGAGATAAGGATCAGTGTGATAGAATTGAGAATGCATAACGCAGAGAAAAATGGCAAGTGAAACAGAGAGAGAACGATTGGTGTAATAGGATGAAGGAGGCATAAGGGAGAGTCAGATGGTGGGTGACAGAGAGAGATGAATGGAAGTGATAGGATGGAGGAGGCAGAGGGGAGGGACAAATGGTCGGTGGCCCAGCGAGAGAAGATTGGATGTGATAGCAGCAAGGCGGAGGAAGTGAGAGACTGATGGTGAGTGACAGAGAGAAAGATGGATGTAATAGGATGAAGGAGGCAGTAGGGAGAGACAGATGGTGGCTGACAGAGAGAGCGAATGATGGGTCTGACAGGGTGGATTAGGCAGCAGGGAGAGACAGATGGTGGGTGACACAAAGAGACAAGGAATGGTTTGATGGAATGGTGGAGGAAGAAGGGGAGACAAATCTTGGGTGACAAAGACAGAAAGATGGGTGGAATAGGATGAAGGATGCAGAAGGGTGAGAAAGATGGTGGGCAACACAGAGAGAGAAGGATCGCTGAGCAGTATTGAGGAGGCAGGAGGGAGAGTCTGATGGAAGGTGACACAGAAAAAGAAGAATGGGTGTGATAGCGTGGAGGTGGCAGAAGAGAGAGAGACAGAAGTTGGTTTACACAGAGAGAGAAGACGGGTGTGATAGACTGCATGAGGTATAAGGGAGAGACTTATGCTGGGAGACCCAGAGAGAGAAGGATGCATGTGAAAGGATGGAGGCGCCAGAAGGGAGAGACAGGTGTTGGTTTACACAGAGAGAGAAGGATTGTTGTGATAGGATGGAGGAGGCAGAAGTAAGAGATAGATGGTGGGTGATCCGATGAGGTATGGATGGGAATGACAGGACTGAGGAGGCAGAAGGGAGAGGCAGGAGGTTGGAGACACAGAAAGAGGGGGTTATGCATGATAGGATAGAGGAGGCAGAAGGGCGAGTCAGATGGTGGGTGACAGAGAGAGAGAAAGATGGGTGTGATAGGATAGAGGAGGAAGGTGGTAGTTAACAGAGAGTGATATCAGTGTCTGATATGATGGAGCTGGCAGTAGGGACAGGCAGAGAGTGAGTGACCCAGACAGCAATTGATGGGTGCATAGGATGGAGGAGGCAGAAAGAAGAGACAGGTGGTGGGTGACACAGAGAGAGCGAATGATGAGTTTGACAGGGTGGATTAGGCAGCAGGGAGAGACAGATGGTGGGTGACACGAAGAGAGAAGGAATGGTTTGATGGAATGGTGGAGGAAGAAGGGGAGACAAATCTTGGGTGACAAAGACAGAAAGATGGTTGGAATAGGATGAAGGGTGCAGAAGGGAGAGAAAGATGGTGGGCAACACAGAGAGAGAAGGAGCGATGAGCAGTATGGAGGAGGCAGAAGGGAGAGTCTGATGGTAGGTGACACAGAGACAGACGGGTGGATGTAATAGGATGGATGACGCAGAAGGGAGAGACAGATGGTGGGTGACACAGAGAGAGACGGATGGATGTAATAGGATGGATGAGGCAGAAGGTAGAGACAGATGGTGGGTGACACAGGGATGGAATAACGGGTGTGATAGAATGGAAGAGGCAGAAGGGAGAGGCAGATGGTTGGTGACACAGAGAGAGAAGGATGCGTGTGATTTGATGGAGGAGGCAGATGAGAGAGGCAGGTGGTGGGTAACAAAGAGGAAGACAGTCGTGTGTAATAGGATGGAGGAGGCAGAATGGAGCGACAGATGGTTGAGTGACAGAGATAGAAGGGTGGATGTAATAGGATGGAGGAGGCAGATGGTAGATGCAGATGGTGACCCAGAGAGAGAGGGATGAATGAGATAGCAAGGAGGAGGAGGAAGTGAGTGACAGATGGTGAGTAACAGAGAGACAGTAGGACGGGTGTGATAGGGCAGAGAATGCAGAAGGGCGAGATAGATAGTGGGTGACACAGAAAGAGAAGAATGCGTGTGATAGGAATGAGGAGGCATAAGGCAGAGAAAGATGGCAGGTGACGCAGAGAGAGAACGATGGGTGTGATAGGATGGAGGAGGTAGATAGGAGAGACAGATGGTGGGTGAGAGAGATCGAGAATGATCGGTATGATAGGATGGAGGAGGCATAATGGATGGAGCTATGGTCGGTGACCCAGCGAGAGAAGGAGGGATGTGGTAGCAGCGAGGAGGAGGAAATGAGAGACAGATGGTGAGTGACAGAGCGAGAAAGATGGATGTAATAAGATGGAGGAGGCAGAAGGGAGAGACAGATGTTGGGAGAAAGAGAGAAGGATGGGTTTGATAGAATGGAGGAGGCAGAAGGGCGAGACAGATTGTGTGTGACACAGAGAGAGAAGGAAGCGTGTGATAGGATGGTGGAGGGAGAAGGGGAGACAGATGGTGGGTAACACAGAGAGAGAAGGATGGATGGATAGAATGGAGGAGGCAGAAGGGTGAGACAGATTGTGTGTGACACAGAGAGAGAAGGAAGCGTGTGATAGGATGGTGGAGGGAGAAGGGGAGACAGATGGTGGGTAACACAGAGAGAGAAGGATGGATGGATAGAATGGAGGAGGCAGAAGGGTGAGACAGATGGTGGGTAACACAGAGAGAGAAGCATTGATGGATAGGATGGAGGAGACAGAAGGGAGAGACAGATGGTGGGTAACACAGAGGGGGAAGGATGTGTGTGATATGATGGAGGAGGCCGAAGGGGGATACAGATGTTGTGTAACACAGAGAGAGAGAAGTATGGGTTGATAAGATCTTGGAAGCAGAAGGGAGATAGTGATGGTGGGTGACTTAGAGAGATAAGGAAGGGTGTGACAGGATGGAGCAGGTTGAAGGGAGAGACAGATGTTGGGTTACACAGAGAGTGAGGGATGGTTGGAATAGGTTGCAGGAGGCAGAATGCAGAGGCAGAATGTGGGTGGCACAGTGAGGAAAGGTTGGGTGTGATTAGACGGCCGAGGCAGAAGGGAGAGACAGATGGCTGGTGACACAGAGAGATAATGATGGGTGTAATAGGATAGATGAGGCAGATGGGAGAGAGAGTTAGTTGGTGACAGAGAGAGGGAATGATGGCTGTGATAGAATGGAGGAGGGAGATGGGAGCGGCAAATGGTTGGTGAGACAGAGAGAGAAGAATGGGTGTTAAGGATGGAGGAGGCAGAAGCGATAGACAGGTGGTGGGTGACAGAGAGAGAAGGATGCATGTGAATGGATGGAGGCGCCAGAAGGGAGAGACAGGTGTTGGCTTACACAGAGAGAGAAGGATTGTTGTGATCGGATGGAGGAGGCAGAAGTGAGAGATAGATGGTGGGTGATCCGATGAGATATGAATGGGAATGACAGGAATGAGGAGGCAGAAGAAAGAAGCAGGAGGTTGGAGACACAGAAAGAGGGGGTTATGCATGTTAGGATAGAGTAGGCGGAAGGGAGAGTCAGATGGTGGGTGACAGAGAGAGAGATGGATGGGTGGGATAGGATAGAGGAGGAAGGTGGTAGTTAACAGAGAGTGATTTCAGTGTCTGATATGATGGAGCTGGCAGTAGGGACAGGCATAGAGTGAGTGACCCAGACAGCAATTGATGGGTGCATAGGATGGAGGAGACAGAAGGGAGAGACAGGTGGTGGGTGACACAGAGAGAGAAAGATGGGTGGATATGATGGAGAATGCAGAACGGCGAGACAGACGGTGGGTGATCAAGAGAAAGAAGGACGAATGGATATGATGGAGGAGGCGGGAGTGAGAGGCAGATGGTCGGTGAATTCGAGAGAAAGGTTGGGCGTGAGACGATGGAGGAAGCAGAAGGTGAGACAGATGGTGGGTGATCCAGAGAGAGAAGGACATGTGTGATAGCAGGAGGAAGAGGAAGTGAAAGATGGATAGTGAGTGACAGAGAGAGAGAGAGATTAGGACGGGTGTGATCGGATAGGGAACGCAGAAGGGAGAGGCAGCTGTTGGGTGACACAGAAATAGAAGGATGCGTGTGACAGGATTCGGGAGGCAGAAGGCAGAGGAAGATGGCAGGGGACAAAGACAAGGAAGGATGGTTGTGATAGTATGGAGGTGGCAGAAGAGAGAGACAGATGGTGGTTTACACAGAGAGAGAAGATGGGTGTGCTAGGATCGAGGGGGCAGGAGGGAGAGACAGATGCTGGGTAATGGAGAGATAGAAGGATGCGTGTGAGAGGGTGCAGGAGGCAGAAGTGAAAAACAGAGTTTGGGTGACACAGAGAGAATGGCGTGTATGATAGTCTGGATGAGGCAGAAGACAGAGACAGATGGTGGGTGACACAGAGAGAGAGAAGGATGGGTGTGGTAGCATGGATCAAGCAGAAGCGACAGACAGATAGTGTGTGACCCAGAGATTGAAGGATGGGTGTGATAGGATGGACGAGTCTGAAGGGATAGACAGATGGTGTGAGACACAGAGAGAGATGGATAGGTGTGATAGAATGGAGGGGGCAGAAGGGAGAGAGAGAGAGATGGTGGGTGACCCAGCCAGAGTAAAATGTGTGTGCAGGGTGGAGGAGGCAACGGGAGAGAAAGATGTTGGCTCTCACAGAAAAAGAAAGATGGGTGTTATAAGATGGAGGAGGGAGAAGGGAGAGTCAGATGATGTTTGCAATAGAGACAAGGATCGGTGTGATAGGAGCGAGGCGGCAGAATGGCGCGACAGATCGTAGGTGACACAGAGAGAGAAGGTTGTTTGTAATAGGATGGAGGAGGCAAAATGAGAGACAGATGGTGGGTGACACAGAGCGAAAAGAATGATTTGTTACGATGGAGGAGTCAGAAGTGAGTGAGCGATGGTGGTTGACATAGAGAGAAGGATCTTTGTGATAGTATGGAGGAGGCAGAAGCGAGAGACAGATGGTAGGTGACACAGACAGAAGGCTGTGTTCGATAGGATGGTGTGTGACAGAAAGAGAAGGATAGGCATGATAGCATGGAGCAGGCAGACGGAATATGCAGGTGTTGGCTGGCACAGAGGGATAAGGATGTGCGTGATAGGATGGTGGAGGCAGAAGTGAGTGCCCGATGGTGGGTGTCATACAGAGAAGGATGTGTGTGATAGTATGGAGGAGGCAGAAGTGAGTGACCGATGGTGGGTGACATAGCGTGAAGGATGTGCGTGTTAGGATGGACGAGGCAGAAGGTAGACACAGATGCAGGTTGACATGGCAGAGAAGTTAAATTAATACTTTGTTTCTCTCTTCACGGCGGAAGACACAACAAAACTCAAAGAATTACGCAAAATGCAAGAGTGTGGCAGAAATGAGGAACTTAAAGAAATTATTATTAATAAACAAACAGCATAAGCACAATTAATCTGATTAAAAGTCGATAAATCGCAAGGACCGGATGACCTACATCGCAGGGTTTTGAAAGACGTGGCCATTTGGATCGTGGACGCATTGGTTGTCATCTCTCAAGTTTCTGTAGATTCTGTAACGGTTCCTGCAGAATGGAGGGTAGCAAACGCATGTCTGCTATTTAAGAAAGGCGTGAGAGAGAAAATAGGGAACTACAGACCTGTTAGCCTCACATCAGTAGCTGGAATCTATTATAAATGTATGAAGTAACTGTGCACTTATAAACTGTAATAAGATTGGGCAGAGTCAACATGGATTTATGAAAGGGAAAGCCTGTTTATCAAACCTAATGGAGTTCTTTGAGGATGTAACTAATGGAGTAGATAAAGGGGAGCCGGCAGATGTGTAGTATCTGTTTTTTTCAGAAGGCCTTCGATAAGGTCACACTCAATAGGTTTCTGAACACAATTAGGGCACATGGAATTGGGGTAATATTCTATATGGATTGAGAATTAGTTAACAGACAGAAAACAAAGAGTAGGGATAAACTGGAGATTTTCAGCATGGCAGGCTGTGACTACTGGGTACTGCAGGGATCACTGCGCGGGCCCCAGCTATTCACAATCTATATCAATGATTTGGATGAGGGGACTAAATGTAATATTTTCAAATTTAATGATGGTACAAAGCTAGGTGGCAGAGTCAGTTCTGAAGAGGAGGTGCGGAGGCTTGAAGGGGATCTCGCCAGGTTCAGTGAGCGGGCGAGAACTTGGCTGATGGAATATAATGGCCCAGAAATTCGGGTCTCCATGGGTGAGTATGCACGGTGTACTTACCCGTAGGCTGAATGGAAGTAACGGTTATCGGCATGCACTGTTCAGACGCGGGAAACCGGCACTTCCGATCCTCTAAACAAAGGGGTGCAGAGGTCGAACGCGCATACAGGAGAGGATGCGCGTGTGCTTTGAACTTAGTTTTTTTTTTGCAGGATTTCCCGGGATCGTATGCCTGCAGTATTTAGAAATGTAAAAAGCAGGCGTAAGGCCTGCTTTTTACAAGCTAAGTGGTCAATTAATTAAAATTAAAACATTTTTCCACAGGTTTATTATTTTTAAATACTTTAAAGCAAGGTAAGTTTATTCTTAGCCCTGTTAGAATATAAAATTATCTTTTTCAAAAATTTAAATTATTGTTTAAAATAGTTATTTAATTTAATTAATAGTTTATTTAAAATGTGATTTAAAAAGAAAATTATCCGATAGATTACTGCTATTTTCGGGCTGTAGTATTCATAAGTTTGGACACGTCTTCCTGTCAATCTTATGAATGGGTTTTTCCCTCCTCCGATTGGCTGCCCACGATCCTAGGTGACGCATTGCCCTAACTACGCCCCTGGGACACGCAAGCACAGTGCGCCGGCAGCTGGGCCAGGCCCCGGAGCGAAATTCTGCAGGGCCATACAGCTCAACTGTCGGCGCGCAAGGTAAGCCCCCGACCCGATTTTTTGGGCCATTGTGGCTAAATGTGAAGTTATACACTTTGGTACAAAAATGCAGAAAGGCAGAGTATTTCAAAAATGGTGATAGATTGTGCAATGCAGATGCTCAAAGTGACCTGGGTGTCCGTGTACATGAGTCACTGAAAGTGAATTTTTAGGTGCAGCAAGCCATTAAGAAGGCAAATGATAGGCTGGCCTTCATTACAAGATGATTTGAGTGCAGCGATAAAGAAGTCTTACTACAATTATATAAGGCCATGGTGAGACCACACATGGAGTACTGTGTATAATTTTGGTCTCCTTACCTGAGGAATATTAGACTTGCCTTCGAGGGAGTGAAACGAAGGTTCATGAGAGTAATTCCTGGGATGGCGGGACTGTCATATGAGAAGAGATTGAGTAAACTAGGACTATCGTGAGGGTGCTGATTAGTTCCCTCAGTAACCCCTAGATGGCACCTTCTCTTGTTTGTTTCCTTTTGCTAAATTGTTACGAGTTTACTTAACTGCCTTTTATCAGGTTTATTGGATACACCTGTTTTTGCTTGTGTTTAAGTGCTGTGTTTTCTTCCCTCTGTGCTCAGTCTTGACAAGCCGTTTGCCTAGTGGTAGCTTGTCTTGGGCTCCTATGTTTGTAAATATTTACCTGTGTTATTCTAGTAAAGTACTTTTATTTAAGGCTGCATACCTGCTTCTCGCCTCGTCTGTCTGCAATTGGGTCCAGAACCAGCCTCGCCCTGACAGCAAGACTGAGCCAGTATGGACCCAGCAGTGATAGAGGAACTTCGTTCTATTCGCTCCCATCAAGTTGCTTTACTCAGCCGCCTTGAGCATCTTCTCCAAAGCATTTTGGGCAAGGTAGGTACGTGTATTCAGACCATTCAACACCCAGCCGCTGTGGCTTCTGCGCAGGATGTTCCACCTCAGTCAGTTCCTTTGGGTGCTGCACCACCGGTCGCCGATCTCCAGACTCACCGAAAGCCTCGCCTACCCGCGCCAGAGCGCTATGACGGTCATCCGGGCAAGTGTTGCGTCTTCTTGACTCAGTGCTTCCTAGTTTTTGAACTCCAACCCTCCATGTTCCTATCACCCCGCTCTAAGCTAGCGTTCATCATATCACTACTCTCGGGAAAAGCCCTCTCCTGGGCTACCGCTATCTGGGAGCAGCAATCTTTCGTCTGCTCGGACATTCTCCTTTTCGTCGAAGAGATGAGCAAAGTCTTTGACCATCCTGTGAGTGGACGGGAGGCAGCTAAGAGACTTTTGAATCTCCGCCAGGGCAACTGCAGCGCAGCCAAATTCGCCATTGAATTCCACACACTCGCTGCGCAGAGCCACTGGAACACCGAGGCCCTTCTCTCCACGTTTCTTCATGGCCTCTCCGAATCTATCAAAGATGAACTAGCGTCCAGAGAGGTTCCGGAGGACCTTGACACGCTCATCTCCCTCACCATCAGAGTGGATAACCGCCTCCGGGAGCATGGTAGAGAGAGGAGATTCACTACGTCCACATAGGTGAGATCTTCTGGAGTTTCGAATCTGACCAAGAGTATCCAAGGTCCCCCGAATCCACCTGTTAGCGCCGAAGAGGAACCTATGCAACTCGGCAGAACTCGGTTCTCCCAGTTTGAGAAACAGAGGTGATTGAGAGAGAGGCATTGTCTTTACTGTGGCCTGTCTGGCCATCTCAGAGCCACATGCCCTGAGCTTCGTAAAGAAGCCAGGAGGATTGGGAAAATATGGACAGATCAAATCCCTTCTCCTACCCCTTCTGTCTTCCAAACCCTGCTTCCCGCTCGTCTCTCTTGGGAGGGACAACAGTACAACCTCCAGGCGTTTATTGACTCCGGGGCCGCTGGCTGTTTTATCGATGCCGCCCTGGCGCGTAGCCTGAAAATTCCTTTTTCCTGCCTTGACAAGCCTTTACAAGTCCCCGCCCTCGACGGCAGACCCCTTGGTTCTGGGCGTATTCATCATATCACTGGAGCATTACATGTACAAGTAGTGGAGAGATATCAAGAGTTGCTGCAGTTTCACCTTATTGATTCACCTGTGCTCCCTCTTTGACATCTGTGGCACTCTCTTCACAGCCCTCACATTGACTGGACTACCGAGACTGTGCTGGAGTGGGGTCCTTCATGTCTAGTCAACTGTCTTAAGGTCTTCCCTAGTCTGCCCCATCCTTCCTCTCCCGAGCCAGCTGATCAGCTGGACGTTGCTCATCTGCCCCCGAAATTCGGACCTCCATGCTGTGTTTAGTAAGCGGCGGTCCACTACACTCCCCCCACAGCGGTCCTAAGACAGTGCCATTGATCTCCTGCCTGGCACTAGCCCCCCTTGGCGTCGGCTCTACTCTTTCTCTGGCCCTGAGAATGTTTCCATGGAAGAATACATCAAGGAAGCCTTCGCTACAGGTTTCATGCGCGCTTCCACCTCCCCAGCGGGTGATGGCTTTTTTTTGTAAAGGAGAAGGATGGTGGTCTTAGGCCTTGCATAGACTATCGGGGGCTTAAAACAATTAGCATTAAGAACCGCTATCCTCTCCCTTTGATGTCTTCAGCGTTTGAGCAGCTGCAGGGAGCAACCATCTTCTCCAAACTTGACCTCCGCAATGCGTACAACCTGGTCCGCATAATAATAATCAACATTATTGTCATTGTTACTGCACAAGTGCAGTATAATGAAATGTATGCTTGCAGCTCCCGGGAGTGTACATTTTGATTAAGACATTTAACATTCAACATTCATTTGGCTTGTAATACATAAACATAAACATAATAAAGTGCATTGGCAGATGTGCAGGCTTTAGAGTTTATTTGTCGAGTTCAGTAGGATGACAGCCCTGGGAAAGAAGCTGTTCCTAAATCTGGTCGTTCGGGTGCGAATGCATCTGGAGCGTCTCCCAGATGGCAGGGGGGCAAACAAACTGTGGCTGGGCTGGGTAGGGTGTTTGGTGATGGTCAGTGACCTCCGTAGACAGCGTTGCTGGTAGATGTTCTCTATGGTCGGTAGCCGGGTGCCGGTAATGCGTTTGGCAGTTTTGACTACCCGCTGCAGGGCTTACCGGTCATAGGAGCTACAGCTGCCATACCACACTGTGGTGCAGTTCGTCAGTATGCTCTCTATTGTGCAGCGGTAAAAGTTAGAGAGGATCAGGGGTGACAGGTTACATCCCTTCAGCCTCCTTAGGAAATATAGGCGCTGCTGGGCCTTCTTCACCAAAGAGGAGGTATTGAGGGACCAGGAGAGGTCTTCTGTGATGTGGACTCCGAGGAACTGAAAGCAGTCCACCCTTTCCACCACAGCCCCATGGATGTGGATGGGGGTATGACTTCCGCCTTTAGACTTCCTGAAGTCCACAATGATTTCCTTGGTTTTCTTGATGTTAAGGGCTAGGTTGTTATCGGCGCATCACTTCACGAGATGCTGCACCTACTCCCTGTAGGCTGACTCATCGTTGTTTGTGATCTGGCCTACCACCGTGGTATCATTCGCAAACTTGATGATGGTGTTGGAACCATGAACAGCCACACAGTCGTGGGTGAAGAGGGAGTAGAGGAGGGGGCTCAGCACACAACCTTGTGGGGCCCCCGCATTCAGGGTCAGGGGTGGGGAGGTGTGGTTACCTAATTTGACAGACTGGGGTCTGTTAGTTAGGAAGTCCACGGTCCAGTTGCAAAGGGAAGTGTTCAGGCCAAGAGTGTGGAGTTTGGTGGACAGCTTGTTGGGGCGATAGTGTTGAATGCTGATAGGGATGAATGGAAGACTGCCTTTATCATCCCTAGTGGTCACTGGGAATACCTCGTCATGCCCTTTGGCCTCACTAACGCTCCTGCTGTCTTCCAAGCTCTGGTCAATGACGTGCTCTGGGACCTGCTGAACCAGTTCGTGTTTGTTTATCTGGATGACATTCTCATCTTCTCAAAGTCCCCCCAGCAGCATGTCCAACACGTCAGACAGGTTCTGAAGAGGCTTTTGGAGAACCGTCTCTTTGTCAGATCCGAGAAATGTGAATTCCACGTCTCTAAGGTCACCTTCCTGGGCTAGGTCATCTCCTGTTGAAGCGTCCAGATGGATCCTAGCAAGGTTCAAGACATCTTGAACTGGCCGCGTCCCACATCGGTTAAGCAGTTTCAGCGGTTCCTGTGATTCGCCAACTTTTACAGACGCTTCAGCTGCAACTTCAGCTCCATTGCCGCCTCCCTCTCTGCATTGACCAAGGCGTTGTCTTTACGGTTCAGTTGGTCTTCTGAAGCGGAACGGGCCTTCCAGGAGCTCAAACAACGTTTCACCTCGGCTTCCATTCTGGTACACCCGGACCCCACTCTGCCCTTTATCATAGATGTGGATGCCTCGGATATTGGATTCGGGGCTATCCTCTCCCAGCGCTCCCCTAAGGACCAAAAGCTACATCCCTGTGCCTTCTTTTCCCATCGCCTGAAGCCAGCAGGGAATAACTACGATGTCGGCAACAGGGAGCTCTTGGAAGTTAAGTTGGCCTTGGAGGAGTGGAGACATTGGTTGGAGCGAGCAGAGCATCCTTTTGTCATCTGGGCCGACCATAAAATTCTGAAAAAATCCAGGACTCCAAGCGCCTCAACCCTCGGCAGGCCAGGTGGGCTCTCTCCTTTAACCAGTTCACCTTTCTCCTGTCTTACCACCCAGGATCTAAGAACCTCAAACCTGATGCCCTTTCTCGCCAGTTTGACCCCTCGGAAGAGGACCGGACCCCGGAACATATCATCCCCAGTTCCTGCATCATTGCTCCCGTCGCATGGGAGATTGAGACTGTGGTTCAAGGGGCCCAAAGTCAGGCGTTTCACCCTGGAGGAGGCCCTCCTAATAGCCTTTATGTCCCCAGTCAGGTGCGTGCCCATGTCCTTCAATGTGGGCACTCTTCTCGATTGACTGGTCATCCTGGGATCAGTTGGACTCTCGAGTTCCTTAAGAGGAGGTTCTGGTGGCCCTCTATTGAAGCCGACACCCAGGTCTTTGTCTCCGCTTGTCCCGTCTGTGCCTAGAACAAGACATCCCAACAACCTCCACTTGGTCTACTGCCTCCCTTGCCCATCCCCAGCCATCCCTGGTCTCATATCGCCCTGCATTTCATCACTGTGCTAACTCCATCTGAGGGATTCACTGCCATCCTAGTTGTGGTCGATCGCTTTTCCAAGGCTGCTCACTTCGTCCCTCTTGTCAAGCTTCCCTCTGCCAGAGAGACTGCCCAGCTGGTTGTCTAGCATGTC
The DNA here is from genome assembly GCF_052327205.1 of Somniosus microcephalus. Taxonomy (NCBI): domain Eukaryota; kingdom Metazoa; phylum Chordata; class Chondrichthyes; order Squaliformes; family Somniosidae; genus Somniosus; species Somniosus microcephalus. Next base: position 17,246,884 of record NW_028225183.1, on the reverse strand, counting down.
TTCTGCCTCCATGGCTTGTCCCTGGATGTCATCTCTGACCGTGGTCCCCAGATCTCATCCAGATTCTGGAAGGCTTTTTTTTTACCTCCTGGGCGCTACCGTCAGTCTCTCCTCTGGGTTCCACCCACAATCTAACGGCCAGACTGAGAGAAGCAACCAAGATCTGGAGAGGGTGCTAAGAAGCTTTATGTTTCCAATCCTTCCACCTGGAGCAAGTATCTGGTCTGGTCAGAGTACGCGCACAATACCCTTCAGAGTTCCTCCACTGGCCTCTCACTTTTCGAATGTCAATATGGCTACGAACCGCCACTCTTCCCTGAACAGAAGAGGGAGATAGGAGTCCCGGCTGCCCAGCAGTTCTTCCAACGCTTTCGCCGCACCTGGAGGAGGGTCCGATCCGCCTTGCAGCTCGCTTCTTCTCGGCAGAAAGTGCAGGCTGACCAACACCGCCGCCCAGCTCCTCGGTTCCGGACTGGACAGAAGGTCTGGCTGTCTACCCGGAATCTTCCGCTCCATGTGGAGTCCTGCAAGTTGGCTTCCTGGTTCATCGGACCTTTTAGGATTTTGGAAAAAGTAAACCGTGTTGCCTGCCGGCTCCTCATTCCTTGGTTGATGAAGATACATCCCATGTTCCATGTCTCTCACCTCAGGCCGGTACTTAACAGTCCCTTGGTTCCTGCTTCCAGACCTCTCCCCCACCCCGCATGACTGACGGTCAGCAAGTCTACACTGTCCGTCGCCTCCTTGATAGTCGCCGGGTTAGGAGGAGCATTCAATACCTGGTCGACTGGGAGGGTTATGGTCCTGAAGAGCATTCCTGTGTTCCGGCCCGGGACATTTTGGATCCTGAACACATCAGGGATTTTCGCAATCGCCACCCTGATCGTCCAGGAGGAACGTCAGGAGCCGTTCCTAGGGGAGGGGTTCCTGTGAGGTTGCTGGTTAGTTCCCTTGGTAATGCCTAGATGGCACTTTCACTTGTATGTTTCCTTTTGCTAAATTGTTACTAGTTTAATTAACTGCCTTTATCAGGTTTATTGGTTTCACATGTTTTTGCTTGTATTTAAGTTCTGTGGTTTCATCCCTCTGTGCTCAGTCTTGACAAGACGTTTGCCTAGTGGTAGCTTGTCTTGAGCTGCTATGTTTTAACTGTTTACCTGTGGTATTCTGTAAAGTACTTTTATTTAAGACTGCATACCTGCTTCTCGCCTCGTCTGTCTGCACTTGGGTCCAGAACCAGCCTCGCCCTGACAGACTGTATTCTCTTGAATTCAGAAGAATGAGAGGGGTTCTCATTGAAGCATTCAAAATTATTACAGGGCTTGAAAGGATGGATTCCTGGAGAATGTTTCCCTTGGCTGGGGATTCTAGTGCCAGTGGCCAGAGCCTCAGGATAAAGAGAAGGCCGTTAAGGACTGGGATGAGAAGAATTTTTTCACGCAGAGTATGTTGAATATTTGGAATGCTTTACCCCAGAGGGCTATGGTGGCTCAGTCATTGGATATTATCAAAACAGATGTCGATAGATTTCTGAATAGGAAAGGCAAAAAGGGATATGTTTGTAGGGCCGGTTAATGGAGTTAAAGCGGAAGATCAGCCATGATCTCATTCAATGGTGGAGCAGGCTCGAAGGGCCGAATGGCCTACTCCTGCTCATGTTGTTTTTGTTATTATATTGTAGGTGACACAAACATGGCGGTTTGCAGCTGAAACAAGCAAGGCCCTCTGTATCTGGCACAAAGATGGCCATTTTTACTAGCTGATACAATTAAGGCATCTTGTAGGGGACACAAATACGGCCGTCAGTCGGAGACACTAACATGGCCATTTGTCGTTCACACAAACATGGCCGTCTGTAATTGACACAAACATGGCCATCTGTAGGTGACACAAGCTTGGCTGTCTGTAGGCGATACAAACACTGCCATATGAAAGTGACACAAACATGACAGTCTGTTGGTGACAAACGTTTGGCCGTCTGTAGCTGACACAAACATGGTCGTCTGTAGGTGAAACAAACATGCCCATCTGTAGGTCACACAGCCATGGACATCTGTAGGTGACGCAAATGTAGCCGTCTGTAGGTGACACAAGCGTGGTCCTCTGAAGATGACAGAAACATGACAGTCTGTAGGTGACGCAACATGGCTGTCTGTAGGTGACACAAACATGACCGTCTGTAAGTGAAACAAACATGGCCGACTGTAGGTCACACAGGCATGGCCCTCTGTAGGTGACACCCACATGGCCGTCTGTACATCACACAGGTATGGCCATCTGTAGGTAACCCACACATGGCCATCTTTAGGTCACACAGACATGGCCATCTGTACGTTCCGCACACATGTCCACCTGTCGGTAACACAAACATGGCCGTCTTGAGGTGACACAAATATGGCCATCTCTAGGTGATACAAACATGGCCATATGTAAGTGACGCAGACATGGCCGTCTGTTGCTGACACAAAAAGCCACCCGTAGTTCACAAAATCATGGCCGTCTGTAGTTGACACAAACATGGCAGGCAGTACGTGATACAACTTGAATGTATGTAGGTGACACAAACATGGCCGTCTGTAGGTGATACAAAAATGGCGGTCTGTAGGTGACACAAACATGGTTGTCAGTAGTTGATACAATCATGGCAGTCTGCAGGTGACACAAACATGCCCGTATGTAGGTTACACAAGCATGGCCGGCTGTTGCTGACCAAAACATGGCCATCTGTAGGTGACACAAACACAGCCGTCTGTAGGTGACACAAACATGGCAGTCTGTAGGTGACACAACCATGGCCGGCTTTTGGTGACACAAACACAATCGTCTCTAGGTGACACAAACACAGCCGTCTGTAGGTGACACAACCATGGCCGTCTGTTGGTGACACAAACATCGCCGTCTGCAGGTGAAACAAACACAGCCATCTGTTGCTGACACAAATATGGTTGTCATTAGGTGAGACTAAATTTGCCGTCTGTAGGTGACACAAACATGGGCGTCTGCAGGTGACACAAACATGGGCGTCTATAGGTGACACAAACATGGCCATCTCTAGGAGACACAAACACAGCTGCCTGAATGTGTCACTAACATGGTTGTCAGTAGGTGAAACAAATGCGGCCAACTGCAGGTGATGCAAACACAGCCCTCTGTCGCTGACACAAACTTCACCGGCTGTAGCTGACACTGTGATGGACATCTGTCGGTGATGCAAACAGGGCCATTTATAGGTGACACAAACCAAGCTGTCTGTAAATGACACAAACATGACAGGATGTAGGTGACGCAAACACGGCCATCTGTAGGTGACAAAAACATGGCTGTCTGTAGCTGTCGCAATCATGGTCGTCTCCAGGTGAAACAAACATGGCCGTCTGTAGCTCACACAAACATGGCCATCTTTAGGTGACACCAGCATAGCCGTCTGAAATGACACAAAATGACAGTCTGTATGTGATGCAAAATTGGCCATCTGTAGGTGGCACTATCAAGGCCGCCTTGAGGTGACACAAACATGGCCGTCTCTAGGTGACATCAACATGGCGGGCTTCGGTGATAAAAACATGGCCATATGTAGGTGACAAAAACATGGCAGTCTGTATGTGACACAAACATAGCAGTCTGTAGGTGATACAAACATGGCCATTCGTAAGTGACACAAACAAGGCCATCTGTTGGTGACACAAACATGGCCATCAGTAGGTGACACAAACATGGCAGTCTGTTGCTGACACAAGCACAGCTATCTGTAATTGATACAAACTTGGCTGTCAGTAGGTGACACAAACCTGGCCTTCTGTAGGTGACACAAACATTGTTTTAGTAGGTGATACAAACATGGCCGTCTGTAGGTGACACAATCATGGCCGTCTGTAGGTGATTCAAACATGGCCGTATGTAGGTGACACAAACATGGCCGTCTGTAGGTGATACAAACATGGCCATCTGTAGGTGACACAATCATGGCCGTCTGTAGGTGATACAAACATGGCCGTATGTAGGTGACACAAACATGGCTGTCTGTAGTTGATTCAAACATGGCCGTCTGTAGGTGACACAATCATGGCAGTCTGCAGGTGATTCAAACATGGCCGTCTGTAGGTGACACAATCATGGCCGTCTGTAGGTGTTTCAAACATGGCCGTATGTAAGTGACACCAACATGGCCGTATGTAGGCGACACAATCATGGCCGTCTGTATGTAACACAAACATGGCCACCTGTTGGTGACACAAACATCGCCGTCTGTAGGTGAAACAAACACAGCCGTCTGTTGGTGACACAAATATGGTTGTCATTAGGTGAGGCAAACATTGCCGTCTGTAGGTGACACAAACATGGGCATCTGTAGATGACACAAACATGGCCGTCTGCAGGTGACACAAACATGGCCGTCTGTAGATGACACAAACATCGCCATCTGTAGGATACACAAACACAGCTGCCTGAGTGTGTCACAAACATGGTTGTCAGTAGGTGATAAAAGCACAGTCATCTGTAGGTGACACAAACACGGCCGTCTGTTGCTGATACAAACATGGCCGTCTGTAGGTGACACAATCCTGGCCGCCTGTAGGTGACGCAAACATGGCTGTCATTAGGTGAAACAAATGCGACCATCTGTAGGTGATGCAAACACAGCCCTCTGTCGCTGACACAAAATTCGCCGGCTGTAGGTGACACTGTGATGGCCGTCTGTCGGTGACGCAAACAGGGCCATTTGTAGCTGACACAAACCAAGCTGTCTGTAAGTGACACAAACTTGACAGTCTGTAGCTGACGCAAACAGGGCTGTCCGTAGGTGACTAAAACATGGCCGTCTGTAGCTGTCACAATCATGGTCGGCTCCAGGTGAAACATACATGGCCGTCTGTAGCTTACACAAACATGGCCATCCCTAGGTGACACCAGCATGGCCGTCTGAAGATGACACAAAATGACAGACTGTATGTGATGCAAAATTGGCCATCTGTAGGTGGCACTATCAAGGCCGCCTTGAGGTGACACAAACATGGCTGTTTCTAGGTGACATCAACATGGCGGGCTTCGGTGATATTAACATGGCCTTATGTAGGTGACGCAAGCATGGCAGTCTGTATGTCACACAAACATAGCAGTCTGTAGGTGATACAAACATGGCCATTCGTAAGTGACACAAACAAGGCCATCTGTAGGTGACACAAACATGGCCGTCAGCAGGTGACACAAACATGGCCGTCTGTAGGTGACACAAACATGGCCATCTGTAGGTGACACAAACATGGCAGTCTGTTGCTGACACAAACACAGCTATCTGTAATTGATAAAAACATGGCTGTCAGTAGGTGACACAAACATGGGCTTCTGTAGGTGACACAAACATTGTTTTAGTAGGTGATACACAATGGCCATCTGTAGGTGACACAATCAGGGCCGTCTGTAGGTGATTCAAACATGGCCGTCTGTAGGTGACACAAACATGGCCGGCTCTATATGACACAATCTTTGCCGTCTGTAGGTGGCACAAACACCGCCGTCTGTAGGTGACACACACATGGCTGTCAGTAGGTGACACAAACATGGCCGTCTGTAGGTGACACAAATATGACCGTCTGTAGATGACACAATCGTGGTTGTCAGTAGGTGAGACAAATACGGCTGGCAGTATGTGAGACATTAATGTCCGTTTGTAGGTGATTCAAAAAGGGCCATCTGTAGGTGATACAAACATGGCCGTCTGTAGGTGACGCAAACACAGCCGTCGGTAGGTGATACCAACATGGCTGTCTGTAGGTGATTCAAACATGGCCGTCTGTAGGTGACAAAAACATGGCCGGCTGTACGTGATACAAACATGACTGTCTGTAAATGTCACAAACATGGCCGTTTATAGGTGACACAAACATGGCAGTCTGTAGATGGCACAAACATGTCCGTCTGTAGATGACACAAACATGTCCGTCTGTAGATGACACAAACATGGCCATCTGTAGGTGACACAAGCATTGTTTTAGTAGGCGAATCAAACATGGCCGTCTGTAGGTGACACAAACATGGCCTTCTGTAGGTGGCACAAACATTGTTTTCGTAGGTGATTCAAAAATGCAGTCTGTAGATGACACAAACATGGCCATCTGTAGGTGATGCAAACATGGCCATTCGTAAGTGACACAAGCAAGGCCGTCTGTAGGTGACACAAACATGGCCGTCAGTAGGTGACACAAACATGGCCGTCTGTAGGTGATACAAACATGCCATTCTGTAGGTGACATTAACATGGTTGTTAGTAGGCGATAGAAACAAGGCTGGCCATAGGTGACACAAACATGGCAGTCTGTAGGTGATAGAAACAAGCCCGTATGTAGATGCCACAAACATGGCCGCCTGTAGGAGATTCAAATATGGCCATCTGTAGGTGACATAAACATGGCAGTCTATAGATGACACAAACATGGCCGTCTGTAGGTGACACAAACATGGCCGTCACTAGGTGATTCAAATATGGCCGTCTCTAGGTGATTCAAATATGGCCGTCTGTAGGAGAAACAAACATGGCCGGAAATTGATGACACAATCATGGCCGTCTGTAGCTGATAAAATCATGGCCAGCTGCTGGTGACACAGGCATTGTTGTCAGTAGGTGAGGGAAACAGTTTGTATGTGACGCAAAGATGTCAATCTGTAGCTGACAAAAACCTGGCTGTCTGTAGGTGACATAAACATGGCTGTCTGTAGGTGACACAAATATGGTCGTCTGTAGGTGACACAAACTTGGCCGTCTGTAGGAGGCATAAACATGGCCATCAGTATGTGACACAAATATACGACCGTCTGTAGGTGACACAAACATGGCCGTCTGCAGGAGACATAAACATGGCCATCAGTATGTGACACAAATATATGACCGTCTGTAGGTGGCACAAATCTGGCCGTCTGTAGGTAACACAAACATGGCCGTTTGTAGATGACACAAACATGGCCGTCTGTAGGTCATACAACCAAGACCTCTGCACGTGTCTTACACATAGCGGTCTGCAGGTCACAGAAACATGGCTGTTTGTAGCTTACACAAATATAACCATCTGTAAGTGACACAAATTTGGCCTTCTGTAGGTGACAGAAACACGGTCGCCTGTAGGTCACAGAGAAACGGTCGTCTGCAGGTAACACAAAGATGCCGGCTGTTGTTAACACAAACCTGGCCGTCTATAGGTGATACAAACTTGGCCGCCAGCTGTTGCCTTTTGCCCTGTGGTGGATGACGCCACAATCATGTCAGTGATTGGTGCTTTTTGAACATGGATTCCGGCTCCAGCCCCACGCCCAATGTGTGCCGCGTGTGACTCCTGACCCGAGGCTGCAAAACCACTTTGTGACGTTCCAAGTTTGTGACAGGTGGTAAATAAATTGATATTTCCAACTTTCTTTTGCAATAAAACATTTACTTTCCTAGCTATCAATAGTTCAGAAGAAAATGACCAATTTCATGTCAAATCAATTTACCCTTCAATCTTTATTCTTAATTCTTCAAAACTCACAATGTAACTTGGACAAAAAGAACAAAGTAATACCACATTACTGTTAGAATACAGCAGGGCCAGGCACTAGTTATCCACTCAGTGACTGCCCGGAGTACAGAGTGAGATCAGAGGCTGAAAATTACTTACCAGAAGTGTGGAATATGAACAGCAAAAAAAATTCAGTACACATTAAATAACAACATGTAAAATAAATTGAAGGTTGTTCTCATTGGTTGGCTAAAATTTGCTGTTACAGATCCCACAACAGATACAACAAAAACAACTTTCTGTCAATACATTGCAAATCGATGTAGGAGCAGGAAGTTCTGTGACAGTTCAGGGACGGGAATTTACTTCTTACACTTATTGCTGCCAACAAACTGCAGCAGTCAATCTTCGGCACTAAGCTCTGGGATTCACCCCTATACATTACTGGCTCTCTACCGCACCTTTGTTCTGTAACCTCCTGTGAAGCACCTTGGGATCTTTTACTCCGTTAAAGACGCTGTATAAATGTAAGATGTTTTTGCTGAGAGGCTGAGATGAGGTGGAACCAATGGAAGGAATCTCGTGAGGAGCACAATAAGCAGCACAGACTAGTTGGGCCGAATATCCGGTTTCAGTGCTGCTTAATCTTTTAATATAAGCACCAGAACTACCGCTCAGCTCTGCCTGCCTTCCTATTGACGTTGCTCTTACTCTGGAAGCTGCAAGTGAAATGATGCACTAAATATGCAAAAAGCTAGTGGTCCTGTCCCGAAAGACAAGGTGAGAACTCTCAGTCAGAAATGCTGCTGCGTTCTAAAAAAAAGTGCTTGCCCCGCCGATGGTTCTATTTTCAGATCACCAGCGATTCCTGATGTAATACAGTTGATGGCATTCTGGGGTAAGTATTAGATTTATGGGCTGGAAACACTGGGACCCGAATCTGGGCTGCGCTCAGTTGTTCTGCTTCTTAATTAATTGAATAATTGAGGCAACCGGATATTTCCCCGCACTCTTCAACTGCTCTCTGAACTTGGACTGGGTCACCCCATAAATAAATGTGTTTGTGCAGCAACTTAAATTCTGCAGCATATATCCGACTTCATTAAATATAGATATAGAATCATTGTGATAATTGGAATCTACACGTCTAATGTAATAGTATATGAAATATATTACATATACCGACCACAGAAGTATGAAGCTGCCAGATATGGTGAAGAGTAAAATCACAGACTTCCTTCTGCTCTCCATCTCTGGGTCACTGCGATTCTCTCCCTTGCTCTCACCCCTCAGTACCTTACGGACTCGACTGGCCACTAAAATGTGCCTGACTGTCAGAGCGTTGAGCAACAAAATGAAAGCGAATGGGAGCAATGGAGTTAAAATTGTGTCAAGCCAGTCATATTCGACCCAACCGGGCTCAGAATAATAGCTTGGTTTTACGTAACAGTACCATGGCACATTGTCGATTATCTCTCCTGGTTTAAATATAAAGTAGAAGGGAACGTTTTTTAAACAGAGCAGAATGCAGGTTGTTGCCAGAACCACAGTCGCAGTTTTCTCAGTGCAATATTTTGTTTTCAGATTCTGGCAACAAATGGCCACAAATCGATCGAAGGTGAAAGTGACGGTGAACCAGACAGAACAGTCTGTGGCTGCACCGACCAGGACAGTGCGAACACTACACACAGGAGTGATGTCCAGGAAACACATTGGGAAATAATACCAATTGATCTGGTTCAGTATGACCTCAGTGATGATGACCAGTAGATCTGCCGCTGCCATCGCCACCAGATAGCGAGTGGTGCAGGTGGAGAGCCCACACTTTCCCCGGGACAGGATCACAATCGCCACTAAATTAACTGAAAAAAAGAGCAGGGAAAAGAGAATGCAAACTACTGATCAAACATTCTCCGTATCTGGGCCCAGAGAATATGGGCCGTATTTTATAACCAAGAACGGGTTGTTTTTTAGTCGGGTAAGAGATTATCAGGTTTAAATCTCCATCCGACCACAGCCCGCCTCCAGACCACCTGCTTCCGAGTTTAACAGATAAATCGGACCACCATCCTGGCTCGTGATTGGACTGCCCCCGGATTTGCAGAACCCTTCCCGTGTTCGGGGATCAGATCACACCCTGGTATTGGACAGCCATCACCCCCCGGGGCCGGGGGATCGGAAAAAAACCCAGGATCGGCCACCCAGCATCTCAGGGCCATGGACTTGGTCCTGCGATCTTCTCCAGATTCCTCCCCCCCCGACTGAAATCAAAGCTGGCCAATCCCGCTGACTTCATGCAGGGAAGCTGTCAACGACAAAACTATAACCTGCCTACCGAACCCGCCTGGTCGATATCAAAAGCACAATATTAAGAATGCTGTAACTCTGATAAATACAGATAATGATGTGGACACACATCAAGTCAGGCATCATCTGTGGAGAGAGAAACAGTGTTAACATTTAAGTTCGACTATCTTTCATCAGAACTGAAACATATTAGATATTAACAGTTTTAAAGCAATGATAGAGCCAGAGAAAAGTAGGGGAGGGGAGGAAAGAACAATTGAGAGGTCTATGCTCGGGTGGAGGGCAGAAGTGATCCAGGAATAAAATGGATAATTGGTCAAGGGAGATAGGACAATTAAAGAAATAAAAGATTGGACCAGATCAGGAATAAATGGCTGTAGCAGAATAACAGAGGGGGAGGCAAGGACGGAAAATCTGTAAAAGAGGAGAAGGTTCCAGTGGCCAGGGAATCTGGCAGAGAATGGTGGGTGGACCTCAGATATACGCACCAGCCTTCATCCTGCCCAAGACTGGTGTGCCCGCACTCTTCCAGCCACCACATCAAGCTCACGGCTAGCTGGTCAGAGACAAGGGCTACCTGCTCTCCATCTGGTTCATGACTCCCCTCTGCAGACCCAACGCCCCTGCCCAGCAGTCATATAATGAGCGCCATGCTGCCACCAGGAACATTATCGAGCCGACCATCTGCATGCTGATGCAACAGTTCCACTGCCTTGACCGATCGGGAGGAGCCCTCCAGTATTTGCTGGAGCGGGTGTCACATTTCCTGATGTTTGCTGCATGCGCCACAACTTGGGAGCCCAGCCCTTGCCACCTGGGATTACGGAAGCACCTCAGGAGGAGGAAGAGGGTGAGGAGGATGTGGAGGAGGAGTTCGAGGAGGAAGAGGAGGATGAGGACCACGAGGAGGTAGACGAGGAGGAGGAGCAACAGGAGAGAGGGAGGAGACATCCACTCTATCAGCTTTCCAGAAGGGCGGTCCGTGACCAACTCAAATAACTGACATACGAATGAAGTATACCACAGATCTCCATTGCTCACCACATCACCATCTTTACTTCAGGCCATATCACAGCGCAAAGAAGAAGTGAGAGACACCACTCAAGGATCAAAAGTTAATGAATAAATTTATGAATAATCAGTGAACACATACTTAATAAAAATGAATTAACTATTCACGCCTGTGCAGTCGCTGGGTGCTTCTCGTTACTGTGTTTTTGCCAACGCCAGTGCTCCTACGATGTTTTGACCTAGTGGCTGCAGCAGGACAGGTGGAAGGCTGCTGAGTTTCCCTGCGGGATACTTAAGATGGTCTTGAAGAGCGACTCAACCAGCTCTGGGCCTGGCAGGGCCAGCTAGAGACTGCACCACCTCAGCACGGGCGGCAGTTGTCTGGGCTGGCTGGATGACAGGCAAAGGCTTAGTGGCATTTGTGGGAGCAGGAATGTTGTGATTCTGGAGAAGACAGCAGGTTCCTGCTCCACTGATGCACTGACACTCTCCCGGGGCAGCACCACATCATCCCAAGAAATCTGTTGGAACACAGATTGTTGACCTGCTGAGGTATCGTGAAAGCTCTGGTCGACAGTGATAGACTCAGCCACGATGGCAGCTGTCAGAGCTGAGACTGCATGGCACCTGTCTGAGTTTGGATACCACCAAGAAAACACTGCATTACAGCACTAAACGTTGTGTCACTTCTGCCTGTGCTGCAATGGAAGCTGCCAGCTTGCCATTCACAGGCGTCTTCGGGTCTGGGACTCAAGGTCTCTCTGGGAATCTACCATTCCTTGCAGACTGGAAATGATGGGATACAAGGTGTGTGCAAAGCATTGTGCAAGTTTGTGGGCGGACTCCTCCATGCTCTTTATCATTGCCGATGTGATTTCGGGCAACCTTGCTATTGCACCTATCATCTCCCTGTGCATGCCCTTCACCATTCTTCTAGCAGCCTCACCATCGGGGTCCTGATCTGAGTCCTGTGCAGCCGAACTCCCAGTCGAACTCGCCCTCCTGGGAGATGGGCCCTGAGCTACCCTTTCCCCCTTACCTTGCTGCAGCCCACTCGTCACCGGTGCCTTCCCTTCTGCAGATCCGGCGACTATACTAGCCTGTAAAGAAGGAGTAGTGCCAGTGTCTGAGCTGGTGCCTAAGGGAGAGAGAGGCAATGACTCGGTGTGTTCTTCCTCCTCCTCTTCTTCCACCTCGCTCTGTATAGTGCCCTCAGGGACAGGCTGCTCAGCTGCTTGCTCATTACTTTAAATCTTACTGGCACAAGAGTCATGCTAAGGTGAGGGGAGGGGACAGAAGGGGAGAAATGCATGCATACAGTCTGATTAGGGGGAATGTGTGAATGGCTTGTGGCGTGAGGTGGAAGAGGGATGTTGGAAGAAGGATTAGGATAGAATATACCGTTTTTGTACCCAAGGGGGTCAACGTCGCCGTGGGCCACGGCATCCACCACCTGGCGCCCAATAATCTGCAGCACTCGTTTCTCCAGTGCAGACAGTGGTTAGGTGTCGACTTGGACACCGCATGCGCGCTGCTGCCCCCTCCTGTTCTGAACGACCTTGGAAAGGAAGGAAAGGAAAGGAAAGTGTGTGAGTGATTGTGGAACAATGTGATTGGCTAATGTGCTTGCCATCGGTGTATAGGTGTCTTTGTGTGCAAGGTGTGAGATGTGGCTGTGAGTGTTGGTAGATAGATTTTGTTGGTGGTTGAGTGCTGCGGGTGTGGTGCTTTTCGTGGAGTGTGAAGATTGGTTCAGATGGCGGTACATAGATTTGTAGAAGCATTCACTCACCCTGTCCACGCAAGTGAAGTCGCTAAATTTCTTCCTGCACTTTGTGCGGATCCAGGGGATGACAGTTCTGCCCAAGACGTGCTGCGCTACTTCCCTACCCATGGTGCAGAAGGCTTCTGGCGAGGGCCTTCTGCCACTTGCTGGGTAGTGCACCGCCATCCATCTCTCCACAGCGAACACCAATGCCTCCAATGTTTAATCGCAGAATCTGCAGGCACTCTCCCTGGGGCATGGATCTGCAATGACTACAGCTGCTTTAGTCCTCCAACTCCTTTTCCTTGACCTGCTGAAGCTTGCTGAGGCAGCTGCACAGCCAGCCATGCTGAGAATGAAGTTCTGCAGCATCAATGATCCTTCCCTTCCAGAACAAGAAAAAGCCTGCGGCAATCATGACTTGTGATTAGAGTGCTACTGATATTGGTCCACCCTTTGAGTGTAACGCCAATGAGCTTGTGGTTAAAAACTTGAAATAGATTTCCAATCATTTATTTGAGCATTGTGCATGAATGTTGCATGCTCGCTAAACCATTAGCGCCTGACACTAATTCTCCAACTTTTCTAATGCTACAGCCCATTCCTAGGCTATGATGAATTTCTAGCCCTCTGAATCATAGATAAGAACTGATCTGTCAAACATTAATCACTTTCCGAAGTGCAATAATCAAAAACCACAGCGTAATATTCATCCTGACTAGTAGACAGATAATGAAATTCAGAACTCATGACCCACAGGCTTACAGGAACGTGTTGGGGGAAGGGGAATATTCAGCACTAAAACAACTGAAGTGCTTACAGTAACTACTCTTAGTGTAAGAAAAGTATTTAAACCTGTTTCTGTTCTTGCAGCTCAATATCAATGCATTTCACTTCATACGCGTTTTTAAAACATCTTTACCCAAAAGCAAAAATATTCTCTTTCGCCATCAATTTCGAACATAGGATTTAGGAGCAGGAGTCGGCCACTCGGCCCTTCGAGCCTGCTGCGCCATTAAATAAGATCATGGCTCATCCGATTCGTCCACATTCCCGCACACCCCCGATAACCTTTCGCCCCCTTGCTAACCGAGAATCTATCTACCTCTGCCTTAAAAATATTCAAAGACTCTGCATACACCGCCCTTTGAGAGAAAACATTTCTCCTCATTTCCATCTTAAATGGGTGACCCCTTATTTTTAAATAGTGACCCCTAGTTCTAGATTCTCGCAGAAGAGGAAACACCCTCGCCACATCCACCCTGTCCAGACCCCTCAGGATCGTATATGTTTCAATCAAGTCACCTCTTACTTTTCTGAACTCCATCGGATACAAGCGAAGACTGCACAAACTTTTCTCATAAGACAACCCGCCCATTCCAGGTTTTGGTCTAGCAAACCTTCTCTGAACTGCATCCAACGCATTTACATCCTTCCTTAAATAAGGAGACCAATACTGTACACAGTCCTCCAGGTGTGGTCTCACCAATGCCCTGTGTAACTGTAGCTTAACCTCCCTACTTTTGTATTCAATTCACAGAATCACAGAAACCTCACAGTGCAGATAGAGGCCATTTCGGCCCATCGAGCCTGCACTGACACATATCCCACCCGATCCCCGTAACCCCTGCACCAATACATATCCCACCCTATCCCAATAACCCCACGTATTTAATCCCCCTAACACTAAGGGTCAATTTTTATCATAGCCAATCATCCTAACCCGCACATCTTTGGACTGTGGGAGGAAACCGGAGCACCCGGAGAAAACCCACGCAAACACGGGGAGAATGTGCAAACTCCACACAGACAGTCACCCGAGGCCGGAGTCGAACCCGGGTCTCTGGCGCTGTGAGGCAACAGTGCTAACCACTATGCCACCGTGCTGCCCTCGCAATAAATTATAACATTCTATTAGCTTGCCTAATTACTTGCTGCACCTTTTGCGCTTCATGGACTAGGACATCCAAATCGCTCTGCATCTCAGAGCTCTGAAATGTCTCACCATCTAGATATTATGCTTCTTTTTTATTCTTCCTGCCAAAATGAACAACTTCACATTTTCCCACATTATGCTCCATTTGCCAGATCTTTGCCCTCTCACTTATCCTATCTATATCCCTTTACGGCCTTCTAATGTCCTCTTCACAATGCATCGTCATACCTAACTTTGTGGCATTCGCAAATTTAGCAACAATACGATCGGTCCCTTCATCCAAGTCATTTATACAAATGTACAATGTTGAAGCCCAGCACTGATCCCTGTGGCACACCACTGGTTACATCTTGCCAATCAGAAAATGACCCATTTATGCCTACTCGCTGTTTCCAGTTAGCTAGCCAATCTTGTATCCATGCCAATATGTTACCCCCTACAATATGAGCTTTTCTTTTCTGCAATAACCTTTGATGTGGCACCTTAACAAATGCCTTCTGGAAATCTAAGGACAGTACATCCACAGTTTCCCCTTTATCCACAGCACATGTTACTTCCTCAAACAACTCCAATAAATTTGTTAAACATGATTTCCCTTGCACAAAACCATGTTGACTATGCCTGATTACTTTGAACTTTTCGAAGTGCCCTGCTACAACACCTTTAATAATCGTTTCTAACATCTTTCCTATGACAGATGGTAAGCTAGCTGGCCTGTAGTTTCCTGCTTTCAGTCTCCCTTCCATTTTGAATAAAGTTACATTCGCTATTTCCCAATCTAATGGAACCTTCCCCGAATCTAGGGAAATTAAAAAAATTAAACGCAACGCATCAACTATCTCACTAGCCACTTCTTTTAAGTCCCTAGGATGAAGTCAATCAGGCCCGCGGACTTGATAGACCGCATCTCCAACAATTTGCTCAGTACCACTTCCCTGGTGATTATAATTATCTTGATTTCCTCCCTCCCTTCCATTTCCTGATTTCAGCTATTTCTGGGATTTTAGTCGTATCCGCTATAGTGGAGACCGATGCAAAATACCTGTTCAATTCAACAGCCATCTCCTTATTATCCATTATTGATTCCCCAGCCTCACTTTTTATAGGACCAATGCTAACTTTGTTAAATCTTTTCTTTTATAAATATCTATAAAAACTTCTACTATCTGTTTTTATATTTCTAGCTGGCTTTCACTCGTACACTAATTTTTCTCTCCTTATTAATCTTTTAGTCATTCTTTGCAGTTTTTTACATTCTGTCCAATCCTGCCACCCATCTTTGCGCAAGTTTCAGCTTTTTCTTTAAGTTTAATATTGTCTTAAAATTTTTAGTTAACCACGGATGGTGGTTCCTCCCCTTGATATTTTCCTTTCTCGTTCGATTGCATATATTGTGTGTATTTTGAAACATCCCCTTAATTGTCTGCCACTACAACTCTATTGATGTATCCCTTAACCTAATTTGCCAGTTCACTTTAACTAGCTCTGCTTTCATGCACTCTTAAATGTCCTTATGTAAGCTTAAATTACAAGTCTTGGACCCACTCTTCTCTCTGTCAAACTGATTGTAAAATTCAATCATATTATGATCGCTGCTACCTAGGGGCGCCTTCGCTATGAGGTCATTGATTAATACTATCTCCTTGCAGAACACCAGGTCTAATTTAGCCTGCTCTCTGGTTGGCTCCAGAACGTGATTTTGTAAGAAACTATCCAGAAAACATTCCAAGAACTCTTCATCGATGCCAACTTTGCCCGTCTGATTTTTCCAGTCTATATGCAGTTTAAAATCCCCTGATTATTGCTGAACCCTTCTGAGAAGCTCCCATTATTTCTTCCTTTATACTCCATCCTACCATGTGGTTACTGTTAGCTGGCCGGTACACCACTCCCACAAGTGACTTCTTGCATTTATCAGTTCTCATCTCTACCCAAACCGCTTCTACATCCTGGTTTCCTGAACTTAAGTCATCACTCTCTATAGTGCTAATACCATCATTAATTAACAGATCCACCCTTCCAACTTTTACCACCTTCCTGGCCTTCCTAAATATCATGTACACTTCAATATTCAGGTCCCAATCTACATAACCCTGCAGCCATGTTTCTGTAATGGCTATCAAATCAGATTTATTTATTTCTATTTGCGCTTTCAGTTCATCTGCTTTGTTTCGCATGCTAATTCCGTTCAGATGCAGTGCCTTTAGTTTTGTCTTTATATTACTTTTGTAACCTCTAGCCTTATCTGTTGATTTACTCTTAGCTGTGTACTCTCTATAATTTCTGTCACTGTCTGTTTAACATTTTCCACGTTAATATCTTTTTCTATTGCCTTGTCTCTAATCTTTAAATTACAACATCTTCCCTAATTTGATCCCATGCCCCCAATATTTAGTTTAAAGCCCTCGCTACTACCCTAATTATACGACTCGCCAGAACACTGGTCCAAGCACAGTGCAGGTGATGACCGACCCAAATATAGATATCCTACTTTCCCCACTACTGGTGCCAGTGCCCTAGGAATTGAAACCAATTTCTCCCACACCAGGCTTTCAGCCACGCATTCATCACTCTTATTTTATTTACGCTATGGCAATTTGCTCGTGGCTCGGGTAATAATGCAGATATTGTTACCCTTGATGTTCTGCTTTTTAGCTTAACCCCTAGCTGCTCATACTCTCTCAGCAGAACCTCTTTCCTAGTACTACCTATAACTTTGGCACCTACATTGACCACGACCACTGGCTCCTCCCCCTCACCCTGCAAGTTCCTGTCCAGCCCAGAGCAGATGTCCCGAACCCTGTCATCGGGCAGGCAACACAGCTGTCTGTAATCTCACTCTTGGCCGCAGCGAACTGTTTTTATTCCCTGACTATGCTGTCCCAAATTACTGCTACATTCCTATTAACTACCCCCGCTTGAACGGCTTCCTGTATCTCGGTGCCATGGTCAGTTTGCTCATCCATCCTGCAGCCACCACTTTCATCCATACTTTTCGCAAGAAGCTCAAACCTGTTGGACAATTGCAAAGGCTGAGGCTCCTCCACGTCCTGGATCCCCATACCTGCCTCACTCGCAGTCACATACTCATGCCCTGGACCACTGACCAAATCAGAAGACACTATCCTAAGGGGTGTGACTGCCTCCTGGAATAAAGTGGCCAGATAACTTTCCCCCTCCCTGATGCATCGCAGTTTCCGCAGCTCGGCCTCCAGCTCATCAACTCTGAGCCGAAGCTCCTCGAGCCGCAGACACTTACCGCAGATGTGCTCATCCTGGATCACGCATCCAGTAGCTCCCACGTACTGCAGTCGCCACACATCACCTGCCCTGCATTAATTATAGAGGTTTAATTACTTTATTTTTATTAATTAATAAACGATACTACTTTTAATAAGATTTGTTACTGATACAAATTAGTACTATTGAAACCTTACAATTACTAATAAATGTTCTTGGCTTTAAATGATAAGGGCAGTGAGCAAAATACTCACCAACCAATCCCTTAACCTTTTTCCTGTGATGTCACCTTTTATTTTTCTCCAAATGCGGGGAGCGGGAGCGGGGTGGTGCCACCGAGATGAACGTCCGCTGGTTCTCCGTACCCTCTTGTAAAGCTTTGTAACTCCTGCTCTCCTGGAAGCTAACAAAGATAGAAAAAGAAAGTAACAGCTCCCTCCCCGAACTCCCTCTCTCACCAAACTCGCAGCTCTACACTCTGTTCCGAGCTGCACTTCATAAAACAAATGGAGGGGAGAAATCAGTCACCTAAAATAGTGATTACAAAGTCGAACTGAATTCTTCCACGCCAGTTAGTGATCTACACTCAGTAAAATTCTACAGTGAGAGATACTCCAAGTAATCCATAGTCACTGGGGTCAGGTGTTCCACTCCAGTTAGTGACCCACACTCAGTAAAATTCTACAGTGAGAGGTACTCCAAGTAATCCATAGTCACTGGGGTCAGGTGTTCCACTCTGGTTAGTGACCCACACTCAGTAAAATTCTACAGTGAGAGATACTCCAAGTAATACATAGTCACTGGGGTCAGGTGTTCCACTCTGGTTAGTGACCCACACTTAGTACAATTTTACAGTGACAGACCATTGCACTAACACCATTTCTCAGAGACATTTCCCGGAATGAGGACTGATTTAACTGTACATCATATTCCACCACCGGCAATAACTTGATCATTCAGAGAGCCCGTGAGCTACAAACAGGTATATTTTCAGTTCAGGAAATGGCATTAAACAGGTTGTGTCAAGACACTAGACTTAACGAAATTACCAAACACTGATCGCACGTCTGTAAAACTATGTCCACTAGACGAGCATGTAACATTATCAGCCAGAGAACTAAAGCAGAGAACAGCTCACATACAGATTTACACAACTTCAATGGTTATTATCACTTACCAGGAACTCCAATGACGGCAAGGATCATGTAATATATTTTCTGGACACTCTCAAATGTGTGATACATTTTCTGTGTGAAGCGATGTGTCCGTGCTGCAGGCAATCTCTCTGAATTATACTCTGAGCCGAATCCCACAGCCTTTCATTTATACCCTGCGCGATCTCCACGGGGAGATTGAGGTTGCAACATTGTTAAAAGGTTGAACAAACAAGTTACGACAGCCAAGTTAATTCCCTGTTATAATGGAATATATTTAGCGCTGAGTTTTAAATTGAAAACCCCAAAGACTTGAGAATTCTGATCATATTAATTAACCAATGGAAATTGCAAGCTGTGTTCTCCCAGCACTAGGTTTGTTGTTTCAAACACCTTCAGTGCATCTCATATCTCATATTGTTTCTGTGATGTCCTTCATGCTGTTGTGCTCATTCAGTAATCAAACTGCAAATGCTAGAGTGCCCTCTCAGTGCAGCACTCTGGGCTGGGGCTGCGCTCTTAATTTTCCCATGTCCTAAACGACCAGTACCTCTCAAACCAATATATACGCTAAAGCTAATGAATCTATTAAACCAAATAAAAATAAAATATCTAATAAAGCGCATCAAACTAATACAGCCCCTCAAGCTATTACAGCCTCTCAAACTAATACAGTACGCTAATATAATAAAGCACCACAAACTAAGACAGCCTCTGAAACTAATACAGGATCTCAAACTAATATAGACCCTCAAACTAATACAGACCCTCAAACTAATACAGACCCTCAAACTAATAAAGCCCCTCAAACTAATAAAGCCCCTCAAAATAATACAGCCCCTCAAACCAATACAGCCCCTCAAACCAATACAGCACCTCAAACTAATACAGCCCCTCAAACTAATAAAACCCCTCAAAATAGTACAGCCCCTCAAACCAATACAGCCCCTCAAACCAATACAGCACCTCAAACTAATACAGCCCCTCAAACTAATACAGCCCCTCAAACTAATACAGCACCTCAAACTAATACAGCCCCTCAAACTAATAAAGTCCCTCAAACTAATACAGCCCCTCAAACTAATAAAGTCCATCAAACTAATACAGCCCCTCAAACTAATACAGACCCTCAAACTAATACAGCCCCTCAAGCTATTACAGCCTCTCAAACTAATACAGTACGCTAATATAATAAAGCACCACAAACTAAGACAGCCTCTGAAACTAATACAGGATCTCAAACTAATATAGACCCTCAAACTAATACAGACCCTCAAACTAATACAGACCCTCAAACTAATACAGCCCCTCAAACTAATAATGCCCCTCAAAATAATACAGCCCCTCAAACCAATACAGCCCCTCAAACCAATACAGCACCTCAAACTAATACAGCCCCTCAAACTAATAAAACCCCTCAAAATAGTACAGCCCCTCAAACCAATACAGCCCCTCAAACCAATACAGCACCTCAAACTAATACAGCCCCTCAAACTAATACAGCCCCTCAAACTAATACAGCACCTCAAACTAATACAGCCCCTCAAACTAATAAAGTCCCTCAAACTAATACAGCCCCTCAAACTAATAAAGTCCATCAAACTAATACAGCCCCTCAAACTAATACAGACCCTCAAACTAATACAGCCCCTCAAACTAATAAAGCCCCTCAAAATAATACAGCCCCTCAAACCAATACAGCCCCTCAAACCAATACAGCACCTCAAACTAATACAGCCCCTCAAACTAATAAAACCCCTCAAAATAGTACAGCCCCTCAAACCAATACAGCCCCTCAAACCAATACAGCACCTCAAACTAATACAGCACCTCAAACTAATACAGCCCCTCAAACTAATACAGCACCTCAAACTAATACAGCCCCTCAAACTAATAAAGTCCCTCAAACTAATACAGCCCCTCAAACTAATAAAGTCCATCAAACTAATACAGCCCCTCAAACGAATACAGCCCCTCAAACGAATACAGCCCCTCAAACGAATACAGCCCCTCAAACTAATACAGCCCCTCAAACTAATAAAACCCCTCAAAATAATACAGCCCCTCAAACCAATACAGCCCCTCAAACCAATACAGCACCTCAAACTAATACAGCCCCTCAAACTAATACAGCCCCTCAAACTAATACAGCACCTCAAACTAATACAGCCCCTCAAACTAATAAAGTCCCTCAAACTAATACAGCCCCTCAAACTAATAAAGTCCCTCAAACTAATACAGCCCCTCAAACGAATACAGCCCCTCAAACGAATACAGCCCCTCAAACGAATACAGCCCCTCAAACGAATAAAGCCCCTCAATCGAATACAGCCGCTCAAACTAATAGAGAACCTCAAACTAATAGAGAACCTCAAACTAATAGAGAACCTCAAACTAATAGAGAACCTCAAACTAATAGAGAACCTCAAACTAATAGAGAACCTCAAACTAATGGAGAAGCTCAAACTAATGCAGCACCGCAACCCAATGTAGCACATGAAATTAATACAGCACCTCAAACCAATACAGATCAATACCATCCAGTTAAAAGGATCCTGATTGATAAGCACGCAATTCACCACCTTAATCATTCAACGTGGCTGCAATTTGGCTGTGGGGTAATGTAGCTATTGGTTATGATACTGGATTGGTAATCCCGAGGCCTGACTAATGATCCGGAGACATGAGTTCAGATCTCCACCACGGCAGCTGGGGAATTTGAATGAAGTGAATGAATATAAAAAATGCATACTATCTACAAGCTTCACTGCAGCAACTCGTCAAGGCTTCTTCCACTGCATCTCCCAAGCCAAAACCTCTACCACCTTGGCAGACAATGGCAGCAGACGCATGGGAGAACCACCTCCAATTTCCCATCCAAGTCACATAACATCCTGACTTGGAAATATCGCCATTGACTCATTGCCGCTGTGCCAAAATCCTGCTACTCCCTGCCTAACGGCACTGTGGGAGTACATTCACAACACCGATTGCAGCAGTCCAGGATGTTAGCTCACCACCACCT
The DNA here is from genome assembly GCF_052327205.1 of Somniosus microcephalus. Lineage (NCBI taxonomy): Eukaryota > Metazoa > Chordata > Chondrichthyes > Squaliformes > Somniosidae > Somniosus > Somniosus microcephalus. The sequence continues at coordinate 17,224,959 of NW_028225183.1, read as the reverse complement.
TCTCAAGGGCAATTGAGGAGTGGCAATAAAGGATTGTCTTCCCAGCGACATCCACAACTCATTGAGGTATAGCTTAAATAACTCGATCAATTAAATAAAACTGGCCACTTCACATCAACAAAATTGAACAGAAACTGGCCGCACGAGCAGATTCTAACCAATCACCCTGTAACTGACCAAATGACAACTACCTGATCGTTCACCAATAAACTAAACAAAATAACCACAGTCTGACTGAAATCGTAGAAACTCTCCACAAGAAAACAATCTGACCGATATCCCAGAAACTGTTCAACTGACCAAGATTTGGTCCTGTGTAAAGAGACATGATTAATTAAAAATGTCCTCGTAAAGGACCCCTTGGAATGAGTGACCATAACATGGTTGAATTCCATATTCAAGTAGAGGGTGAGAAGGTTGGATCTCAAACAAGCGTGCTGAGCTTGAATAAAGGAGACTATGAAGGTATGAGAGCGGAATTGATTAGAGTGGACTGGGAAAATAGATTAGAGGGTAAGACGGTACATGATCAGTGGTGTACATTTAAGGAGTTATTTTACAACTTGCAAAAAAAATATATTCCACTGAGGAAAACAGGGTGTAAAAGAAAAGATCGCCATCTGTGGCTAAGTAAAGTAATTAAGGATAGTATCCGACTAAAAACAAGGGCATATAAGGTAGCCAAATCTAGTTGGAGGATAGAAGATTGTGAAGTCTTTAAAAGGCAGCAAAAAATAACTAAAAGATTGATTAAGAAAGGGAAAATAGATTATGAAAGTAAATTAGCAAAAAATATAAAAACAGATAACAAAAGTTTCTATAGTTATATTAAAAGAAACAGTGTGGCTAAAGTAAATGATGGTCCCTTAGAGGATGAGACCGGGAAATTAATGGTGGGAAACATGGAGATGGCAAAAACGTTGTACAAATATTTTGTATCAGTCTTTGCGGTAGAGGATACAAAAAATATCCCAACACTGGACAAACAGGGGGCTCGAGGGGGAGAGGAGCTACATACGATTAAAATCACTAAGGAAGTGGTACTTGCTAAAATAATGGGACTCAAGCCGGAGAAATCCCCTGGACCTGATGGCTTACATCCTAGGGTCTTGATGGAAGTGGCGGTAGGGATTGTGGATGCATTGGTAATAATTTTCCAAAACTCCCTGGACTCAGCAAAGGTCCCGGCAGATCGGAAAACTGCTAATGTAACTCTCTTATTTAAAAAGGGTAGTAGGCAGAAAGCTGGAAACTATAGACCTGTTAGCCTAATATCTGTGGTTGGTAAAATGTTAGAGTCCATTATTAAGGAGACAGTAACGGGACATTTGGATAAACATAATTTAATAGGACAAAATCAGCATGGTTTCAAGAAGGGGAAGTCATGTTTGACAAATTTGCTTGAGTTCTTTGAGGAAGTAACATACAGGGTGGATAAAGGAGAACCAGTGGACGTAGTTTATTTAGACTTCCAAAAGGAATTTGACAAGGTGCTAAACAAAAGATTATTGCTCAAGATAAAAAATCACGGGATTGGGGGTAATATTCTGGCGTGGGTGGAGGACTGAAAGCAGAGAGTTGGGATAAATGGTTCATTCTCAGACTGGCAATCAGTAACTAGTGGTGTTCCGCAGGGGTCAGTGCTGTGTCCTCAACTCTTTACAATCTATATTAACGATTTGGAGGAGGGGACCGAGTTTAACGTATCAAAGTTTGCAGATGATACAAAGATGGGAGGGAAAGTACTGAGTGAGGAGGACATAAAAAACCTGCAAAGTGACATAGACAGGCTAAGTAAGTGGGCAGAGATTTGGCAGATGGAATACAATACTGGAAAGTGTGAGGTTATGCACTTTGGCAGGAAAAATCATAGAGCCATTTATTATCTTAATGGCAAGAAACTGGAAAGTACTGTAGTACAAAGGGATCTGGGAGTCCTGGTGCACGAAACTCAAAAAGTTAGTATGCAGGTGCAGCAAGTGATCAAGAAGGCCAATTGAATGTTGGCTTTTATTGCTAGGGGGATAGAATATAAAAACAGGGAGGTATTGCTGCAGTTATACAAGGCATTGGTGAGACCGCACCTGGAATACTGCATACAGTTTTGGTGTCCATACTTAAGATAAGACATACTTCCTCTCGAGTCAGTACAAAGAAGGTTCACTCGGTTAATCCCGGGGATGAGGGGGTGGTCATATGAGGAGAGGTTGAGTAGATTGGGACTCTACTCATTGGAGTTCAGAAGAATGAGAGGCGATCTTATTGAAACATGTAAGATTGTGAAGGGGCTTGATCGGGTGGATGCGGTGAGGATGTTCCCAATGATGGGTGAAACTAGAACTCGGGGGCATAATCTTGGAGTAAGAGGCTGCTCTTTCAAAACTGAGATGAGGAGAAACTTCTTCACTCAGATGGTGGTAGATTTGTGGAATTTGATGCCCCAGAAATCTGTGGAAGCTACATCATTAAATAAATTTACAACAGAAATAGATAGTTTCCTAGAAGTAAAGGTAATTAAGGGTTACGGGGAGCGGGCAGGAAATTGGACATGAATCTAGGTTCGGAATGGTCATGGCCCTGTGGAAACTGTACTGCTCACATCCTGACTGATCGCACAGTAACTGACCTACTGCTCACATCCTGACTGAACGCACAGTACCTGACCTACTGCTCACATCCTGATGGCCAAACAGTAACTGACCTACTGCTCACATCCTGACTGAGCGCACAGTAACTGACCTACTGCTCACATCCTGACTGAACGCACAGCACCTGACCTACTGCTCACATCCTGATAACCAAACAGTAACTGACCTATTGCACACAATCTGACTGAGCAGACAGTAACTGAGCTACTGCTCACATCCTGACTGAGCGCTCAGGAAAGGACCTAATGCTCACAACCTGACTGAGCACACAGTAAATTACCTACTGCACGCATCCTAATTGAGCGCACAGTACCTCACCTACTGCTTACATCCTGATGAGCACACAGTACCTGAACTATTGCTCATATCCTGGCTGAACACACAGAAACTGACCTATTGCTCACATCCTGACTGAGCACACAGTAACTGACCTATTGCATACATCCTGACTGAGCACACAGTAAATGATCTACTGCACACATCCTAACTGAGCGCACAGTACCTGAACTACTGCTCACATCCTGGCTGAACACACAGAAACTGACCTATTGCTCACATCCTGACTGAGCACACAGTAACTGACCTATTGCATACATCCTGACTGAGCACACAGTAAATGATCTACTGCACACATCCTAACTGAGCGCACAGTACCTGACCTACTGCTCACATCCTGATAAGCACACAGTAACTGACCTACTGCTCACATCCTGATGAGCACACAGTAACTGACCTACTGCTCACATCCTGATGAGCACACAGTAACTGACCTACTGCTCACATCCTGATCAGCACACAGTAACTGACCTACTGCTCACATAATGACTGATCGCACAGTAACTGACCCACTGCTCACATCCTGACTGAGCGCACAGTAAATGATCTACTGCTCACATCCTGACTGAGCGCACAGTAAAAGACCTACTGCTCACATCCTGACTGAGTGCGCAGTAACTGACCCACTGCTCACATCCTGACTGAGCGCACAGTAAAAGACCTACTGCTCACATCCTAACTGAGCGCACAGTAACTGACCCACTGCTCACATCCTGACTGAGCGCACAGTAAATGACCTACTGCACACATCTTTACTGAGCACACAGCAACTGACCTACTGCTCACATCCTGAATGAGCGCACAGTAAATGACCTACTGCTCACATCCTGACTGAGCATACAGTAACTGACCTGCTGCACACATCCTGACTGAGCTCACAGCAAATGACCTACTGCGCACATCCTGACTGAGCACACAGTAAATGAACTACTGCACACATCCTAACTGAGCACACAGTAAGTGACCTTCTGCGCACCTCCTAACTGAGTGCAAAGTAAATGACCAACTATTCACACGCTAACTGAGCGCACAGTAATTGAACGAATGCATGCATCCTGACTGAGCACACAGCAGCTGACCTACTGCTCACAGCCTGACTGAGCACACAATATCTGACCTACTGCTCACATCTTGATGGAGCACACATTAACTGACCGACTGCACACATTCTAACAGAGCACATAATAACTGACCTAATGCACACATCCTGAATGAGTGCACAGTAATTGGCCTACTGCTCACATTCTGACAGAGCACACGGAAACTGGCATACTGCACAAATCCTGAATGAGAACACCAGAAACTGCACAAATTACCAAAGCATGACCGAAGCCCCAGGAAATGACCACATGAACAAAACCTGACGGAGCACACAGTAACTGAAGTAGAGCTCACATTCTGACTGAGCACACATGAACTGACCTAATGCATACGTCTTGACTAAGCACACAGTAACTGACCTATTGCACACATCCTGACTGGGCGCATCGTATCTGACCTACTGCTCACATTCTGAGTGAACACACAGTAACTGACCTACAGCACACATCCTGACTGAGCAAACAGTAACTCACCTACTGCACACATCCTTACTGAGCACACAGTAACTGACCGACCGCAATAACCCCAAATCCACATTCCCGCAATAACCCACAACCCATTTTCCCGCACTAAACCCAAATCCACATTTCCTCACTATCCCAAATCCACCTTCCTGCATTATTCCAAAATCCACATTCCCGCACTAACCCCAAATCCAACTTCCTGCACTAAAACCAATTCCAAATTCCAGCACTAACAACAAATCCACCTTCCCGCAATAACCCCAAATCCACCTTCTAGCACGAACCCCAAATCAGCTTTCCCGCACTAAACCCAAATCAAACTTCTCACATTAACCCCAAATCCACCTTCCCGCATTATCCCCAAATCCACCTTCCTGCAGCAACCCCAAATCCACCTTCCCGCACTAACTCCAAATCAACCTTCCTGGTCTAACCCCAAATGCACATTCCCGCTCTACCCCAAATCCACCTTCCCGGACTAACCCCAAATCCACCTTCCTGCTATAACCCAAAATCCACCTTCCCGCACTAACACCAAATCCACCAACCTGCACTATCCCCAAATCCACCTTCCCGCACTAAACCCCAAATCCACCTTCCCACACTAACACCGAATCCACCTTCCTGCATTAACCCCAAATCCACATTGCCACACTATCCACAAATCAACCTTCCCGCACTAACCCCAAATCCACCTTCCCGCACTAACTGCAAATCCACCTTCACGCATTAACCACAAATCCAACTACCCACAGTAACCACAAATCCACCTTCCCGCACTAACTCCAAATCCACCTTCCCGCACTAACCCCAAATCCACCTTCCCGCATTAACCCCAAATCCACCTTCCCGCATTATCTCCAAATCCACCTTCCCACACAAACCCCAAATCCACCTTCCCGCACTATCCCCAAATCCACCTTCCCGCACTAACCCCAAATCCACCTTCCTGCACTAACCCCAAATCCACCTTCATGCGCTTACGCCAATAAACCTTCCGCACTATCCCCAAATCAACCTTCCCACACTCTCCCCAAATCAACCTTCCCACACTATCCCCAAATTAACTATCCCTCACTAACCCCAAATCCACCTTCCGGCACTAACCCCAAATCCACCTTCCCGCACTATCCCCAAATCCACATTCCTGCACTAAACCCAAATCCAACTTCCTGCACTAAAACGAAATCCACCTTCCCGCAATAACCGCAAATCCACCTTCCAGCACGAACCGCAAATCCACCTTCCCGCACTAACCACAAATCCACCTTCCCGCACTAAACCCAAATCCACCTTCCCGCACTAACCACAAATCCACCTTCCCGCACTAACCACAAATCCACCTTCCTGCACTAAACCCAAATCCACCTTCCCGCACTAACCACAAATCCACCTTCCCGCACTAACCACAAATCCACCTTCCCGCACTAAACCCAAATCCACCTTCCAGCACTAATCCCAAATTCACCTTCCCTCACTAACCCCAAATCAACCTTACCGCACTAACCCCAAATAAAACTTTGCGCTCAACCACAAATCCACATTGCCGCAATATTCCCAAATCCACCTTCCCACAGTAACCCAAAATCCACCTTCCCGCCGTAACCCCAAATCCACCTTCCCGCACTAAACCCAAATCCAGCTTCCCACACAAATCACAAATCCACCTTCCTGCCCTAACCCCGAATCCACCTTCCCACGCTAACCCAAAATTTAGCTTCACATATTCATCCCTAATCCACCTTCCTGCAATAACCCCAAATCCACCTTAATGCACTAATCCCAATCGAACTTCCCGCAAAATCCCCAAATCCAACTTCTGGCACTAACCACAAATCCACCTTCCCGCACTAACCACAAATCCGCCGTCCCACACTAATCCCAAATCAAACTTCCCCCATGAACCCATAATCCACTTTCCTGCAATAACCCCAAATCCATTCCAGCACTAACCACAAATCCACCTTCCAGCACTAACAACAAATCCAACTTCCTGCGCTAACAACAAATCCGCATTCCAGCAATAACTCTAAATCCACCTTCTCGCACTAACACCAAATCCACCTTCCCGCACGAACCTCAAATCCACCTTCCAGATCTAACCCCAAATCCACCTTCCCGCACTAACCACAAATCCACCTTCCCGCACTATCCCCAATCAACCTTTGTGCTCTAACCCCAAATCCACCTTCCCGCACTTACTTCAAGTCCACCTTCATGCCCTAACCACAAATCCACCTTCCCGCATAAACCCCAAATCCACGTTCCTGCACTAACTCCAAAAAATCGACCTTCCCGCACTTACCCAAAAATCCACCTTCCTGGACTAACCCCAAATCAACCTTCTTGCACTAAAGCCAATCCACCATCTGCACTATCCCCAAATCCATCTTCCCGCATTCTCCCCAAATCCACCTTCCCGCACTATCCCCAAATCCACATTCACACATTAACCCCAAATCCACATTCCTGCCATAACCCGAAATCGATCTTCCCGCACTGAACCCAAATCCACTTTCTCACATTAAACCCAAATCCACATTCCCGCACTAACCCCAAATCCACCTTCTCGCATTATCCCAATATCCACCATACCGCACTATCCACAAATCCACCTTCCCGCACTAACCACAAATCCATCTTCCCGCACTAACCCTAAATCTATCTTCCCGTACTAACCCCAAATGCACCTTCCTGCATTAACCCCAAATATATCTTCACGCACCATTCCCAAATCCACATTACCGCACTAACCCAAATCCACCTTCCCACACTCTCTCCAAATCCACCTTCCCACACTAAGCACAAATCTACCTTCCCGCATCATTCCCAAATCCACATTCCCGCACAAACTCAAATCCACCTCCCCACAGTAACCCCAAATCCACCTTCCCACACTAACTCCAAATCAACATTCCTGCTCTAACCTCAAATCCACCTGCCTGCACTATCCCCAAATCCGCCTTCCTGCTCTAACCCCAGATCCTCCTTCCTGCATTAACCCCAAATCCACTATCCCGCACTAACCCCAAATCCAACTTCCTGCACTATCCCCAAATCCAACTTCCCGCACTAAACCCCAAATCCAACTTCCTGCACTAACTCCGAATCCACCTTCCAGCATTAACCCCAAATCCACCTTACCGCACTATCCACAAATCCACCTTCCCACACTAAACCCAAATCCACCTTCCCGCACTAACCACAAATCCACCTTCCCGCATTAACCACAAATCCACCTTCCCAGAGTAATCCCAAATCCAACTTCCTGCACTAACCCCAATACCACCTTCATGCACTAAAGTCAATCTACCATCTGCACCATCCCCTAATTCAACTTCCTGCATTCTCCCCAAATCCACCTTCCCGCACTATCCCCAAATCCACTGTCACACACAAACCCCAATCCACCTTCCTGCCATAACCCCAAATCCATCTTCCCATCTTAAACCCAAATCCACTTTCCTGCACTTTACGCAAATCCACATTCCTGCACTATCCCCAACTCTACCTTCTCGCACTATCCCAATAAACCACCATACCACACTATCCACAAATCCATGTTCCCGCACTAATCCCAAATCGATCTTCCCGCACTAACCCTAAATCAAACTTCCCGCACTAACCCCAAATCTTCCTTCCCACATTAACCCCAAATCCACCTTCCTGCACTATTCCCAAATCCACATACCTGCACTAACCCCAAATCCAATTTCCAGCATGAAACCCAAATCCATCTTCCCGCACTAACACCGAATCTACCTTCCAGGACTAAACCCCAAACCACCTTCCCGCATTAACCCCAAATCCACCTTCCAGCACTAGCCCAAATCAACCTTCCCACACTAAACCCAAATCAAACATCTCGCACTAACCCCAAATCCACCTTCCCGCAATAACCTCAAATCCACCTTCCCGCACTAACCCCAAGACCACCTTCCCGCACTAACCCCAAATCCACCTTCCTGCACTATCCCCAAATGCACTTTCCCGCACTAAACCCCAAGTCCACCTTCCCGCACTAACGCCAAATCCACCTTCCTGCACTAACACCAAATCCACCTTCCCGCACTAACCACAAATCCACCTTCCCGCATTAACCACAAATCCACCTTCCCACAGTAAACCCAAATCCACCTTCCCGCACTAACTCCAAATCCACCTTCCCAAACTAATCCCAAATCCACCTTCCCGAACTAACTCCAAATCCACCTTCCCGCACTAACCCCAAATCCACTTTCCCGCACTATCCCCAAATCCAAATTCCCGCATTAACCCCTGATCCACCTTCCCGCACTGTCCCCAAATCCACCTTACTGAGCACACCCCAAATCCACCATCCCGCACTATCCCCAAATCTACCTTCTCGCATTAATACCAAATCCACATTCCCGCACTATCCCCAAATTCACATTCCCACAATAACACTAAATCCACCTTCCCGCGCAATCCACCAAATCCACCTTACCGCATTATCCCCAAATCCACCTTCCCGCACTAACTCCAAATCCATCTTACCGCAATATCCCCAGATCCAACTTCCTGCACAAACCCCAAATCCACATTCCCACACTAACCCAAAATCCAACATCCCGCCGTATCCCCAGATCCAGCTTCCCGCACTATCCCCAAATCCACCTTCCTCCACTAACCCCCAATCCACTTTCACACACAAACCCCAAATCTACCTTCCAACACAATCCCCAAACCCACCTTCCCACAATAACCCCAAATCCACCTTCAGGCACTAACCCAAAATCCACCTTCCTGCACTAACCCCAAATGAAGCTTACCACACTAACCCCAAATCCACATTCCCGCACTAACCCCAATCCACATTCCTGCACTAACCCCAAATCCACCTTCCCGCACTAACCCCAAATTCACATTTCTGCACTAACCCAAACCCACCTTCCCGCACTATCCTCAAATCCACCTTCCCGCACAAAGCACAAATCCACCTTCCCGCATTAACCCCAAATGCAGCTTCCCACAATAACCTGAAATCCACATTCCCGCACTAACCCCAAATCACCTTCCCGCATTAACCCCAAATCCACCTTGCCGCACTAAACCCAAATCTACATTCCCGCACCAACCCCAAATCCACCATCCCGCACTAACCACAAATCCATCTTCCCGCACTAACCCCAAATCCACATTCCCACACTGACCCAAATCCACCTTTCCACACTAACCCCAAATCCTCCTTCCTGCACTAACCCCAAATCAAGCTTCCTGCACTAACCCCAAATCCACCTTCCTGCACTAACCCCAAATCCACCTTAATGCACTAACCCCAAATCCACCTTCCTGCCATAACCCCAAATCCATCTTCCCACAATAAACCCAAATCCACTTTCCCGTACTAAACCCAAATCCACCTTCTCGCACTATCCCAAAATCAACCATACAACACTATCCCCAAATCTACCTCCTGGCACGAACACCAAATCCACCTTCCCGCACTAACCGCAAATCTGCCTTCCCGCACTAACCCCAAATCAATCTTCCTGCCCCAACCCAAAATCCACTTTCCTGCAATAACCCCAAATCCACATTCCCGCACTGACCCCAAACCCACCTTCCAGCACTAACACCAAATCCACCTTCCCGCACTAACCCCAAATCCACCTCCCAGCAGTAAACCCAAATCCACCTTCCTGCGCTAACCCCAAATCCACCTTCCAGCAATAACCCAAAATCCACCTTCTCGCAGTAACTCCAAATCCACATTCCTGCATTATCGCCAAATCCACCTTCCCGCAGTAACCCCAAATCCACCTTCCCACACTAACACCAAATCAACCTTGCTGCTGTAATCCCAAATGCACCTTCCCGCACTATCCCCAAATCCACCTTCCCCCATTAACCCCAAGTTCACCTTACCGCACCAACCCCAAATCCACCTTCCTGCTCTAAGCAAAAATCCACCTTCCCACACTAACACCAAATCCGCATTCCTGCAGTAACCCCAAATCAACCTTCCCGCACTATCCACCAATCCACCTTCCCGCACTAACCCCAGGTCCACCTTCCCGCATTAACCACAAATCCACCTTCACACAATAACCCCAAATCCACTTTCCCGCACTAACTCCAAGTCCACCATCCCACACTAAACCCAAATCCACCTTCCCGCATTAACCGCAAATCCACCTTCCCACACAAACTCCAAATCCACCTTCCCGCACCAACCCCAAATCCACATTCCTGCACTAACCCCAAATCCACCTTCATGCACTAACGCCAATCCACCATCTGCACTATCCCCAAATCCATCATCCCGCATTCTCCCCAAATCCACCATCCCGCCCTATCCCCAAATCAACTTTCACACTCAAACCGCAAATCCACCATCCTGCCATAACCACAAATCCATCTTCCCGCACTAGATCCAAATCCACTTTCCCGCACTAAACCCAAATCCACATTCCCGCACTAACCCCAAATCCACCTTCCCGCACTAACCGCAAATTAACCTTCCCGCATTAACCACAAATCCACCTTGCCAAAGTAACCCCAAATCCACCTTCCCGCACTAACTCCAAATCCACCTTCCCACACTTATCCCAAATCAACCTTCCCGCATTAACCCCAAATCCAACTTCCCGCAATAACCCCAAATCCACGTTCCTGCCCTAACACCGAATCCACTTTCCCGTGTGAACCTCAAATCCAGCTTCACGCACTAACCCCAAATCCACCTTAATGGACTAACACCAATCGTACTTCCCGCACAATCTCCGTATCCAACTTCTCGCACTAACCACAAATTCACCTTCCCGCACGAACCAAAAATCCGTTTTCCCGCACTAACCCCAAATCAACATTCCCGCCCTAACCAAATATCTACATTCCTGCAATAACCCCATATCCATCTTCCAGCAGTAACCATGAATCCACCTTCCAGCACTAACCCCAAATCCACCTTCCAGCACTAAACCCAAATCCACATCACAGCACTAAACACAAATCCACCTTCCTGCACTAACACCAAATCCACCTTATAGCAATAACTCCAAATCCACCTTCTCGCACTAACCCTAAATCCACCCTCCCAAATTAACTCCAAATCCACCTTCCAGCAATAATCCCAAATGCACATTCCCACGCTATCCCCAAATCCACCTTCCCGCACTAACACCAAATCCACCTTCCCGCACTAACCCCAAATCCACCTTCCTGCTCTAACCCCAAATCCACCTTCCCGCACAATCCACAAATCCACCTTCCCGCACTAACCCCAAATCCACCTTCCTGCTCTAAACACAAATCCACCTTCCCGCACTAATACCAAATCCACATTCCTGCAGTAACCCCAAATCAACCTTCCCGCACTACCCACAAATCCACATTCCTGCACTAACCCCAAGTCCACCTTCCCACGTTAACCACAAATTCTCCTTCCCACAGTAACACCAAATCCACTTTCCTGCACTAACTCCAAGTCCACCATCCCGCACTAACCCCAAATCCACCATGCTGCTCCAACCCCAGATCCTCCTTCCCGCATTAACCCCATGTCCACCTTACCGCACCAACCACAAATCCATGTTCCTGCTCTAAGCACAAATCCACCTTCCCACATTAACACCAAATCCACATTCCTGCAGTAACCCCAAATCAACCTTCCCGCACTATCCACCAATCCACCTTCCCGCACTAACCCCAGGTCCACCTTCCCGCATTAACCACAAATCCACCTTCACACAATAACCCCAAATCCACTTTCCCGCACTAACTCCAAGTCCACCATCCCGCACTAAACCCAAATCCACCATCACGCATTAACCCCAAATCCACCTTCCCACACAAACTCCAAATCCACCTTCCCGCACCAACCCCAAATCCACCTTCCTGCACTAACCCCAAATCCACCTTCATGCACTAACGCCAATCCAGCATCTGCACGATCCCCAAATCCATCATCCCGCATTCTCCCCAAATCCACCATCCCGCCCTATCCCCAAATCCACCTTCACACTCTAACCGCAAATCCACCATCCTGCCATAACCACAAATCCATCTTCCCGCACTAGATCCAAATCCTCTTTCCCGCACTAAACCCAAATCCACATTCCCGCACTAACCCCAAATCCATCTTTGCGCACTAACCCTAAATCCATCTTCCCACACTAACCCCAAATCCACCTTTCCGCATTAACAGCAAATCCACCTTCCCGCACTATTCCCAAATCCACATTCCCGCATTAAACACAAATCCAACTTCCTGCATTGAAACCAAATCCACTTTCCAGCACTAAATCCAAATCCACATTACAGCAATAACCCCAAATCCACCTTCCAGCACGAACCGCAAATCAATCTTCCCGCACTTACCCCAAATCCACCTTCCAGCACTAACCCCAAATCAACCTTCCCGCACTAAACCCAAATCAAACTTCTCGCACTAACCCCACATCCACATTCCCGCAATAACCCCAAATCCACCTTCCCGCACTACCCCAAACTGCATCTTCCCGCAGTGTCCCCAAATGCACCTTCCCGCAGTAACCCCAAAACCACCTTCCCAAACAAACCCCAAATCCACATTCCTGCACTATCCCCAAATCCACCTTCCCGCACTAAACCCCAAATCCACCTTCCCGCACTTACTCCGAATCCACCTTCCTGCATTAACCCCAAATCCACCTTCCCGCACTATTCACAAATCCACATTCCCGCACTAACACCAAATCCATCTTCCCGCACCAACCGCAAATCCACCTTCCCGCACTAATCCCAAATCCACCTTCCCGCATTAACCCCAAATCCAACTTCCCACAATAACCCCAAATCCACGTTCCTGCCCGAACGCCGAATCCACTTTCCCGTGCTAACCTCAAATTCAGCTTAACGCACTAACCCCAAATCCACCTTAATGGACTAACCCCAATCGAACTTCCCGCACAATCTCCATGTCCAACTTTTGGCACTAACCCCAAATTCACCTTCCCGCACGAACCAAAAATCCATTTTCCCGCATTAACTCCAAATCAACCTTCCCGCCCTAACCAAATATCCACTTTCCTGCTATAACCCCATATCCATCTTCCAGCAGTAACCACGAATCCACCTTCCAGCACTAACCCCAAATCCACCATCCAGCATTAAACCCAAATCCACATCCCAGCACTAAACACAAATCCACCTTCCTGCGCTAACCCCAAATCCACCCTACAGCAATAACTCCAAATCTACCTTCCTGCTCTAACCCCAAATCCACCTTCCCGCAATAACACCAAATCCACATTCCTGCAGTAACACCAAATCAACCTTCCCGCACTATCCACCAATCCACCTTCCCACACTAACCACAAATCCACCTTCCCGCATTAACCACAAATCCACCTTACCACAGTAACCCCAAATCCACTTTCCCGCACAAACTCCAAACCCACCTTCCCGCACCAACTCCAATTCCACCTTCCTGCACTAACCCCAAATCCACCTTCATGCTCTAACGCCAATCCACCATCTGCACTATCCCCAAATCCATCTTCCCGCATTCTCCCCAAATCCACCTTCCTGCCCTATCCCGAAATCCACTATCACACACTAACCCCAAATCCACCATCCTGCCATAACCCCAAATCCACCTTCCCGCACTAAATCCAAATCCACTTTCCCGCACTAAACCCAAATCCACATTCCTGCAGTAACCCCAAATCAACCTTCCCACACTATCCACAAATCCACTTTCCCGCACTAACACCAAATCCACCTTCCCGCACTAACCCCAAATCCACCTCCCTGCTCTAACACCAAATCCACCTTCCGCACAATCCACAAATCCACCTTCCCGCACTAACCCCAAATCCACCTTCCTGCTCTGAACACAAATCCACCTTCCCGCACTAATACCAAATCCACATTCCTGCAGTAACCCCAAATCAACCTTCCCGCACTATCCACAAATCCACTTTCCCGCACTAACCCCAAGTCCACCTTCCCACGTTAACCACAAATTCTCCTTCCCACAGTAACACCAAATCCACTTTCCCGCACTAACTCCAAGTCCACCATCCCACACGAACCCCAAATCCACCTTCCTGCTCTAACCCCAAATCCACCTTCCCGCACTAACCCAAAATCCACCTTCATGCACTAAATCCAATTCCACCTTCCCGCACTAACCCCAAATCCACCTTCCTGCAATAACCCCAAATCCACCTTCCAGCACGAACCCCAAATCAATCTTCCCGCATGTGGTGTATGTACCTTTAAGAGCCCCTGTTTACTGTAATGCCGGTAGTGGCCACTTGGGCTATATAAGCCTGTATAGTGTCTTGTATCTTTTACTTCACCTCCAGACTTTGTTCAATAAACACCTGCAAACCAACTCCTGCATTCCATGTCACCATTAACACATGGATACAACAGTGTTGACGAATTGGAAACGGAGTTTCCTGCAATTCGGCAGCACCTCAAGAAGATCGCCTCCTCAGACGAAGGTCGAAGAAAAAAAACAAAAAAACTTGGTTTCACCAGCTAGCCGGGATGGTGGCAGGTACTGCAATAATCCTTCCTGGGCGGCAGGCTGGGGCTCGATCGGATAGCTCTGCAGCGGGGCCCAGCATTAAGTTGGAAGGCGGAGGCAAACAGAGATGGATGGTGGAGCACTCGGGAGACGGCCGGCGCTGCAAAGCAGATCGGCTTTCGGACCAAGCAGAGGGAGGGAAAAGTCCCAGAGAGTCCGGCGGGAACGAGTCTCCCACTATTAAAAATATCTGAGTAAATAAACACCGCGGAGAACAGCGTTTTCAACAGCGGCAGCGGCGGCAAAGCGCGGCAGGCGCCATTTTTTCTTGGCAGAGAAGAAAGGAAAGCGCGGGAGGTGCCATTTTTGATTTTCAGGATGCATAAGACTGGCAATATTACTGCTTTCGATAGGGATATATAGGATTGGACCACATATGTGGAAAGAGTGGAGGTATATTGCACAGCGAATGAAGTAGAGGATGATAAAAAGGCATCGGTTCTTCTAAATCTGATGGGCGCAAGGACATACGGGCTGTTACGAAACTTAGTCACTCCAGCCAAACCGATGGACAAGAATTTTAAGGAGATTGTTGATACCCTACAGGAGCACTTAAACCCAACACCGCTGCTGATAGCGGAACGATTCAAATTCTTCAGGAGGAATCAGCACAAGGATGAAAGTAACGCTGATTACCTCACCGAAATAAGGAAGCTGTCAAACCACTGCCAATTCGGGGCAGGACTGGCAGATTCTCTACGAGACAAATTCGTCTTCTGTCTCCTAAGTGAATGAACACAAAAAGGCTACATTCTCAGAAAGGTTTGACACTGGACAAGGCTTTCAGTGTGGCTGTATCATACGAAGCAGCAGCGAGAGGAGTTGCAGAGATACAGCAAAAGCCACAAGATTTCGGCACCCATGAAATGACACGGTGCTTCGAGAGATGTTATCACTGCGGCAGATCCACCCATGACCAGAGGGACTGCTGGTTCAAGGACAAAGAATGCAGGCATTGCGGAAAGATGGGACACATTGAATGTGTATGCCGATGTGGAAACAAAAAATCCACTGACAGAAAAAAAAATCAATAAGGAAAAGTACAGAAAGGTACAAATAATGACGGACAGTAGCTCCGAAGACCAGAAGAGCGATAGCGACTCTGGAAACAAGAGACTAAGCTGTCTCAAATTACATAATGTACCTGCCAATGAAGATTACCAGACCATTTGGGTTACCCTCACGATAGCGGGGTCCCCAGTTAAAATGGAGCAAGATACAGGATCAGCTCTGACCGTCATACATCGACGGGATTACGAGCGGATATTTCCACATATACATTTGCAAGACACATCCATTATCTTGAAGAAATATATGGGGCAGAAAGTATACCCCAGAGGGAAAATAAGGGTGCCTGTTGTACACAGCGGCAAGGAAATACAGAAGTTTTATTTATACGTTCTGCAAGATGGTTGTCCATCGCTGTTGGGACGTGAATGGATCAGGAAGATACGTTTAGACTGGCACTCCGTTCAGGCACTGACGGTGACCAGTAAGAAAAAAAATGATGATGACGTCAAACCTAAACGATTGAAAGACATCTTGGCCAACGCCAAAGAAGTGTTTCAACAGGAACTAGGTACCTTAAAAGGCGTCACCGCCTCAATAAAAGTGGAAGATGCGGCAATTTCCAAGTTTTCTAAGGCAAGGCCGGTGCCATACGCATTCGTCCAGCAGTCGAAGCAGAGCTGGAGAATTTGGAAAAAGCAGGCATGTTATCCAAGATAGATTGGAGCGAATGGGCAACACCCATCATCCCGGTCATGAAGAAAACGTTGAATAATGATAAATCTGAAGAACAGAGAAAAATTCGCATCTGTGGGGACTTCAAGGTGGCTGTAAACCCGGTCCTCCACACGGTACTATATCCTCTTCCGAGGATAGAAGATATTTTCGTCTCACTATCCGGAGGGAAACGTTTCACCAACATTGATTTGGCACAGGCATATCTACAGATGGAGGTTGAGGAGGCCTCTAAAAATTATCTAACGATAAACACACACAAAGGCCTGTACCAGTACAATCGACTGGTTTTCGGAGTAGCATCAGCTCCAGCTATCTGGCAAAGAGCTATGGAGCAAATCCTGCAGGGGATTCCGGGGACTCAATGCTACCTAGACGACATACATGTAACAGGAGAAAACGACAACGAGCACCTTGCCAATTTGGAGCAGGTGCTCACTAGGCTGAGAGAACGGGGCCGACGAGCAAATCGCCCCAAGTGCGAATTTTTCCAAAAACAAATATCATATTGTGGCCATACAATTAACGAAGAAGGGTTGCATAAGTCACCTGAAAAAATTGAAATTGTCATAAAAGCCCCAGCACCTGAAAAAATCTAACAATTAAGGTCGTTCCTGGGATTGTTAAATTACTATCATAATTTTTTACCGAACTTGTCAACTGTTCTGCACCCTCTTAACGCACTGCTACAAACGGGAGTAATTTGGAAATGGAGCGAAGACTGTAAACGTGCCTTCCATAAATGCAAAGGCTTGATCACGTCCAAGGAAGTGTTGGCTCATTACAACCCATCACTGCCAATCAGGTTGGCATGCAATGCATCCCCTTATGGCGTAGGAGCGGTATTATCGCATAGATTCCCTGATGGCTCGGAGTGGCCGATAGCCTTTGCGTCACGCTCATTAAACTCAGCTGAGCGTAACTATGCCCAGATCGACAGGGAAGCACTCAGCCTGGTATGGGGAGTGAAGAAATTCAACCATTACCTACACGGACAAAAGTTTACCTTGTTGACTGACCATCAAACCCTCGTCTCCATCTTCAACCCTAAAAAGGGCGTTCGCATTATGACAGCGCAAAGGCTACAGAGGCGTTCCCTTTTCCTAGTGGCACACCAATATGATATAGAATACAAAGGAACAAAACAGCTTGAGAATGCTGATGGTTTATCGCGCCTACCGTTGCCAATGGTAGAAGAGGCACTGACAGTGGACCAAGTGGAGATGTTCCACTCAACCATAGTGGAATGTCTACCAGTAACAAATTCTACCATTGAAAAGGAAACGAGAAATGACCCGACACTCTCACGAGTCTACGATATAACGGTGAAGGGATGGCCAGCACATGGTGAACCACTGCTGCCAGCATTCTCGCAAAGAAGAGAACAGCTCTCAGTGTGCCGAGGAACATTGATGTGTGGATCCAGAGTGGTGATTCCACCCAAACTCCAGCATAAAGTGCAAAAGGAGCTTCACGAGGGGCATCTGGGCAGAGTGAAAATGAAGAACCTAGCCAGAGCGTTTGTGTGGTGGCCAGGTATCAATGGAGACATCAGAGAAATGAACAAGAGCTGTCTAGGATGCCAGAAGATAAAAACGCCCCATCACAAGCCCCTCTACATCCATGGGAGTGGCCCTCATCTCCATGGCAAAGGGTACACATCGACTTTGCTGGTCCATTTATGGACTCATTGTACTTAATCGCGGTTGATGCTCACTCCAAGTGGCCAGAGGTAATAAAGATGTCCTCCACCACCACGGAAAAAACCATCACAGTATTAAGGACCATATTTGCCAGGAATGGGCTGCCTGAACAGATCTGTTCTGATAATGGACCGAATTTGTGTCCGAAGAATTCAGGAAGTTCTTAAAAAACAATGGGGTTAAGCACTACACGTCCACCCCATACCATCCTGCCACAAATGGATTAGCTGAAAGGTTTGTCCAGACCTTCAAGAAGGTCATAAATGCCATGGGTAATGAAGACATAAATCTATAACATAAGGTACATAACTTTTTGTTTGTATACAGGAATGCAACACATGTGGTTACAAACCAAACTCCTGCCATAATGTTTATCAATAGAAGACTAAGATGTCGGCTGGATTTGATTAAGCCAAACATCAGAAGGGACATAGAGAACCGACAATTTCAAGGCATGAATGAAAGGCCAACTAGAACCTTCCAGATAGGTCAACAAGTTCTGGCCCGGGACTACCGTACCGAGAAATGGCAGCCTGGAACTATTTGCACATGACTAGGACCGCTGATGTATACAGTGGACATTGGAGAAAGCATAATAAGGCGCCATGCTGACCACATCATAGTCACCCGAAAAGGGACAACATACACCACAACTCTATATGCCTAATGATGAAGCAGAGATACCCATAGTATCTACATCTGATCCGGTGATACTGGAACCAGAAGAACCCGACACTGGCATTCAAGACGAATCGACCTTGCCAAAAGAACCTACTACACCACCGAAAACTACTGTACCACCGAGGCGTTATCCAGACCGAGTCAGGAAGCCTTCAGAGAGACTTAATTATAATTGATTAACTGCAGCAAATGTGTAGATTATTGTTCTTGTAAACATGTTAATTAATGATGAATTAAAATGTTATGTACTGGTTGTCTAAAAGGGGAGGAATTGTGGTGTATGTAACTTTAAGAGCCCCTGTGTACTGTAATGCCGGTAGTGGCCACTCGGGTTATATAAGCCTGTTTAGTGTCTTGTATCTTTTAGTTCACCTCCAGACTTTGTTCAATAAACACCTGTAAACCAACTCCTGCATTCCGTGTCTCCATTAACACACGGATACAACACCGCACTAACCCCAAATCCACCTTCCAGCACTAACCCCAAATCAACCTTCCCGCACTAACCCCAAATCCACCTTCCCGCAATAACCCCAAATCCATCTTCATGCACTAACGCCAATCCAACATCTGCACTATCCCCAAATCCATCTTCCTGCAGTCTCCCCAAATCCACCTTCCTGCACTATCCCCAAATCCACTATCACAAACTAACCCCAAATCCACCATCCTGCCATAACCCCAAATCCATCTTCACGAACTAAATCAAATCCACTTTCCCACACTGAACAAAAATCCACATTCCTGCACTAACCCCAAATCCATCTTCTCGCACTATCCCATAATCCACCATACCGCACTATCCACAAATCAACATTCCAGCACTAACCCCAAATCCACCTTCCCGCTCTAACCCCAAATCCACCTTCCCGCACTATCCCCAAATCCACCTTCCCGCACTAACCCCAAATTTACCTTCCCGCACAATCCCCAAATCCACCTTCCTGCACTATCCCCAAATCCACCTTCCCACACTATCCCCAAATCCACCTTCCCGCACAATCCCCAAATCCACCTTCCTGCACTATCCCCAAATCCACCTTCCCGCACAATCCCCAAATCCACCTTCCCGCACTATCCCCAAATCCACCTTCCTGCACAATCCCCAAATCCACCTTCCCGCTCTAACCCCAAATTTACCTTCCCGCACAATCCCCAAATCCACCTTCCTGCACTATCCACAAATCAACCTTCACGCACTATCCACAAATCCACCTTCCTGCACTATCCACAAATCCACCTTCCCGCACAATCCCCAAATCCACCTTCCTGCACTATCCACAAATCCACCTTCCTGCACTATCCACAAATCAACCTTCCTGCACTATCCACAAATCAACCTTCACGCACTATCCACAAATCAACCTTCACGCACTATCCACAAATCAACCTTCACGCACTATCCCCAAATCCACATGCCCACACTAAGGCCAAATCCACCTTCCAGCACAAACGCCAAATCCACCTTCCAGCACAAACGCCAAATCCACCTTCCAGCACTAACGCCAAATCCACCTTCTCGCACTAACTCCAAATTTACCTTCCCGTGCTAACCCTAAATCCATCTTCCCGCACTAAACCCAAATCCACCTTCCCGCATTAACCCAAAATCCACCTTCCACCACTATTCCCAAATCCACATTCCTGCACTAAACCCAAATCCAACTTCATGCACTAAAACCAAATCCACCTTCCAGCACTAACTCCAAATCCACCTTCCCGCAATAACCACAAATCCACCTTCCAGCACGAACCCCAAATCCATCTTCCCGCACTAACCACAAATCCAGATTCCAGCACAAACCCACAAACCAACTTCCCACACTAACCCCAAATCAACGTTCCAGCACTAACTCCAAATCAACCTTCCCGCACTAAAACCAAATCAAACTTCTCTCACTAACCCCAAATCCAACTTCCCGCAATAACCCCAAATCCAACTTCCAGCACTAACCCAAAATGCACCTTCCCGCACTATCCCCAAATCCACCTTCCTGCAGTAACCACAAATCAACCTTCCCACACTAACCCCAAATCCAACTTCCCTAACTATCACCAAATCCACCTTCCCGCACTAACCTCAAATCCAACTTCCTGCTCTGAGCCCAGATCCTCCTTCCCGCACTAACCCCAAGTCCACTTTCCCGCACTAACACCAAATCCACCTTCCTGCAGTAACCACAAATCAACCTTCCCACACTAACCCCAAATCCAACTTCCCTAACTATCACCAAATCCACCTTCCCGCACTAACATCAAATCCAACTTCCTGCTCTGAGCCCAGATCCTCCTTCCCGCACTAACCCCAAGTCCACTTTCCCGCACTAACACCAAATCCACCTTCCTGCTCTAAGTACAAATGCACATTCCCACACTAACCCCAAATCCACCTTCCGGCACTATCCCCAAATACTCCTTCCCGCAACAAACCCCAAATCCTCCTTTCCGCACTAACTCCCAATCCATCTTCCTGCATTAACCCCAAATCCACCTTCCCACACTATTCAAAAATACACATTCCTGCACTAATCCCAATCCACCTTCTCACACTAACCACAAATCCACTTTCCCGCATTAACCACAAATCCACATTTCCACAGTAACACCAAAGCCACCTTCCCACACTAACCCCAAATCCACCTTCCCGCATTTACCCCAAATCGAACTTCCCGCACTATCTCCAAATCCACCTTCACTCACTAAACCCAAATCCACCTTCCCGCACTATCCCCAAATCCCCTTCCTGCACTAACCCAAAATCCACCTTCCTGCACTAAACCCAAATCCACATTCATGCACTTACGCCAATCCACCATCTGCACTATCCCCAAATCCCCTTCCTGCTCTAACCCAAAATCCACCTACCTGCACTAAACCCAAATCCACATTCATGCACTTACGCCAATCCACCTTCCCGCACTATCCCCAAATCCCCTTCCTGCACTAACCCAAAATCCACCTACCTGCACTAAACCCAAATCCACATTCATGCACTTACGCCAATCCACCATCTGCACTATCACCAAATCCAAGTCCCGCACTCTCCCCAAATCAAACTTCACGCATTATCCCCAAATCCACTATCCCACACCAACCCCAAATCCACATTCCTGCCCTTAACCCCAATCCACATTCCCACACCAACACCAAATCCACCTTTTCGCACTATCCCAAAATCTACCATACTGCACTATCCACAAATCCACCTTCCCGCACGAAGCACAAATTCATCTTCCTGCACTAAACCTAAATCCATCTTCCCGCACTATCCCCAAATCCAGCTTCCCGCACTAACCCCAGATCCATCTTCCCGCACTAACCCCGAATCCACCTTCCCGCGTTAACCCCAAATCCACCTTCCCATATTTTCCCAAATCAACATTCCTGCACTAACCCCAAATCCACCTTCTCGCACTATCCCAAAATCCACCTTCCCGCACTAACCCCAAATCCATCTTCCCGCACTAACCCTAAATCCATCTTCCCGCACTAACGCCAAATCAACCTTCCCGCATTAACCCCAAATCTACCTTCCCCCACTGTTCCCAAATCCACATTCCCGCACTAACCCCAAATCCATCTTCTCGCACTATCCTAAAATCCACCATACCACACTATCCACAAATCAACATTCCCACACTCACCTCAAATCCACCTTCCCGCACTAACCCCAAATTTACTTTCCCGCACTCTCCCCAAATCAACCTTCCCGCACTATCCGCAAATCAACCTTCCCGCACTATCCCCAAATCCACCTGCCCGCACTAACGCCAATTCCACCTTTCCGCACTAACCCCAAATCTACCTTCCAGCACAAACCCCAAATCCACCTTCCCGCACTAACACCAAATCTACCTTCCCGTGCGAACCCTAAATCCATCTTCCTGCACTAACCCCGAATCCACATTCCCGCATTAACCCCAAATCCACCTTCCCGCACTATACCCAAATCCAACTTCCTGCACTAAAACCTAATCCACCTTCCAGCACTAACTCCAAATCCACCTTCCTGCAATAACCCCAAATCCATCTTCCAGCATGAACCCCAAATCAACCTTCCCGCACTAAAACCAAATCAAACTTCTCGCACTAGCCCCAAAACCACCTTCCGGCAATAACCGCAAATCCACCTTCGCGCACTAAACCAAAATGCACCTTCACGCACTATACCCAAATCCACCTTCGCGCAGTTACCCCAAATCCACCTTCCCACACTAAACCCAAATCCAACTTCCCGAACTATCTCCAAATCGATTTTCCCGCGCTAACCACAAATCCAGCTTCCTGCTCTAACACCAGATCCTCCTTCCCGCACTAACTCCAAGTCAACTTTCCCGCACTAACCCCAAATCCACCTTCCTGCGCTAACCCTAAATCTACCTTCCCGCAGTTACCCCAAATCCACCTTCCTGCTCTAACTACAAATCCACATTCCCACACAAACCCCAAATCCACCTTCCTGCACTATCCCCAAATCCTCCTTCCCGCAATAAACCCCAAATCCACCTTTCCGCACTAACTCCTAATCCACCTTCCAGCATTAACCCCAAATCCACCTTCCCGCACTATTCACAAATCCACATTCCCGCACTAATCCCAATCCAGCTTCTCACACTAACTGCAAATCCACTTTCCCGCATTAACCACAAATCCACATTTCCACAGTAACACCAAATCCACCTTCCCACAGTAACTCCAAATCCACCTTCCCGCACTAACCCCAAATCCACCTTCCCGCATTTACCCCAAATCGAAATTCCCGCACTATCTCCAAAGCCACCTTCACTCACTAAACCCAAATCCACCTTCCCGCACTATCCCCAAATACCCTTCCTGCACTAACACAAAATCCACCTTCCTGCACTAAACCCAAATCCACATTCATGCACTTATGCCAATCCACCATCTGCACTATCCCCAAATCCAATCCCGCACTCTCCCCAAATCAAACTTCGCGCATTAACCCCAAATCCACTATCCCACACTAACCCCAAATCCACCTTCCTGCCATAATCCAAATCCATCTTCCCGCACTAAACACAAATCCACATTCCTGCCCTAAACCCCAATCCACATTCCCGCACCAACACCAAATCCACCTTCTTGCACTGTCCCAAAATCCACCAGACTGCACTATCCACAAATCCACCTTCCGGCACTAACCACAAACTCATCTTCCTGCACTAAAACTAAATCCATCTTCCCGCACTATCTCCAAATCCAACTTCCCGCACTAACCGCAGATCCATCTTCCCGCAAGAACCCCAAATCCACCTTCCCGCATTAAGACCAAATCCACCTTCCCATACTATTCCCAAATCAACATTCCTGCACTAACCCCAAATCCACCTTCTCGCACTATCCCAAAATCCACCATACCACACTATCCACAAATTCACCTTCCCGCAGTAACCCCAAATCCATCTTCCCACACTAACCCTAAATCCATCTTCCCGCACTAACCACAAATCAACCTTCCCGCATTAACCCCAAATCAACCTTCCCGCACTAAAACAAATCAAACTTCTCTCACTAACCCCAAATCCAACTTCCCACAATAACCCCAAATCCAACTTCCTGCACTAACCCAAAATGCACCTTCACGCAATATCCCCAAATCCACCTACCTGCAGTAACCACAAATCAACCTTCCCACACTAACCCCAAATCCACCTTCCCGCACTATCCCCAAATCCCCTTCCTGCACTAAACCAAAATCCACCTTCCTGCACTAAAACCAAATCCACATTCATGCACTTACGCCAATCCACCATCTGCACTATCCCCAAATCCAAGTCCCGCACTCTCCCCAAATCAAACTTCACACACTATCCCCAAATCCACTATCCCACACCAACACCAAATCCACATTCCTGCCATAACCCAAATCCATCTTCCCGCACTAAACCCAAATCCACATTCCTGCCCTAAACCCCAATCCACATTCCCGCACCAACACCAAATCCACCTTCTCGCACTATCCCAAAATCTACCATACTGCACTATCCACAAATCCACCTTCCCGCACTGAGCACAAATTCATCTTCCTGCACTAAACCTAAATCCAACTTCCCGCACTATCCCCAAATCCAACTTCCCGCACTAACCCCAGATCCATCTTCCCGCACTAACCCCAAATCCACCTTCCCACGTTAACCCCAAATCCACCTTCTCATATTTTCCCAAATCAACATTCCTGCACTAACCCCAAATCCACCTTCTCGCACTATCCCAAAATCCACCATACCGCACTATCCACAAATCCACCTTCCCGCACTAACCCCAAATCCATCTTCCCGCACTAACCCTAAATCCATCTTCCCGCACTAACGCCAAATCAACCTTCCCGCATTAACCCCAAATCTACCTTCCCGCACTGTTCCCAAAACCACATTCCCGCACTAACCCCAAATCCATCTTCTCGCACTACCCTAAAATCCACCATACCGCACTATCCACAAATCAACATTCCCACACTCACCTCAAATCCACCTTCCCGCACTAACCCCAAATTTACTTTCCCGCACTCTCTCCAAATCAACCTTCCTGCACTATCCGCAAATCAACCTTCCCGCACTATCCCCAAATCCACCTGCCCGCACTAACGCCAATTCCACCTTTCCGCACTAACCCCAAATCCACATTCCAGCACAAACCCCAAATCCACCTTCCCGCACTAACCCCAAATCTACCTTCCCGTGCAAACCCTAAATCCATCTTCCTGCACTAACCCCGAATCCACATTCCCGCATTAACCCCAAATCCACCTAACCACACAATTCCCAAATCCACATTCCCGCACTAAACCCAAATCCAACTTCCTGCACTAAAACCTAATCCACCTTCCAGCATTAACTCCAAATCCACCTTCCTGCAATAACCCCAAATCCATCTTCCAGCATGAACCCCAAATCAACCTTCCCGCACTAAAACCAAATCAAACTTCTCGCACTAGCCCCAAAACCACCTTCCGGCAATAACCACAAATCCACTTTCGCGCACTAAACCAAAATGCACCTTCCCGCACTATAGCCAAATCCACCTTCCCGCAGTAACCCCAAATCCACCTTCCCACACTAAACCCAAAGCCAACTTCCCGAACTATCTCCAAATCGATTTTCCCGCGCTAACCCCAAATCCAACTTCCTGCTCTAACACCAGATCCTCCTTCTCGCACTAACCCCAAGTCAACCTTCCCGCAATAACCCCAAATCCACCTTCCTGCTCTAAACCTAAATCTACCTTCCCGCAGTAGCCCCAAATCCACCTTCCTGCACTAACTCCAAAACCACCTTCCGCATTAACCCCAAATCCACCTTCCCGCATAAACCCCAAATCCACCTTCCCGCACTAACTCCAAATCCACCTTCCCGCATTAACCCCAAATCCACCTTCCCGCAGTAACCCAAATCCACCTTCCCGCACTATCCCCAAATCCACCTTCCCGCACTAGCACCAAATCCACCTTCCTGCACTAACCCCAAATCCACCTTCATGCACTTACGCCAATCCACCATCTGCACTATCCCCAAATCCACCTTCCTGCACTCTCCCCAAATCAACCTTGCCGCACTATCCCCAAATCTACTATCCCACACTAACACCAAATCCACCTTACTGCAATAACCCAAATCCATCTTCCCGCACTAAACTCAAATCCACATTCCTGCCCGAAACCCCAATCCACATTCCCGCACTAAACCCAAATCCACCTTCTCGCACTTTCCCAAAATCCACCATACCGCACTATCCACAAATCCACCTTCCCACACTAGCCCCAAATCCATCTTCCCGCACTAACCCTAAATCCATATTACAGCACTAATCCCAAATCAACCTTCCTGCATTAACCCCAAATCCACCTTCCCGCACTGTTCCCAAACCCACATGCCCACACTAACACCAAATCCAACTTCCTGCACTAAAACCAAATACACCTTCTGGCACTAACACCAAATCCACCTTCCCTCAATTACCCCAAATCCATCTTCCAGCACGAACCACAAATCCATCTACCCACACTTACCCCCAATCCACGTTCCAGCACTAACCCCAAATCCACTTTCCCGCATTCACCCCAAATCCACCTTCCCGCACTATCCACAAATGAACCTTCCCGCAGTAACCCAAATCCACCTTTCCAATCTAACCCCAAATCAACCTTCCTGCTTTAATCCCAAATCCACCTTCCCGCACTTACCTCAAATCCAACTTCCTGCTCTGAGCCCAGATCCTCCTTCCCGCACTAACCCCAAGTCCACTTTCCCGCACTAACACCAAATCCACCTTCCTGCTCTAACTACAAATCCACATTCCCACACTAACCCCAAATCCACCTTCCTGCACTATCTCCAAATCCTCCTTCCCGCAATAAACCCCAAATCCACCTTTCCGCACTAACTCCTAATCCACCTTCCTGCATTAACCCCAAATCCACCTTCCCGCACTATTCCCAAATCCACATTCCCGCACTAATCCCAATCCAGTTTCTCACACTAACTGCAAATCCACTTTCCCGCATTAACCACAAATCCACATTTCCATAGTACCACCAAATCCACCTTCCCACACTAACTCCAAATCCACCTTCCCGCACTAACGCCAAATCCACCTTCCCGCATTTACCCCAAATCGAAATTCCCGCACTATCTCCAAAGCCACCTGCACTCACTAAACCCAAATCCACCTTCCCGCACTATTCCTAAATCCCCTTCCTGCACTAACACAAAATCCACCTTCCTGCACTAAACCCAAATCCACATTCATGCACTTACACCAATCCACCATCTGCACTGTCCCCAAATCCAAGTCCCGCACTCTCCCCAAATCAAACTTCACGCATTAACCCCAAATCCACTATCCCACACTAACCCCAAATCCACCTTCCTGCCATAACCCAAATCCATCTTCCCGCACTAAACCCAAATCCACATTCCTGCCCTAAACCCCAATCCACATTCCCGCACCAACACCAAATCCACCTTCTTGCACTTTCCCAAAATCCACCATACTGCACTATCCACAAATCCACCTTCCGGCACTAACCACAAATTCATCTTCCTGCACTAAACCTAAATCCATCTTCCCGCACTATCCCCAAATCCAACTTCCCGCACTCACCGCAGATCCATCTTCCCGCACTAACCCCAAATCCACCTTCCCGCATTAACCCCAAATCCACCTTCCCATACTATTCCCAAATCAACATTCCTGCACTAACCCCAAATCCACCTTCTCGCACTATCCCAAAATCCACCATACCGCACTACCCACAAATCCACCTTCCCGCAGTAACCCCAAATCCATCTTCCCACACTAACCCTAAATCCATCTTCCCGCACTAACCACAAATCAACCTTCCTGCATTAACCCCAAATCAACCTTCCCACACTAAAACCAAATCAAACTTCTCTCACTAACCCCAAATCCAACTTCCCGCAATAACCCCAAATCCAACTTCCCGCACAAACCCAAAATGCACCTTCCCGCACTATCCCCAAATCCACCTTCCTGCAGTAACCACAAATCAACCTTCCCACACTAACCCCAAATCCAACTTCCCTAACTATCACCAAATCCACCTTCCCGCACTAACCTCAAATCCAACTTACTGCTCTGAGCCCAGATCCTCCTTCCCGCAGTAACCCCAATTCCACTTTCCCGCACTAACACCAAATCCACCTTCCTTCTCAAACTACAAATCCACATTCCCACACTAACCCCAAATCCACCTTCCTGCACTATCCCCAAATCCTCCTTCCCGCAATAAACCCCAAATCCACCTTTCCGCACTGACTCCCAATCCACCATCCTGCATTAACCCCAAACCCACCTTCCCGCACTATTCACAAATATACATTCCCGCACTAATCCCAATCCACCTTCTCACACTAACCGCAAATCCACTTTCCCGCATTAACCACAAATCCACATTTCCACAGTAACACCAAATCCACCTTCCCACATTAACTCCAAATCCACCTTCCCGCACTAACCCCAAATCCACCTTCCCGCATTTACCCCAAATCGAACTTCCCGCACTATCTCCAAATCCACCTTCACTCACTAAACCCAAATCCACCTTCCCGCACTATCCCCAAATCCCCTCCCTGCACTAACCCATAATCCACCTTCCTGCACTAAACCCAAATCCACATTCATGCACTTACGCCAATCCACCATCTGCACTATTCCCAAATCCAAGTCCCGCACTCTCCCCAAATCAAACTTCACGCACTATCCCCAAATCCACTATCCCACACCAACCCCAAATCCACATTCCTGCCATAACCCAAATCCATCTTCCCGCGCTAAACCCAAATCCACATTCCTGCCCTAAACCCCAATCCACATTCCCGCACAAACACCAAATCCACCTTCTCGCACTATCCCAAAATCTACCATACTGCACTATCCACAAATCCACCTTCCCGCACTAAGCACAAATTCATCTTCCTGCACTAAACCTAAATCCATCTTCCCGCACTATCCCCAAATCCAACTTCCCGCACTAACCCTAGATCCATCTTCCCGCACTAACCCCGAATCCACCTTCCCGCGTTAAATCCAAATCCAAATTCCCATATTTTCCAAAATCAACATTCCTGCACTAACCCCAAATCCACCTTCTCGCACTATCCCAAAATCCACCATACCGCACTATCCACAAATCAACCTTCCTGCACTAACCCAAATTCAACTTCCCGCACTAACCCTAAATCCATCTTCCCGCACTAACCCCGAATCCACATTCCCGCACTATCCCCATATCCACATACCTGCGAAAATCCCAAATCCATCTTCCCGCAATAACTCCAAACCCACATTCCCGCACTAACTCCAAATCCACCTTCCCGCACTTTCCCCAAATCCACATTCCCGCACTATCCCCAAATTCACCTTCCCACATTATCTCCAAATCCACCTTCCCGCACTATTCCCAGATCCACCTTCCCGCACTAACCCCAAATCCACCTTCCTGCCATTACCACAAATCAACCTTCCAGTGCTAAACCCAAATCCACCTTCCCGCACTATTCCCAGATCAACCTTCCTGCACTAACCCCAAATCCACCTTCCCGCAATAACGCCAAATCCACCTTGCCGCACTCTCCCCAAATCAACTTTCCCACACTAACCCCAAATCCACTGTCCCACACTAACCCCAAATCCACCTTCCTGCCATAACCCAAATCCATCTTCCCGCACTAAACTCAAATCCACATTCCTGCCCTAAACCCCAATCCACATTCCCGCACTAACCCCAAATCCACCTTCTCGCACTATCCCAAAATCCACCATACCGCACTATCCACAAATCCACCTTCCCACACTAACCACAAATCCATCATCCCGCACTAAACCTGAATCCATCCTCTGGCACTAACCCCAAATCCACCTTCCCGCACTAACCCCAAATCCAGCTTCCCGCACTATCCCCGAATCCACCTTCCCACAGTAATCACAAATCCACCTTCACGCCATAGCCCCAAATCCACATTCCCGCACTAACCCCAAATCCACCTTCCAGCACTCAACCCAAATCCACCTTCCCGCACTAACCTCAAATCCACCTTCCCGCACTAACCCCAAATCCACCTTACTGCACGATCCCCAAATGCACCTTCCCGCATAATCGCCTCATCCACTTTCACGCACTAACTCCAAATCCACCTTCCCGCACTAACCCCAAATCCACTTTCCCGCACTAACCCCAATTTCACCTTACCGCACTATCCAGAAATCCACCTTCCCACACTAACCCCAAATCTACCTACCCGTACTATCCCCAAATCTGCCTTCCCGCACTAACACCAAATCCACTATCCCACACTAACCCCAAATCCACCTACCTGCCATAACCCAAATCCACTCTCCCGCACTATCCCAAAAACCACCTTCCCGCACTCTCCCCAAATCAACCTTCCCGCACTAACCCCAAATCCACTATCCCACACTAACCCCAAATCCACCTACCTGCTATAACCCAAATCCATCTTCCCGCACACACACAAATCCACTTTCCCGCCATAAACCCAAATCCACATTCCCGCACTAACCTCAAATCCACCGTCTTGCACTGTCCCAAAATCCACCATACCGCACTCACCCCAAATCCATCTTCCCACACTAACCCTGAATCCATCTTCTGGCACTAACCCCAAATCCATCTTCCCGCACTATCCCCGAATCCACATACCTGCACTAACCCCAAATCCAACGTCCTGCACTAAACCCAAATCCACCTTCCAGCATTAACACCAAATCCACCTTCCCGCAATAACACCAAATCCACCTTCCAGCACGAACCCCAAATCCACCTTCCCGCACTAACCATAAATCCACCTTCCCACACTAAATCGAAATCCAACTTCCAGCACTAAACCCAAATCCACCTTCCTGCACTAACACCAAATCAACCTTCCCGCACTAACCCCGAATCAAACTTCCCACACTAACCACAAATTCACCTTGCCGCAATAATCCCAAACCCACCTTCCCACAGTAACCCCAAATCCACCTTCACGCCGTAACCCCAAATCCAACTTCCCGCACGAACCACAAATCCACCTTCCAGCACTAAACCCAAATCCACATCCCAGCAGTAAACACAAATCCACTTTCCTGCACTAACCCCAAATCCAACTTCCAGCAATAACTCCAAATCCACCTTCTCGCACTAACCCCAAATCCACCTTCCAGCACTATCCCCAAATCCAACTTCCCGCACTAACCCCAAATCCACCTTCCCGCACTAACCCCAAATCCACCTTCCCGCACTAACCCCAAATCGAACATCCCGCACTAACACCAAATCCACTTTCCCGCACTAACCCCAAATCCACCTTCCCGCACTAACCCCAATTCCACCTTCCTGCACTAACCCCAAATCCACCTTACCGCACTATCCACAAATCAACCTTCCTGCACTAACCCAAATTCAACTTCCCACACTAACCCCGAATCCACATTCCCGCACTATCCCCATATCCACATGCCCGCACTATCCCCAATTCGATCTTCCCGCAATAACTCCAAACCCACATTCCCGCACTAACTCCAAATCCACCTTCCCGCACTATCCCCAAATCCACATTTCCGCACTATCCCCAAATTCTCCTTCCCACACTATCTCCAAATCCGCCTTCCCGCACGATTCCCAGATCCTCCTTCCCGCACTAACCCCAAATCCACCTTCCCGCAATAACGCCAAATCCACCTTCCCGCACTATCCCCAAATCCACCTTCCTGCCATTACCACAAATCAACATTCCAGTGCTAAACCCAAATCCACCTTCCCGCACAAACCCCAAATCCACCTTCCCGCACTGTCCCCAAATCCACCTTCCGGCACTAACTCCAAATCCACTTTCCCGCCATAAACCCAAATCAACCTCCCTGCACTAACCACAAATCCACCTTCCCGCACAAACCCCATATCCACCTTCCCGCATTAACCCCAAATTTACCTTCCGCAGTTTCCCCAAATCAACCTTCAGACACTATCCACAAATCAACCTTTCCGCACTATCCCCAAATCCACCTGCCCGCACTAACGCCAAATCCACCTTCCCAAACTAACCCCAAATCCACCTTCCCGCACCATCCCAAAATCCACCTTCTCCAACTCTCCCCAAACCAACCTTCCCGCACTATCCCCAAATCCACTATCCCAAACGAAACCCAAATCCAGCTACCTGCCATAACCCAAATCCACCTTCCCGTACTATCCCCAAATCCACCTTCCCGCACTAACCCCAAATCCACCTTCCCGCACCATCCCAAAATCCACCTTCTCCCAATCTCCCCAAACCAACCTTCCCGCACTATCCCCAAATCCACTATCCCACACTAAACCCAAATCCACCTACCTGCCATAACCCAAATCCACCTTCCCGCACTATCCCAAATTCCACCTTCCCGCACTCTCCCCAAATCAACCTTCCCGCACTATCCCCAAATCCACTATCGCACACTAACCCAAATCCAACTGCCTGCCATAACCCAAATCCATCTTCCCGCACACACACAAATCCACTTTCCCGCACAAAACCCAAATCCACATTCCCGCACTAACCTCAAATCCACCGTCTCACACTATCCCAAAATCCACCATACCGCACTCACCCCAAATCCATCTTCCCACACTAACCCTGAATCCATTTTCTGGCACTAAACCCAAAGCCATCATCCCGCATTAACCCCAAATCCACCTTCCCGCATTATCCCCGAATCCACATACCTGCACTAACCCCAAATCCAACATCCTGCACTAAACCCAAATCCACCTTCCAGCACTAACACCAAATCCACCTTCCCGCAATAACACCAAATCCAGCTTCCAGCACGAACCCCAAATCCACCATCCCGCACTAACCAGAAATCAACCTTCCCACACTAAATCCAAATCCAACTTCCAGCACTAAACCCAAATCCACCTTCCTGCACGAACCCCAAATCAAACTTCCCGCACTAACCCCGAATCAAACTTTCCGCACTAACCACAAATCCACCTTGCTGCAATAATTCAAACCCACCTTCCCACAGTAAACCCAAATCCACCTTCACGCCGTAACCCCAAATCCAACTTTCCGGACTAACCGCAAATCCACCTTCCAGCACTAAACCCAAATCCACATCCCAGCAGTAAACACAAATCCACTTTCCTGCACTAACCCGAAATCCAACTTCCAGCAATGACTCCAAATCCACCTTCTCGCACTAACCCAAATCCACCTGCCAGCACTATCCCCAAATCCAACTTCCCGCACAAACGCCAAATCCAGCTTCCCGCACTAACCCCAAATCCACCTTACCGCACTAACCCCAAATCCAACATCCCGCACTAACACCAAATCCACTTTCCCGCACTAACCCCAAATCCACCTTCCCGCACTAACCCCAAATCCACCTTCCCGCACTGACCCCAATTCCACCTTCCCGCACTAACCCCAAATCCACCTTACCGCACTATCAACAAATCAGCCTTCCTGCACTAACCCAAATTCAGCTTCCCGCACGAACCCCGAATCCATGTTCCCGCACTATCCCCATATCCACATACCCGCGCAAACCACAAATCCAGCTTCCCGCACTAACCCCAAATCCACCTTCACGCAATAACTCCAAACCCACATTCACGCACTAACTCCAAATCCACCTTCCCGCACTTTCCCCAAATCCACATTCCCGCACCATCCCCCAATTCACCTTCCCACACTATCTCCAAATCCACCTTCCCGCACTATTCCCAGATCCACCTTCCCGCACTAACCCCATATCCACCTTCCTGCCATTACCACAAATCAACCTTCCAGTGCTAAACCCAAATCCACCTTCCCGCACTCTCCCCAAATCAACCTTCCCGCACTATCCCCAAATCCACTATCCCATACTAACCGCAAATGCACCTTCCTGCCATAACCCAAATCCATCTTCCCGCACTAAACTCAAATCCACATTCCTGCCCTATATCCCAATCCACATTCCCGCACTAACCCCAAATCCACCTTCTCGCACTATCCCAAAATCCACCATGCCGCACTATCCACAAATCCACCTTCCCACACTAACCACAAATATATCATCCCGCACTAAACCTGAATCCATCCTCTGGCACTAACCCCAAATCCACCTTCCCGCATTAACCCCAAATCCAGCTTCCCGCACTATCCCCGAATCCACCTTCCCACAGTAACCCCAAATCCACCTTCACGCCATAGCCCCAAATCCACATTCTCGCACTAACCCCAAATCCACCTTCCAGCACTAAACCCAAATCCACACCCCAGAACTAAACACAAATCCACCTTCCTGCGCTAACCCCAAATCCACCTTCCAGCAATAACTCCAAATCCACCTTCTCGCACTAACCCCAAATCCAGCTTCCAACACTATCCCCAAATCCACCTTCCCGCACTAACCCCAAATCCACCTTCCCGCACTAACCCCAAATCCACCTTACTGCACGATCCCCAAATGCACCTTCCCGCACAATCCCCTCATCCACCTTCCCGCACTAACCCCAAATCCACTTTCCCGCACTAACCCCAAATCCACCATCCCGCACTATCCAGAAATCCACCTTCCCACACTAACCCCAAATCCACCTACCCGTACTATCCCCAAATCTGCCTTCCCGCACTAACCCCAAATCCACTATCCCACACTAACCCCAAATCCACCTACCTGCCATAACCCAAATCCACCTTCCCGCACTATCCCAAAATCCACCTTCCCGCACTCTCCCCAAATCAACCTTCCCGCACTATCCCCAAATCCACTATCCCACACTAACCCCAAATCCACCTACCTGCCATAACCCAAATCCATCTTCCCGCACACACACAAATCCACTTTCCCGCACAAAACCCAAATCCACATTCCCGCACGAACCTCAAATCCACCGTCTTGCACTGTCCCAAAATCCACCATACCGCACTCACCCCAAATCCATGTTCCCACACTAACCCTGAAGCCATCTTCTGGCACTAACCCCAAATCCATCTTCCCGCACTATCCCCGAATCCACATACCTGCACTAACCCCAAATCCAACGTCCTGCACTAAAACCAAATCCACCTTCCAGCACTAAAACCAAATCCACCTTCCCGCAATAACACCATATCCACCTTCCAACACGAACCCCAAATCCAACTTCCCGCACTCACCATAAATCCACATTCCCACACTTAATCCAGATCCAACTTCCAGCACTAAACCCAAATCCACCTTCCTGCACTAACCCCAAATCAACCTTCCCGCACTAACCCCGAATCAAACTTCCCACACTAACCACAAATCCACCTTGATGCAATAATCCCAAACCCACCTTCCCACAGTAATCCCAAATCCACCTTCACGCCATAACCCCAAATCCAACTTCCCGCACTAACCTCAAATCCACCTTCCAGCACTAAACCCAAATCCACATCCCAGCAGTAAACACAAATCCACTTTCCTGCACTAACCCCAAGTCCAACTTCCAGCAATAACTCCAAATCCACCTTCTCGCACTAACCCCAAATCCACCTTCCAGCACGAACCCAAATCCAACTTCCCGCACTAACCCCAAATCCACCTTCCCGCACTAACCCCAAATCCAACATCCCGCACTAACCCCAAATCCACTTTCCCGCACTAACCCCAAATCCACCTTCCCGCACTAACCCCAATTCCACCTTCCCGCACTATCCCCATATCCACATACCCGCACTATCCCCGAATCCATCTTCCCACAATAACTCCAAACCCACATTCTCGCACTAACTCCAAATCCACCTTCCCGCACTTTCCCCAAATCCACATTCCCGCACTATCCACAAATTCACCTTCCCTCACTATCTCCAAATCCACCTTCCGCACTATTCCCAGATCCACCTTCCCGCACTAACCCCAAATCCAACTTCCCGCAATAACGCCAAATCCACCTTCCCGCACTATCCCCAAATCCACCTTCCTGCCATTACCACAAATCAACCTTCCAGTGCTAAACACAAATCCACCTTCCTGCACTAACTCCAAATCCACCTTCCCGCCATAAACCCAAATCCACCTCCCTGCACTAACCCCGAATCCATCTTCCCAAACCAACCACAAATCCACCTTCCTGCACTAACTCCAAATCCACCTTCCCGCCATAAACCCAAATCCACCTCCCTGCACTAACCCCGAATCCATCTTCCCACACCAACCACAAATCCACCTTCCCGCACTAACCCCAAATCAACCTTCCCGCACTATCCACAAATCAACCATCCCGAAATATGCCCAAATCCACCTTCCCACACGAACGCCAATACCAACTTCCAGCCCTAATCCCAATTCCACCTTCCCGCACTAACCCCAAATTGGCATTCCCGCACTAACACCAAACCCACATTCCAGCACTGATCCCAAATCCTCAATCCCACACTTACCCCAAATCCACCGACCCACACTATCCCCAAATTAACCTTCCTGCCATTACCACAAATCAACCTTCCAGTGCTAACCCCAAATCCACCTTCCCGCACAAACCCCAAATCCACCTTCCCGCACTGTCCCCAAATGCACCTTCCTGCACTAACTCCAAATCCACGTTCCCGCCATAAACCCAAATCAACCTCCCCGCACAAACCCCATATCCACCTTCCCGCACAAACCCCATATCCACCTTCCCGCAGTATCCCCAAATCCACCTTCCCGCACTAACCCCAAATCCACCTTCCAGCACAAACCACAAATCCACCTTCCAGCACAAACCCCATATCCACCTTCCCGCACAAACCCCATATCCACCTTCCCGCAGTATCCCCAAATCCACCTTCCCGCACTAACCCCAAATCCACCTTCCAGCACAAACCACAAATCCACCTGCCCGCACTAACCCCATTTCTACCGTCCCGCGCAAACCCCAAATCCACATTCCCGCAGTAACATCAAATCCACCATACCGCACTGTCCCTAAATCCACCTTCCCGCATTAACCACAAATCCACTTTCCCGCACTAACCCCAAATCCAACTTCCCGCACTAACCCCAATTCCACCTTCCCTCACTAAACCCAAATAAACCTTCCCACACTATCCAGAAATCCACCTTCCCGCATTAACTCCAATCCACCATCCTTCCATAAACACAATCCACTTTCCCGCACTAACCCCAAATCCACCTTCCCACACTCTCCCCAAATCCACCTTCCCGCACTATCCCAAAATCCACCTTCCCACACTCTCCCCAAAATCCACCTTCCCACACTAACACCAAATCCACCATCCAGCACTAACCTCAAATCCACCTTTACGCACTAACCCCAAATCCATCTTCCCGCACTAACCCAAAATCCACCTTCATGCACTAACACCAAATCCACCTCCCTTCACTAACCCCAAATGCACCTTCCCGCACTAACCCCAAATCCACCTTCCTGCAATATCCCCAAATCCACCTTCCCACACTATCCACAAATCCACCTTCCCGCACTAACCCCAAATCAACCTTCACGCAGTAATCACATATCCAGCTTCCCGCACTAACCCCAAATCAACCTTCACGCAGTAACCCCAAATCCACCTACCCGAACTATCCACAAATCAACCTTCCCGCAGTAACCCCAAATCCACCTTCACGCAATAACTCCAAATCCACCTCCCTGCACTCACCCTAAATCCACCTTCCCGCACTATCCACAAATCCACCTACCAGCACTAACCCCAAATCAACCTTCACGCAGTAACCACATATCCAGCTTCCCGCACTAACCCCAAATCCACCTCCCCGCACTAACCCCAAATCCACCTTCCCGCACTAACCCCAAATCCACCTACCCGAGCTATCCACAAATCCACATTCCCGCACTAACCCCAAATCCACCTTCCTGCTCTAAACAGAAATCCAATTCCCGCACTATCCCCAAATCCACTATCACACACGAACCCCAAATCCACCTTCCTGCCATAAACCCAAATCCATCTTCCTGCACTAAACCCAAATCAACTTTCCCGCACTAAACCCAAATCCACATTACCGCACTAATCCCAAATCCACCTTCTCGCACTATCCCAAAATCCATCATAACGCACTAACCCTAAATCCATCTTCCCGCACTAACCCCAAATCCACCTTCCTGCATGAACCCCAAATCCAACATTCTGCACTATTCCCAAATCCACATTACCGCACTAACCCCAAATCCAACTTCCAGCACTGAAACCAAATCCACCTTCCAGCACTTACACCAAATCCACCTTCCCGCAATAACCCCAAATCCACCTTCCAGCACGAACCCCAAATCCATCTTCCCGCATGTGGTGTATGTACCTTTAAGAGCCCCTGTGTACTGTAATGCCGGTAGTGGCCACTCGGGCTATATAAGCCTGCATAGTGTCTTGTATCTTTTAGTTCACCTCCAGACTTTGTTCAATAAACACCTGTAAACCAACTCCTGCATTCCGTGTCTCCATTAACACATGGATACAACAGTGGTGACGAATTGGAAACGGAGTTTCCTGCAATTCGGCAGCACCTCAAGAAGATCGCCTCCTCAGACGAAGGTCGAAGAAAAAAAACAAACAAACTTTGGTTTCACCAGCTAGCCGGGCTGGTGGCAGGTACTGCACTAATCCTTCCTGGGTGGTGGGCTGGGGCTCGATCGGGTGGCTCTGCAGCAGGGCCCAGCAGTAAGTCGGAAGGCGGAGGCAAACAGAGATGGAGGGTGGAGCACTCGGGTGACGGCCGACGCTGCAAAGCAGATCCGCGTTTGGACCAAGTAGAGGGAGGGAAAAGTCCCAGAGAGTCCGGCGGGAACGAGTCTCCAACTATTAAAAATATATGTGTAAATAAAAACCACGGAGAACAGCGTTGTCAACAGCGGCAGCGGCGGGAAAGCGCGGCAGGCGCCATTTTTTCTTGGCAGGGAAGAAAGGAAAGTGCGGGAGGTGCCATTTTTGATTTTCAGGATGCCTAAGGCTGGCAATATTACTGCTTTCGATAGTGATATGTAGGATTGGACCACATATGTGGAAAGAGTGGAGGTATATTGCACAGCGAATTAAGTAGAGGATGATAAAAAGGCATCGGTACTTCCAAATCTGATGGGCGCAAGGACATACGGGCTGTTACGAAACTTAATCACTCCAGCCCAACTGATGGACAAGAATTTTAAGGAGATTGTTGATACCCTACAGGAGCACTTATACACAATACCGCTGCTG
This sequence comes from Somniosus microcephalus, assembly GCF_052327205.1. NCBI lineage: Eukaryota > Metazoa > Chordata > Chondrichthyes > Squaliformes > Somniosidae > Somniosus > Somniosus microcephalus. Next base: position 17,185,047 of record NW_028225183.1, on the reverse strand, counting down.
ATAGCGGAACGATTCAAAGTCTTCAGGAGGAATCAGCACAAGGATGAAAGTAACGCTGATTGCCTCACCGAATTAAGGAAGCTGTCAAACCACTGCCAATTCGGGGCAGGACTGACAGATTCGCTACGAGACAAATTCGTCTGCTGTCTCCTAAGTGAAGGAACACAAAAAAGGCTACTTTCTCAGAAAGGTTTGACAGTGGACAAGGCTTTCAGTGTGGTTGTATCATACAAAGCAGCAGCGAGAGCAGCTGCAGAGATACAGCAAAAGCCACAAGACTTCGGCACCCATGAAATTACACGGTGTTTCGAGAGATGTTATTGCTGCGGCAGCTCCACCCATGACCAGAGGTACTGCTGGTTCCAGGACAAAGAATGCAGGCAATGCAGAAAGATGGGACACATTGCACGTGTATGCCGATGTGGAAACAAAAAATTCACTGACAGAAAAAAAATCAATAAGGGACAGTACAGAAAGGTACAAATGATGACTGACAGTAGCTCCGAAGACCAGAAGAGTAATAGCGACTCAGGAAACAAGAGACTAAGCTGTCTCAAATTACATAATGTACTTGCCAAAGAAGATTACCAGACCATTTGGGTTACCCTCACGATAGCGGGGTCCCCAGTTAAAATGGAGCAAGATACAGGATCAGCGCTGACCGTCATACGTCGACGGAATTATGAGCGGCTATTTCCGCATATACATTTGAAAGACACATCCATTATCTTGAAGACATATACGGGGCAGAAAGTATACCCCAGAGGGAAAATAAGGGTGCCTGTTGTATACAGCGGCAAGGAAATACAGAAGTTTTATTTATTCGTTCTGCAAGATGGTGGTCCACCGCAGTTGGGACATGAATGGATCAGGAAGATACTTTTAGACTGGCACTCCATTCAGGCACTGACGGTGACCAGTAAGTAAAAAAATGATGATGACGTCAAACCTAAACGTTTAAAAGACATCTTGGCCAATGCCAAAGAAGTGTTTAACAGGATCTAGGAAACTTGAAAGGCGTCACCGCCTCAATAAAAGTGGAAGATGCGGCAAGTTCCAAGTTTTTTAAGGCAAGGCCGGTGCCATACACAATTCGTCCAGCAGTCGAAGCAGAGCTGGAGAATTTGGAAAAGGCAGGCGTGTTATCCAAGATAGATTGGAGCGAGTGGGCAACACCCATCGTCCCGGTCATGAAGAATACGTTGAATAATGATAAATCTGAAGAACAGAGAAAAATTCGCATCTGTGGGGACTTCAAGGTGACTGTAAACCCGATCCTTCACACGGTACAGTATCCTCTTCCGAGGATAGAAGATATTTTCACCTCACTATCCGGAGGGAAACGTTTCACCAAAATTGACTTGTCACAGGCATATCTATAGATGGAGGTTGAGGAGACCTCTAAAAAGTATCTCACGATAAACACACACAAATGCCTGTACCAGTACAATCGACTGGTTTTCGCAGTAGTATCAGCTCAAGCTATCTGGCAAAGAGCTATGGAGCAAGCCCTGCAAGGGATTCCGAGGACTCAATGCTACCTGGACGACATCCTTGTAACAGGAGAAAACGACAACGAGCACCTTGCCAATTTGGAGCAGGTTCTCACTAGGCTGAGAGAACGGGTCCGACGAGCAAATCGCCCCAAGTGCGAATTTTTCCAGAAACAAATATCAAATTGTGGCCATTTAATTAACGAAGAAGGGTTGCATAAATCACCTGAAAAAATTGAAGCGGTCATAAAAGCCCCAGCACCTGAAAATGTGTCACAATTAAGGTCGTTCCTGGGATTGATAAATTACTATCATAAATTTTTACCGAACTTGTCAACTGTTCTGCACCCTCTTAACGCACTGCTACAAACGGGAGTAATTTGGAAATGGAGCGAAGACTGTAAATGTGCCTTCCATAAATGCAAAGGCTTGATCACGTCCAAGGAAGTGTTGGCTGATTACAACCCATCACTGCCAATCAGACTGGCATGCGATGCATCCCCTTATGGCATAGGAGCGGTATTATCACATAGATTCACTGATGGCTCGGAGCGGCCGATAGCTTTTGCGTCACGCTCATTAAACTCAGCTGAGCGGAACTATGCCCAGATCGACAGGGAAGCACTCAGCCTGGTATGGGGAGTGAAGAAATTCAACCATTACCTACATGGACAAAAATTTACCTTGTTGACTGATCTATCAACCCCTCGTCTCCATATTCAACCCTAAAAAGGGCGTTCCCATTATGACAGTGCAAAGGCTACGGAGGTATTCCCTTTTCCTAGGGGCACACCAATATGACATAGAATACAAAAGATCAAAACAGCCTAGGAATGCTGACGGTTTATCGTGCCTACCGTTGCCAACATTAGAAGAGGCACCTAAAGTGGACCCAGTGGAGATGTTCCACTCAACCATAGTGGAATGTTTACCAGTAACAAATTCTACCATTGAAAAGGAAAAGAGAAATGACCCGTCTCCCTCACGAGTCTACGATTTAACAGTGAAGGGATGGCCAGCACATGGCGAACCACTGTTGCCAGCCGTCTCGCAAAGAAGAAAAGAGCTGTCAGTGTGCCGAGGAATCTTGATGTGTGGATCCAGAGTGGTGATTCCACCCAATCTCCAGGATAAAGTGCTAAAGGAGCTTCACGAGGGGCATCTGGACGGAGTGAAAATGAAGAACCTAGACAGAGCATTTGTGTGGTGGCCAGGTATCGATGGAGACATCGAAGAAATGACCAAGAGCTGTCTAGGATGCCAGAAGGTCCAAAACGCCCCACCACAAGCCCCTCTACATCCATGGGAGTGGCCCTCATCTCCATGACAAAGGGTACACATCGACTTTGCTGGTCCATTTATGGACTCAATGCTCTTAATCGCGGTTGATGCGCACTCCAAGTGGCCGGAGGTAATAAAGATGTCCTCCACCACCACGGAAAAAACCATCACAGTATTAAGGACCATATTTGCTAAGAATGGGCTGCCTGAACAGATCTGTTCTGATAATGGACCGCAATATGTGTCCGAAGAATTCAGGAAGTTCTTAAAAAACAATGGGGTTAAGCACTACACGTCCACCCCATACCATCCTGCCACCAATGGATTAGCTGAAAGGTTTGTCCGGACCTTCAAGAAGGCCATAAAGGCCATAGGTAATGAAGACATAAACCTACAACATAAGTTACATAACTTCTTGTTTGCATACAGGGATGCAACACATGTGGTTACTAACCAAACTCCCACCATGATGTTTTTCAATAGAAGCCTAAGGTGCCGGCTGGATTTGATCAAGCCAAACATCAGAAGGGACGTAGAGAACCGGCAATTTCAAGGCATGAATGAAAGGCCAACTAGAACCTTCCAGATAGGTCAACAAGTTTTGACCCGGGACGACCGTACCGAGAAATGGCAGCCTGGGACTATTTGCACACGACTAGGACCGCTGATGTATACAATGGACATTGGAGAAAGCATAATAAGGCGCCATGCTGACCAGATCATAGAGTCATCCGAAAAGGGACAACCTACACCACAACTCTATACGCTTAATGATGAAGCAGAGATATCCATAGTATCTACATCCGATCCGGTGATACTGGAACCAGATGAACCCGACACTGGCATTCAAGCCGAATCGACCTTGTCAATAGAACCTACGACACCACCGAAAACTACAACACCACCGAGGCATTATCCAAGCCGAGTCAGGAAGCCTCCAGAGAGACTGACTTATAATTGATTAACTGCAGAAAATGTGTAGATTATTGTTCATGTAAACATGTTAATTAATGATTACTTAAAATGTTATGTACTGGTTGTCTAAAAGGGGAGGAATTGTGGTGTATGTACCTTTAATAGCCCCTGTGTACTGTAATGCCGGTAGTGGCCACTCGGGCTATATAAGCCTGTATAGTGTCTTGTATCTTTTAGTTCACCTCCAGACTTTGTTCAATAAACCCCCGAGCCATACTTGAACATATTAGCATCGAGAGGGAGGAGGTGCTCGCGGTTTTAGCAGGCCAAAAAGTGGATAAATCCCCAGGCCCGGACGAGATGTATCCCAGGCTGCTGTGGGAGGCAAAGGGGGAGATTGCAGGGGCTCTGAAACAAATTTTCAGAACCTCTCTGGCCACAGGGGATGTACCAGAGGACTGGAGAACAGCTAATGTAGTACCATTATACAAGAAGGGTAGCATGGATAAACCAGGGAATTACAGGCCAGTGAGCCTAACCTCTGTGGTAGGGAAATTATTGGAAAAAATTCAGAGGGACAAAATTAGTCTCCACTCGGTGAGGCAAGGATTAATCGGGGATAGTCAGCATGGCTTTGTCAAGGGTAAATCACGTCTGACAAATCTGATTGAATTTTTCGAGGGGGTGACTAGGGGGGTGGATGAGGGAAATGCTGTGGATGTGGTTTACATGGACTTCAGTAAAGCCTTTGACAATGTCCCGCATAGGAGACTGGTCAAGAAGGTAAGAGCCCATGGGATCCAGGGTGCCTTGGCGCGTTGGATCCTAAACTGGCTGAGTGGCAGGAGGCAGAGGGTGATGGTCGAAGGTTGCTTTTGTGACTGGAAGCCTGTGTCCAGTGGGGTACCTCAGGGATCGGTGCTGGGTCCCTTGTTGTTTGTGATGTACATAAATGATTTGGATGAGAATGTAAAAGGTATGATCAGCAAGTTCGCAGATGACACGAAAATTGGTGGGGTCGTAAATTGTGAGGAGGAAAGCCTCAGGCTACAGGAAGATATAAACGAGTTGGTCAGATGGGCGGAAAAGTGGCAAATGGAATTTAACCCTGAAAAGTGCGAGGTGATGCATTTTGGACAGACAAATAAGGCAAGGGAATACACAATGAGTGGTAGGACCCTAGGAAGTACAGAGGGTGAGAGGGACCTTGGTGTACATGTACATAGATCCCTGAAGGCAGCGGAACAGGTAGATAAGGTGATTAAAAAGGCATATGGGATACTTGCCTTCATTAGCCGAGGCATAGAATATAAGAGCAGGGAGGTTATGATGGAGCTGTACAAAACGCTGGTGAGGCCACAGCTGGAGTACTGTGTGCAGTTCTGGTCGCCTCACTATAGGAAGGATGTGATTGCTTTGGAGAGGTTGCAGAGAAGATTCACCAGGATGTTACCTGGGATGGAGCGCCTCAGCTATGAAGAAAGACTAAACAGGCTGGGGTTGTTTTCCTTGGAGCAAAGAAGGCTGAGGGGGGACCTGGTTGAGGTATACAAAATGATGAGGGGCATAGATAGGGTAGACAAAGAGGAACTTTTCCCCTTAGTAGGGGGGTCAATAACAAGGGGGCATAGATTCAGGGTAAGGGGCAGGAGATTTAGAGGGGATTTGAGGAGGAACTTTTTCTCCCAGAGGGTGGTTGGAATGTGGAACTCAATGCCCAAAAGGGTGGTAGAGGCAGGAACCCTCACAACATTCAAGAAGCATTTGGATGAGCACTTGGAATGCCAATGCATACAAGGCTATGGACCAAATGCTGGAATATGGGAATAGACTGGACAGGGATGGATGGGTGGCGCAGACACGATGGGCCGAATGGGCCTCTTTCTGTGCTGTAAAACTCTATGACTCTATGACACCTGTAAACCAACTCCTGCATTCTGTGTCTCCATTAACACACGGATACAACACCGCACTAACCCCAAAACCACCTTCCAGCACTAACCCCAAATCAACCATCCGCACTAAATCCAAATCAAACTTCTCGCACGAACCCCAAATCCACCTTCCCGCAATAACCCCAAATCTACCTTCGTGCATTAACCCCAAATGCACCTCCCGCACTATCCCCAAAATCCACCTTCCCGCAGTAACTCCAAATCCACCTTCCCACACAAACCCCAAATCCACCTTCATGCACTTACACCAATCCACCATCTGCACTATCCCCAAATCCAATTCCCACACTCTCCCCAAATCAACCTTCATGCACTATCCCCAAATCCACTATCCCACACTAACCCCAAATCCACCTTCCTGCCATAACCCAAATCCATCTTCCCGCACTAAACCCAAATCCACATTCCTGCCCTAAACCCCAATCCACATTCCCGCACTAACCCCAAATCCACCTTCTCGCACTATCCCAAAATCCACCATTCTGCACTACCCACAAATCCACCTTCCCGCACTAACCACAAATCAATCTTCCTTCACTAACCTTAAATCCACCTTCCCGCACTATTCCCAAATCAACATTCCTGCACTAACCCCAAATCCACCTTCTCGCACTATCCCAAAATCCACCATACCACACTATCCACAAATCCAACTTCCCGCACTAACCCTAAATCCATTTCCCGCACTAACCCAAAATCAACCTTCCCAAACTAACCCCAAATCCACCTTCCGCACTAACCCCAAATTTACCTTCCTGCATTATCCCCAAATCCACCTTCCCGCACTACCCACAAATCAACATTCCCGCACTATTCCCAAATCCTCCTGCCCGCACTAACGCCAAATCCACCTTCCCGCACTAACCCCAAATCCACCTTCCAGCACAAACCCCAAATCCACATTCCCGCACTAACCCCAAATCTACATTCCCGTGCTAACCCTAAATCCATCTTCCTGCACTTACCCCGAATCCACCTTCCCGCATTAACCCCAAATCCACCTTCCCGCACTAAACCCAAATCCAACTTCCTGCACTAAAACCAAATCCACCTTCCAGCACTAACTCCAAATCCACCTTCCCGCAATAACGCCAAATCCACCTTCCAGCACGAAACCCAAATCCATCTTCCGGCACTAACCCCAAATTCACCTTCCAGCACTAACCCACAATCCACCTTCCCACAGTAACCCGAAATCCGCCTTCCAGCACTAACCACAAATCAATTTTCCCGCACTAAAACCAAATCAAACTTCTCGCACGAACCCCAAATCCACCTTCCCCCAATAACCCCAAATGCACCTTCCCGCACTAACCCAAAATGCACCTTCCCACACTAACTCCAAATCCAACTTCCCGAACTATGCCCAAATCGACCTTCCCACACTTACCCCAAATCCAACTTCCTGCTCTAACCCTAAATCCATCTTCCTGCATTAACTCCAAATCCACCTTCCCGCACTAACCCCAAATCCACGTTCCCGCACTAACCCCACATCTACCTTCATGCTCTTATGCCAATCCACCATCCGCACTATCCCCAAATCAATCTTCCCACACTATCCCCAAATCACTATCCCACACTAACCCCAAATCCACCTTCCTGCCACAACCCAAATCCATCTTCCCGCACTAAAACCAAATCCAATTTCCCGCACTATCCCCGAATCCACATACCCGCACTAACCCCAAATCCAACATTCTGCACTAAACCCAAATCCACCTTCCAGCACTAACACCAAATCCACCTTTCCGCAATAAACCCAAATCCACCTTCCAGTGCGAACCCCAAATCCAGCTTCCCGCGCTAACCCCAAACCCATCTACCCACACTAAACCTGAATCCACCTTCTGGCACTAACCCCAAATCCACCTTCCTGCATTAACCCCATATCCACCTTCCCGCACTATCCCCGAATCCACAAACACGCACTAACGCCAAATCCAACTTCACGCACTAACCACAAATCCACCTTGCCGCAATAATCCCAAATCCACCTTCCCACAGTAACCCCAAATCAATCTTCACGCCATAACCCCAAATGCACCTTACCGCACAAACCCCAACTCAACCTTCCCGCACTAACCCCAAATCCATCTTCCCGCGCTAATCCTAAATCCATCTTCCCGCACTAACCCCAAATCCACCTTCCCACACTTACTCCAAATTCAACTTCCCACACTAACCACAAATCCATCTTCCAACACTATCCCCAAATCCACATTCCAGCAATAACCACAAATCCGCCTTCCTGCATTAACCCCAAATCCACCTTCCCGCACTAAACCCAAAACCACCTTCTCGCACTATCCCAAAATCCACCATGCCGCTTTTTTTTCCCAAATCCACCTTTTGGCATTAACCCCAAATCCACCTTCCCGCACTAACCCCAAATCCACCTCCTCGCACTATCCCAAAATCCACCAAACCGCACTTTCCCCAAATCAACCTTCTGGCACTAACACCAAATCCACCTTCCCGCACTAACCACAAATCGAACTTCCCACACTATCCCAAAATCCACCAAACCGCACTTTCCCCAAATCAACCTTCTGGCACTAACCCCAAATCCACCTTCCCGCACTAACCCCAAATCGAACATCCCGCACTAACCCAAAATCCACATTCCTGTACTGACTCCAAATCAACCTTCCCCCACTGACCCGAAATCCACCTTCCAGCAATAACCCCAAATCCACCTTCTTGCACTATCCCCAAATCCATCTTCCCACATTACACCCAAATCAACTTTCCCACACTAATCCCAAATCCACATTCCCGCACTAACCCCAAATCCACATTCTCATACTATCCCAAAATTCACCATACCGCACAGTCCACAAATCCAACTTCCTGCATTAACCCCAAAGCCACCTTCACGCACGATCCCCAAATCCACATTCCCCCACTAACCCCAAATCCAACTTCCTGCATTATACCCAATTCCACCTTGCAGCACTAACACCAAATCCACGTTCCTGCAATAACCCCAAATCCACCTTCCCGCACTATCCACAAATCCACCATCCCGCACCAACCCCAAATCCCCCTTCCAGCACTAACCCCAAATCCACAATCCCGCACTTTCCCCAAATCCAGCTTCGCGCAATAACCCCAAATCAACCTTCCTGCACTAACCCCAAATCCACATGCCCACAATAACCCCAAACCCAGCTTCCCACACAAAACTCAAATCCATCTTCCCGCACTAACCCCAAATCCACCTTCCCGCACTAACCTCAAATCCACCTTCCCACCTAGCCCTAAATCCACCTTCCCACACTAACCCCAAATCCACCTTCCCGCACTAACCCCAAAACCACCTTCCCGCACTAACCTCAAATCCACAATCCCGCACTTTCCGCAAATCCAACTTCCCGCACTAACCCCAAATCAACCTTCCTGCACTAACCCCAAATCAACCTTCCCTCAATAACCCCAAACCCAACTTCAATCACTCAACCCAAATCCACCTTCCTGCACTAACCCCAAACCTACCTTCCCGCACTAACCCCAAATCCACCTTCCCACATAGCCCCAAATCCACATTCCCGCATTAACCCCAAATTTACCATCCCGCACTAACCCCAAATCCAACTTCCCGCACTAACCCAAAATCCATGTTCCCGCACTAACCCCAAATCCACCTTCCCGCAATAACTCCAAATCCAACTTCCCACACTAAACCAAAATCAACCTTCCCGCACTAACCCTCAATCCACAGTACCGTGCTAACCCCAAATCCACCTTCCCACAATATCCCCAAATCCACCTTCCCGCACTAACCCCAAATCCACCTTCCCTCCCTAACCCCAAATCCACCTTCTGGTACTAAACTCAAATCCACCTTCCCTCACTAACCCCAAGACCACCTTCCCGCAATAACCACAAATCCACCTTACTGCAATAACCCCAAATCAATCTTCCCACAATAACCACAAATCCAACTTCCCGCACTAAACACAAATCCATATTCCCGCACTATCCCCAAATCCACCTTCCCGCACTAACCCCAAATCAACCATCGCACACTATCCCCGAATCCACCCTCCCGCACTAATCCCAAATCCACCTTCCCGCAATATCCCCAAATCTACCTTCCCGCATTAACCCCAAAACCACCTTCCCACACAAACCCCAAATCCACCTTTCAGCTCCAACTCCAAATACACCTTCCCGCACTATCTCCTAATCCACTTTCCCGCACTATCCCCAAATCCACCTTCCCGCAATAATCCCGAATCCATATTCCCGCATTAACACCAAATCCAAATTCCCGCACTAACACCAAATCCACCTTCCCACCCTACCTCCAAATCCACATTCCGGCACTTTCCCCAAATCAACTTTCCCGCACTAACACCAAATCCACCTTCCGGCACTAACCCCAAATCCACCTTCCCGCACTGACCCGAAATCCACCTTCCTGCACTAATCCCAAATCCAACTTCCCACAATAACCCCAAATCCATCTTCCCGCACTATCCCCAAATCCACCTGACCGCACTAAACACATATCACATTCTCGCACTATCCCCAAATGCACCTTCCTGCACTAACCCAATAACCCACCCTCCTGAACTAACCGCAAATCCACCTTCCTGCACTAACACCAAGTCCACCTTCCCACACAAGCCCCAAATCCACCTTCCCTCCCTAACCCCAAATCCACCTTCTGGCACTAAATTCAAATCCACCTACCCGCACTAACCCCAAGAACACCTTCCCGCAAAATCCCCAAATCAAACTTCCCGCAATAACCCCAAGTCCACCTTCCTGCAATATCCCCAAATCAATCTTCCCGCACTGAACACTAATCCACATTCGTGCACTAACCCCAAAACAACCATCCCGCACTATTCCGAATCCACCCTCCCGCACTAACCCCAAATCCACCTTCCCGCAATATCACCAAATCTACCTTCCCACATTAACCCCAAAACCACCTTCCCGCATGAACCCCAAATCCACCTTGCAGCACTAACTCCAAATACACCTTCCCGCACTATCCCCTAATCCACCTTCCCGCAATAACGCCAAATCCACCTTCCCGCACTAACCTAAATCCTTCTTCCAGCACTAACCCTAAATCCAACTTCCCGCATTAAACACAAATCCACCTTCCCGCACGATCCCCAAATCCACCTTCCGGCATTTTCCCCAAATCAACTTTCCCGCAATAATCCCAAATCCATATTCCCGCATTAACACCAAATCCAAATTCCCGCACGAACACCTAATCCACCTTCCCACCCTAACTCCAAATCCACATTCCGGCACTTTCCCCAAATCAACTTTCCCGCACTAACACCAAATCCACCTTTCGGCACGAACCCCAAATCCACCTTCCCGCACTGACCCCAAATCCACCTTCCTGCCCTAATCCCAAATCCAACTTCCCGCAATAACCACAAATCCATCTTCCCGCACTATCCCCAAATCCACCTTACCGCACTAACCCCAAATCCACCTTCCCGCACTAACATCAAATTCACCTTCCCGCACTTACCCCAAGTCCACCTTCCCACACTTACCCCAAATCCACCTTCCCGCAGTAACCCCAAGTCCGCCTTCCCGCACTATCCCCAAATCCACCTTCCCGCACTAACCCCAAATCCACCTTCCCTCAATAACCCCACTCAAACTGCCCGCACTAACCCCAAATCCATCTTCCCGCGCTAATGCTAAATCCATCTTCCCGCACTAACCCCAAATCCACCTTCCCACACTTACTCCAAATTCAACTTCCCACACTAACCACAAATCCATCTTCCAACACTATCCCCAAATCCACATTCCAGCAATAACCACAAATCCGCCTTCCTGCATTAACCCCAAATCCACCTTCCCGCACTAAACCCAAAACCACCTTCTCGCACTATCCCAAAATCCACCATGCCGCTTTTTTTTCCCAAATCCACCTTTTGGCATTAACCCCAAATCCACCTTCCCGCACTAACCCCAAATCCACCTCCTCGCACTATCCCAAAATCCACCAAACCGCACTTTCCCCAAATCAACCTTCTGGCACTAACACCAAATCCACCTTCCCGCACTAACCACAAATCGAACTTCCCACACTATCCCAAAATCCACCAAACCGCACTTTCCCCAAATCAACCTTCTGGCACTAACCCCAAATCCACCTTCCCGCACTAACCCCAAATCGAACATCCCGCACTAACCCAAAATCCACATTCCTGTACTGACTCCATATCAACCTTTCCCCACTGACCCGAAATCCACCTTCCAGCAATAACCCCAAATCCACCTTCTTGCACTATCCCCAAATCCATCTTCCCACATTACACCCAAATCAACTTTCCCACACTAATCCCAAATCCACATTCCCGCACTAACCCCAAATCCACATTCTCATACTATCCCAAAATTCACCATACCGCACTGTCCACAAATCCAACTTCCTGCATTAACCCCAAAGCCACCTTCACGCACGATCCCCAAATCCACATTCCCCCACTAACCCCAAATCCAACTTCCTGCATTATACCCAATTCCACCTTGCAGCACTAACACCAAATCCACGTTCCTGCAATAACCCCAAATCCACCTTCCCGCACTATCCACAAATCCACCATCCCGCACCAACCCCAAATCCCCCTTCCAGCACTAACCCCAAATCCACAATCCCGCACTTTCCCCAAATCCAGCTTCGCGCAATAACCCCAAATCAACCTTCCTGCACTAACCCGAAATCCACATGCCCACAATAACCCCAAACCCAGCTTCCCACACAAAACTCAAATCCACAATCCCGCACTTTCCGCAAATCCAACTTCCCGCACTAACCCCAAATCAACCTTCCTGCACTAACCCCAAATCAACCTTCCCTCAATAACCCCAAACCCAACTTCAATCACTCAACCCAAATCCACCTTCCTGCACTAACCCCAAACCTACCTTCCCGCACTAACCCCAAATCCACCTTCCCACATAGCCCCAAATCCACATTCCCGCATTAACCCCAAATTTACCATCCCGCACTAACCCCAAATCCAACTTCCCGCACTAACCCAAAATCCATGTTCCCGCACTAACCCCAAATCCACCTTCCCGCAATAACTCCAAATCCAACTTCCCACACTAAACCAAAATCAACCTTCCCGCACTAACCCTCAATCCACAGTACCGTGCTAACCCCAAATCCACCTTCCCACAATATCCCCAAATCCACCTTCCCGCACTAACCCCAAATCCACCTTCCCTCCCTAACCCCAAATCCACCTTCTGGTACTAAACTCAAATCCACCTTCCCTCACTAACCCCAAGACCACCTTCCCGCAATAACCACAAATCCACCTTACTGCAATAACCCCAAATCAATCTTCCCACAATAACCACAAATCCAACTTCCCGCACTAAACACAAATCCATATTCCCGCACTATCCCCAAATCCACCTTCCCGCACTAACCCCAAATCAACCATCGCACACTATCCCCGAATCCACCCTCCCGCACTAATCCCAAATCCACCTTCCCGCAATATCCCCAAATCTACCTTCCCGCATTAACCCCAAAACCACCTTCCCACACAAACCCCAAATCCACCTTTCAGCTCCAACTCCAAATACACCTTCCCGCACTATCTCCTAATCCACTTTCCCGCACTATCCCCAAATCCACCTTCCCGCAATAATCCCGAATCCATATTCCCGCATTAACACCAAATCCAAATTCCCGCACTAACACCAAATCCACCTTCCCACCCTACCTCCAAATCCACATTCCGGCACTTTCCCCAAATCAACTTTCCCGCACTAACACCAAATCCACCTTCCGGCACTAACCCCAAATCCACCTTCCCGCACTGACCCGAAATCCACCTTCCTGCACTAATCCCAAATCCAACTTCCCACAATAACCCCAAATCCATCTTCCCGCACTATCCCCAAATCCACCTGACCGCACTAAACACATATCACATTCTCGCACTATCCCCAAATGCACCTTCCTGCACTAACCCAATAACCCACCCTCCTGAACTAACCGCAAATCCACCTTCCTGCACTAACACCAAGTCCACCTTCCCACACAAGCCCCAAATCCACCTTCCCTCCCTAACCCCAAATCCACCTTCTGGCACTAAATTCAAATCCACCTACCCGCACTAACCCCAAGAACACCTTCCCGCAAAATCCCCAAATCAAACTTCCCGCAATAACCCCAAGTCCACCTTCCTGCAATATCCCCAAATCAATCTTCCCGCACTGAACACTAATCCACATTCGTGCACTAACCCCAAAACAACCATCCCGCACTATTCCGAATCCACCCTCCCGCACTAACCCCAAATCCACCTTCCCGCAATATCACCAAATCTACCTTCCCGCATTAACCCCAAAACCACCTTCCCGCATGAACCCCAAATCCACCTTGCAGCACTAACTCCAAATACACCTTCCCGCACTATCCCCTAATCCACCTTCCCGCAATAACGCCAAATCCACCTTCCCGCACTAACCTAAATCCTTCTTCCAGCACTAACCCTAAATCCAACTTCCCGCATTAAACACAAATCCACCTTCCCGCACGATCCCCAAATCCACCTTCCGGCATTTTCCCCAAATCAACTTTCCCGCAATAATCCCAAATCCATATTCCCGCATTAACACCAAATCCAAATTCCCGCACGAACACCTAATCCACCTTCCCACCCTAACTCCAAATCCACATTCCGGCACTTTCCCCAAATCAACTTTCCCGCACTAACACCAAATCCACCTTTCGGCACGAACCCCAAATCCACCTTCCCGCACTGACCCCAAATCCACCTTCCTGCCCTAATCCCAAATCCAACTTCCCGCAATAACCACAAATCCATCTTCCCGCACTATCCCCAAATCCACCTTACCGCACTAACCCCAAATCCACCTTCCCGCACTAACATCAAATTCACCTTCCCGCACTTACCCCAAGTCCACCTTCCCACATTTACCCCAAATCCACCTTCCCGCAGTAACCCCAAGTCCGCCTTCCCGCACTATCCCCAAATCCACCTTCCCGCACTAACCCCAAATCCACCTTCCCTCAATAACCCCACTCAAACTGCCCGCACTCTCCCCAAATCCACCTTCCCGCAATATCCCCAAGTCAAACTTCCCGCAATAACCCCAAATCCACCTTCCCCCACTAACCCCAAATCTACCTTCCCACACTAGCCCCACATCCAACTTCCTGCAATAACCCCAAATCAACCTTACCGCAATAACCCCAAATCCACCCTCCCGCAATATTCACAAAACCAACTTCCTGCACTAACCCCAAATCCACAGTCCCGCTTTTACCCTAAATACACCTACCCGCACTATCCCCAAATCTACATTCCCGCACTAACCCCAAATCCACCTTCCCACACTAATCCCAACACCACCTTCCCGCACCAACCTCAAATCCACAATCCCACACTTTCCCCAAATCCAGCTTTCCGCACGAACACCAAATCGACCTTCCTGCACTAAATCCAAATCCATCTTCCCACAATAATCCCAGATCCAATGTCCTGCACTAACCCCAAATCCACCTTCCCGCACTAACTCCGAATCCAACTTCCCGCACTAACCCCAAATCCATCTTCCCGCACTAACCCCAAATCCACCTTCCCGCACTAACCCGAAATCCACCTTTCCCGCACTAACCCCAAATCCAACTTCCCGCACTAATCCCAAATCCAGCTTCCCGCACTAACACGAAATCCACTTTCACGCACAATCCCCAAATACACCTTCCTGCACGAACCCAAATCCACCTTCCCACATTAATCCCAAAGCCAAAATCCCGCACTTTCCCCAAATCCAGCTTCCCGCACTAACCTCAAATCGACCTTCCTGCACGAACCCCAAATCCACCTTGCCACAATAACACCAAATCCAACTTCCCGCACTAACCTCAAATCCAACTTCCCGCCTAGCCCCAAATCCACCTTCCCGCAATAACCCCAAATCCACCTTCCTGCACTAACCCCAAATCCACCTTCCCGCACTAACCACAAATCCACCTTCCCACAATAACCCCAAATCCAACTTTCCGCACTAAAGCTAAATCCACGTTCCCGCACTAACCCTCAATGCACGTTCCCATGCTAACCCCAAAACAACCTTCCCGCAATATCCCCAAATCCACCTTCCTGAAGTAACACCAAATCCAAATCCCCGCTCTAACACAAAACCCACCTTTCCACCCTAACCCCAAATCCACATTCCGGCACTAGCCGCAACTCAACCTTCCCGCCCTAACCCCAAATCCAACTTCCTGCACTAACCCCAAATCCATCTTCCCGCACTATCCCCAAAACCATCTTCCCGCATTAATCCCAAATCCACCTTCCCGCACTACCCCGAAATACACTTTCACGCACTATACCCAAATCCACCTTCCTGCACTAACCCCAAACCCACATTCCTGCACTAATCCCAAATCCACATTCTCGCACATCCCCAAATCCACATTCCTGCACTAACCCCAAATCCACCTTCCCGCATTATCCCCAAATCCACATTCCCACACAATCCCCAAATTCATTGTCCTGCACTAATCCCAAATCCACCTTCCCGCACTAACCCCAAATCCGCCGTCCCGCGCTAACCCCAAATCCACATTCCTGCACTATCCCCAAATCCACCTTCACACACTATCCCCAAATCCACCTTCCCGCAGTAACCCCACATCCACCTTCCTGCCCTAACCTCAAATCCAGCTTCCCGCACTATCCCCAAATCCACCTTCCCGCAATAACCCCAAATCCACCTTCCTGCACTAAACCCAAATCCACCTTCCCGCACTAACCCTCAATGCACATTCCCATGCTAACCCCAAAACAACCTTCCCGCAATATCCCCAAATCCACCTTCCCGAATTAACACCAAATCCAACTTCCCGCACTAACACCAAATCCACCTTTCCACCCTAACCCCACATCCACCTTCCTGCCCTAACCCCAAATCCTTCTTCCCGCACTATCCCCAAATCCATCTTGCCACAATAACCTCCAATCCAACTTCCCGCACTAATCCCAAATCCACCTTCCCGCACTAACCCTCAATGCATATTCACATGCTAACCCCAAAACAACCTTCCCGCAATATCCCCAAATCCACCTTCCCTCTATAACCCCACTCAAACTGCCCGCAATAACCCCAAATCCACCTTCCCGTTATATGCCCAAATAAACCTCCCCGCACTCTCCCCAAATCCACCTTCCCACAATTTCCCCAAGTCAAACTTCCCGCAATAACCCCAAATCCACCTTCCCCCACTAACCCCAAATCTACCTTCCCACACTAGCCCCACATCCAACTTCCTGCAATAACCCCAAATCAACCTTACCGCACTAACCCCAAATCCACCCTCCCGCAATATTCACAAAACCAACTTCCTGCACTAACCCCAAATCCACAGTCCCGCTTTTACCCTAAATACACCTACCCGCACTATCCCCAAATCCACATTCCCATACTAACCCCAAATCCACCTTCCCACACTAATCCCAACACCACCTTCCCGCACCAACCTCAAATCCACAATCCCACACTTTCCCCAAATCCAGCTTTCCGCATGAACACCAAATCGACCTTCCTGCACTAAACCCAAATCCATCTTCCCACAATAATCCCAGATCCAATGTCCTGCACTAACCCCAAATCCACCTTCCCGCACTAACTCCAAATCCAACTTCCCGCACTAACCCCAAATCCACCTTCCCGCACTAACCCCAAATCCACCTTCCTGCACTAACCCGAGATCCACCTTTCCCGCACTAACCCCAAATCCAACTTCCCGCACTAATCCCAAATCCAGCTTCCCGCACTAACCCGAAATCCACTTTCACGCACAATCCCCAAAAACACCTTCCTGCACGAACCCAAATCCACCTTCCCACATTAATCCCAAAGCCACAATCCCGCACTTTCCCCAAATCCAGCTTCCCGCACTAACCCCAAATCGACCTTCCTGCACGAACCCCAAATCCACCTTGCCACAATAACCCCAAATCCAACTTCCCGCACTAACCTCAAATCCACCTTCCCGCCTAGCCCCAAATCCACCTTCCCACAATAACCCCAAATCCACCTTCCTGCACTAACCCCAAATCCACCTTCCCGCACTAACCACAAATCCACCTTCCCACAATAACCCCAAATCCAACTTCCCGCACTAAAGTTAAATCCACGTTCCCGCACTAACCCTCAATGCACGTTCCCATGCTAACCCCAAAACAACCTTCCCGCAATATCCCCAAATCCACCTTCCTGAAGTAACACCAAATCCAAATCCCCGCTCTAACACCAAATCCATCTTTCCACCCTAACCCCAAATCCACATTCTGGCACTCGCCGCAACTCAACCTTCCCGCCCTAACCCCAAATCCAACTTCCTGCACTAAACCCAAATCCATCTTCCCGCACTATCCCCAAAACCATCTTCCCGCATTAATCCCAAATTCACCTTCCCGCACTAACCCAAAATACACTTTCACGCACAATACTCAAATCCACCTTCCCGCACTAACCCCAAACCCACATTCCTGCACTAATCCCAAATCCACATTCTCGCACATCCCCAAATCCACATTCCTGCACTAACCCCAAATCCAGCTTCCCGCATTATCCCCAAATCCACATTCCCACACAATCCCCAAATACATTGTCCTGCACTAATACCAAATCCACCTTCCCGCACTAACCCCAAATCCGTCGTCCCGCGCTAACCCCAAATCCACATTCCTGCACTATCCCCAAATCCACCTTCACACACTATACCCAATTCCACCTTCCCGCAGTAACCCCACATCCACCTTCCTGCCCTAACCCCAAATCCAGCTTCCCGCACTATCCCCAAATCCACCTTAACACACTTTCCCAAATCCACCTTCCCGCAGTAACCCCACATCCACCTTCCTGCCCTAACCACAAATCCAGCATCCCGCACTACCCCCAAATCCACCTTCCCGCAATAACCCCAAATCCACCTTCCTGCACTAACCCCAAATCCACCTTCCCGCACTAACCCTCAATGCACATTCCCATGCTAACCCCAAAACAACCTTCCCGCAATATCCCCAAATCCACCTTCCCGAATTAACACCAAATCCAAATTTCCGCACTAACACCAAATCCACCTTTCCACCCTAACCCCACATCCACCTTCCTGCCCTAACCCCAAATCCTTATTCCCGCACTATCCCCGAATCCATCTTGCCACAATAACCTCAAATCCAACTTCCCGCACTAACCCCAAATCCACCTTCCCGCACTAACCCTCAATGCACATTCACATGCTAACCCCAAAACAACCTCCCGCAATATCCCCAAATCCACCTTCCCGAATTAACACCAAATCCAAATTCCCGCACTCACACCAAATCCACCTTTCCACCCTAACCCCAAATCCACATTCCGGCACTATCCACAACTCAACCATCCCGCCCTAACCCCAAATCCAACTTGCTGCACTAGCCCCAAATCCATCTTCCCACACTATCCCCAAATCCATCTTCCCGCATTAATCCCAAATCCACCTTCCCGCACTAACCCGAAATCTACTTTCATGCACAATACACAAATCCACCTTCCCGCACTAACCCCAAACCCACCTTCCCGCAGTAATCCCAAATCCACATTACTGCACTATCCCCAAATCCACATTCCTGCACTAACCCCAAATCCACCTTCCCGCACTATCCCCAAATCCACATTCCCACACAATCCCCAAATCCATTGTCCTGCACTAATCCCAAATCCACCTTCCCGCATTATCCCCAAATCCACATTCCCACACAATCCTCAAATCCATTGTCCTGCATTAATCCCAAATCCACCTTCCCGCACTAACCCCAAATCCGCCGTCCTGCGATAACCCCAAATCCACCTTCCTGCACTATCCCCAAATCCACCTTTACACACTATCCTCAATCCACCTTCCCGCAGTGACCCCACATCCACCTAACTGCCCGAACCCCAAATCCACCTTCCCGCACTAGCCCTCAATGCACATTCCCATGGTAACCCCAAAACAAACTTCCTGCAATATCCCCAAATCCACCGACCCGAATTAACACCAAATCCAAATTCCCGCACTAACACCAAATCCACCTTTCCACCCGAACCCCACATCCACCTTCCTGCCCTAAAACCAAATCCATCTTCCCGCACTATCCCCAAATCATCCTTGCAACAATAACCCGAAATCCAACTTCCCGCACTAACACCAAATCCACCTTCCCGCACTAACCCTCAATGCAAATTCCCATGATAACCCCAAAACAACCTTCCCACAATATCCCCAATTCCACCTTCCCGAATTAACACCAAATCCACCTTCCCGCACTAACCCCAAACCCACATTCCTGCACTAATCCCAAATCCACATTCTCGCACATCCCCAAATCCACATTCCTGCACTAACCCCAAATCCAGCTTCCCGCATTATCCCCAAATCCACATTCCCACACAATCCCCAAATACATTGTCCTGCACTAATACCAAATCCACCTTCCCGCACTAACCCCAAATCCGCCGTCCCGCGCTAACCCCAAATCCACATTCCTGCACTATCCCCAAATCCACCTTCACACACTATACCCAATTCCACCTTCCCGCAGTAACCCCACATCCACCTTCCTGCCCTAACCCCAAATCCAGCTTCCCGCACTATCCCCAAAATCCACCTTCACACACTTTCCCAAATCCACCTTCCCGCAGTAACCCCACATCCACCTTCCTGCCCTAACCCAAATCCAGCATCCCGCACTACCCCCAAATCCACCTTCCCGCAATAACCCCAAATCCACCTTCCTGCACTAACCCCAAATCCACCTTCCCGCACTAACCCTCAATGCACATTCCCATGCTAACCCCAAAACAACCTTCCCGCAATATCCCCAAATCCACCTTCCCGAATTAACACCAAATCCAAATTTCCGCACTAACACCAAATCCACCTTTCCACCCTAACCCCACATCCACCTTCCTGCCCTAACCCCAAATCCTTCTTCCCGCACTATCCCCGAATCCATCTTGCCACAATAACCTCAAATCCAACTTCCCGCACTAACCCCAAATCCACCTTCCCGCACTAACCCTCAATGCACATTCACATGCTAAGCCCAAAACAACCTCCCGCAATATCCCCAAATCCACCTTCTCAATTAACACCAAATCCAAATTCCCGCACTAACACCAAATCCACCTTTCCACCCTAACCCCAAATCCACATTCCGGCACTATCCACAACTCAACCTTCCCGCCCTAACCCCAAATCCAACTTGCTGCACTAGCCCCAAATCCATCTTCCCACACTATCCCCAAATCCATCTTCCCGCATTAATCCCAAATCCACCTTCCCGCACTAACCCGAAATCTACTTTCATGCACAATACACAAATCCACCTTCCCGCACTAACCCCAAACCCACCTTCCCGCAGTAATCCCAAATCCACATTCTCGCACATCCCCAAATCCACATTCCTGCACTAACCCCAAATCCAGCTTCCCGCATTATCCCCAAATCCACATTCCCACACAATCCCCAAATACATTGTCCTGCACTAATACCAAATCCACCTTCCCGCACTAACCCCAAATCCGTCGTCCCGCGCTAACCCCAAATCCACATTCCTGCACTATCCCCAAATCCACCTTCACACACTATACCCAATTCCACCTTCCCGCAGTAACCCCACATCCACCTTCCTGCCCTAACCCCAAATCCAGCTTCCCGCACTATCCCCAAATCCACCTTCACACACTTTCCCAAATCCACCTTCCCGCAGTAACCCCACATCCACCTTCCTGCCCTAACCACAAATCCAGCATCCCGCACTACCCCCAAATCCACCTTCCCGCAATAACCCCAAATCCACCTTCCTGCACTAACCCCAAATCCACCTTCCCGCACTAACCCTCAATGCACATTCCCATGCTAACCCCAAAACAACCTTCCCGCAATATCCCCAAATCCACCTTCCCGAATTAACACCAAATCCAAATTTCCGCACTAACACCAAATCCACCTTTCCACCCTAACCCCACATCCACCTACCTGCCCTAACCCCAAATCCTTCTTCCCGCACTATCCCCGAATCCATCTTGCCACAATAACCTCAAATCCAACTTCCCGCACTAACCCCAAATCCACCTTCCCGCACTAACCCTCAATGCACATTCACATGCTAACCCCAAAACAACCTCCCGCAATATCCCCAAATCCACCTTCCCGAATTAACACCAAATCCAAATTCCCGCACTAACACCAAATCCACCTTTCCACCCTAACCCCAAATCCACATTCCGGCACTATCCACAACTCAACCATCCCGCCCTAACCCCAAATCCAACTTGCTGCACTAGCCCCAAATCCATCTTCCCACACTATCCCCAAATCCATCTTCCCGCACTAACCCCAAATCCACCTTCCCGCACTATCCCCAAATCCACATTCCCACACAATCCCCAAATCCATTGTCCTGCACTAATCCCAAATCCACCTTCCCGCATTATCCCCAAATCCACATTCCCACACAATCCTCAAATCCATTGTCCTGCATTAATCCCAAATCCACCTTCCCGCACTAACCCCAAATCCGCCGTCCTGCGATAACCCCAAATCCACCTTCCTGCACTATCCCCAAATCCACCTTTACACACTATCCTCAATCCACCTTCCCGCAGTGACCCCACATCCACCTAACTGCCCGAACCCCAAATCCACCTTCCCGCACTAGCCCTCAATGCACATTCCCATGGTAACCCCAAAACAAACTTCCTGCAATATCCCCAAATCCACCGACCCGAATTAACACCAAATCCAAATTCCCGCACTAACACCAAATCCACCTTTCCACCCGAACCCCACATCCACCTTCCTGCCCTAAAACCAAATCCATCTTCCCGCACTATCCCCAAATCATCCTTGCAACAATAACCCCAAATCCAACTTCCCGCACTAACACCAAATCCACCTTCCCGCACTAACCCTCAATGCAAATTCCCATGATAACCCCAAAACAACCTTCCCACAATATCCCCAATTCCACCTTCCCGAATTAACACCAAATCCACCTTCCCGCACTAACCCCAAACCCACATTCCTGCACTAATCCCAAATCCACATTCTCGCACATCCCCAAATCCACATTCCTGCACTAACCCCAAATCCAGCTTCCCGCATTATCCCCAAATCCACATTCCCACACAATCCCCAAATACATTGTCCTGCACTAATACCAAATCCACCTTCCCGCACTAACCCCAAATCCGCCGTCCCGCGCTAACCCCAAATCCACATTCCTGCACTATCCCCAAATCCACCTTCACACACTATACCCAATTCCACCTTCCCGCAGTAACCCCACATCCACCTTCCTGCCCTAACCCCAAATCCAGCTTCCCGCACTATCCCCAAAATCCACCTTCACACACTTTCCCAAATCCACCTTCCCGCAGTAACCCCACATCCACCTTCCTGCCCTAACCCAAATCCAGCATCCCGCACTACCCCCAAATCCACCTTCCCGCAATAACCCCAAATCCACCTTCCTGCACTAACCCCAAATCCACCTTCCCGCACTAACCCTCAATGCACATTCCCATGCTAACCCCAAAACAACCTTCCCGCAATATCCCCAAATCCACCTTCCCGAATTAACACCAAATCCAAATTTCCGCACTAACACCAAATCCACCTTTCCACCCTAACCCCACATCCAGCTTCCTGCCCTAACCCCAAATCCTTCTTCCCGCACTATCCCCGAATCCATCTTGCCACAATAACCTCAAATCCAACTTCCCGCACTAACCCCAAATCCACCTTCCCGCACTAACCCTCAATGCACATTCACATGCTAACCCCAAAACAACCTCCCGCAATATCCCCAAATCCACCTTCTCAATTAACACCAAATCCAAATTCCCGCACTAACACCAAATCCACCTTTCCACCCTAACCCCAAATCCACATTCCGGCACTATCCACAACTCAACCTTCCCGCCCTAACCCCAAATCCAACTTGCTGCACTAGCCCCAAATCCATCTTCCCACACTATCCCCAAATCCATCTTCCCGCATTAATCCCAAATCCACCTTCCCGCACTAACCCGAAATCTACTTTCATGCACAATACACAAATCCACCTTCCCGCACTAACCCCAAACCCACCTTCCCGCAGTATTCCCAAATCCACATTACTGCACGATCCCCAAATCCACATTCCTGCACTAACCCCAAATCCACCTTCCCGCACTATCCACAAATCCACATTCCCACACAATCCCCAAATCCATTGTCCTGCACTAATCCCAAATCCACCTTCCCGCATTATCCCCAAATCCACATTCCCACACAATCCCCAAATCCATTGTCCTGCATTAATCCCAAATCCACCTTCCCGCACTAACCCCAAATCCGCCGTCCTGCGATAACCCCAAATCCACCTTCCTGCACTATCCCCAAATCCACCTTTACACACTACCCTCAATCCACCTTCCCGCAGTGACCCCACATCCACCTTCCTGCCCGAACCCCAAATCCACCTTCCCGCACTATCCCCAAATCCACCTTCCCACAATAGCCCCAAATCCACCTTCCTGCACTAACCCCAAATCCACCTTCCCGCACTAGCCCTCAATGCACATTCCCATGGTAACCCCAAAACAAACTTCCTGCAATATCCCCAAATCCACCTACCCGAATTAACACCAAATCCAAATTCCCGCACTAACACCAAATCCACCTTTCCACCCGAACCCCACATCCACCTTCCTGCCCTAAACCCAAATCCATCTTCCCGCACTATCCCCAAATCATCCTTGCCACAATAACCCCAAATCCAACTTCCCGCACTAACACCAAATCCACCTTCCCGCACTAACCTTCAATGCAAATTCCCATGCTAACCCCAAAACAACCTTCCCGCAATATCCCCAATTCCACCTTCCCGAATTAACACCAAATCCAAATTCCCGCACTAACACCAAATCCACATTTCCACCCTAACCCCAAATCCACATTCCGGCACTATCCACAAATCAACCTTCCCGCCCTAACCCCAAATCCAACTTGCTGCACTAACCCCAAATCCATCTTCCCGCACTATCCCCAAATCCATCGTCCCGCAGTAATCCCAAATCCACATTTCTGCACTATCCCCAAATCCACATTCCCACACAATCCCCAAATCCATCGTCCTGCACTAATCCCAAATCCACCTTTCCGCCCTAACCCCAAATCCACCTTCCCGCAGTAACCCCACATCCACCTTCCTGCACTTTCCCAAATCCACCTTCCCGCACTATCCCCAAATCCACATTCCCGCACTAACCCCAAATCCAACTTCCTGCCCTAAACCCAAATGCACCTTCCCGCACTATCCCCAAAACCACCTTCCCACACTAACCCCAATTCCACCTTCCCGCACTATCCCCAAATCCACCTTCCCGCACTATCCCCAAATCCACAATCCCGCACTAACCCCAAATCCAACTTCCTGCCCGAACCCCAAATCCATCTTCCAGCACTATCCCCAAAACCACCTTCCCACACTAACCCCAATTCCACCTTCCCGCACTATCCCCAAATCAACTTTCCTGCAATAACACCAAATCCACGTTCCCGCACTGAACCCAAATCCAAATTCCTCCACTATCCACAAAAGCAGCTTCCCGTACTAACCGCAAATCCACCATCCTGCACTAACCCCAAATTCACCTTCCCGTCCTAACCACAAACCCACCTTCCCGCAACAACCCCTAATCCACCTTCTCACCCTAACCCCAAATCCACCTTCCCACCCTAACACCAAATCAACCTTCCCGCACTAACCCCGAATCCACCTTCCTGCACTAACCCCAAATCAACATTCACGCACTAAACCCAAATCCACCTTCCCACTCTATCCACAAATCCACATTCCCGCACCAACATAAAATCCATCTTCCTGCACTATCCCCAAATTCACCTTCCCACACTAACCCCAAATTCACATTCACACATTAACCACAAATTGAGCTTCCTGCACTTTCCCCAAATCCACCTTCCTGCACTAACCCCAAATCCACCTTCCTGCACTAACCCCAAATCCACATTCCCACACGAACCCCAAATCCTTCTTTCAGATCTAACTACAAATAAACCTTCCCGCACTATCACCTAATTCACTTTTCCGCACTATCCCCAAATCCACCTTCCCGCATTAATCCCGAATCCATATTCCCGCACTAACACCAAATCCACCTTCCCACCCTAACTCCAAATCCACATTCCGGCACTTTCCCCAAATCAACTTTCCCGCACTAACCCCAAATCCACCTTCCCGCACTGACCCCAAATCCACCTTCCTGCCCTAATCCCAAATCCAACTTCCTGCAATAACCCCAAATCCATCTTTCCACACTATCCCCAAATCCACCTTACCACACTAACCCCAAATCCACCTTCCCGCATTTACACCAAATCCACCTTCCCGCACTAACACCAAATCCACCTTCCCGCACTAAACACATATCACATTCCCGCACTATCCGCAAATGCACCTTCCTGCACTAACCCAAAAATCCACCCTCCCGAACTAACCGCAAATCCACCTTCCTGCACTAACACCAAGTCCACCTTCCCGCACAAGCCCCAAATCCACCTTCCCTCCCTAACCCCAAATCCACCTTCTGGCACTAAACTCAAATCCACCTTCCCGCACTAACCTCAAGACCACTTCCCCGCAATATCCCCAAATCAAACTTCCCGCAATAACCCCAAGTCCACCTTCCCGCAATATCCCCAAATCAATCTTCCCGCACTAAACACAAATCCACATTCCCGCACTAACCCCAAATCAACCATCCCGCACTATCCCCGAATCCACCCTCCCACACTAACCCCAAATCCAGCTTCCCGCAATATCCCCAAATCTACCTTCCCGCATTAACCCCAAAACAACCTTCCCGCACGAACCCCAAATCCACCTTGCAGCACTAACTCCAAATACACCTTCCCGCACTATCCCCTAATCCACCTTCCCGCAATAACCCCAAATCCACCTTCCCGCACTAACCCTAAATCCACCTTCCAGCACTAACCCTAAATCCAACTTACCGCATTAAACACAAATCCACCTTCCCGCACTGTCCCCAAATCCACCTTCCGGCACTTTCCCCAAATCAACTTTCCCACAATAATCACAAATCCATATTCCCGCATTAACACGAAATCCAAATTCCCACACTAACACCTAATCCACCTTCCCACCCTAACTCCAAATCCACATTCCGGCACTTTCCCCAAATCAACTTTCCCGCACTAACACCAAATCCACCTTCCGGCACTAACCCCAAATCCACCTTCCCGCACTGACCCCAAATCCACCTTCCTGCCCTAATCCCAAATCCAACTTCCCGCAATAACCCCAAATCCATTTTCCCGCACTATCCCCAAATCCACCTTACCGCACTAACCCCAAATCCACCTTCCCGCACTAACATCAAATTCACCTCCCCGCGCTTACCCCAAGCCCACCTTCCCGCACTTACCCCAAATCCACCTTCCCGCAGTAACCCCAAGTCCACCTTCCCGCACTATCCCCAAATCCACCTTCCCTCAATAACCCCACTCAAACTGCCCGCAATAACCCCAAATCCAACTTCCCATTATATGCCCAATTAAACCTCCCCGCACTCTCCCCAAATCCACCTTCCCGCAATATCCCCAAGTCAAACTTCCCGCAATAACACCAAATCCACCTTCCCCCACTAACCCCAATCCACCATCCCACACTAGCCCCACATCCAACTTCCTGCAATAACCCCAAATCAACCTTACCGCACTAACCCCAAATCCAGCCTCTCGCAATATTCACAAATCCAACTTCCTGCACTAACCCCAAATCCACAGTCCCGCTTTTACCCTAAATACACCTACCCGCACTATCCCCAAATCAACCTTCACGCATTAACCCCAAATCCACCTTCCCACACTAACCCCAACACCACCTTCCCGCACCAACCTCAAATCCACAATCCCACACTTTCCCCAAATCCAGCTTTCCGCACGAACACCAAATCGACCTTCCTGCACTAAACCCAAATCCATCTTCCCACAATAATCCCAGATCCAATGTCCTGCACTAACCCCAAATCCACCTTCCTGCAATAACCCCGAATCCAACTTCCTGCACTAACCCCAAATCCACCTTCCTGCACTAACCCCAAATCCACCTTCCCGCACTAACCCGAAATCCACCTTTCCTGCACTAACCCCAAATCCAACTTCCCGCACTAATCCCAAATCCAGCTTCCCGCACTAACCCGAAATCCACTTTCACGCACAATCCCCAAATACACCTTCCTGCACGAACCACAAATCCACCTTCCCGCATTAATCCCAAAACCACAATCCCGCACTTTCCCCAAATCCAGCTTCCCGCACTAACCCCAAATCGACCTTCCTGCACTAACCCCAAATCCACCTTGCCACAATAACCCCAAATCCAGCTTCCCGCATTAACCTCAAATCCACCTTCCCGCCTAGCCCCAAATCCACCTTCCCGCAATAACTCCAAATCCACCTTCCTGCACTAACCCCAAATCCACCTTCCCGCACTAATCACAAATCCACCTTCCCGCAATAACCCCAAATCCAACTTCCCGCACTAAAGCTAAATCCACGTTCCCGCACTAACCCTCAATGCACATTCCCATGCTAACCCCAAAACAACCTTCCCGCAATATCCCCAAATCCACCTTCCTGAATTAACACCAAAACCAAATCCCCGCACTTACACCAAATCCACCTTTCCACCCTAACCCCAAATCCACATTCCGGCACGAGCCGCAACTCAACCTTCCCGCCCTAACCCCAAATCCACCTTTCCACCCTAACCCCAAATCCACATTCCGGCACTATCCGCAACTCAACCTTCCCGCCCTAACCCCAAATCCAACTTCCTGCACTAACCCCAAATCCATCTTCCCGCACTATCCCCAAATCTATCTTCCCGCATTAATCCCAAATCCACCTTCCCGCACTAACCCGAAATATACTTTCACGCACAATACCCAAATCCACCGTCCCGCACTAACCCTAAACCCACATTCCTGCACTAATCCCAAATCCACATTCCTGCACTATCCACGAATCCACATTCCTGCACTACCCCCAAATCCACCTTCCCGCATTATCCCCAAATCCACATTCCCACACAATCCCCAAATCCATTGTCCTGCACTAATCCCAAATCCACCTTCCCGCACTAACCCCAAATCCGCCGTCCCGCGCTAACCCCAAATCCACCTTCCTGCACTATCCCCAAATCCACCTTCAGACACTATCCCCAAATCCACTTTCCCGCAGTAACCCCACATCCACCTTCCTGCCCTGACCCCAAATCCACCTTCCCGCACTATCCCCAAATCCACCTTCCCGCAATAACTCCAAATCCACCTTCCCGCAGTAATCCTCAATGCACATTCCCATGCTAACCCCAAAAACAACCTTCCCGCAATATCCCCAAATCCAACTTCCCGAATTAACACCAAATCCAAATTCCCACACTCACACCAAATCCACCTTTCCTCCCTAACCCCAAATCCACATTCCGGCACTATCCACAACTCAACCTTTCCGCCCTAACCCCAAATCCAACTTGCTGCACTAACCCCAAATCTATCTTCCCGCACTATCCCCAAATCCATCTTCCCGCATTAATCCCAAATCCAAATTCCCGCACGAACCCAAAATCCACTTTCACGCACAATACCCAAATCCACCTTCCCGCACTAACCCCAAACCCACCTTCCCGCACTAATCCCAAATCCCAAATCCACATTCCTGCAGTATCCCCAAATCGACATTCCTGCACTAACCCCAAATCAGCCTTCCCGCACTATCCCCAAATCCACATTCCCACACAATCCCCAAATCCATCGTCCTGCACTAATCCCAAATCCACCTTTCCGCCCTAACCCCGAATCCACCTTGCTGCAGTAACCCCACATCCACCTTCCTGCACTATCCCCAAATCCACCTTACCGCTCTATCCCCAAACCCACATTCCCGCACTAACCCCAAATCCAACTCCCTGCCCTAACCCCAAATCCACCTTCCAGCACTATCCCCAAAACCACCTTCCCACACTGACCCCAATTCCACCTTCCCGCACTATCCCCAAATCAACTTTCCTGCAATAGCACCAAATCCACGCTCCCGCACTGATCCCAAATCCAAATTCCTCCACTATCCACAAAAGCAGCTTCCCATACTAACCGCAAATCCACCTTTCTGCACTAACCCCAAATTCACCTTCCCGTCCTAACCACAAATCCACCTTCCCGCAACAACCCCTAATCCACCTTCTCACCCTAACCCCAAATCCACCTTCCCGCCCTAACACCACATGAACCTTCCCGCACTAACCCCAAATCCACCTTCCCGCACTAACTCCAAATCCACATTCCCGCACTAAACCCAAATCCACCTTCCCGCTCTATCCCCAAATCCACATTCCCGCACTAACATAAAATCCATTTTCCTGCACTATCCCCAAATTCACCTTCCCACACTAACCCCAAATTCACATTCACACATTAACCACAAATTGAGCTTCCTGCACTAACCCCAAATCCACCTTCCTGCACTAACCCCAAATCCACCTTCCTGCACTATCCCCAAATCCACATTCCCGCACTAACCTCAAATCCACATTCCCGCAATAACCCCAAATCCACATTCCCGCACTAGCCCCAAATCCACCTTTCTGCACTAACACCAAATCCACCTTCCCGCACTAATCCCAAATCCACCTTTCCGCATTAACCCCAAATCCAGATTCCCGCACAAACACAAATCCACCTTCCCGCACTAAACCCAAATCCACCTTCCCGCACTAACCACACTCCACCTTCCCGCACTAGCCCCTAATCCACCTTCCTGCACTCACCCCAAATCCACCTTCCCGCATTAACCCCAAATCCATCTTCCTGCACTAACCACAAACCTACCTTCCAACACTATCCCAAAATCCACATTCCCGCAATAACCACAAATCCACCTTCCCGCATTAACCCCAAATGCACCTTCTGGCACAAAGCCCAAATCCACCTTCCCGCACTAATCCCAAATCGAACTTCCCGCACTAAACACAAATCAACCTTCCAACATTTTCTCCAAATCCACATTCACGCAATAGCAACAAATCCACCTTCCCTCACTAAACCCATATCAACCTTCCTGCACTGACACATAATCAACCTTCCCGCACTGACCCCAAATCCACCTTCCAGCATTAATCCCGAATCCACCTTTTCGCAATAATCCCAAATCCATCTTCCTGCACTAAACCAAAATCCACTTTCCCACACTAAACCCAAATCCACATTCCCACACTAACCCCAAATCCACATTCG
The DNA here is from genome assembly GCF_052327205.1 of Somniosus microcephalus. Taxonomy (NCBI): domain Eukaryota; kingdom Metazoa; phylum Chordata; class Chondrichthyes; order Squaliformes; family Somniosidae; genus Somniosus; species Somniosus microcephalus. The sequence goes on along the minus strand of NW_028225183.1, from coordinate 17,153,999 downwards.
CGCACTATCCCAAAAGTCAACATACCACACAATCCACAAATCCACCTTCCTGCACTAACCTAAATCCATCTTCCCGCACTATCCCCAAATCCACATTCCCGCACTAACCCCAAATCCAACTTCCTGCACTAAACCCAATTCCACCTTCCAGCACTAACACTAAAGCCACGTCCCTGCAATAACCCAAATCCACCATCCAGCACGAATCACAAATCCACCATCCCGCACCAATCACAAATCCCCCTTCCAGCACTAACCCCAAATCCTCCTTCCCACACTAACCCCAAATCCACCTTCCCCTACTGACCCCAAATCAAATTCCCGTGCAGTCCCCAAATCCCCCTTCCAGCGCTATCCCCAAATCCCCCTTGCCACACTAACCACAAATCCACCATGCCACAATAACCCCAAATCCACCTTCCCGTACTGACCCCAAATCAAACTTCCCGCGCAATGCCCAAATCAAACTACCCGCACCAACCACCAATCCACCATCCTGCAGTAACCCCAAATCCACCTTCCTGCACTAACCCCAAATCCACCTTCATGCACTAACCCCAAGTCCACCTTCCAACACTATCCCCAAATCCACCTTCCCACAATTAACCCAAATCCAGCTTCCCGCACTAAACCAAAATCCACCTTCATGCACTAACCCCAAATGTAGCTTCCCGCACTAACCCCGAACCCACATTCCCGCACTAAACCCAAATCCACATTCCCGCACTAAACCCAAATCCACCTTACCGCAGTATCCCAAAATCTACCATACCGCACTTTCCCCAAATCCACCTTTTGGCACTAACCCCAAATCCACCTTCCCACAATAACCACAATCCACCTTCACGCACTAACATGAAGTCCACCTTCCCGCACTAACCCCAATCCACCTTCCCGCACTAACCCCAAATCCACCTTCCCGCAATAACCCCAAATCCAACTTCCCACAATAAACCTAAATCCACCTTCCAGCACTAACCCTCAATGCACATTCCCATGCTAACCACAAAACCACCTTCCCGCAATATCCCCAAATCCCCCTTCCCACATTAACCCCAAATCCACCATGCCACAATAATCCCAAATCCACCTTCCCATACTGACCCCAAATCAAACATCCCGCGCAATCCCCAAACCCACCTACCCGCACTAACCACCAATCCACCATCCCGTAGTAATCCCAAATCCACCTTCCTGCACTGACACCTAATGAACCTTCCCACACTGACCCCAAATCCACCTTCCAGCAATAACCCCGAATCCACCTTTTCTCAATAACCCCAAATCCATCTTCCGGCACTAAACTCAAATCCCCTTTCCCGCACTAAACCCAAATCCACATTCTCGTACTATCCCAAAATTCACCATACCGCACTATCCACAAATCCAACTTCCTGCACTAACCTAAATCCATCTTCCCGCACTATCCCCAAATCCGCACTCCCGCACTAACCCCAAATCCAACTTCCTGCACTAAACCCAATTCCACCTTCCAGCACAAAACTAAATCCACGTCCCTGCAATAACCCCAAATCCACCATCCAGCACGAACCACAAATCCACCATCCCGCACCAACCACAAATCCCCCTTCCAACACTAACCCCAAATCCTCCTTCCCACACTAACCCCAAATCCACCTTCCCCTACTGACCCCAAATCAAATTCCCGCGCAATCACCAAACCCCCCTTCCAGCGCTAACACCAAATCCCCATTCCCACACTAACCACAAATCCACCATGCCAAAATAACCCCAAATCCACCTTCCCGTACTGACCCCAAATGAAACTTCCCGCAAAATCCCCAAATCCACCTACCCGCACTAACCACCAATCCACCATCCCGCAGTAACACCAAATCCACATTCCTGCACTAACCCCAAATCCACCTTCATGCACTAACCCCAAATCCACCTTCCAACACTATCCCCAAATCCACCTTCCCACAATTAACCCAAATCCAGCTTCCCGCACTAAACCAAAATCCACCTTCATGCACTAACCCCAAATGCAGCTTCCCGCAATAACTCCGAACCCACATTCCCGCACTAAATCCAAATCCACATTCCCGCACTAAATTCAAAACCACCTTCCCGCACTATCCCAAAATCTACCATACCGCACTTTCCCCAAATCCACCTTTTGGCACTAACACCAAATCCACCTTCCCACACTAACCACAATCCACCTTCCCGCACAAACCCCAAATCCACCTTCCCGCAATAACCCCAAATCCAACTTCCGCAACTAAACCTAAATCCACTTTCCCGCACTAACACTCAATGCACATTCCCATGCTAACCCCAAAACCACCTTCCCGCAGTATCCCCAAATCCCCCTTCCCAAACTAACCCCAAATCCACCATGCCACAATAATCCCAAATCCACCTTCCCGTACGGACCCCAAATCAACCTTCCCGCGCAATCCCCAAATCCACCTACCGGCACTAACCACCAATCCACCATCCCGCAGTAACCCCAAATCCACTTTCCTGCACTAACCCCAAATCCACCTTCCTGCACTAACCCGAAATCCACGTTCATGCACTAACCCCAAATTCACGTTCCAACACTATCCCCAAATCAACCTTCCCACAATTAACACAAATCCAGCTTGCCGCACTAAACCTAAATCCACCTTCATGCACTAACCCCAAATGCAGCTTCCCGCAGTAACCCCGAACCCACATTCCCGCACTAAACCCAAATCCACATTCCCGCAATAAACCCAAATCCACCTTCCCGCACTATCCCAAAATCTACCATACCGCACTTTCCCCAAATCCACCTTTTGGCACTAACCCCAAATCCACCTTCCCACACTAACCACAAATCCACCTTTCAAAACTATCCCCAAATCCAACTTCCTGCACTAACCCTAAAGCTACATTCCCGCTTTAACCCCAAATCCACCTACCTGCACTATCCCCAAATCCACCTTCCCGCAATGACCACAAATCCACCTTCCCGCATGAATCCCAAAACCTCTTTCCCGGACTAACCCCAAATCCACAATCCTGCACTTTCCCCAAATCCAGCTTCCCGCACTAACCCCAAATCGACCTTCCTGCAGTAACCCCAAATCCACCTTGCCACAATAAACCCAAATCCAACTTCCCGCATTATCCCCAAATCCACCTTCCCGCACTAACCCCAAATCCACCTTCCTGCACTAACCCCAAATCCACCTTCCCGCACTAACCCAAAATCCACATTCCCATGCTAACCCCAAAACCACTTTCCCGCAACATCCCCAAATCCACCTACCCGCATTAACACCAAATCCAACTTCCCACACTAACACCAAATCCACCTTTCCATCCTAACTCCAAATCGACATTCCGGCACTATCCCCAAATCAACCTTCCAGCCCTATCCCCAAATCCAACATCCTGCACTAACCCCAAATCCATCTTCCCGCACTATCCCCAAATCCACCTTCCCGCACTAACACCAAATCCAATTTCCCGAACTAACCCTAAAACCACCTTCCTGCACTAACCCCAAGTCAACCTTCCCGCACAAGCCCCAAATCCACCTTCCCGCACTAACCCCAATTCCACCTTCTGGCACTAAAGCCAAATCCACCTACCCGCACTAACCCCAATTCCACCTTCCCGCACTAAACCCAAGTCCACCTTCCCGCAATATCCGCAAATCAAACTACCCGCAATAACCCCCAATCCACCTTCCCGCAATATCCCCAAACCGAATCTTCCCGCAATAACCCCAAATCCACCTTCCCGCACTAAACACAAATCCACATTCCCACCCCTAAACCCGAATCCACCTTCCCGCAATATCCCCAAATCCGCCTTCCTGCACTAACCCCAAATCCACCTTCCCACACTATCCCCAAATCCACCTTCCCGCACTAACACAAAATCCACCTTCCCGCTTTAAGCCCAAATCAACTTTACCGCCCTAACCCCAAATCCACCTTCCCACAATAACCCCAAATCAACCATCCCGCACTACCCCCAAATCCACACTCCCGCAGTAACCCTTATCCACCATCCCGCAATATCCCCAAATCTACCATCCCGCACTAACCCCAAATCCACCTTCCCGCAGTAACCCCAAATCCACATTCCCGCACTAGCCCCAAATCAACCTTCCCGCACTAACACCAAATCCACCTTCCCACACTAATCCCAAATCCACCTTTCCGCACTAACCCCAAATCCAGATTCCCGCACAAACACAAATCCAGCTTCCCACACTAAACCCAAATCCACCTTCGCGCACTAACCACAATCCACCTTCCTGCACTAACCCCTAATCCACCTTCCCGCACTAACCCCTGTATAGAGTCATAGAGTCATCGAGTTTTACAGCACAGAAAGAGACCCTTTGGCCCATCGTGTCTGCGCCGCCCATCCATCCCTGTCCAGTCTAATCCCATTTTCCAGCATTTGGTCCATAGCCTTGTATGCAATGGCATTTCAAGTGCTCATCCAAATGCTTCTTGAATGTTGTGAGGGTTCCTGCCTCTACCACCCTTTCAGCCATTGAGTTCCACATTCCAACCACCTTCTGGGTGAAAAAGTTCCTCCTCAAATCCCCTCTAAATCTCCTGCCCCTTACCCTGAATCTATGCCCCCTTGTTATTGACCCCCCTGTAGTGTCCGTGTGTAGATAAAGACACTGAAGGAAGGAGTTGGTTCATAGGTATTTACTAAGCAAGTCTGCGGGGGGGTGTTTCGAAAGGATATACACAATACACAGGCTTGTATAGCCCAAGCGGCAATTACCGGCATTACGCACACCTGGGGCTCTTAAAGGCACATACAGCATAATTGCTCTTAAAGGCACATACACCACAATTCCTCCCCTTCTAGCTAACTAGTACATCATATTTTAAGTAATTATTAATTACATGTTATATGCAAAATAATATACATTGCTGTATTAATTAATTATAAGTTAGTCTCTCAGGAGGCTTCCTGACTCGGTCCGGATAACGCCTCGGGGGTGTAGTAGTTTCTGGTGGTGTTGTATGTTCTTCTGGCAAGGCTGATTTGGCTTGAAGGCCAGTGTCGGGTTCATCGGGCTCCAGTATCACCGGATCAGAGGTAGATATGGGTATCTCTACTTCATCGTTAGATGTATAGAGTGGTGGTGTAGGTTGTCCCTTTTCGGATGACTTGATGATTTGGTCAGCATGGCGCCTTATTATGCTGCCTCCGATGTCCACGGTATACATCAGTGGTCCTAATCGTGTGCAGATAGTTCCAGGCTGCCATTTCTTGGTACGGTAGTCCCGGGCCAATACCGGTTGGCCTATCTGGAAGGCCCTAGTTGGCCTATCATTCATGCCCTGAAACTGCCGGTTCTCCACGTCCCTTCGGATGTTGGGCTTGACCAAATCCAGCCGGCATCTTAGGTTTCTATTGTAGAACATCATGGCGGGAGTTTGGTTAGTAACCATATGCATTGCATTCCTATATGCAAATAAGAAGTTATCCACCTTGTGCTGAAGTTTTATGTCTTCATTACCCATGGCCTTGATGGCCTTCTTGAAGGTCTGGACAAACCTTTCAGCCAATCCATTGGTGGCGGGATGGTATGGGGCGGACGTGTAGTGCTTTACCCCATTGTTTTTTAAGAACTTTCTGAATTCTTCGGACACAAATTGCGGTCCATTATCAGGACATATCTGCTCCGGCAGCCCATTCCTGGCAAATATGGTCCTTAATACTGTGATGGTTTTTTCCGTGGTGGTGGAGGACATCTTTATTACCTCCGGCCACTTGGAGTGTGCATCAACTGCGATTAAGAACATTGAGTCCATAAATGGACCAGCAAAGTCGATGTGCACCCTTTGCCAGGGAGATGAGGGCCACTCCCATGGATGTAGAGTGGCCTGTGGCGGAGCATTTTGGACCTTCTGGCATCCTAGGCAGCTCTTGGTCATGTCTTCGATGTCTCCATCGATACCTGGCCACCATACAAACGCCCTAGCTAGGTTCTTCATTTTCACTCCACCCACATGCCCCTCGTGAAGCTCCTTTAGCACTTTATCCTGGAGTTTGGGTGGAATCACCACTCTGGATCCACACATCAAGGTTCCTCGGCACACTGACAGCTGTTCTCTTCTTTGCGAGAATGCTGGCAACAGTGGTTCCCCATGTGCTGGCCATCCATTCACTGTTAAATCGTAGACCCGTGAGAGAGTAGGGTCATTTCTTGTCTCCCTTACAATGGCAGAATTTGTCACCGGTAGACATTCCACTATGGGAGAGTGGAATATCTCTACTGGGTCTTCTGTAGGTGCCTCTTCTAACGTTGGCAACGATAGGCGTGATAAACCATCAGCATTCCCATGCTGTTTTGAACCTTTGTATTCAATGTTGTATTGGTGTGCCACTAGAAAATGGGACCACCTCTGTAGTCTTTGTGCCATCATAATGGGGACACCTTTTTTAGGGTTGAATATGGAGATGAGGGGTTGATGGTCAGTCAGCAAGGTAAATTTTTGTCCGTGTAGGTAATGGTTGAATTTCTTCCCTCCCCATACCAGGCTGAGTGCTTCCCTGTCTATCTGGGCATAGTTACGCTCAGCTGAGTTCAATCAGCGTGACGCAAAAGCTATCGGCCGTTCCGAGCCATCAGGGAATCTATGGGACAATACCGCTCCTATGCCGTAGGGGAATGCATCGCACACCAGTCTGATTGGTAGCGTTGGGTTGTAATGAGCCAAAATTTTCTCGGATGTGATTAAGTCTTTACATTTATGGAAGGCACGTTTACAGTCTTTGTTCCATTTCCAAATCACTCCTGTCTGTAGAAGGTCATTAAGAGGGTGTAGAATAGTTGATAAGTTCGGTAAAAATTTATGATAGTAATTTATTAATCCCAGGAATGGCCTTAATTGTGAAACATTTTCTGGTGCTGGGGCTTTTATAACTGCTTCAATTTTTTCAGGTGACTTATGCAACCCTTCCTTTTTAATTATGTAGCCACAATATGATACCTGATTTTGTAAAAATTTGCACTTGGGGCGATTTGCTCGTAGGCCCCGTTCTTTCAGCCTAGTGAGCACCTGCTCCAAATTGGCAAGGTGCTCGTTGTCGTTTACTCCTGTTATAAGGATGTCGTCCAGGTAACTTTGAGTCCCCGGAAGCGCTTGCAGGACTTGCTCCATATCTCTTTGCCAGATAGCTGGAGCTGATGCTATTCCAAAAACCAGTCGATTGTACTGGTACAGGCCTTTGTGTGTGTTTATTGTGAGATACTTTTTAGAGGTCTCCTCAAACTCAATCTGTACATATGCCTGTGCCAAGTCAATTTTTGTGAAACGTTTCCCTCCGGATAGTGAGGCGAAAATATCTTCTATCCTCGGAAGAGGATACTGTACCGTGTGAAGGTCCGGGTTTACAGTCAACTTAAAGTCCCCACAGATGGGAATTTTTTTCTGTTCCTCTGAGTTATTTTTCAATGTTTTTTTCATGACTGGAACGATGGGTGTTGCCCATTCGCTCCAATCTATTTTGGATAAAATGCCTGCCTTTTCCAAATTCTTCAGCTCTGCCTCGACTGCCGGACGTATTGCGTATGGCACTGGTCTTGCCTTAAAATTTTTTGGAATTGCTGTATCTTCCACTTTTATTGAGGTGGTGATGCCTTTCAAAGTTCCTAGTTTCTCTTGAAACACTTCTTTGGCGTTGGCCAAGGTGTCTTTTAATCGTTCAGGTATGATGTCATCATTGTTTTTTTCCTTACTGGTCACCGTCAGTGCCTGAATGGAGTGCCAGTCTAAACGTATCTTCCTTATCCATTCACGTCCCAACAACGGTGGACCACCATCTTGTAGAATGTATAAATACAACTTTTGTATTTCTTTGCCGTTGTAAACCACAGGCACCCTTATTTTTCCTTTGGGGTAGACTTTCTGCCCCGTATATGTTTTTATGATAATGGATGTGTCTTTTAGAGGTATATGCGAAAATAGCCTCTCGTAATCTCGTCGATTTATTACGGTTAGAGCTGATCCTGTATCTAGCTCCATTTTAACTGGGGACCCTGCTATTGTGAGGGTAACCCAAATGGTTTGGTAATCCTCTTTGGCAAGTACATTATGTAATTTGAGACAGCTTAGTCTCTTGTTTCCGGAGTCGCTATCGCTATTCTGGTCTTCGTAGCTATTGTCCGTCATCATTTGTACCTTCCTGTACTTTTCTTTATTGATTTTTGTTTTCTGTCAGTGGATTTATTTTGTCCAAATTGGCATACCCGTGCAATGTGTCCAATCTTACCACATTGCCTGCATTCTTTGCCCTTGAACCAGCAGTCCCTCTGGTTATGGGTGGATCTGCCGCAGCGATAACATCTTCCGAACTCCTGTGTCATTTTATGGGTGCCGAAGTCTTGTGTCTCTTGTTGTATCTCTGCAGCTCCTTTTGCTGCTGCTTCGTATGATACAGCCATACTGAAAGCTTTGTCCAATGTTAAATCTTTTTCAGAAAGCAGTCTTTTTGTGTTCCTTCACTTAAGAGACCGCAATGAAATTTGTCTCGAAGATAACCCGATAGTCCTGCTCCGAATTGGCAGTACTTTGATAGCTTTCTTAATTCGGTTAGGTAATCAGCGTTACGTTCATTCTTGTGTTGATTTCTCTTGAAGAACTTGAATCGTTCCGCTATCAGCAGCGGTGTTGGGTTTAAATGCTCCTGCAGGGTATCAACAATTTGTTTAAAAGTCTTGTCCTTTGGTTTGGCTGGAGTGATTAAATTTCGTAACAGCCTGTATGTCTTCGAGCCCATTAAGTTCAGAAGTATTGAAGCTTTTTTTTCATCTGTTATTCCATTTGCAGTGCAATAAACCTCTAGTCTTTCCACGTATGTGGTCCAATCTTCTATTTCGCCATCAAAAGCCTCAATATTACCAGATTTAGGCATTTCAGAAAAGATATGGCGCTTCCCGCGCTTTTTTTCTCTCTCTGTAGCAACGATATGGCGCGTCCCGCGCTTTCCCGCCGCTGCTACCGATAACAACGCTGTTTTACTGTGGTTTCCGTTAATTCACTGTTGGAGACTCATTCCCGATGGAGGTCTAAACGCTGACCTGCTTGCCGCGCCGGCCGTCTCTCGAGTGCACCCTCCCAGTCCGTTATTGCTTGCCTCCGATTTTGCTGCCTCTCTCAGCTGTAGAGCCCGCCGCTGGAGCTCCAGCCTGACGCCCAGGAAGGATTAGCGCAGTACCTGTCACCAGCTTGGCCAGCTGGTGAAACCACAGTTTCTCTTACTTCCTTTAGTCTTCTGGACGCTGGAGGAATCGATGTCCTTGAGGTGCTGCCGAATTGCAGGTAAGTCCGTTTCCACTTCATCACCACTGCAGTGTCCGTGTGTAGATAAAGACACTGAAGATAGGAGTTCGTTCATACGTATTTATTAAGCAAGTCTGGGGGCGGGTTTCTAAAGGATATACACAATACACAGGCTTATACAGCCCAAGTGGCAATTACCGGCATTACGCACACCTCGGGCTCTTAAAGGCACATACACCAAATTGCTCTTAATGGCACATACAACACAACCCCAAATCCACCTTCCCGCATTAACCCCAAATCCATCTTCCCGCACTAACCACAAACCTACCTTCCAACACTATCCCAAAATCCACATTGCTGCAATAACCACAAATCCACCTTCCCGTATTAACCCCAAATGCACCTTCTGGCACAAAGCCCAAATCCACCTTCCCGCACTAATCCCAAATCGAACTTCCCGCACTAACCACAAATCAACCTTCCAACATTTTCTCCAAATCCACATTCACGCAATAACAACAAATCCACCTTCCCTCAGTAAACCCAAATCAACCTTCCTGCACTGACACCAAATCAACTTTCCCGCACTGACCCCAAATCCACATTCCAGCAACAACCCCGAATCCACCTTTTCGCAATAACCCCAAATCCATCTTCCTGCACTAAACCCAAATCCACTTTCCCGCAGTAAACCAAAATCCACATTCCCACAATAACCCCAAATCTACATTCTCGTACAATCCCAAAATTCAACATACCGCACTATCCACAAATCCACCTTCCTGCACTATCCTAAATCCATCTTCCCGCACTAACCCCAAATCCACCTTCCTGCATTAACCCCAAATGCACCTTCTGGCACAAACCCCAAATCCACATTCCCGCACTAACCCCAAATCCAACTTCCTGCAATAAACCCAATTCCACCTTCCAGCACTAACACCAAATCCACGTCCCTGCAATAACCCCAAATCCACCATCCAGCACGAACCACAAATCCACCATCCCGCACCAACCACAAATCCCCCTTCCAGCACTAACCCCAAATCTTCCTTCCCACACTAACCCCAAATCCACCTTCCCCTACTGACCCCAAATCAAATTCCCGTGCAATCCCCAAATCCCCCTTCCAACGCTAACCCCAAATCCTCCTTGCCACACTAACCCCAAATCCACCTACCCGTACTGACCCCAAATCAAACTTCCTGCGCAATCCCCAAATCGACCTACCCGCACTAACCACCAATCCACCATCCCGCAGTAACCCCAAATCCACCTTCCTGCACTAACCCCAAATCCACCTTCATGCACTAACCCCAAATCCACCTTCCAACACTATCCCCAAATCCACCTTCCCACAATTAACCCAAATCCAGCTTCCCGCACTAAACCAAAATCCACCTTCATGCACTAACCCCAAATGCAGCTTCCCGCACTAGCCCCGAACCCACATTCCCGCACTAAACCCAAATCCACATTCCCGCATTAACCCCAAATCCACCTTCCCGCACTATCCCAAAATCTACCATACCGCACTTTCCCAAATCCACCTTTTGGCTTTAACCCCAAATCCACCTTTCCACACTAACCACAATCCACCTTCCCGCTCTAACATGAAATCCACCTTCCTGCAATAACCCCAAATCCACCTTCCCGCACTAACCCCAAATCCACCTTCCCGCAATAACCCCAATTCCAACTTCCCGCACTAAACCTAAATCCACCTTCCCGCACTAACCCTCAATGCACATTCCCATGCTAACCCCAAAACCACCTACCCGCAATATCCCCAAACCCCCTTCCCACACTAACCCCAAATCCACCATGCCACAATAATCCCAAATCCACCTTCCCGTACTGACCCCAAATCAAACTTCCCGTGCAATCCCCAAATCCACGTACCCGCAATAACCACCAATCCACCATCCCGCAGTAACCCCAAATCCAGCTTCCAACACTATCCCCAAATCCACCTTCCCACAATTAACCCAAAATCCAGCTTCCCGCACTAAACCAAAATCACACCTTCATGCACCAACCCCAAATGCAGCTTCCCGCACTAACCCTGAACCCACATTCCCGCACTAAACCCAAATCCACATTCCCGTACTAAACCCAAATCCACCTTCCCGCACTATCCCAAAATCTACCATACCGCACTTTCCCCAAATCCACCTTTTGGCACTAACCCCAAATCCACCTTCCCACACTAACCACAATCCACCTTCCCGCACTAACTTGAAAGCCACCTTCCCGCACTAACCCATAATCCAACATCCCGCACTAACCACAAATCCACCTTCGAAAACTATCCCCAAATCCAACTTCCTGCACTAACCCTAAATCCACATTCCCGCTTTAACCCCAAATACACCTACCCGCAATATCCCCAAATCCACCTTCCCGCACTAACCCCAAATCCACCTTCCCGCACGAATCCCAAAACAACCTTCATGCACTAACCCCAAATCAACAATCCCGCACTTTCCCCAAATCCAGCTTCCCGCACTAACCCCAAACCGACCTTCCTGCACTAACCCCAAATCCACCTTGCCACAATAACCCCAAATCCAACTTCCTGCACTATCCCCAAATCCACCTTCCCGCCTAGCCCCAAATCCACCTTCCCGCACTAACCCCAAATCCACCTTCCTACACTAACCCCAAATCCACCTTCCCGCACTAACCCAAAATCCACATTCCCATGCTAACCCCAAAACCACCTTCCCGCAACATCCCCAAATCCACCTTCCCGCATTAACACCAAATCCAACTTCCCACACTAACACCAAATCCACCTTTCCATCCTAACTCCAAATCAACATTCCGGCACTATCCCCAAATCAACCTTTCCGGCCTAACCCAAAATCCAACTTCCTACACTCACACCAAATCCATCTTCCCGCACTATCCCCAAATCCACCTTCCCGCACTAACACCAAATCCAACTTCCCAAACTAACCCCAAATCCACCTTCCTGCACTAACCCCAAGTCAACCTTCCCGCACAAGCCCCAAATCCACCTTCCCGCATTAACCCCAAATCCACCTTCTGGCACTAAACCCAATCCACCTTCCCGCAATAACCCCAAGTCCACCTTCCTGCACTAAACCCAAGTCCAACTTCCTGCAATATCCCAAAATCAAATTCCCGTATTAACCCCCAATCCACCTTCTCGCAATATCCCCAAATCAATCTTCCCGCAATAACCCCAAATCCACCTTCCCGCACTGAACACAAGTCCACATTACCACCCTAACCCCGAATCCACCTTCCCGCAATATCCCCAAATCCGCCTTCCTGCACTAACCCCAAATCCACCTTCCCGCACTATCCCCAAATCCACCTTCCCGCATTAACACCAAATCAACCTTCCCGCTTTAAGCCCAAATCAACTTTCCCGCCCTAACGCCAAATCCACTTTCGCACACTAACACCAAATCAACCATCCCGCACTATCCCCAAATCCACACTCCTGCAGTAACCCCTATCCACATTCCCGCAATATCCCCAAATCTACCATCCCGCACTAACCCCAAATCCACCTTCCCGCACTCACCCCAAATCCAACTTCCCGCACTATCACCAAATCCACTTTCCCGCAATAACACCAAATCCACCTTCCCGCACTGACCCCACATCCAACTTCCTGCACTATCCACAAAAGCACCTTCCCACACTAACCACAAATCAAGCTTCCCGCGCTATCCCCAAATCCACAGTCCCGCGCAATCCCCAAATCCACCTTCCCACACTAACCCCAAATCCACCTTACCGCACTAACACCAAATCCAGCTTCCCGCACTAACCACAAATCCACCTTCCTGCACTAACCCCAATTCCACCTTCCCACACTAACCCAAATCCACCTTCCTGCACTAACCCCAAATCTACCTTCCCGCCCTAACCACTAATCCACCTTCCTGCAATAACCCCTAAACCACCTTCTCACCCTAACCCCAATTCCACCTTCCCGCCCTAACCCCAAATCCACCTTCCCGCACGAACCCCAAATCAAACTTCCCGCAGTAACCCCAAATCCACCTTCCCGCACAAACCCCAAATCCACTTTCCAGCACTAACCCCAAATCCACCTTCCCGCACTAACTCCAAATCCACAATCCCGCACTAACACCGAATCGAGCACCCCGCACTAACCCCAAATCCAACTTCTCGCACTCCCCACAAATCCACCTACCAACACTATCCCCAAATCCACATTCCCGCATCAACCACAAATCCACCTTTCCGCAGGAACCCCAAATCCACCTTCCCGCACTAAACCCAAATATAACTTCTCACACTATCCCAAAATCCACCATTCCGCTATTTCCCCAATCCACCTTCTGGCACTAACCCCTAATCCACCTTCCCACACTAACCCCAAATCGAACTTCCCACACTAACCACAAATCCACCTTCCAACACTATCCCCAAATCCACATTCCCACAAAAACCACAAATCCACCTTCCCGCGCTAACCCCAAATCCAACTTTCTGCGCTGACACCAAATCAACCTTCCCGCACTGATCCCAAATCCACCTTCCAGCAATAACCACAAATCCACCTTCCAGCTCTAATCCCCAATCCATCTTCCCGCACTACACACAAATCCACTTTCCCGCACTAAACCCAAATCCACATTACCGCACTAACCCCAAATCCACCTTCCCGCACTAACCCCAAATCCACCTTCCTGAAATCACCCCAAATCCACCTTCATGCACTAACCCCAAATCCATCATCCTGCACTAACCCCAAATCCACCTTCACGCACGAACCCCAAATCCACCTTCCAACACCATTCCCAAATCCACCTTCCCACAGTAAACCCAAATCCAACTTCCCGCTCTAAAACAAAATCCACCTTCATGCATTAACCCCAAATGCATCTTTCCGCACTAACCCCAAATCCACATTCCCGCACAAAGTCCAAATCCACATTCCTGCACAAACCCCAAATCCACCTTCAAGCACTAATCACAAATCCACCTTCCAGCACTAAGCCCAAATCCACATTCCCGCACTAAACCCAAATCCACCTTCTCGCACTATCCCAAAATCCACCAAACCGCACTTTCCCCAAACCCACCTTATGGCACGAACACCAAATCCAGCTTCCCGCACTAACCACAATCTATCTTCCCGCACTAACCCCAAATACACCTTCCCGCACTAACCACAAATCCACCTTCCAACACTATCCCCAAATCCAACTTCCCGCATAATCCAAATCCACCTTCCTGCACTAACCCCAAATCTACCTTCCCGCCCTAACCACTAATCCACCTTCCTGCAATAACCCCTAAACCACCTTCTCACCCTAACCCCAATTCCACCTTCCCGCCCTAACCACAAAGCCACCTTCCTGCACGAACCCCAAATCAAACTTCCCGCACTAACCCCAAATCCACCTTCCCACACAATCCCCAAATCCACTTTCCCGCACTAACCCCAAATCCACCTTCCCGCACTAACCCCAAATCCGCATTCCCGCACTAACACCGAATCGAGCATCCCGCACTAACCCCAAATCCAACTTCTCGCACTCACCACAAATCCACCTTCCAACAGTATCCCCAAATCCACATTCCCGCAACAACCACAAATCCACCTTCCCGCAGGAACCCCAAATCCACCTTCCCGCACTAAACCCAAAAACAACTTCTCGCACTATGCCAAAATCCACCATTCCGCTATTTCCCCAAATCCACCTTCAGGCACTAACCCCTAATCCACATTCCCACACTAACCCCAAATCGAACTTCCCGCACTAACCACAAATATACCTTCCAACACTATCCCCAAATCCACATTCCCACATAAACCACAAATACAGCTTCCCGCGCTAACCCCATATCCAACTTTCTGCGCTGACACCAAATCAACCTTCCCGCACTGATCCCAAATCCATCTTCTAGCAATAACCACAAATCCACCTTCCAGCTCTAATCCCAAGTCCATCTTCCCGCACTACACACAAATCCACTTTCCCGCACTAAACCAAAATCCACATTACCGCACTAACCCCAAATCCACAGCCTAGTACTATCCCAAAATTCACCATACCGCACTATCCACAAATCCACCTTCCCGCACTTACACTAAATCCATCTTCTCGCACTAACCCCAAATCCACCTTCCTGCATTAACCCCAAATCCACCTTCCCGCACGATCCCCAAATCCACATTCCCGCACTAACCCCAAATCCAACTTCCTGCACTAAACCCAATTCCACCTTCCAGCACTAACACCAAATGCACGTTCCTGCAATAACCCCAAATCCACCCTCCAGCACGAACCCCAAATCTACCTTCCCGTACTGACCCCAAATCAAGCTTCCCGTGCAATCCCGAAATCCACCTACTCGCACTAACCACAAATCCAGCTTCCCGCACTAACCCCAAATCCACCTTCCTGAACTAACCCCAAATCCACCTTCCTGCACTAATCCCAAATCCATCATCCTGCACTAACTCCAAATCCACCTTCACGCACTAACCCCAAATCCACCTCCCAACACCATTCCCAAATCCACCTTCCCACAATAAACCCAAATCCAACTTCCCGCACTAAAACAAAATCCACCTTCATGCATTAACCCCAAATGCATCTTCCCGCACTAACCCCAAATCCAACTTCCCGCACTAAGTCCAAATCCACATTCCCGCACAAACCCCAAATCCACCTTCATGCACTAATGCCAAATCCACCTTCCAGCACAAAGCCCAAATCCACATTCCCGCACTAAACCCAAATCAACCTTCTCGCACTATCCCAAAATCCACCAAACCGCACTTTCCCCAAACCCACCTTCTGGCACGAACTCCAAATCCAGCTTCCCGCACTAACCACAATCCATCTTCCTGCACTAACCCCAAATCCACCTTCCCGCACTAACCCCAAATCCAACTTCCCGCACTAACCACAAATCCACCTTCCAACACTATCCCCAAATCCAACTTCCCACACTAACCCCAAATCCACGTTCCCGCAATATCCCTGAATCCAACTTCCTGCACTAAACCCAAATCCACATTCCTGCTTTATCCCCAAATCCACCTACCCGCACTATCTCCAAATCCACCTTCCCGCACTAACCCCAAAACCACCTTCCCGCGCTAACCCCAAATCCACAATCCCGCACTTTCCCCAAATCCACCTTTCCGCACTAACACCAAATCCACCTTCCTGCAATAACAGCA
This sequence comes from Somniosus microcephalus, assembly GCF_052327205.1. NCBI lineage: Eukaryota > Metazoa > Chordata > Chondrichthyes > Squaliformes > Somniosidae > Somniosus > Somniosus microcephalus. The sequence goes on along the minus strand of NW_028225183.1, from coordinate 17,137,523 downwards.
AATCCAACTTCCTGTATTAATCCCAAATCCTCCTTCCCGCAATAACCCCAAATCCACTTTCCCGCACTATCCCCGAATCCACCTTCCCGCACTAACCCCAAACCCACCTTCCCGCACTAACCCCAAATCCACATTCCTGCAATATCCCCAAATCCACATTCCTTCATGAACCCCAAATCCACCTTCCCGCACTATCCCCAAATCCACATTCCCGCACTAAACACAAATCCACCATCCCGCCCTAACACCAAATCCACCTTCCTGCACTATTGCCAAATCCACCTTCCCGCGCTATCACCAAATCCACATTCACACACTATCACCAAATCCACCTTCCCGCAGTAACCACAAATCCACCTTCCCGCACTATCCCCAAATCCAACTTCCCGCATTATCCCCAAATCCACATTCCCGCACTATCCCTAAATCGAACTTCCTGCCTTAACACCAAATGCACCTTCACGTACTATCCCCAAATCCACTTTCCCGCAATAACACCAAATCCACCTTCCCGCACTAACCCCAAATCCACCTTCCCGCGCTATACCCAAATCCACATTCCCGCACTAACATAAAATCAACCTTCCCGCACTATCCCCAAATTCACCTTCCCACACTAACCACAAATCAAGCTTCCTGCACTAACCCCAAATCCAACTTCCCGCACAATCCCCAAATCCACATTCCCACACTAACACCAAATCCAGATTCCCACACTAACACAACATCCAACTTCCCGCAGTATCCCCAAATCCAGCGACCCGCACTCACCCCAAATCCACATTCCCGCACGAACCAAAATCCACCTTCCTGCACTTACCCCAAATCGACCTTCCCGCCCTAAACCCAAATCCACCTTCCCGCACTAACCCCGAATGCACCTTCCCACACTAAACCCAAATCCACCTTCGCGCACTAACCAAAATCCACATTCCCAAACTAACCCCAAATCCACATTCCCACACTAACCCCAAATCCACCTTCCCGCACTAATCCCAAATCCACATCCCTGCATTAACCCCAAATTCACATTCCCACACTAACCAAAATCCACCTTCCCGCACTAACCCCAAATCCACATTCTTGCACTAACCACAATCCATCTACTCGCACTAACCCCAAATCCACCTTCCCGCACTAACCCCAAATCCAACTTCCTGCACTAACCACAAATCCACCTTCCAACACTAAACACAAATCCACCTCCCCGCACTAACCACAAATCCACCTTCCCAAACTATCCCCAAATCCACATTCCCGCAATAACAACAAATCCACCTTCCCGCATGAACACCAAATCCACCTTCCTTCACTGACACCAAATCCACCCTCCCGCAGTGACCCCAAATCAACCTTCCAGCAATAACCCCAAATCTATCTTCTCGCATTAACCCAAATCCATCTTCATGCAGTAAACCAAATCCACTTTCCTGCACTAAACCCAAATCCACATTCCCGCACTAACCCCAAATCCACATTCTCGCACTATCACAAAATTCACCATACCGCACTATCCACAAATCCACCTTACCGCAATAACCCTAAATCCATCTTCCCGCACTAACCCCAAATCCACCTTCCTGCATTAACCCCAAATCCACCTTCCCGCACTATCCCCAAATCCACATTCCCGCACTACCCCCAAATCCAACTTGCTGCACTAAACCCAATTCCACCTTCCAGCACTAACACCAAATCCACCTTCCCACACTAACACCAAATCCACCTTCCTGCACTGACCACAAATCCAACTTCCTGCACTATCCACAAAAGCACCTTCCCGCACTAATCGCAAATCCACCTTCCCGCACCAACCACAAATCCACCTTCCCACGCTATCCCCAAATCCACATTCCCGGACTAACATAAAATCCACCTTCCCGCACTAACCCCAAATTCACCTTCCCACACTAACCACAAATCAAGCTTCCCGCTCTAACCCCAAATCCAGCTTCCCGCGCAATCCCCAAATCCACCTTCCCACACTAACCCCAAATCCACATTCCCACACTAACCCCAAATCCAATTTCCCGCAGTATCCCCAAATCCAGCTACCCACACTCAGACCAAATCCACATTCCCGCACTAACCAAAATCCACCTTCCTGCACTAACGCCAAATCGACCTTCCCGCACTAACCTTAAATCCACCTTCCCACACTAACCCCAAACCCACCTTCCCACTCTAACACTAAATCCAAATTCCCGCACTAAACCCAAATCCACCTTCCCACAATAAACCCAAATCCACCTTCCCGCACTAACCCCAAATTCACCTTCCCGCACTAATCCCAAATCCACCTTCCTGCACTAACCCCAAATCCACATTCCCGCTCTAACCAGTATCCACCTATCTGCACTAACCCCAAATCCACCTTCTCGCAATAACCACAATCCACCTACCCGCACTAACCCCAAATCCATCTTCCTGCACTAAACCCAAATCCAACTTCCTGCACTAACCACAAATCCACCTTCCCGCACTATCCCCAAATCCACATTCCCGCACTAAACCCAAATCCACGTTCCCGCCCTAACCCCAAATCCACCTTCCCGCACTATCCCCAAATCCACCTTCCCGCACTATCCACAAATCCACATTCACACACTATCACCAAATCCACCTTCCCGCACTAACCCAAATCCACCTTCCTGCACGAACCCGAAATCTACCTTCCCGCCCTGACCTCAAATCAACCTTCCCGCAATAACCCCTAATCCACCTTCTCACCAAAACCCAAATCCATCTTCCCACACTAACCGCAAATCCACCTTCCCGCACTAACCCCAAATCCACATTCCCGCACTAACCCCAAATCCACCTTCCTGCAATAACCCCAAATCCACCTTTCCGCACTAATCCCAAATCCACCTTCCCGCACTAACCCCAAATCCACATTCCCGCACTAACCCAAATACACCTTCCCGCACTAACCCCAAATCCACCTTCCCGCACTAACCACAATCCACCTTCCCACACTAACCCCAAATCCACCTTCCCGCACTAACTTCAAATCCAACTTCCCGCAAGAACCACAAATCCAACTTCCAACACTATCCCCAAATCCACATTCCCACAATAACCACAAATCCACCTTCCCGCAGTACCCCCAAATCCAACTTCCCGCACTGAACCCAAATCCACCTTAGCGCAATCTCCCAAAATCCACCATACCGCTCTTTCCCTAAATCCACCTTCTGGCACTAACCCCAACTGGAACTTCCAGCACTAACCACAAATCCATCTTCCCGCACTAACCCCAAATCCACCTTCCTGCATTAACCCCAAATCCACCTTCCCGCACTATCCCCAAATCCACATTCCCGCACTACCCCCAAATCCAACTTGCTGCACTAAACCCAATTCCACCTTCCAGCACTAACACCAAATCCACCTTCCCACACTAACACCAAATCCACCTTCCTGCACTGACCACAAATCCAACTTCCTGCACTATCCACAAAAGCACCTTCCCGCACTAATCGCAAATCCACCTTCCCGCACCAACCACAAATCCACCTTCCCACGCTATCCCCAAATCCACATTCCCGGACTAACATAAAATCCACCTTCCCGCACTAACCCCAAATTCACCTTCCCACACTAACCACAAATCAAGCTTCCCGCTCTAACCCCAAATCCAGCTTCCCGCGCAATCCCCAAATCCACCTTCCCACACTAACCCCAAATCCACATTCCCACACTAACCCCAAATCCAATTTCCCACAGTATCCCCAAATCCAGCTACCCACACTCACACCAAATCCACATTCCCGCACTAAACAAAATCCACCTTCCTGCACTAACGCCAAATCGACCTTCCCGCACTAACCTTAAATCGACCTTCCCACACTAACCCCAAACCCACCTTCCCACTCTAACACTAAATCCAAATTCCCGCACTAAACCCAAATCCACCTTCCCACAATAAACCCAAATCCACCTTCCCTAACTAACCCCAAATTCACCTTCCCGCACTAATCCCAAATCCACCTTCCTGCACTAACCCCAAATCCACATTCCCGCTCTAACCAGTATCCACCTATCTGCACTAACCCCAAATCCACCTTCTCGCAATAACCACAATCCACCTACCCGCACTAACCCCAAATCCATCTTCCTGCACTAAACCCAAATCCAACTTCCTGCACTAACCACAAATCCACCTTCCCGCACTATCCCCAAATCCACCTTCCCGCACTATCCACAAATCCACATTCACACACTATCACCAAATCCACCTTCCCGCACTAACCCAAATCCACCTTCCTGCACGAACCCGAAATCTACCTTCCCGCCCTGACCTCAAATCAACCTTCCCGCAATAACCCCTAATCCACCTTCTCACCAAAACCCAAATCCATCTTCCCGCACTAACCGCAAATCCACCTTCCCGCACTAACCCCAAATCCACATTCCCGCACTAACCCCAAATCCACCTTCCTGCAATAACCCCAAATCCACCTTTCCGCACTAATCCCAAATCCACCTTCCCGCACTAACCCCAAATCCACATTCGCGCACTAACCCAAATACACCTTCCCGCACTAACCCCAAATCCACCTTCCCGCACTAACCACAATCCACCTTCCCGCACTAACCCCAAATCCACCTTCCCGCACTAACTCCAAATCCAACTTCCCGCAAGAACCACAAATCCAACTTCCAACACTATCCCCAAATCCACATTCCCACAATAACCACAAATCCACCTTCCCGCAGTACCCCCAAATCCAACTTCCCGCACTGAACCCAAATCCACCTTAGCGCAATCTCCCAAAATCCACCATACCGCTCTTTCCCTAAATCCACCTTCTGGCACTAACCCCAACTGGAACTTCCAGCACTAACCACAAATCCAACTTCCAACACTCTCCCCAAATCCACATTCCGGCCATAACCACAAATCCACCTTCCCGCACTAACCCCAAATCCACCTTCCTGCACTGACACCAAATCAACCTTCCTGCAGTGACCCCAAATCCACCTTCCAGCAATAACCCCAAATCCACATTCTCGCACTAACACCAAATCCATCATCCCGCACTAAAGCCACTCCACTTTCCCGCAATAAACCCAAATCCACATTACCGCACAAACCCCAAATCCATATCCTCGCACTATCCCAAAATTCACCATACCGCACTGTCCACAAATCCACCTTCCCGCACTAACCCCAAATCCACCATGCCGCAATATCCCCAAATCCACCTTCCCATACTGACCCCAAAGCAACCACCCACGCAATCCCCAAATCCACCTACCCGCACTAACCACTAATCCACCATCCTGCACTAACCCCAAATCCATCTTCCTGCACTAACCCCAAATCCAACTTCCTGCACTAACCACAAATCCACCTTCCCGCACTATCCCCAAATCCACATTCCCGCACTAAACCCAAGTCCACGTTCCCGCCCTAACCCCAAATCCACCTTCCTGCACTATCCACAAATCCACCTACCCGCATTGTCCACAAATCCACATTCACACACTATCACCAAATTCACCTTCCCGCAGTAACCGCAAATCCACCTTCCCGCACAATCCCCAAATCTACCTTCCCGCATTATCCCCAAATCCACATTCCCGCACTAACCCCAAATCCACCTTCCTGCACTATCCCCAAATCCACCTTCCCACACTAACCCCAAATCCACCTTCACGCAGAATCCACAAATCCACTTTCCCGCAATAACGCCAAATCCACCATCCCACACTGACCCCAAATCCAGCTTCCTGCACTATCCACAAAAGCACCTTCCTGCACTAATCGCAAATCCACCTTCCCGCATTAACCCCAAACCCACCTTCCCGCGGTATACCCAAGTCCACATTCCCGCACTAACATAAAATCCACCTTCCCGCACTATCCCCAAATTCACCTTCCCACACTAACTACAAATCAAGCTTCGCGCTCTAACCCCAAATCCAACTTCCCGCGCAATCCCCAAATCCACATTCCCACAGTAACCCCAAATCCACATTCCCACACTAACACAAAATCCAACTTCCCACAGTATCCCCAAATCCAGCTACCCGCACTCACCCCAAATCCACATTCCCGCCCTAACCAAAATCAACCTTCCTGCACTAACCCCAAATCGACCTTCACCCCCTAACCCCAAATCCACCTTCCCACACTCACCCCAAATCCACCTTCCCACCCTAACCCCAAATCCACCTTCCCGCACAAACGCCAAATGCGCCTTCCCACACAAAACCCAAATCCACCTTCCCGCACTTACCCGAAATCCATCTTCCCGCATTAAACACAAATCTACCTTCCCGCGCTAATCTCAAATCCACCTCCCTGCACTAACCCCAAATCCACATTCCCGCACTAACCCCAAATCCACCTTCCCGCACTAACCCCAAATCCAACTTCCTGCACAAACCACAAATTCACCTTCCAACACTAAACCCAAATCCACCTTCTCGCACTATCCCAAAATCCACCATACCGCACTTTCCACAAAACCACCTTCTGGCACGAAACCCAAATCCACCTTCCCGCACGAACCCCAAATCGAACTTCCCGCACTAACCACAAATCCACCTTCCCAAACTATCCCCAAATCCACATTCCTGCAATACCAACAAATCCAGCTTCCCGCACTAACACCAAATCCACCTTCCTGCACTGACACCAAATCCACCTTCCTGCACTGACCCCAAATCAACCTTCCAGCAATAACCCCAAATCCACCTTCTCGCACTAACCCAAATCCATCTTCATGCAGTAGACCCAAATCCACTTTCCTGCACAAAACCCAAATCCACATTCCCGCACTAACCCCAAATCCACATTCTCGCACTATCCCAAAATTCACCATACTGCACTATCCACAAATCCACCTTCCCGCAATAACCCTAAATCCATCTTCCCGCACTAACCCCAAATCCAACTTCGTGCATTAACCCCAAATCCACCTTCCCGCAATATCCCCAAATCCACATTCCCGAACTACCCCCAAATCCAACTTCCTGCACTAAACCCAATTCCACCTTCCAGCATTAACACCAAATCCACGTTCCTGCAATAACCCCAAATCAACCTTCCAGCAAGAACCCCAAATCCACCTTCCCGCACTAACCACATATCAACCTTCCCGCACTAACCCCAAATCCACCATTTCGCACTAACTCCAAATCCACCTTCCTGCCCTATCCCCAAATCTCCCTTCCCGCAATATCCCCAAATCCAACTTCCTGCACTCACCCTGAATCCACATTCTCACTTTATCCCCAAATATACCTACCCGCATTATCCCCAAATCCACCTTCCTGAACTAACCCCAAATCCACCTTCCCGCACTATCCCCGAATCCACATTCCCGCACTAACCCCAAATCCACTTTCCCGCAATAACACCAAATCCACCTTCCCGCAATTACTCCAAATCCAACTTCCTGCACTTTCCCCAAATCCACATTACCGCACTAACATAAAATCCACCTTCCCGCACTATCCCCAAATTCACCTTCCCACACTAACCTCAAATCAAGCTTCCCGCTCTAACCACAAATCCAACTTACCGCACATTCCCCAAATCCACCTTCCCACACTAACCCCAAACCCACATTTCCACACTAACACAAAACCCAACTTCCCGCAGTATCCCCAAAACAAGCTGCCCGCATTCACCCCAAATCCACATTCCCGCACTAACCAAAATCCACCTTCCTGCACTAACACCAAATCGACCTTCCCACTCTAATCCCAAATCCACCCTCCCGCACTAACCCAAAATCCACCTTCCCGCCCTAACCCCAAATCCACCTTCCCGCACAAATCCCAAATCCACCTTCCCGCACTAACCCCAAATCCACATTCCCACACTAACCAAAATCCACCTTCCCGCACTAACCCTAAAACCACCTTCTCGCACTAACCACAATCCACCTACCTGCACTAACCCCAAATCCACCTTCCCGCACTAACCCCAAATCCAACTCCCTGCACTAACCACAAATCCACCTTCCAACACTATCCCCAAATCCACCTTCCTGCAATAACCACAAATCCACCTTTCCGCAGTAACCACAAATCCACCTTCCCACACCAAAACCCAAATCCACCTACTAGCACTCTCCCAAAATCCACCATACCGCATTTTCCCCAAATCCACCTTCACAGAATCACAGAATCACAGAATCTACAGTGCAGATAGAGGCCATTTCGGCCCATCGAGCCTGCACCGACACATATCACACCCTATCCCCATAACCCCACGTAATTAATCCGCCAACACTAAGGGTCAATTTATCATAGCCAAATCAACCTAACGTGCACATCTTCTGGCAATAAACCCAAAGCCACCTTCCCGCAATAAACACAAATCGAACCTCCGGCACTAACCCCAAATCCACCTTCCTGCGCTATCCCCAAATCCGCATTCCCGCACGAACATAAAATCCAACTTCCCTCACTGACCCCAAATCCACCATCCAGCAATAACCCCAAATCCACCTTCTCGCACTAGCCCAAATCCATCTTCACGCAGTAAACCCAAATCCACTTTCCCGCACCGAACCCAAATTCAGATTCCCGCAATAACCCCAAATCAACATTCTCGCACTATCCCAAAATTCATCATACCGCACTATCCACATATCCACCTTCCCGCACTAACCCTAAATCCATCTTCCCGCACTAACCCCAAATTCACCTTCCTGCATTAACCCCAAATCCACCTTCCTGCACTATCCCCAAATCCACATTCCCGCACTAACCCCAAATCCACATTCCCGCACTAACCCAAATACACCTTCCCGCACTAACACCAAATCCACGTTCCTGCAATAACCCCAAATCAACCTTCCAGCACGAACCCCAAATCCACCTTCGTGCACAAACCACAAATCAACCTACCCGCACGAACCCCAAATCCACCTGAGCACTAACCCCAAATCCACCTTCTCGCACTAAATCCAAATCCACCTTCCTGCCCTATCCCCAAATCCCCCTTCCCGCACTAACCCCAAATCCACCATGCTGCAATAACCCCAAATCCACCTTCTCCCAATACCCCCAAATCCAACTTCCTGCACTAACCCGAAATCCAAATTCCTGCTTTATCCCCAAATATACCTACCCACACTATCCCCAAATCCACCTTCCCGCACTTACCCCAAAACCACCTTCCCGCACTAACCACAAGTCCACAGTCCCGCACTTTCCCCAAATCCAGCTTCCCGCAATAACCCCAAATCCAACTTCCCGCACTAACAACAAATCCACCTTCCCGCACTAACCCCAAATCCATCTTCCTGCACTAACCCCAAATCCAACTTCCCGCTTTAATCCCAAATCCATCTTCCCGCACTAAACCCAAATTTACATTCCTGCAATAACCCCAAATAAACCTTCCCGCACTATCCCCAAATCCACATTCCCGCACTAAACCCAAATCCACCTTCCCGCACAATCCCCAAATCCATCTTCCCGCACTAACCCCAAATCCACCTTCCCGCCCTAACCCCAAATCCACCTTCCCGCACTAACACCGAATCCACCTTACCGCAGTATCCCCAAATCCACCTTCCTGCAATATCCCCAAATCCACCTCCCCGCACTATCCCCAAATCCACATTCCCGCACTATCCCCAAATCAACTTTCCCACAATACACCAAATCCACCTTCCCGCATTGACCCCAAATCCAATTTCCTGCACTATCCACAAAAGCACCTTCCCGCACTAACTGCAAATCCAACTTCCCGCACAAACCCAAATCCACCTTCCTGCACTATCCCCAAATTCACCTTCCCACACTAACCACAAATTCAGCTTCCCATCTATCCCCAAATCCACCTTCCCGCGCAGTCCCCAAATCCACCTTCCTGCACTAATCCCAAATCCAACTTCCCGCAGTTTCCCCAAATCCAGCGACCCGCACTAACCACAAATGCATATTCCCACACTAACCCAAATCCACCTTCCTGCACGAACCCCAAATCTACCTTCCCGCCCTGACCTCAAATCAACCTTCCCGCAATAACCCCTAATCCACCTTCTCACCAAAACCCAAATCCACCTTCTCGCCCTAACCGCAAATCCACCTTCCCGCACTAACCCCAAATCCACATGCCCGCACTAACCCCAAATCCACCTTCCTGCACTAACCCCAAATCCACCTTTCCGCACTAATCCCAAATCCACCTTCCCGCACTAACCCCAAATCCACATTCCCGCACTAACCCAAAAACACCTTCCCGCACTAACCCCAAATCCACCTTCCCGCACTAACCACAATCCACCTTCCCGCACTAACCCCAAATCCACCTTCCCGCACTAACTCCAAATCCAACTTCCCGCAATAACCACAAATCCAACTTCCAACACTATCCCCAAATCCACATTCCCACAATAACCACAAATCCACCTTTCCGCAGTACCCCCAAATCCAACTTCCCGCACTGAACCCAAATCCACCTTCGCGCACTATCCCAAAATCCACCATACCGCTCTTTCCCTAAATCCACCTTCTGGCACTAACCCCAACTGGAACTTCCCGCACTAACCACAAATCCACCTTCCCGCACTAACCCCAAATCCACCTTCCTGCACTGACACCAAATCAACCTTCCTGCAGTGACCCCAAATCCACCTTCCATCAATAACCCCAAATTCACATTCTCGCTCTAACCCCAAATCCATCATCCCGCACTAAAGCCACTCCACCTTCCCGCACTAAACCCAAATCCACATTACCGCACTAACCCCAAATCCACATCCTCGCACTATCCCAAAATTCACCATACCGCACTGTCCACAAATCCACCTTCCCGCACTAACCCCAAATCCACATTCCCGCACTAACACCAAATCCAACTTCCTGCACTAAACCCAATTCCACCTTCCAGCACTAACCCCAAATCCACCATGCCGCAATATCCCCAAATCCACCTTCCCATACTGACCCCAAATCAACCACCCGTGCAATACCCAAATCCACCTACCCGCACTAACCACTAATCCACCATCCCGCACTAACCACAAATCCATATTCCTGCACTAACCCCAAAACCACTTTCCTCCAATAACCCCAAATCCACATTCTCGCACTAACCCCAAATCCACCTTCATGAACGAACCCCAAATCCATCTTCCAACACTATCCCCAAATCTTCCTTCCCACAATAAACCCAAATCCACATTCCCGCACTAACTCCAAATCCACCTTCCTGCACTAATCCCAAATCGACCTTCCAGCAGTAAGCCGAAATCGACATTCCCGCACTAACCCAAATCCACCTAACCGCACTAACCCCAAATCCACCTTCCCGCACTATCACCAAATCCAACTTCCATCACTAACCACAAATCCACCTTCCAACACTATCCCCAAATCCACATTCCCGCAATAACCACAAGTTGACCTTCCCGCAGTAAACCTAAATTCAACTTCCCGCACTAAACCCAAATCCAACTTCTCGCACAATCCCAAAATCCACCATACCAAACTTTCCCCAAATCCACCTTCTGGCACTAACCCCAAATCCACTTTCCCGCACTAACCACATTGCACCTTCCCGCACTAACCCCAAATCCACCTTCCCACACTAACCCCAAATCCAACTTCCCGCACTAACCACAAATCGACATTCCAACACTATCCCCAAATCCACCTGCCCGCACTAACCCCAAATCCACATTCCCGCTTTATCCCCAAATACACCTGCCCGCTCTACCCCGAATCCACAATCCCACACTTTCCCCAAATCCAGCTTCCCGCATTAACCCCAAATCGACCTTCCTGCACTAACGCCAAATCCACCTTCCCACAATAACCCCAATTCCAACTTCCCGCACTATCCCAAATCCAACATCCCGCATTAATCCCGAATCCACCTTCCTGCAGTAACCCCAAATGCACTTTCCCGCACTATCCCCAAATCCACCTTCCCGCACTAACCCCAAATCCACATTCCTGCACTATCACCAAATCCACATTCCTGAATTAACCCCAAATCCAACATCTCGCATTAATCCCGAATCCACCTTCCCACAGTAACCCCAAATCCACTTTCCCGCACTATCCCCAAATCCACGTTCCCGCCGTAACCCCAAATCCACCTTCCCGCACTAACCCCAAATCCACTTTCCCGCACTATCCCCAAATCCACGTTCCCGCCGTAACCCCAAATCCACCTTCCCGCACTAACCCCAAATCCACATTCACACACTATTCCCAAATCCACTTTCCCGCACTATCCCCAAATCCACGTTCCCGCCGTAACCCCAAATCCACCTTCCCGCACTAACCCCAAATCCACTTTCCCGCACTATCCCCAAAGCCACGTTCCCGCCGTAACCCCAAATCCACCTTCCCGCACTAACCCCAAATCCATCTTCACGCACTATTCCCAAATCCACTTTCCCGCAATGACACCAAATCCACCTTCCCGCATTGACACCAAATCCAACTTCCTGCACTATCCACAAAAGCAACTTCCCGCACTAACCGCAAATCCACCATCCCGCGCAATCCCCAAATCCACCTTCCCGCACTAACGCCAAATACACATTCCTGCACTAATCCCAAATCCACCTTCCTGCACTAATCCCAAATCCACCTTCCCACACTAACCCAAAATCTAACTTCCTGCAGAATCACCAAATCCAGCTACCTGTACTAACCCCAAATCCACAGTACCGCACTAACCCAAATCTAACTTCCTGCACAAACCTCAAATCCACCTTCCCGCCATAACCACAAATCCACCTCCCCGCAATTGCCCCTAATCCACCTTCTCACCCTAACCGCAAATCCACCTTCCCGCCCTAACCCCAAATCCACCTTCCCGCACTAACCCCAAATCCACCTTCCCGCAATAACCCCAAATCCACCATCCCGCACTAAACCCAAATCCACCATGCCGCAATAATCCTAAATCCACCTTCCCGTACTGACCCCAAATCAACCTTCCCGCGCAATCTCCAAATCCACCTACCCGCACTAACCACAAATCCACCTTCACGTACTAACCCCAAATCCACCTTCCTGCACTAAACCCAAATCCACCTTCCTGCACTAACCCCAAATCCACCTTCACGCACTAACCCCAAATCCACCTTCCTGCACTAACCCCAAATCCACCTTCCTGCACTAACCCCAAATCCACCTTCCTGCACTAACCCCAAATCCACCTTCATGCACTAAACCCAAATCCATCTTCCAACACTATCCCCAAATCCACCTTCCCACAATAAACCCAAATCCACCTTCCCGCACTAAACAAAAATCCACCTTCATGCACTAACCCCAAATGCAGCTTTCCGCATTTGTCAGGGTTGGGATTCACGGGGCCGTGTAGATACGGAGCTGTGCTGTCCGGGCAAGGCTGGTTCTGGACCCAAATGCAGACAGATGAGGCGGAGAGCAGGCATGCAGACTTAAATAACATTACTTTACTAGATTCACACATTACAAGATTCACACAAGGAAAAACAGTAACAAACATAAGAGAGCAAGACAAGCTCGCAAACAGCTAGTCAAGATAGGAACTCAGGACAAGCTTCCATTAGGGAACCCACTTGTCCCGACTGAGCTCGAGACAAGCTACCAACTAGGCAACCGGCATGCTGAGATAAGACTCAAGACAAGCTACCACAGGGGTAATCGGCTTATCAGTACAGAGCTCAAGACAAGCTACCAAACGGCAAGTCAAGATAGGAACTCAGGACAAGCTTCCATGAGGCAACCCACTTGTCCAGACTGAGCTCGAGACAAGTTACCACCTAGGACACCGGCTTGCTGAGATAAGACTCAAGACAAGCTACCGCAGGGGTAATCGGCTTAACAATACAGAGCTCAAGACAAGCTACCACAGGGCAACATGCTTGTCCAAACTGAGCACCTTATCAAGACTGAGCAACTTGTCAAGACCAAGATCAAAAGGAAGAACCACAGACTTAAATGCAAGCAACAACCATGGCAACCAGCTTGTCAAGGCAAGCTGCCACAGAGCAAATGGCTAGTCAAAACTGAGCACCTAGTCAAGACGGAGAACCTTGTCAAGACTAAGTCTCTTGTCAGGACTGAGCACAGAGGGAAGAAACCACAGAACTTAAATAACAACAAAACCAGGTGAAACCAATGAACAGGTAAAAGGCAGTTAACTAGTAAACACAAGAGACTAGAAACAATTAATAAAGGAAATCCAACAAGTGAAGATGCCATCTAAAGGTTACTGAAGGAACTGACTGGCACCCTCACAGCACTGACCCCAAATCCACATTCCCGCACTAACCGCAAATCCACATTCCCGCACTAACCCCAAATCCACCTTTTCGCACTATCCCAAAATCCACCATACCGCACTTTCCCCAAATCCACCTTCCCGCACTTTCCCCAAATCCACCATGCCACAATAACCTTAATCCACCTTCCCGTACTGACACCAAATCAACCTTCCCGCGCAATCTCTAAATCCACCTACCTGCACTAACCACAAATCCACCTTCCCAAACTAACCCCAAATCAACCTTCCTGCACGAACCCAAAATCCACCTTCCTGCACGAACCCCAAATCCATTTTCCTGCAATAACCCCAAATCCACCTTCACGCACTAACCACAAATCCATCTTCCAACACTATCCCCAAATCCACCTTCCCGCGCTAATCCAAAACCCACCTTCATGCACTAACCCCAAATGCAGCTTCCCCCACTAACCCCAAATCCACATTCCCGCACTAACCCCAAATCCACCTTCCCGCAATATCCCCAAATCCAACTTCCTGCACTAACCCAAAATCCACATTCCCGCTTTATCCCCAAATACACCTTCCCGCAATAACCCCAAATCCACCTTCCCGCACTAACCTCAAATCAATAATCCCACACTTTCCCCAAATCCACCTTCCCACAATAACCTCAAAACCAAATTCCCACACTAACCCCAAATCCACCTTCACGCATTAACGCCAAATACACCTTTCCGCACTAACCCCAAATCCACCTTCCCGCACTTACAGGAAATCCACCTTCCCGCAACAGCCTCAAATCCAAATTCCCGCACTAACCCCAAATCCACCTTCACGCATTAACCCCAAATCCACCTTTCCGCACTAACCCCAAATCCACCTTCCCGCACTTACAGGAAATCCACCTTCCCGCAATAACCCCAAATCCAAATTCCCACATTAATCCCAAATCCACCTTCCCGCATTAACACCAAATCCACTTTCCTGCACTATCCCCAAATGCACCTTCCCACACTAACCCCAAACCCACCTTCCTTCACTAACGCCAAATCCATTTCCTGCACTATCTCCAAATCCACATTCCTGCACTAACCCCAAATCCACTTTCCCGCACTATCCCCAAATCCACATTCCTGCACTCAACCCAAATCCACCTTCCTGCACAATCCCCAAATCCACCTTCCCGCATTATCCCCAAATCCACATTCCCGCAATAACCCCAAATCCAACTTCCTGCCATAACCCCAAATCCACCTTCCCACACTAACCCCAAATCCACCTTCCCGTACTTTTCCCAAATCCACTTTCCCGCAATAACACCAAATCCACCTTCTCGCAATGTCCCCGAATCCAACTTCCTGCACTATCCACAAAAGCACCTTCCCGCACTAACCGCAAATTCACCTTCCCACACTAACCACAAATCCAATTTCCTGCTCTATCCCTAAATCCACCTTCCCGCACTAACCCCAAATTCACATTCCCGCACTAACCAAAGTCCACCTTCCTGCACAAACCCCAAATCTACCTTCCAGCCCTAACCCCAAATCCACCTTCCCGCACTAACCCCAAATCCACCTTCCCGCACTAACCCCAAATCCAACTTCCTGCACTAACCACAAATCCACCTTCCAACACTATCCCCAAGTCCACATTCCCGTAATAACCACAAATCCACCTTCCCGCAATGACCCCAAATCGAACCTTCCAGCAATGACCCCAAATCCACATTCTCGCACTAATCTCAAATCCAACTTCCTGCACTAAACCCAAATGCACTTTCCCGCACTAAATCCAAATCCACATTGCCGCACTAACCCCAAATCCAGGTTCCCGCACTAACCCCAAATCCAAGTTCCCGCACTAACCCCAAATCCATTTTCCTACACTAACCCCAAATCCACCTTCCCGCACTATCCACAAATCCACCTACCCGCACAAACCCCGAATCCACCTTAGCACACTAACAACAAATCCACCTTCCCGCACTAAACCCAAATCCACATTTCCGCACTAATCCCAAATCTACCTTCCCGCACTATCCCCAAATCCACCTTCCCACACTAACCCCTAATCCATCTTCCCACCGTAAACCCAAGTCCACCATCCCGCACTAACACCAAATTCACCTTCCCGCACTATCCTTACAATGCAGTGCTGTGTGTTGTACAGGTCAATGTCCTTACACTGCAGGGCTGTGTGTTGTACAGGTCTGTGTCCTTACACTGCAGGGCTGCGTGTTGTACAGGTCTGTATCCTTACACTGCAGGGCTGTGTGTTGTACAAATCTGTATCCTTACACTGCAGGGCTGTACGTTGTACAGGTCTGTGTCCTTACACTGCAGGGCGGGATGTTGTACAGGTCTGTGTCTTTACACTGCAGGTTTGTGTGTTGTACCAGGCTGTGTCCTTAATCTGCAGGGCTGGATGTTGTGCAGGGCTGGATGATGTTCAGGTCTGTGTCCTTACTCTGCAGGGCTGTGTGTTGTACCGGTCTGTGTCCTAACACTGTAGGGCTGTGTGTTGTACATGTCTGTGTACTTACAATGCAGGGCATTGTGTTGTACATGTCTGTGCCCTTACACTGCAGTGCTGTGTGTAGTACAGGTCTGTGTCCTTACACTGCAGGGCTGGATGTTGGACAGGTCTGTGTACTTACACTGCAGGGCTGGATGTTGTACAGGTCTATGTCCTTAAACTGCAGGGCTGGATGTTGTACAGGTCTGTGTACTTACACTGCAGGGCTGGATGTTGTACAGGTATGTGTCCTTAAACTGCAGGGCTGGATTTTGTACAGGTCTGTTTCCTTACACTGCTGTGCTGCTGGTTTTACCAGTCTGTGTCTTTACACTGCAGGGCTGAGTGCTGTACCGGTTTGTGTCCTTACACTGCAGGGCGGGATATTGTACAGGTCTGTGTCTTTACACTGCAGTGCTGTGTGTTGTACCGGTCTGTGTCCTTATTCTGCAGTGCTGGATGTTGTCCAGGCCTGTGTCCTTACACTGCAGGGCTGGATGATGTACAAATCTGTGTCCTTACACTGCAGGGCTTTGTGTTGTACCGGTCTATGTCCTTACATCGCAGGGCTGGGTTTTGTACATTCTGTGTCCTTACACTGCAGTGCTGTGTGTTGTACAGCTCTGTGTCCTTACACTGCAGGGCTGTGTCCTGTACAGGTCTGTGTCCTTACACTGCAGGACTGTGTGTTGTACAGGTCTGTGTCCATTCTCTGCAGGGTTGTGTGTTTTGCAGGTCTGTGTCCTTACACTGCAGGGCTCTATGTTGTATAGGTCTGTGTCCTTACACTACTGGGCTGCGTGTGTTATAGGTCTGTGTCCTTACACTGCAGGGCTGTGTGTTGTACAGGTCCGTGTCCTTTAACTGCTCGGCTGGTTGTTGTGCAGGTCTGCTTCCTTTCACTGCAGGGCTGTGTGTTGTACTAGTCTGTGCCCTTACACTGCAGGGCTGTGTGTTTTACAAGTCTATGGCCTTACACTGCAGGGCTGTGTGTTGTACAGGTCTCTGTCATTAGACTGCAGGGCTGGATGTTGTATAGGTCGGTGTCCTTGCACTGCAGGGCTGTGTGTTGTACAGGTCTGTGTCCTTAAACTGCAGGTCTAGATGTTATTCAGTTCTGTGTTGTTACACTGCAGGGCTGGATGTTCTACAGGTCTGTGCCCTTACACTGCAGTGTTGTGTGTTGTAAAGGTATGTGTGCTTACACTGAAGGGCTGTCTGTGTTACTGGTCTGTGTCCTTACACTGCAGGGCTGTGTGTTGTACAGGTCTGTGTACTTACACTGCAGTGTTGTGTGTTGTACAGGTCAATGTCCTTACACTGCAGGGCTGTGTGTTGTACAGGTCTGTGTCCTTACACTGCAGGGCTGCGTGTTGCACAGGTCTGTGTCCTTACACTGCAGGGCTGTGTGTTTTACAGGTCTGTGTCCTTACACTGCAGGGCTGTGTGTTGTAACGGTCTGTGTCCTTACACTGCACGGCTGTGTGTTGTACAGGGCTGTGCCCTAACACTGCAGGGCTATATGCTGTACAGATCTGTCTCCTTACACTACTGGGCTGCGTGTTGTACAGGTCTGTGTCCTTACCCTGCAGGGCTGTGTGTTGTACAGGACTGTGTCATTACACTGCAAGGTTGGGTGTTGTACAGGTTTGTGTCCTTACACTGCAGGGCTGGATGTTGTACAGGTCTGTGCCCTTAAACTGCAAGGCTGGATGTTGTACCTTTCTGTAAACTTACACTGCAGGGCTGTGATTTGTACAAGGCTGTGACCTTACACTGCAGGGCTGGATGTTGTACAGGTCTGTGTCCTTACACTGCAGGGCTGGATGTGTACAGGTCTGTGTTCATACACAGCAGAGCTGGATGTTGTACCTGTCTGTGTCCTTAAACTGCAAGGCGGCGTGTTGTACAGGTCTCTGCCCTTGCACTGCTGCGCTGTGTGTTGTATAGTTCCGTGTCCTCACATTGCAGGGCTGCGTGCTGTACCGGTCTGTGTCCTTACACTGCAGGGCTGTGTGTTGTTCCGGTCTGTGTCCTTGCATTTCAGGGCTGGATGATTTACAGTTCTGTGTCCTTACACTGCAGGGCTGTGTGTTGTACAGGTCTGTGTCCTTACACTGCAGGGCTCGATGGAGTACAGGTCGTTGTCCTTACACTGCAGGGCTGTGTGTTGTACAGGACTGTGTCCTTACACTGCAGGGCTGGATGTTGTATCGGGCTGTGTCCTTACACTGCAGGGCTGGATGTTGTACAGGTCTGTGTCCTTGCACTGCAGGGCTGGATGTTGTACAGGTCTGTGACCTTACACTGCAGGGCTGTGTGTTGTACAGGTCTATGTCCTAACACTGCAGGGCTGGATGTTGTACTGGTCTGTGTCCGTACACTGCAGGGCCGGATGAAGTATAGGTCTGTGTCCTTAAACTGCAGGGCTGTGTGTTGTACCAGTCTGTGCCCTTACACTGCAGGGCTGGATGTTGTTCCGGTCTGTGTCCTTACACTGCAGGGTGGGATGTTGTACAGATCTGTGTCCTTAAACTGCAGGGTTGGGTGTTGTACAGGTCTGTGTCCTTAAACTGCAGGGCTGGGTTTGCACAGGTCTGTGTCCTTACCCAGCAGGGCTGTGTGTTGTACAGGTCTGTGTTCTTACACAGCCGGGCTGGATGTTGTACGGATCTGATTCCTTATACTTCAAGGCTGAGTGTTGTACAGGTCTGTGGCCTTGCACTGCTGCGCTGTGTGCTGTATAGGTCTGTGTCCTCACACTGCAGAGCTGCGTGCTGTACCGGTCTGTGTACTTACACGGCAGGACAGTGTGTTGTTCCGGTCTGTGTCCTTGCATTTCAGGGCTGGATGATTTACAGTTCTGCGTCCTTACACTGCAGGGCTGTGTGTTGTACAGGTCTGTGTCCTTACACTGCAGGGCTGGATGTTGTACAGGTCGTTGTCCTTACACTGCAGGGCTGTGTGTTGTGCTGGTCTGTGTCCTTCCACTGCAGGGCTGAATGTTGTGCACGTCTGTGTCCTTAAAATGTAGGGTTGTGTGTTGTACCAGTCCGTTTCCTTACACTGCAGGGCTGGATGTTATATCGGGCTGTGTCCTTACACTGCAGGGCTGGATGGTGTGCAGGTCTGTGTCCTTACACTGCAGGGCTTGATGTTGTACCTGTCTGTGTCCTTAATCTGCAGGGCTCGATGTTGTACAGGTCTGTGTCTATAAACTGCATGACTGGATGTTGTACGGGTCTGTGTCCTTACACTGCAGGGCTGCGTGTTGTGCATGTCTGTGTCATTACACTGCAGCGCTGTGTATTGTACAGGTCGGTGTCCTCACACTGCAGGGCTACGTGTTGTGCAGGTCTGTGTCCTTACACTGCAGGTCTGTGTGTTGTACAGGTCTGTGACCTTTCCCTGCAGGTCTGTGTGTTGCACAGGTCTGTGTCCTTACATTGCAGGGCTGCGTGTTGTACAGGTCTGTGTGCTTAAAGTGCAGGGCTGAATGTTGTACAGGTCTGTGTTCATACACTGCAGGGCTGGGTGTTTTACAGGTCTGTGTCCTTACACTACAGGGCTGTGTGCTGTACAGGACTGTGTCATTACACTGCAGGGTTGGGTGTTGTACAGGTTTGTGTCCTTACACTGCAGGGCTGGATGTTGTACAGGTCTGTGCCCTTAAACTGCAAGGCTGGATGTTGTACCTTTCAGTGAACTTACACTGCAGGGATGTGTGTTGTACAGGTCTGTGTCTTTACACTGCAAGGCTGAATGTTGTACAGGTCTGTGTCCTTACACTGCAGGGCTGTATGATGAACAGGTCTTTGTCCTTACACTGCAGGGATGTGTGTTGTACGGGTCTCTGCACTTACACTGCATGGCTGCGTGTTATACAGGTCTGTGTCCTTACACTGCAGGGCTGCGTGTTGTACAGATCTGTGTCCTTACACTGCAGGGCTGTGTGTTGTACATGTCTGCGTCCTTAAACTGCAGGGCTGGGTGATATACAGGTATGTGTCCTTACACTGCAAGACTGTGTGTTGTACAGGTCTGTGTCCTTACAATGGGGCTGTGGTGGAAAGGGTGGACAGCTTTAAGTTCCTCGGAGTCCACATCACGGACTACCTCTCCTGGTCCCTCAATACCTCCTCTCTGGTGAAGAAGGCCCAGCAGCGCCTATATTTCCTAAGGAGGCTGAAGGGATGGAACCTGTCACCCCTGATCCTCTCTAACTTTTTCCGCTGCACAATAGAGAGCATCCTGACGAACTGTATCACAGTATGGTATGGCAGCTGTAGCTACTATGACCGGAATGCCCTGCAGCAGGTATTCAAAACTGCCCAATGCATTACCGGCACCCGGCTACTGACCAGCACATATAGCAGAAACGCTGTTTACGGAGGTCACGGTCCATCATCAAAGACCCTACCCACCCCAGCCACAGTCTGTTCGCCCTCCTGCCATCTGGGAGACGATACAGATGCATTCGCACCCGTATGACCAGATTTAGGAACAGCTTCTTTCCCAGGTCTGTCATCCTACTGAACTCCACAAATAAACGCTAAAGCCTGCACATCTGCCAATGCACTTAATTATGGTTATTGTTTATGTTAATGTATTACAAGCCAAATATATGCTGAATGTTTAAATGTCTTAATTTAAATGTACACTCTCGGGAGCCGCAAGCCTAAATTTCGTTGTACTGCACCTGTGCACTAACAATGACAATGATGTTGATTATGATGATTATTATTATTATTTCATGTAATTTATAGTTTTTTTAACAATGTGATTTTATTTAAACATTTATTTGAAGTTTTAGTGATGTTTTGGGGTTATAGTATTTATATGTTTGACATGTCTTCCTGTCAAACCTATGAATGAAGCAATTCCTGCTACCATTGGCTCTCCATGGCCAACGTGATACAAGGGGATGCATCGAAGTAACTGCGCCCCTGGGATACGCAAGCACTGCACACCGGCAGTTGGAGGAGGCCCAGGATCGGAATCCCATGCAGGCCCACAGCTCAACGGCCGGCGCTCTAGGTAAGGGCAGGTCGGTGGCTTGCACCCGCGGGACGCCCCCCGACCCGAATTTCTGGGCGATTGACCTTGAAGGCAATGCAGCTTAATTGAACAGAATGATTCATGCACTCCAAGTGTTAAATAACGAGGAGAGATTATGCAATGTGGGATTGTATTCCGTACAATTTAGAAGGTGAAATGTTGATTGGATATGAAGTTATGAATATAATAATGGTAGCTAGAGAGAAACTATTTCCGCAGGTTGGGGATTCTAGGACTAAGGGGCATATTCTGAATATAAGAGCCAGACCATTCCGGAGTGAAATTTGCAAATACTTCTACATGCAGAAGCTGTTGGAAGTTAGGAATTCGCTTCCACAACGGCAGGTGACATTCGACGTTTTGTTAATGTTGCTAACTGAAGGCTTAAAGGGATATGGGGCAAAGGGGGTTAAATGGAGTTAAGTTACAGAGCAACCTTGATCTCATAGAATGGCGGAACAGGCTGGAGCGGCCGAATGACCTCCTCCTCTTCCTATTTGCCTACTTATAAGCGTATTGGTGGAGCATCAGTGTTCGTCATCAATGTATTTTGTGTGCACGTATTCAAATCTATGTTATCTGTAGTTGTTTCTGAGGAATAAATAAATAAGGGTTAAATTGAGGGTAGGGAAGAATGCATAAATTAATACAGGGGCAGCGGGGGAGAGCATGACCAGGGAGAATAGTAAGAGATTAGGATAGACTAATAAACAATTAGGAAGGAAAAGAGGAACTACGAAATTAAATTTATATATATATCTATGTTACTTTTAAAGAAAACACAGACATAAGCAAACACTATTACAACACACATGCATACCACAGAGATACCCACAAGTAAATTCAAAAAGCATACAGTAAAACACAGACACATTCATTACTGACGCAGAGAGTAACAGAGGAACAGGTGTAGGCTCTTCAGCTGTTCTGCCATTCGATCATAACTGGCATGCACACACATGCAATTACAACTGATATAGAGATAGAGAAATGCATTGTAAATAAAACACAAATACAAGTACATTGATAACGAACAGAAAGCTACACAAAAGTATATATTAAAATAAAAGTTGGAGACAAATATATTGATATGTAATTAAGATCCCTCGAGGTAACTAGCAGACAGATACTAATAAAATGTATAATACATTAATTCAACATGCACTCCCTTCCATTTGAAACTTAAACATTTCAACGGAATCACACACAACATCAAAATCATAGAATCACATTCCACACTTTGGGAATAACTTGCACAATCCTACGTACGCACCCACTATACACACCCAAGGTTTATATAAAAAAATCAAACTTTTGTGGTGCTTATAGTAAGTGTGAAGATATCCAGGGTGGACCAATAAAAATGATAGATCCAAGTATTATTTAAATGGTGGAAAGCTAGGAACATTGGAGGTCCAAAGGGATTAAGGGATCCTAGTACACAGATCCCTAAAATGTAGTAAAAAAGTGAAATGCTGAGGATTGATTTATATCTGAAATAAAAACAGCAAATGCTGGAAATGCTCAGCAGGTCAGGCAGCATTGGAGGGAGAGCGATGACCTTTCATCAGCACCGGATAATTTTGCCGATGCAACAGGCTTTTTAAGGAAGCGCAGGGGTCAGGGAAAGGAAGGGATGGGAGGAATGAACTAAAGAAAAGGACTGCGATGGGGGGAAGGCAGAAGAGCTTGAATGACAGAGGGATGATGGTGCGAGGCAACGTGGGTGGTAATGCGACAAGTAAAGAAGCAAAAGCAGGATCTCGAAGAGCTGAAATGTAGTAGTCAGGTACAAAATAAACACAAATGCCAATGGAGTGTTAGTTTTTATACCCAGACGGCTGGAATATTGCAGGAAGGAAGCTTTGCTACAGCTATACATAGCCCTATTTAGAATACCTGTGGAATACTGCGTACATTTCTGGACACCGCTCCTTCAGAAGGATATATTGGCCTTGGCTCTACCCAGTCCATCCTCCTCTCGGCCTCTGAGCTCTCTCGTCTCATCCCTCACAGTGTGAAAACCACCAACTCATTAGATTAAATGATGGTTTTGTAGTTTAATGAATAATGTGGGTTACCTGCAATTGGTACGATAATGATTCGTTTAGTAGCATGAAGGAGTGGATTTCACTTCTCTGAAATGACAGTGTCACTCGAGCACGGAAATAACCTGCAATTTGAAAATGAGCTGTTGTCACTTCGCACCAGCACTTCAAGACTGCGGATCTCATATATTCTGTTCTTGCTGCAAGTTGTTCAAACAAAATTCTGTGCTTTGGGGATTTGAACTTTCCTCTCCAGTGTCAGCTGTGGCTCAGTTGGTAGCACACTCGCCACAGTCAAGAAGGTTGTGGGTTCACGTTCCACGCCAGGGACCTTGAATACGTAAAAAAGCTGGGCTGACACTCCAGTGCAGTAGTAAGGGAGTGCTGCACTGCTGGATGTGCCTTCTTTCGGATGAGACATTAAACTGACTGCTACCTTAAGTGCACGTAAAAGATTCCATGGAGCTATTTCGAAGAAGAGTAGGGGAGTTATCCCAGGGGTCCTGGGCACAAAAGGTATCCTCAACCAACATAACACAAACTGATTATCTGGTCATTATCACATTGCTGTTTGTGGGATCTCGCTGTGAGCAAATTGGCTGCGGCCTTTCCCACTTTACAACAGCGACTCCACTTCAAATGTACTCCATTGGCTGCATAGCGCTTTTAGACGTCTGGTGGTCGACACATGGGCTCTATCAATGCGAGTCTTTCTTTCTTTCTTTCTGTCTATGCAATCTTTGGTTAACCAAGTTCCATTATTTAAGATTATTGGGCTGAAAGTGTCCAAGTGAACATGTTTGTTCACTGACTGTGATTAATATCAGTCGCCACTGACAGCAAAGCTCCAGCGGCAGATTTGCTCTCTGGTATAGATCAGAGGGTGCTTCCCTGTCTTACCTCAGTCTCGGTTGAAGCATTGACTCCCACATACACTGCTATCACCGTTTCTCAGTGAACCCGAACTAATGGAAAGCTGTCAATCAAATGAAGACAGAATACTATGGTCTTTATACTGTACAGAAGATTCACTATCCGATCCTCGCTGCTAACAGTTTTCCCAGTGAGTAATTCTATATAATCACTGAATCTGACAGTGAATATATCAATCTTATATCCAACCGACAATTGAACAACCATTTTCAAATGTGATGTCTTTATTATTTGAGTGATGATGACGGACAATTAAAGTTCTTATCGTATTGCCCGTGCCTCTGCTGATGCTCTGCGCATCCACTATGTGACAGTTTCACCAGTTGCTCATTCCGTGATTTCGTTTCAATGAATCACGATCATCGGCTTCTCAGTTTTTCTCCCATGCAGTGGAATCGTGATAGCATTTGTTTACTTGAGTCGTACCGAGTTCAATCTTCTGGTTATAATCATAGTATTATTGAACTTCACATAGAAAGCAATTAACAAATGGAGTGTATGCACAGATAGGACACACGGACCTCTTCATTGCCCCGTCAGTCTATTTGAACATAGGAAATTACTTTCTTTTATACACTGTTTATTTATCAAACTTATTTTTTTATTCGTTCATGGGATTAGGGCATCGCTGGCAAGGCCAAAATTTATTGTCCGTCCCTTATTGCTCCTTGTGGTAGTGATCCACCTTTTAAACCGCTGCTGTGCATGTAGTGAACACACTCACACAGTGCTGTTAGGGAGGGAGTTCCAGACTGTTGACACACCGACCATGAAGGAACGGAGATATATTTCTGAGTCACGATGGAGTTTGACTTGGAAGGGATCTTGGGGCTGATACTGTTCCCTTGCGCCTGCTGGCCTTGCGATTCTAGATGGCACAGGTCGTGTGTTTGGCAAATGCTTTCGGAGAAACTGAGCGAGTTGCTACAATGCATCTTGTAGATGGTACAGACTGCTGCCACGGTGCACTGATGGTGGGGGGAGTGAATGCCTAAGGTGGTGGATGCGGTGCCAATCAAGAGGGCTGATATGTGCTAGATGGTTTTCAGCTTCCTAAATGTTATTGGGGCTGCAGTCATCCAGTAAGTGGAGAGTATTTTAGCCACAGCATTTCTATGGCTGTTCCAGTTAAATTTCTGCTCAATTGCGGCCCGGCAGGGTGTTGATAGCAGGGGGCTGTACGATGTTACTTCCATTGAATGTCAAGGGCAGGTGGTTAGACGCTCTCTTATTGGAGATAATGGCCCAGAATTTCGGGTCGGGGGCTTCCCGCGGGAGCAAGGCCCCAACCTGCAATTACCTTGCACGGTGGCAGTTGAGCTGTAGGGCCCCATGGAATTCTGATCCGGGGCCTGGTCCAACTGCCGGCGTGCAGTGCTTGCATAGTCCAGGGGCGCAGTTAGTTCGATGTGTCCCCTGGGATCACGTGGGCCATGGGCAGCCAATCGGAGCAGGGAATGATCCATTCATAAGACTGACAGGAAGTGCTGCTATCAAGACTTTTAAACACTACGGCCCCAATAAAGCACTAAACCTTCACATAAATATAAAAAAAACTCACATTTTTTAAAATAAACTATAAATTACATGAAGTAACTATTGCAAACAATAAATTACATTTTTGAAAAAAATATTTTATACTCTGAAAGGGCTAAAAATTAACGTAACTTGCTTTACAGTATTTAAAAATAATAAAACTGTGGAAGAAATGTATTAATTTTAATAATTCACCACTTACCTTTTAAAAAGCAGGCCTTACGCCTGCTTTTTATATTTCAAAGTTCTGCAGACTTAACCTCACGGAAAAACCTGTAAAAAAAAAAGAAGTTGCATGCGCAGGTGCAGCCTCCCTCGTGCATGCATTCGACCTCTGAACCTTTTGGTTAGGCACATTGCATGCAGGAAACCGGCACTTCCATCAGGCCTACGGGTGAATACCCCGTGCCTACTCGAAGTTCTGGGGATCATTCCCTGGCACTTATGTGGCTCAGTCTTACTTACCACATATCAGCTCAAGTCTGAATGTTATCCAGGTTTTACTGCATGTGGGCACGGTCTTCTTTATTACCTGAAGAGTGCTGAAAGGAGCTCAACACTGTTCCAATCATCAGGGATCATCCCCACTTCTGATGTTATACTATATACCACTCTTCCTAACATCTTTCAATTAGCATTTGAAATAAAGTAGATGCTGTTATTAACTTTCCCATGATTACACATTTGACGTATTTTAAGTGTGTACTGCTTTTCGTAAATTTATTGTCTCCAGACTGGTTCAGATTCTCCGATGCCATTTCTCATCACTGATTACTTTTCGGCATTGATGATACTCTTCACTCTTCCTGCCCATTGGTGCGTTCTGAACAGTGCACTTCTACAGTCCCACAATGGCCACATCTCTATTTCTCCAGCTTGTTAGTGTATGTCATACATGGAGCAGGATTTCCAAATGGGGAATTTGCTTTACCGAGTCAATTATTCCACATTTCTCTCTGTTACTCCTTCTCTCTCATTCTCTCTCTCTCTCTCTCTCCATTTGTCTCTCTCTCTCTTTCTCTCTCTCACGGCCTCTCTCGCTTCCCAGCTCTCATCCTCTCCCCTCTCTTTGCCTCCCATTAGCACTCCCTCCCTCCGCTCTCGATCCCCCTTCTCTCTGTCATCTCTCTCCCACTTTCTCACTTCCCCTTTCTCTCACCCTGCCTAGACCGGAAGCAGGAAACCTATTACGGTTTTGACTGCATAACACTAGGACATTTTAGTAATAAGGTAAAGGAATCTCAGTTGTTGTTCTTCTTGCTAATCTTCGGTGATTAGACAATATTTAGGTCAAGGAACTGTGACTGACTTGCACATCAACAAACTGGGATGATTGAACGTAATCAAAATGCTGCTCTTGCTCCCATTGTGCTGCATAATTAGAGTTTTCATTTCTCTTGCTCAAAGCGAATTAGTGAAGATTGCGATCCTGGGGGAAGTGCGTCTCTCCAAATGTTTCACTCACTACCTGGTGGCCCTGGCTGCGGCAAATCTACTGCTCGTCATCCTCGATCTGATACTGAGGCAGATGTCCATTCTGTATTGGCTCCAGTTTATGACACTGTGGATTGTCCCCCTCTGTAACATTCACGCCGTCCTGCTTTATGCAGCCACAGAATGCTCTGTCTCGTTCACCTTCACTTTCACCATTGATCGATGTGTGGCCATTTGTTGCCAGAAGCTGAAAACGAATTATTGCACCATTAAAACGGTGTCTCTGGTGCTTGCAACAGTGACTGTATTGTTTTGTTTAAAGAACATTTTCTGGTGCATTCTGTATACGAGTGAATATCTTCTATTTAATTATCCCTGGTTTTGTTTGGTAACATGTAATTCACTATTTTCACAGGTGTGGGTAATAATTGAAATCCTTCATTATATTCTAACCCCGGGAATCTCATTCTTTCTGATTCTGTTGCTTAATGCTTTAAACTCAGACACATTTTAGTGGCCAGCAGAGACCGCAGGAGGCTTCGGGCTCACAGCCCTGGGGAGAGTCCGAGACAGTTGGAGATGGAGAGCCAAAGGAAATCCATCACCTTTCTTCTTGTTATTTCGGAGAATATCATAGTGCTATGGGTGGTGCTTCTCACATATTTGCTGTGGAAGCAGATGTGGTAATTGCGGTATCAGTCTCGTCGGCTACGCAAATTTGTACGAGAATTGGGTATCATGCTCTAGCTCCTGAGTTGCTGCCAAACATTTGTATTTATGCCGTGGCCCAGAATAAGTTCTGGCAGCAATTGAAGAATGTGGTGAAATAGCCCTTCGGTATAATTGTTAAGCTAATTAAATGATCATAAGATTTCAAACATTAGAAGTTTATTTCATCTTATAACCTCAACAACTGACCTGTGCCTGTGTAACTCATATGATGATCTAGTTTTTAGACTTACTACCCGGGGAGAAAACTGAATTTGTGGATCATCCCCAGATAAACACAAGTGGATATTAAAGCCGGGTAAACTCTATTTACGGGAACCAAACCCTCACCCCAATTTCAAGCTGGGGGCAACATTAAAATCTCGTCAAATGTAATCTGTTCATCCCAAGACTCTTGATCAAATACTGTCAATGTAAAATTAGTCTACAGATTTATTTTATAGTGATTGTGTTACTGGCTGACATTTAAAGAAAGCCTCCGCTTCAAAATGTTCGTTCTTTTTTTCAACACCCTCCAGGGTCTCGTCCCTCCCTATCTTTGTAATCGCCTCCAACCTCACAACCACCCGAGTTCTCTGCGCTCCTCTAACGCTGCCCTCTTGTGCATCCACAGTATTAGTCGCCCAATCAGTGGTGGCCATGCCTTCTGTTGCCATGCACAAAGCTCTGAAATTCCCTGCCTAAACCTGCCCGCCTCTCTTTCCTCCTTTAAGACGCTCCTTAAAACCTATCTGTTTGACCAAGGTTTTTGCCATCTGCCCTAATTCCTCCTTATGCGGTTCAGTGTCAAATGTTCTGTATTATTATACTCCTGTGAAGCGCATTGTGATGTTTTCCTACTTTAAGGCAGTATACACATTCAAGCTGTTGTTGTTTCAATATTTGATAAAACTTAGACTTACAATTACAGTGTCATCATATTTCCAAATGTTGATGCTTTAGCGCTCCCTCCCATACACATTACATTGAATTATGTTAAATTAAATTAAGTTGTAGTCCGGGAATGCAAAGCAGCATCAGGTGGATATCGGTGCTGGGGCATAAATTCACAGAATGAGAGAAATGATGTTGAAAAGCTGCACATTGGCTTATGATACAGCGGCAGTAACGGCGCCCCATCGCCACCAAAGAGAGGAATGGCTATGTAACAGTCTTGAATATGGGAAGGCTAGGCTTGTACCTGCTGAAGTTTAGAAGAGTAAGAGGTGCCTTGATTGAAAAATGTAAGATCCTGAGGGGTTTGACAGGGTGGACTTGGAGAGGATGTTTCCTCTTGTGGGAGAATCTAGAAGTAGGGGTCATTGTTTAAAAATATAGGGGTCGGCAATTAAGACAGGGATGAGGAGAATCACTTTCTCACAGATTGTCCTCAATCTTTGGAACGATTTTCCTCAGAAGGCGGTGGAAGTAGTGTCTTTGAATATTTTTACGGCAGAGGTGGATAGATTCTTGATACGCAAGGGGGTGAAAGTGTACCGGGGGCATGTGGGAATGCGGAGTAATCAGATCAGCCATTATCTTATTGAATGGTGGAGCCGGCTCGAGGGGCGAAGTGGCCGACTCCTGCTCTTAATTTGTATGGTCGTATGACTACAATGTTATCTGGATGGTTAGGGAAGGAATATTATATAGAGTTGCATTATAGATGAAAGGTACAGTTACATCCCGGAAACTGGATATAGTGCTTGAAGTTTCACGTGTAGAATCTTTATTTCAAATAAGGAGCAGCAGAGAGTTGTTAGGCTTTCGGGTTTAAACTGCAGAGCCCCAACTACTGCGAACGAAATGGAAGAGCAAATATGCGAGCAAATTTCAGGAAAATATTAATAATATAGAATTGTTATAATGGGGATCTTGAATTATCATAACATAGACTGACAATAAAGCAGAGTATCAGTCAATGAGTGGGAGGTATTCCTAACATGTGCACAGGACGGTTTTGCTGAAAAAAAAGGAAAACTCAAAGGTGACGTTATCCAACAGGAGCAGGGCTAATTTTAGTGTGTTGAAAATGGACCTGGCCCAGCTGGATTGAAGTCAAATATTGGAATCATGGATACCCTCATATGGTAAATCATTAAATGAGCAATGGGAAGCCTTCAAGGAGCAGATAGTTTGTGTAAAGTCCAGACGCATTATCATGAGTGGAAAAGGAAGTGCATTCAAAGCCAGATCTCCCTGAATGACATAGGATATAAAGATTAAAATATAATAGACAAAGGGAGGTTATGCTAAACATTTGGTTCATAATGCA
This sequence comes from Somniosus microcephalus, assembly GCF_052327205.1. Taxonomy (NCBI): domain Eukaryota; kingdom Metazoa; phylum Chordata; class Chondrichthyes; order Squaliformes; family Somniosidae; genus Somniosus; species Somniosus microcephalus. Next base: position 17,106,802 of record NW_028225183.1, on the reverse strand, counting down.
TTACAGAGCCAATCCGAATATAGAAATTGCAGAGTAGAATTGAAAAAGTAAGGAGAGATGTAATGAGATGTATGTGAAATTATTGGTGGGTCACATAAAGGGAAACACTAAAGACATTTATAAACATAAAAAGATTACAAAATCGTTGAAAGAAGGGTGGGTCCAATTAGGGAACAAAAAGGCAATCTTCCTGTGAAGGCAGTGGGCATGGCTGTGGTATTAAACGATAGGTTGCATCTCTTTGCACTAGAGATGTGGATGCAGCCAATCTCAGGATAAATGAGTAGGGTTCAGAGGATTTGGACTGGACAAAATATATTGAGGACTTAATTAAAAGTTTGTCAGCAATCAAACTATGATGCATTACCCGCTGCTGCTGGAGTGCATCCTAGTTTGCTGAGGGGAAGACTAGTGGAAAGAAAACAACCTCTAGCCACAATCTTTGAATCCTCCTTAGCTATGGGGGTGGTGCCAATGCACCACCGGGTTGTAAATTTTAAAACCCTGTTGGAAACAATTGGAGAGGAATAAAGACAACATAGTTAGCACTAGGAATGAGGTTCTGCCGACAAGTTTTCAGGAGCTAGAGTCCAAATTAAACCGTAAAAACTCGAAAGTAATAATCACTGTCTTGTTACCAGAGCCAAGCATACATTGGCATAGGGACAAAGAGACAGAGGTTTAATGCTTTGCTCAAAGAGTGGTCTGGGATAAAGGGGTTTGGATTCAGGGAGCACTGATTCCAGTACTTGGGAAAGATGGATCTCTTCCCTTGGGGCGTGCACCACTGGGCCGGAACCAGTGTCCTGACAAATCGAGTAACCAGGGCTGTAGATAGGGAGTTAAAATAAAAAGGATGGAAAGGGTTCAGGTGTGGACAAATCTTGAAACTTAAAGAAAAAAGTCAAGGCAATTGAGCAGCGTAGCGACTTGGATAAAGATAAGCAGAGTGTGAGAGGAAGGACAGAGAATTTAACGGTAATAGTGCATCAGCGATTAACATAAAAGCAGGGATAATGGTTAAAAGTTAAAACTAATTGGTCTTTACTGAATGCACGAAGCATTTAAAGCAAGGGATCTCCAAGACAGTAAAGCAGTCTAAATATAAAAGAAAGAGGAAAGAAGAACATAGAAATGACTAAATTAAGGTTCGACATAGCTGGATAGGGAATAGAGAGAATTAGAGAACAAGAGTGTAAAAAGATGTTTAAAATAAAGTGAATGGAACTGCAATTAACAGTGGGTGAAACTGTACAGCTATGTACACGGTGTTTGTAATAAAACTGTAGAACAGGAGGCAATAATACGTTGCAAAGCAGCAGATATACTAGATATTACAGACACAGCTACAGAAAAATCAGGTCTGGGAATTAAACATCACAGGTTAAAACATATTTAGAAAAGATAGAGATGGATAAGGTGGGGCGGAGTGGCTGTACTTAATAGGGATACCATAAAATCAGCAATTAAAAAAGTATCGCAGCTTTCAGTAAGTCAGAAATAGAATCCATGTGGATAGAGTTAAAAATAATCAATGGTCAATCATTTTAATAGGTTTAGACTTCATACCACGTAATAATAGAAGGGAGGTGGAGGAAGGAGTGTGCCAAACCGATAGGGAAATGAGGATAAAAATAATAAAATAATAATTGGCCAGAAGAGGTACGTAAAAAGGTTAAGGGAATGGAGTTCCTACAATGTGTACTGTGCTACTTTCTCACTCAATACATAAGAAGCCCGACAAGGGGGGCTCGCTACTGGATCTAGCAATGGGGAATGAACCAGAGCAGATAAAATAAGTAAAAATAGGGGAACTTCTAGTTAATACTGACCATAATATAATACGCTTTACGGTAATAATTGAGAAGGATATAAGTAAGAAGAAGAGGAAGTTAATATTTTGGAGAAAATTCGATATTGAGAGGCTGAGAATAGAAATTGAGAAAATAAACTAGAAAACAATATTGGCAAACAATGATGTAGAGTCCATGAAAATTAAATTACATTAAAAATCAAGAGGAAGATACACACTAATGGGACACCATGGAGGAAGAACAAATACGGGGTAAATTGAGGGTAAGGAAAGAGGCATACTCGAATAGAGAGAGAGCGGAGGGGGAGCATGACAAGGGGGAACACGAAGAGATTAAGCCCTAGTGTATATCTTTAATTGGTGGTATTGAATGAATTTAAATTAATTAAAGGGTAAGTCATGTCAGGAGAGCCCAGCCCCGTGTTTTGCTCCTCTTGCTCTATGTGGGAATTCAGGGACGCTGCCTGTGTCGCAGACGACCATGTGTGCCAGAAATATATCAAGCTGCAGCTACTAGTAGACCGCATTACGGCGCTGGAGCTGCGGATGGATGAGTTTTGGCGCATTCACGATGCTGAGAGTGTCGTGAGTAACACGTTTAGTGAGTTGGTCACACCGCAGGTAAGGGCTGCACAGGCAGAAGGGAAATGGGTGACCATCAGGTGGAGCAGTAGAAGCAGGCAGGTGGTGCACTGGTCCCCTGTGGACATCCCCCTCTCAAACAGGTATACCGATTTGGATACTGTTGAGGGGGATGACTTACCAGAGGAAGGCAGCAGCAGCCAACTTCCTGGCACCATGGGCGCTTCTGCTGCTCAGGAAGGGAGGCAAAAGAGTGGGAGAGCAATAGCGGTAGGGGATTCTATCGTAAGGGGAACAGATAGGCCATTCTGTGGCCATAGACGTCACTGCAGGACGGTTTGTTGCCTCCATGGTGCCAGGGTCAAGGATGTCACTGAAAGGCTGCAGGGCATTCTGAAGGGGGAGGGTGAACATTCAGAGGTCGTGGTTCACATTGGGACCAATGACATGGGTAGGAAGAGGGATGAGGTCCTGCAGCAACAATTTAGAGAGCTACGTAGCAGACTAAAGAGCAGGACCTCAAAGGTTGTAATCTGGATTACTCCCGCTGTCACGTGCTAGTGATTATAGGAATAGGGGGATAGAGCAGATGAATGCATGGCTAAAGGGTTGTTGCAGGAGGGAGGGCTTTAGTTTCCTGGATCACTGTGCCTGCTTCTGGTGAAGATTGGACTTGTACAAGTCGGACGGGTTGCACCTGAACCAGAACGGGACAAATATCCTTGCGGGGAGGTATGCTAGCACTGTTCGGGGGATTTAAACTAACTTGGCAGGGGGGTGGGATACAGAGTGGAGTTATAATAGGGGGTGATATACAGCCAAATATAGAGGAAAAAATAAGTCAGACTGGAAGGCAGAGCAAATATGTAACGGCACAATGGAGTAGGGCAAGGCTAAATGGCATTTATTTTAATGCAAGGAGTCTTACGAATATGATGCATGAACTGAAGTTGTTGATGAACACATGGGAGTATGATATTGTTGCTATCTCTGAGACATGGTCGAGGGAGGGGCAAGACCGGCAGCTCAATATTCCGGGGTATAGAATCTTCAGGTGAGACAGAGTGGGGCGGGGGGTTAAAGAGGAGGGGTTGTCGCAATATTAATTAAGGAGACAATTACTGCTGTAAGGAGGGATGATATATTAACAGGTTCCTCTAATGAGGCCATATGGGATGAACTTAAAAACAAAAAGGGGGCTAGCACTGTACTGGGAGTGTACTATAGGCCCCCAAACAACCAGGGGAGATAGAGCAACAGATATGTAGGCAAACCTCAGAGAAGTGTGCAAATAATAGGGTAATTATAGTGGGGGATTTGAACTTTCCCAATATTAACTGCGATAGCCAGATTGTGAACGGCTTAGAGGGTGCAGAATTCTTAAAGTGCATCCAGGAGAGCTTTTTGAGCCAGCATGTAGAAAGTCCTAAAAGAGAGGGGGCGGTACTCGACCTAATTCTAGAGAATGTGGCCGGGCAAGTGGTAGAAGTGTTAACAGGTGAGCACTTTGGTGACAGTGACCATAATTCGGTGAGATTTAAGGTAGTCATGGAAAAGGACAAGGATGGACCGGAAATAAAGGTTCTAAATTGGGGGAAGGCCGATTTTAATATGATAAGGCAGGATCTGGCCAATGTGGACGGGGATCAGCTACTTGAAGGAAAATCCACGTCGGAGCAATGGGAGTGTTTCAGAAAGGAAATTGAGAGAGTACAATGGCAACATGTTCCCGTAAAGGTCAAGGGTGGGACCAGCAAGCCCAGGGAACCTTGGATGTCAAGGGATATACGAGAATGGATTAGGAATAAAATGGGGGCTTTTGGCAGATACAAAGGACTAAAGACAGAGGAAGCCCTAGAGGAGCATAAAAAGTGCAGGGGGATAATTAAAAAAGAAATTAGGAGAGAGAGGAGGGGCCATGAAATAACACTGGAGAGCAATATAAAGGAAAATCCGAAGGTGTTTTATACGTATATTAAGGGCAAGAGTAGGGCCCATTTGGGACCAAAGTAGCAAACTGTGTGTAGAGCCAGAGGATGTAGATGGGGTTTTAAATGAATTTTTTGCATCTGTGTTCGCTATGGAGAAGGACGATGTGGACATAAAATCGGGCAGGGGTACTGTGATATACTTGAACATATTAGAATCGAGAGGGAGGAGGTAATAGCGGTTTTAGCGGGCTTAAAAGTGAATAAATCCCCAGGCCCGGATGAGATGCTTCCCAGGCTACTATGTGAGGCAAAGGAGGAGATTGCAGGGGGTCTGACACAAATTTTCAGAACCTCTCTGGCCACAGGGGATGTACCAGAGGACTGGAGAACAGCTAACGTAGTACCATTATTCATGAAGCGATGTAGGGATAAACCAGGGAATTAAAGGCCAGTGAGCCTAACATCAGTCCTTTGTATCTGCCAATGATTGGAAAAAATTCTGAGGGACAGAATTTGTTGTGTCCGTGTGTTGATAGAGACATTGAAGACAGGAGTTGGTTTCACAGGTGCTTACTAAACAAAGTCTGCAGGGGAACTAACTGATACAACACAATATACAGGCCTATATAGCCCGAGTGGCCATTACCAGCATTACAGTACACATGGGGCTCTTAAAGGCACATACACTACAATTCCTCCCCTTTTAGCCAACCAGCACATAATATATTAAGTAATCATTAATTACATGTTACAAGAAAAATAATCTACACATTGCGGCAGTTAATTAATTATAAGTCAGTCTCTCTGGAGGCTTCCTGACTCAGTCCGGGTAACGCCTCGGTGGTGTAGTAGTTCCTGGTGGTGTAGTATGTTCTTTTGGCAAGGCTGATTCGGCTTGAATGCCAGTGTTGGGGTCATCGGGTTCCAGTATCACTGGATCGGAGGTAGATATGGGTACCTCTACTTCATCATTAGGCGTATAGAGTTGTGGTGTAGGTTGCCCCTTTTCGGATGACTCTATGATTTGGTCAGCATGGCACCTTATTATGCTTTCTCCGATGTCTACGGTATACATCAGTGGTCCTAGTCGTGTGCAGATAGTTCCAGGCTGCCATTTCTCGGTATGGTAGTCCCGGGCCAAAACTTGTTTACCTATCTGGAAGGCTCTAGTTGGCCTTTCATTCATGCCTTGAAATTGCTGGTTCTCCACGCCCCTTCTGATGTTTGGCTTGATCAAATCCAGCCGGCATCTTAGGTTTCTGTTGAAGAACATCATGGTGGGAGTTTGGTTTGTAACCATATGTGTTGCATTCCTGTATGCGAACAAGAAGTTATCCATCTTGTGCTGAAGTTTTATGTCTTCATTACCCATGGCCTTTATGGCCTTCTTGAAGGTCTGGACAAACCTTTCAGCCAATCCATTGGTGGCGGGATGGTATGGGGCAGACGTGTAGTGCTTAACCCCATTGTTCTTTAAGAACTTCCTGAATTCTTCGGACACAAATTGCGGTCCATTATCAGAACAGATCTGTTCCGGCAGCCCATTCCTAGCAAATATGGTCCTTAATACTGTGATGTTTTTTTCCCTGGTGGTGGAGGACTTCTTTATTACCTCCGGCCACTTGGAGTGTGCATCAACCGTGTTTAAGAACATTGAGTCCATAAATGGACCAGCAATGTCGATGTGTACCCTTTGCCAGGGGGATGAGGGCCACTCCCATGGATGTAGAGGGGCTTGGGGTGGAGCGTTTTGAACCTTCTGGCATCCTAGTCAGCTCTTGGTAATTTGTTCAATGTCTCCATCGATACCTGGCCACCATACGAACGCGCTGGCTAGTTTCTTCATTTTCACTCCAGCCAGATGCCCCTCGTGAAGCTCCTTTAGAAATGTATCCTGGAGTTTGGGAGGAATCACCTCTCTGGAGCCACACATCAAGGTTCCTCGGCACACTGACAGCTGTTCTTTTCTTTGCGAGAATGCTGGTAACAGTGGTTCGCCATGTGCTGGCCATCCCTTCAATGTTAAATCATAGACTCGTGAGAGAGTCGGGTCATTTCTAGTTTCCCTTTCAATGGCAGAATTTGTTACTGGTAGACATTCGACTATGGTAGAGTGGAAAATCTCCACTGGGTCTACGGTAGGTGCTTTTTCTACCGTTGGCAACGGTAGGCGCGATAAACCGTCAGGATTCCCGTGCTGGTTTGATCCTTTGCATTCAATGTTGTATTGGTGTGCCCGTAGAAAAAGGGACCACCTCTGTAGCCTTTGCGCTGTCATAATGGGAACACCCTTTTTAGGGTTGAATATGGAGATGAGTGGTTGATGGTCCGTCAACAAGGTAAATTTTTGTCCGTGTAGGTAATGGTTGAATTTCTTCACTCCCCATACCAGGCTGAGTGCTTCCCTGTCAATTTGGGCATAGTTAGTTGAGTTCAATGAGCGTGACGCAAAAACTATCGGCCGTTCCGAGCCATCAGGGAATTTATGCGATAATACTGCTCCTACACCGTAAGGGGATGCATCGTACGCCAGTCTGATTGGCAGTGATGGGTTGTAATGAGCCAAAACTTCTTTGGACGTGATTAAGTCTTTGCACTTATGGAAGGCACGTTTACAGTCTTTGCTCCATTTCCAAATTACTCCTGTTTGTAGCAGTTCATTAAGGGGGGCACGGTGGCATAGTGGTTAGCACTGTTGCCTCACAGCGCCAGGGACCCGGGTTCAAATCTGGCCTCGGGCGACTGTCTGTGTGGTGTTTGCACATTCTCCCTGTGTCTGCGTGGGTTTCCTGTGGGTGCTCCGGTTTCCTCCCACAGTCCAAAGATGTGCAGGCTAGGATGATTTGGCTATGATAAATTGACCCTTAGTGTTAGGGGATTAAATACGTTGGGTTACGGAGATAGGGTGGGATATGTATCGGTGCAGGCTCGATGGGCCGAAATGGCCTCTATCTGCACTGTAGATTCTGTGTGAGGGTGTAGAGGAGTTGATAAGTTCGGTAAAAATTTATGATACTAATTTATTAATCCCAGGAACGACCTTAATTGTGAAACATTTTAGGTGCTGGGGCTTTTATGACCGCTTCAATTTTTTCAGGTAACTTATGCAACCCTTCCTTATTAATTATGTGGCCACAGTATGATATTTGATTGAAGAAAAAATCGCAATTGGGGCGATTTGCTCGTTGGCCCCGTTCTCTCAGCCTAGTGAGCACCTGCTCCAAATTGGCAAGGTGCTCGTTGACCTTTTCTCCTGTTACAAGGATGTCGTCTAGGTAGCATTGAGTCCCTGGAATCCCTTGGAGGACTTGCTCCATAGATCTTTGCCAGATAGCTGGAGCGGATGCTATTCCGAAAACCAGTCGATTGTACTGGTATAGGCCTTTGTGTGTATTTATCGTGAGATACGTTTTAGAGGCCTCTTCAACCTCCATCTGTAGATATGCCTGTGCCAAGTCAATTTTGGTGAAACGTTTCCCTCCGGATAGTGAGGCGAAAATATCTACTGTAACATGTGAAGGACCGGGTTTACAGTCACCTTGAAGTCTCCACAGATGCGAATTTTTCTCTGTTCTTCAGATTTATCATTATTCAACGTTTTCTTCATGACCGGGACGATGGGTGTTGCCCACTCGCTCCAATCTATTTTGGATAATACGCCTGCCTTTTCCAAATTCTCCAGCTCTGCCTCGACTGATGGACAAATTGCGTATCGCATCGGCCTTGCCTTAAAACATTTGGGAATTGCCGCATCTTCCACTTTTATTGAGGCGGTGATGCCTTTCAAGGTTTCTAGTTTCTCTTGAAACACTTCCTTGGCGTTGGCCAAGATGTCTTTTAATCGTTCAGGTATGACGTCATCTTCATTTTTTTCCTTACTGGTCACCGTCAGTGCCTGAATGGAGTGCCAGTCAAAACGTATTTTCCTGATCAATTCACCTCCCAACAGCGGTGGGCCACCATCTTGTAGAACGTATAAATACAATTTCTGTATTTCCTTGCTGTTGTATACAACAGGCACCCTTATTTTTCCTTTGGGGTATACTTTCTGCCCCGTATATGTTTTCAAGATAATGGATGTGTCTTTTAAATGTATATGTGGAAATAGCCGCTCGTAATCCTGTCGATTTATGACGGTCAGAGCTGATCCTGTATCTAGCTCCATTTTAACTGGGGACCCTGCTATTGTGAGGGTAACCCAAATGGTCTGATAATCTTCTTTGGCAATTACATTATGTAATTTGAGAGAGCTTTGTCTCTTGTTTCCGGAGTCGCTATCACTCTTCTGGTCTTCGGAGCTACTGTCCGTCATCATTTGTACCTTTCTGTGCTTTCCCTTATTGATTTTTTTTCTGTTAGTGGATTTTTTGTTTCCAGATCGGCATACACGTGTAATGTGTCACATCTTTCCGCATTGCCTGCATGCTTTGTCCTTGAACCAGCAGTCCCTCTGGTCATGGGTGGATCTGCCGCAGCGATAACATCTCTCGAAACCCCGTGTCATTTCATGGGTGCCGAAGTCCTGTGGCTTTTGCTGTATTTCTGCAGCTCCTCTTGCACTGAAAGCCTTGTCCAGTGCCAAATCTTTCTCAGAAAGTAGCCTTTTTTGTGTTCCTTCATTCAGGAGACCGCAGACGAATTTGTCTCGTAGAGAATCTGTCAGTCCTGCCCCGAATTGGCAGCGTAGGGTATCAACAATCTCCTTAAAATTCTTGTCCATCGGTTCGGCTGGAGTGATTAAGTTTTGTAACAGCTTATATGTCTTTGCGCCCATTAGATTTAGAAGTACTGAAGCATTTTTTTCAACTTCTATTCTATTTGCTGAGCAATATACCTCCACTCTTTCCACATATGTGGTCCAATCCTCTATCTTGTTATCAAAAGCATCAATATTGCCAGATTTAGGCATCCTAGAAAAAAATGGCGCATCCCGCACTTCCCCGCCGCTGCCGCCGATGAGAACGCTGTTTCCCGCGGTTTCCGTTCTTTTTATTTATTTATTTACAGTTGGAGACTCGTTCCCGCCGGACTCTCTCTCTAGGTCTGAACGCCGAGCTGCTTGCAGCGCCGGCCGTCTCCCGATTGCTCCCTCCCTGTCTGTTACTGCTTGCCTCCGCTTTCGCTGCTTGGCCTAGCTTCAGAGCCAGCCGCTGGAGCCCCAGCCCGACGACCAAGAAGGATTATTGCAGTACCTGCCACCAGCTTGTCTAGCTGGTGAAACCACTACTTTTTCTTTTTCTTTTCAACTTTGGACTCCAGAGGAATCGATGTCCTTGAGGTGCTGCCGAATTGCAGGTAAGTCCGTTTCCATTTCGTCACCACTGTTGTGTCCGTGTGTTGATAGAGACACTGAAGACAGGAGTTGGTTTCACAGGTGTTTACTAAACAAAGTCTGGAGGGGAACTAACTGAAACAACACAATATACAGGCTTATATAGCCCGAGTGGCCATTACCGGCATTACAGTACACATGGGGCTCTTAAAGACACATACACTACAGAATTGGTCTCCCCTTGGAGAGGCAGGGAATAATTAGGGATAGCCAGCATGGCTTTGTCAAGGGAAGATCATGTCTGACCAATTTGATTGAATTTTTCTCGGGTGTGGTTAGGTGTGTGGATGGGGGTATTGCAGTGGATGTGGTTTACATGGATTTCAGTAAGGCTTTAGATAAAGTCCCGCATAGGAGACTGGTCAGGAAGGTAAGAGCCCATGGGATCCAGGGTGCCTTGGCACATTGGGTCCAAAACTGGCTTAGGGGCAGAAGGCAGAGGGTGATGGTGGAAGGTTGTTTTTGTGACTGGAAGCCTGTGTCCAGTGGGGTACCGCAGGGATCGGTGCTGGGTCCCTTGCTGTTTGTGGTCTACATTAATGATTTAGATGTGAATGTAAAAGGTATGATCAGTAAGTTCGCAGATGACACGAAAATTGGTGGGGTGGTAAATAGCGAGGCGGGAAGACGATATAGATGGGTTGGTCAGATGGGCAGAATAGTGGCAAATGGACTTTAAACCTGAAAAGTGTGAGGTGATGCATTTTGGACGGACAAACAAGGGAAGGGAATACACAATGAATGGTAAGACCCTAGGAAAGACAGAGGATCAGAGGGATCTTGGTGTGCATGTACATAGATCCCTGAAGGCAGCAGAACAGGTGAATAAGGTGGATAAAAAGGCATATAGGATACTTGCCTTCATTAGCCGAGGCATAGAATATAAGAGCAGGGATGTTATGATGGAGCTGTACAAAACGCTGGTAAGGCCACAGGTTGGAGTACTGTGTGCAGTTCTGGTCGCCACACTATAGGAAGGATGTGATTACTTTGGAGAGGGTGCAGAGGAGATTTACAAGGATGTTACCTGGGCTGGAGTGCTTCAGCTATGAAGAAAGACTGGAGAGTCTGGGGTTGTTTTCCTTGGAGCAGAGAAGGCTGAGGGGGGACCTGATTGAGGGATACAAAATTATGAGGGGCATAGATGGGGTGGATAGAAAGGAACTTTTCCCCTTAGTAGAAGGGTCAATAACAAGGGGGCAAAGATTCAAGGTAAGGGGCAGGAGGTTTAGAGGGGATTTGAGGAAAAACTTTTTCACCCAGAGTGTGGTTGGAATCTGGAGCTCACTGCCTAAAAGGATGGTAGAGGCAGGAAACCTCACAACATTCAAGAAGCATTTGGAGGAGCACTTGAAATGCCATAGCTTACAAGGCTATGGACCAAATGCTGGAAAATGGGATTAGATTAGACAGGGCTTGATGGCCGGCACAGACGCGATGGGCCAAAGGGCCTCTTTCTGTGCTTTATAACTCTATGACTCTATGACTCTATGACATCTAATGTACAATTAGGGAGGCCAAGAGGAACTGCAAAATTAAATATATTTATACCTATGCTACTTGCAAATGAAACACGGACATAAGCTGATACAATTATAACAGAGAAACACACAAATACTGTTAAAAGAAAAAGCTGTCGGATACAAATACATTGATACATACCACAGAGATACCCACAAGTATATTCAAAAATCACAGGTTAAAACACAGACGCATTCATTCCGAACCCAGCGAGTAATATAGGAACAGGTGTACGCTCTTCAGTCCTTCAATCCTGTTCCGCCATTTGATCATAACTGGCATGCACACAATTAAAATTAAAACTGATATAGAGATAGAGAAATGCATTTGTAAATATAACACAAATACAAGTACATTGATAAGGAACAGAAAGCTACACACAAGTACATTTTAAAATAATAGTTATAAACAAATGCAATGATATGTAATGAAGGTTCCTCGAGGTAACTAGCAGACTGAGACTAATAAAATGTATAACAAATTACTTCAACATGCACTCATTTCCATTCGTAACTAAAATATTTCAATGGCCTCACACACACAACTTAAAAATCAGAGAATCAACTTCCGCACTGGGGAAATAACTTGCACAATCCTACGTACAGACCCTCTATACTTACCAAAGGTTCAAATATTTTTTTCTATTCGTTCCTTGGATCTGGGCGTCGCTGGCAAGTCCATTATTTATTGCCCATCCCAAGTAGTACTTCAGAAGGTGGTGGTGAGCCGCCTCCTTGAACCACTGTGTGGTGAAGGTACTCCCACCGTGCTGTTCAGGAGTAATTTCCAGGATGTTGACCTAGTGACGATGAAGGATTGGAGATGACGCTCTTAGTCGGGATTGTGTGAGACTTGGAGGGGTACTTGGAGCTGATGGGATTCCCATGCGCCTCCTGCCCTTGTCCTTCTAGGTGGCAGAGGTCGCAGGTTTGAGAGGTGCTGCCGAAGAAGCCTTGGCGAGTTGCTGCAGTGCAGCTTGGAGAAGATACACACTGCAGCCACGGTGCGCCAGTGGTGGAGGAAGTGAATGTTTATGGTGGGAGATGTTCTGCCAATCAAGCGGGCTGCTTTGTCCAATATTGTGTCGAGCTTCTTGAGTGTTGTTGGAGCTGCACTCTTCTAGGCACGTGAAGAATATTCCAGCAGACAATTTACTTGTGCCTTGTAGATGGTAGAAAGGCTTTGGTGAGTAAGGAGGTGAGAAACTCGCCGCAGACTACCCAGCCTCTGACCTGCTCTTGTTGCCACCGTATATATGAGGCTGGGCCAGTTAAGTTTCTGGTCAATGGTTAACCCCAGGATGTTGATGGTGGGGAATTCGGTGACGATGTTGCCATTGACTGGCAATGGCAGAGTGTAGAGCCAGAGGATGTAGGCGGGGTTTTAAATGAATTATTTGCATCTGTGTTCACTATGGAGAAAGACGATGCAGACATAGAAATCGGGCAAGGGGACTGTGACATACTTGAACATATTAGCATCGAGAGGGAGGAGGTGCTAGCGGTTTTAGCGGGCCAAAAAGTGGATAAATCCCCAGGCCTGGACGTGATGTATCCCAGGCTGCTGTGGGAGGCAAGGGAGGAGATTGCAGGGGCTCTGACACTAATTTTCAGATCCTCTCTGGCCACAGGGGATGTACCAGAGGACTGGAGAACAGCTAACGTAGTACCATTATTCAAGAAGGGTAGCAGGGATAAACCAGGGAATTACAGGCCAGTGAGTCTAACATCTGTGGTGGGGAAATTATTGGAAAAAATTCTGAGGGACAAAATTAATCTCCACTTGGTGAGGCAAGGATTAATCGGGGATAGTCAGCATGGCTTTGTCAAGGGTAAATCATGTCTAACAAATCTGATCGAATTTTTCGAGGGGGTGACTAGTGGGGTGGATGAGGGAAATGCTGTGGATGTGGTTTACATGGACTTCAGTAAAGCTTTTGACAAAGTCCCGCATAGGAGACTGGTCAAGAAGGTAAGAGCCCATGGGATCCAGGGTGCCTTGGCGCGTTGGATCCTAAACTGGCTGAGTGGCAGGAGGCAGAGGGTGATGGTCGAAGGTTGCTTTTGTGACTGGAAGCCTGTGTCCAGTGGGGTACCTCAGGGATCGGTGCTGGGTCCCTTATTGTTTGTGATCTACATAAATGATTTGGATGAGAATGTAAAAGGTATGATCAGTAAGTTCGCAGATGACACGAAAATTGGTGGGGTGGTAAATTGCGAGGAGGAAAGCCTCCGGCTACAGGACGATATAAACGGGTTGGTCAGATGGGCGGAAAAGTGGCAAATGGAATTTAACCCTGAAAAGTGCGAGGTGATGCATTTTGGACGGACAAATAAGGCAAGGGAATACACAATGAGTGGTCGGACCCTAGGAAGTACAGAGGGTCAGAGGGACCTTGGTGTACATGTACATAGATCCCTGAAGGCAGCGGAGCAGGTAGATAAGGTGGTTAAAAAGACATATGGGATACTTGCCTTCATTAGCCGAGGCATAGAATATAAGAGCAGGGAGGTTATGATGGAGCTGTACAAAACGCTGGTGAGGCCACAGCTGGAGTACTGTGTGCAGTTCTGGTCGCCTCACTATAGGAAGGATGTGATTGCTTTGGAGAGGGTGCAGAGAAGATTCACCAGGATGTTACCTGGGATGGAGCGCCTCAGCTATGAAGAGAGGCTGGACAGGCTGGAGTTGTTTTCCTTGGAGCAGAGAAGGCTGAGGGGGGACCTGATTGAGGTGTACAAAATAATGAGGGGCATAGATAGGGTAGATAAAGAGGTACTTTTCCCCTTAGTGGGGGGGTCAATAACAAGGGGGCATAGATTCAGGGTAAGGGGCAGGAGATTTAGAGGGGATTTGAGGAGGAACTTTTTCACCCAGAGGGTGGTTGGAATGTGGAACTCAATGCCTGAAAGGGTGGTGGAGGCAGGAACCCTCACAACATTCAAGAAGCATTTGGGTGAGCACTTGAAATGCCATTGCATACAAGGCTATGGACCAAATGCTGGAAAATGGGATTAGACTGGACAGGGATGGATGGGCGGCGCAGACACGATGGGCCAAAGGGCCTCTTTCTGTGCTGTAAAACTCTATGACTCTATGACTCTATGACTATCAAATGAATGTAGTCAGAATTTCGATTGTTGGAGATAGTCATTGCATGGCACTTCTGTGGCGCAAATGTTACATGCCACTTTTCAGCCCAAGCCTGAACGTCATCCAGGACTTGTTGCATACGGGCATGGAATGCTTCATTATCTGTGGAATTGCGAATGGCACTGAACACCGTGCAGTCATCAGCGAACATCCCCATTTCTGACCTTATGTTTCAGGGAAAGTCATTGATAAAGCAGCTGAAGATGTTTGGGCCTAGAACACTGCCCTGAGGAACTCCTGCAGCGAAGTCTGGAACGGTGAGGATTGACTTTAAATCACCACAACCATCTTTCTTTGTGCTCGGTATGACACCAGCCAGTGGAGTGTCCCCCCCCAGTGCACATTGACATCGGTTTTACTTGGGCTCCTTCATGCCACGCTCGGTCAAATGCTGCCTTGATGTCAAAGGCAGTCACTCTCACCTGAACTCTGGAATTCAGCTCTTTTGTCCAGGTTAGGACCAAGTCTGTAATGATGCCGGGAGCAGAGTGATCTTGGCGGAACACAAACTGGGCATCAGTGATCAGGATGTTGGCGAGTACATGAAGCTTGAAAGCACTGTCGATTACACATTGCATCGCTTTGCAGATGATTCAGAGTAGATTGATGGGGCCGTAATTGGCCGGATTTGATTTGTCCTGCTTATTGTTGACAGGACATACATGGGCAGTGTTCCACATTGTCCGATATGTGCCAATTTTGTAGCCGTACTGGAGTCACGGCCAATTCTGGAGCACAAGTCTTCTGCACGATAGCCGGGATGTTGCCGGGACCCATAGCATTTGCTGTATCCAGTGGGCTCAGCCGTGTCTTGATGTTACTTGGAGCGAATCGAATTGGCTGAAGACTGGCTTCTGTGATTGAGGGGACATTAGGAGGAGGCCGATATGGATCTTCCACTCGGCACTTTTGGCTGAAGATTATTGCAAACGCTTCAGCCTTGTCTTTTGCAGTCAAGTGCTGGGCTCCAACGTCATTAAGGATGGGGAAAATCATTGAGCCTCCTCCTCCCCTTAGTTTTTCAATTGTCCATCACCCTTCACGAATGGATGTGACAGGGCTATAGAGCTTTGATCTGATCCGTTTATTTTGGGATCGCCAAGCCCTGTATCTTGCATGTTGCTTCCGATTTTTGGAATTCATGTAGTCCTGCTTTGCTGCTTCCCCAGATTGGCAACTCATTTTTATGTACACCTGGTGCTGCTCCTGCCATGCTCTTCCACACATTATTGACCCAGGGTTGGTCCCCTGGCTTGGTTTAATTGTAGAGTGAGGAATATGCCGGGCCATGAGGTTACAGATTGTGGTGGAAAGAATTCTGCTGCTGCTGACGGCCCACAGCGTGGGTGCCCAGTGTTGAGCTTCTAGATCTGTTCTGAATCTGTCCCATTCAGCACGGTGGTAGTGCCACACAACACGATGGAGAAAACCTCACTATGAAGGCGGGATTTTGTCTCCTAAATGACTGTGCGATGGACACTGCTACCAATACGCTCATGGACAGATGCACTTGCGACAGGTAGATTGGTGAGGATGAGGTCTAGTAGGTTTTTCCCTCGTGTTGATTCTTTCACCACATATCGCAGGCCCAGCCTGGCAGTTATGTCCTTAAGCACTCGGCCAGCTCGGTCACTAGTGGTGCTACCGGGCCACTCTTGGTGATGGACGTGGAAGTCCCCCACCCAGCGCACATTCTGTGCCCTTGCTACTCTCAATTCTTGTTCCAAAGGGGTTTAACATGAAAGAGTACTGATTCATCAGCTGATATAACAACACCACACCTTTGTGGTACATATATTAAGTGTGAAGTTATCTATTTTGGTCCAAAAACAGGATAGATCCAAGTATTAATTAAATGGTGGAAAGCTAGTAATATTGGAGGTGGAAATGGATTGACGGATCCACGTACATAGATGACTAAAATTTGGTGCAGAATTTAAATACTTTGTATTGTTGTAGTTCTGAAATATAAACAAAAAATGCTGGAAATACTCAGCAGGTCAGTCAGCATCCAGGGGAGAAAGAAACAGAGTTAAAGTTTCAGCTCGATGAACTTTTCATCAGGACTGGAAAATGTTGCCGATGCAATAGGTTTTTTAGGGAAGCACAGGAGTCAGGAAAAGCGGGGGGAAATGGGAGGAATGAACTAAAGAAAAGTACTGTGATGGGGGGAAGGGAGGAGAGATTGAATGACAGAGGGATGATGGTGTGAGTCAAAGTGAGTGGTAATGGGAGAAGTAAAGAAGCAAAAGATGAGTCTATAAGAGCTGAAATATAGTAGTCAGGTACAAAACAAGCACAGATGCCAATCGACTGTTAGCTTTTATAATCAGATGGCTGGAATATTATATGCCGGAAGTTTTGCTACAGCTATACAAAGCCCTATTTAGAATACGTCTGGAGTACTGCCTACAGTTCTGGACACCGCCCCTTCGGAAGGATATGTTGGCCTTTGAAGTGGAAATTGGACCTTTTTGTTTTATCTCAGTCCATCCTCCTCTCTCATCCTGATCACACTCGTCTCAGCTCCCACAATTTGGGAACCTCCGTTTTATTAGATTAATTAAAAGTTGGATTTGTAGTTTAATGAGTAATCAGGGTTACCTGCTATTTGTACGTTAATGATTCGCTTATTGGCCTGAAGGAGTGGATTTCACGTCTGTGAAATTGGAATGCCACTCGAGCACGGAAATAATCTGCAATCTGTGAATGAGCTGTTCTCACTTCGGGTCAGCACGTTAGAACATAAGAACATAAGAAATAGGAGCAGGAGTAGGCCAATCAGCCCCTCGAGCCTGCTCCCCCATTCAATAAGATCATGGCTGATCTGATCCTAACGGCCAATCTACTATCACAGAACCTTCTCCTGAATCTAACAGAATTATACACACGAAATAGGAGCAGGATCAGGCTACACGGCCCCTGGGCCCGCTCCGCTACCCACAGGGCCATGACCGATCCGAACCTAGACTCATGTCCAAATTCCTGCCCGCTCCCCATAACCCTTTATTTCCTTTACTTCTAGGAAACTGTCTAATTCTGTTTTAAATTTATGTAATGATGTAGCTTCTACAGGTTTTTGGGGCAGCATATTCCATGGACCTACCACCCTCTGAGTGAAGTAGTTCCTCCTCATCTCATTTTGAAAGAGCAGCCCCTTATTCTAAGACTATGCCCCCGAGTTCTAGTTTCACCCATCATCGGTAACATCCTCCCCGCATCCACCCGATCCAACCCCTTCACAATCTTATATGTTTCAATAAGATCGCCTCTCATTCTTCTGAACTCCAATGCGTAGAATCCCAATCTACTCAACCTCTCCTCATATGTCCATCCCCTCATAAGAACATAAGAACATAAGAAATAGGAGCAGGAGTAGGCCAATCGGCCCCTCGAGCCTGCTCCACCATTCAATAAGATCATGTCTGATCTGATCCTAACCCCAAATCTTCTATCACTGTGCATCCACCCGAACCCATGTGATCTCCCGGGAGAGGGGAAAAACCAAATAAAGTCCCAATGGCCAATTTGGGAGATAAAAATCTGGGAAATTCCTCTCCGACCCATCTAGGTAATCGAAATTCTTCCAGGAGATCAGTCTGTCCCCCGGATTAACCGAGTGAACCTTCTTTGTACTGACTCGAGAGCAAGTATGTCTTTTCTTAAGTATGGACACGAAAACTGTATGCAGTATTCCAGGTGCGGTCTCACCATTACCTTGTACTACTGAAGCAATACCTCACTATTTTTATATTCTATCCCCCCAGCAATTAAAGCCAACATTCCATTGACCTTCTTAATCACTTGCTGCACCTGCATACTAATCTTTTGAGTTTCGTGCACCAGGACCCCCGAGATCCCTTTGTACTTCAGTACTTTCCAGTTTCTTGCCATTAAGATAATAACTTGCTCTACGATTTTTCCTGCCGAAGTGCATAACCTCACACTTTCCAGTATTGTATTCCATTTGCCAAATCTCTGCCCACTTACTTAGCCTGTCTATGTCCCCTTGCAGGTTTTTTATGTCCTCCTCACTCACTACATTTCCTCCCATCTTAGTATCATCTGCAATCTTTGATATTTTACACTCGGTCCCCTCCTCCAAATCATTAATATAGATTGTAAAGAGTTGGGGACCCAGCACTGACCCCTGTGGAACACCACTAGTTACTGATTGCCAGTCCGAAAATGAACCATTTATACCAACACTCTGCCTTCTGTTAGATAGCCAATCCTCTATCCATGCCAGGATATTACCCCCAATCCCATGATTTTTTATCTTAAGCAATAATATTTTGTATGGCACCTTGTCAAATGCCTTTTGGATGTCTAAATACACTACGTTCTCTGGTTCCCCTTTATCCACCCTATATGTTACTTCCTCAAAGAACTCCAGCAAATTTGTCAAACATGATTTCCCCTTCATAAAACCATGCTGATCTTGTCCTACTAAATTATGATTATTCAAATGTCCTGTTACTGTCTTCTTAATAATGGACGCCAACATTTTACCTACCACAGATGTTAGGCTAACCGGTCTATAGTTTCCAGCCTTCTGTCTACTGCCCTTTTTAAATAAGGGCTTTACATTAGCAGTTTTCCAGTCTGCCGGGACCTTTGCTGAGTCCAGGGAGTTTTGCAAAATTATTGCCAATGCATCCATAATCCCTACCGCCACTTCCCTCAAGACCCTTGGGTGTAAGCCATCCGGTCCAGGTGATTTATCCGCCTTGAGCCCCATTATTTTACTGAGTACCACTTCCTTAGTGATTTTGCTCGTGTTTAGCTCCTCCCCCCCATAGCCCCCTGTCTGTCCAGTGTTGGGATATTCTTAGTGTCTTCTACTGTAAAGACTGATACAAAATATTCATTCAGTCTTTTTGCCATCTCCATATTTCCCACCATTAATTTCCCAGTCTCATGCTCTAAGGGACCAACATTTACTTTAGCCACCCTTTTTCATTTTATATAACTATAAAAACTCTTACTATCTGTTTTTATATTTTTTGCCAATTTACTTTCATAACCTATCTTCCTTTTCTTAATCAATTTTTTTGTTATTTTTTGCTGTCTCTTAAAGTTTTCCCAATCCTCTATCCTCCCACTAGATTTGGCTAATTTATATGCCCTTATTTTTAGTCGAATAATATCCTTAATTTCTTTACTTAGCCACGGATGGATGTCTTTTCTTCTACACCCTTTTCTGCGTGTCTCATATGTTCTGTTCTTCCCACTCATTGTTCAAGCAATATTCTGAGCTTTGGCGAGTGTAACTTTACCCTACAGTGTCAGCTGTGGCTCAGTTGGGCTCAAGTTCCAGTCCAGGGATTTGAGCACGTAACAAAGCTAGGCTGACACTCCAGTGCAGTACTGAGAAAGTGCTGCACTGTCGGATGCGCCGACTTCCGGATGACACGTTAAATCGACTGCTCTCTCATGTGGATGTAAAAGCTCCCAGGGCACTATTTTGAAGAAGAGCAGGGGAGATATCGCCGATGTCCAAGCCAATATTTATCCCTCAACCAACATTACAAAAACAGATCTTCTGGTCATTATCACAATGCTGATTGTGGGATCTTGCCTTGAGCAAACTGGCTGCTACGTTTCCCACTTTACAACAGCGAGTCCACTTCAAATGTACTTCATTGGCGGTAAAGTGCTTTGAGACTTCCGGTGGATTTGAAAGGTGCTCAATTAATGCATTTTAAATTAAGCAGTGGCGGCGGCTGTGCGGACCTGGGAGGAGCAGAGAGGTGGCAGTGGTGGTATAAAGTTAGCCCAAAGCGGAGGTAGGGCCCACTGCAGCAGCGGCGGTGGTGCTGCAGAACAAGGAGGAGCAGCAAGGCGGCAGCGGTGGAGTTGAGTACTGCAGTAAAGAAGTCTTATTCCAATTATATTGGGCTTAGGTGAGACCACACCTGGTGTACTGTGTACAATTTTGGTCCCCTTACCTAAGGAAGGATATACTTGCCACAGTGGGACTGCAAAAAAAGTCATGAGATTGATTCCTGGGATGGCGGGACTGTCGTATGAGAAGAGATTGATTAAACCAGACCTGTATTCTCTTCAATTCAGACGAATGAGAGGAGATCTCATTGAAACATACAAACTGATTACAGGGCATGATAGGGTGGCTGCTGGGAGAAAGGTTCCCTTGGCTGGGGAGTCTAGAACCAGGTGCCACAGCCTCAAGATAAAGCGGAGGCAATGCAGGAATGAGATGAGAAGAAATTTATTTACACAGATGGTTGTGAATCTTTGGGGTTCTCCACCAGAGAGGGCTTTGGAGGCTCAATCATTGTGTATAATTGAAACAGAAGTTGATATATTTCTGACTAGTAAGGGCATCATGGGATAAGATGCGGGAGCGGCGGACCTGCAAGGGAACAGTGCCTGTGGATGAAAATAAAGGTTGGTGATTTTCAGGCCCAGTCGAGCAGCGGCGGATCTGCGAGGGAGAATTCGAGAGTGACGTCACAATACAGAAAGTGACACCGAGCAGGTGTAGCAGCGGATTGGTTGAGTATGGTCATGTGAGTATTTATACTACTCTACAGTTTGACATTTAAAGTTAATAGCTTATAAAGTTTAAAAGGTCCTAATTTTGTGGTTTATAGTTGTTAAGGTCTCTGTTGTGTAACAGGGAGTGCTAGGAAACAAGGGCAATTGAGTACATCATTTAATATTTGCGTAATTAGTGGTATTGATTTGATTTAATTTAATATGAATTAATTAAAAGGTAATTCATGGCAGGACAGCTCGGCCACATGGCATGCTCCTCCTGCGCTATTTGGGAAATCAGGGACACTTCCTGTGCCCCTCACAACCATGTGTATTGGAATTGTATCCAGCTGCAGCTATTGACAGACCGCATTGCGGCGCTGGAGCTGCGATTGGATACATACTGCAGCATTTGCGATGCTGAGGAGGTCGTGGATATCACCTTTAATCAGTTGGTCACCCCACAGATAAATTCTGCACAGGCAGGAAGGAAATGGGTGACAACCAGGCAGAGTAGTAGGCACAGGCAGGTAGTGCAGGGGTCCCCTGAGGCGATCCCACTCTCAAACAGATATACTGATTTGGATATTGCTGAGGGAGATGGCTTATCGGGAGAAGGCAGCAACAGCCAACTTCCTGGCAATGTGGGTGGTTCTGCTGCACAGGACGGGGGGGGAAAGAGCGGGCGAACTATAATAATAACGGATTATATTGTAAGAGGAATAGATCGGAGTTACTGCGGCCGCAAACGAGAGTCCAGGATAGTATTTTTCCTCCCTGTTGCAAGGGTCAAAGATGTCTCAGAGCGGCTGGAGAACATTTTGGAAGGGGAGGGTGAACAGCCAGTTGTCGTGATGCATATAAGTACCAACGATATAGGTAATAACCGGGATGAGGTCCTAAAAGCTGACTATAAGGAGTTAGGAGATAAATTAAAACATAGGACCTCCAATGTAGTAACCTCAGGATTGCTACCAGTGCCACGTGCTAGTCAGAGTAGAAATAGAAGGATATTTCAGATGAATACGTGGCTAGAGGAATGGTGCAAGTTGGAGGGATTCAAATTCCTTGGACATTGGAACTTGTTCCGAGGGATGTAGGGCCAGTACAAACGGTGCAGTTTGCACCTGGGCAGGACTCGGATCGATGTCCTTGGGGGAGAGTTTGCTGGTGCTGTTGGGGAGGGTTTAAACTAAAATGGAAGGGGTTAAGGGAACCTGTGCAGGGAGACAGACGAAAGGGAAAAACGGATAGAAGCATAATACATGAAGGAGAAAAGCAAAAGTGGCTGTCCGAGAAATCCAGGATTTAAATCAAACATGGCCACAGTAAATAATAACTCTAAGAGGTCTAAGAGTGCTAAAAAAACAAGCCTGAATGCTTTGTCTCGTAATGCGAGAAGCATTCATAATAAGGTGGATAAATTAGCTGTGCAAATAGATGTAACCGGCTATGATATGATTGGGTTTACAGAAACATGGCTCCAAGTTGACCAAGGCTGTGAACTCAACATCAAGGGGTATTCAATATTAAGGAAAGACAGGTAAAACGGAAAAAGAGGAGGGGTAGCATTGTTGGTTAAAGACGAGATTAATGCAATAGTAAGGAAGGATATCAGCTCTGATGATGTGGAACCTGTATGGGTAGAGCTGCGAAATACCAAGGGGCAGAAAGCTTTAGTGGGAGTTGTATACAGACTGCCAAACAGTTACGCAGAGGTTGGGGATGGCATTAAATGGGAAATTAGAGGTGCGTGCATTAAGGGCACAGCAGTTATCATGGGTGACTATAATCTACATATAGATTGCGATAACCAAATTCCTAACAATACTGTGGAGGAGGAATTCCTGGAGGGTATACGGGATGGTTTCCTGGGCCAATATGTCGAGGAACCAATCAAGAGATCAGTCCATTTTAGACTGGGTAATATGTAATGAGAAAGGATTCATTACTAATTTGTTGTGCGAGGCCCCTTGGGGAGGTTCGATCACAATATGATAGAATTCATCATTAAGATGGAGAGTGAAGTAGTTGACTCAGAGACTAGGGTGCTGAATTTAAATAAATGAAACTATGAAGTTATGAGGCGCGAGTTGGGTAGGATGGATTTTGGAACGTTACTTAAAGTGTTGATGGTCGTTAGGCAATGATAAATATTTAAAGATCGCGTGGAAGAACTCCAGAATTTGTTAATCTCTGTTTGCCATAAAAATAAAACAAAAATGTGACTCAACCGTGGCTAACAAGGTAAATTAGGGGTAGCATAGGAGCCAAGGAGAGGACATAAAAATGGCCAGAAAAAGCAGCAAACGTGAGGATTGAGAGAAGTTTAGCATCCAGCAAGGAACGACAAAGGGATTAATTAAGAGGGGGAAAATAGATTATGAGAGTAAACTTTCAGTGAACATAGAAACTGCCTCTGAAAGCTTCTAAAGATATGTGAAGAGAAAAAGATTGGTGAAGTCAAGCGTAGGTCCATTGCAGTCAGAGTTAGGGGAATTATAATGTGGAACAAAGAAATGTCACGCCAATTAAATTCATACTTTGTTTCTGTCTTAACAAAGGAGGACACAGATAACCTCCCAGAGATATCGGGGAACATAGGGTCTAATGAGAGGCAGGAACTGAAATAAATCAGTATTTGTATGGACATGGTGTTAGGGAAATTGACGGGATTGAAGGCCAATAATTCCCCAGGGACTGATAATCTACATCCTAGTGTACTTAAGGAAGTGGCCCTAGAAATAGTAAATGCATTGCTGCTCATCTTCCAAAATTCTAAAGACTGTGGAAAAGTTCCCATGGACTGGAGGGTAGCTAATGTTACCCCGCTATTCAAAGAAGGTGGTAGAGAGGAAACGAGGAAGTATAGACTGGTAAGCCTGATATCGGTAATGGGGAAATTCGAGAGTCCATTATAAAACATGTAACAGCAGAGAACTTGGAAAACAGTGACAGGATCAGACAAAGTCAACATGAATTTTCAAAAGGTAAATCGTGCTTGACTAATCTACTGGAATTTTTTGAGGATGTAACTGGTAGAATAGATAAGGGAGAACGAGTGGATGTGGTGTATTTTGACATTCAGAAGGCTTTCACTCTGGTCCTGCATAAGAGATTAGCGTGTAAAGTTAAAGCACAAGGGATTGCGGGCAAAGTACTGACTTGGATAGAGAACTGGTTGGTAGTCAGGAAGCAAAGAAATTCAATAAACGGGTCTTTTTCCGAGTGGCAGGCAATGACTAGTGGGGTAACGCAGGGATCAGTGCTAGGACCCCTGCTATTAACCATATATACAAATGATCTAGTCGAGGGAACTGGATGTAATATCTCCAAGTTTGCAGACGACACAAAGCTTGGTCGGCATGTGTGCTGTGCGGAAGATGCCGACAAACTCCAGTATGATTTGGATAGGTTGGGTGATTGGCAGATGCATGTCAGATGCAGTATAACGTGGATAAATGTGACGTTATCCACTTTGGTGACAAAAAAAGGAAGGCAGATTATTATCTGAACGGCAATTTTTTGGGAAAAGAGGAAGTGCAACGAGACCTGGGTGTTTTTGTGCACTAGTCGCTGAAAGTAAGCATACAGGTGCAGCAGGCGGTTAAGAAGGCAAATGGTATGTTGGCATTCATAGCGATAGGATTCGAGTACAGGAGCAAGGATGCCCTGCTGCAGTTGTACAGGGCCTTGGTGAGAACACACATTGAGTATTGTGTGCAGTTTTGGTCGCTTTATCTGGGGAAGGATGTTCTTGCCATGGAGGGAGTGCAGCCAAAGATTCACCATACTGATACCTGGGATGGCAGGCATGACGTATGAAGAGTTTAGAAGAATGTGAGGGGAACTCTTTGAAACTTATAAAATTCAAACAGGTCTAGACAGGCTAGATGCAGGAAGGATGTTCCTGAAACGGGGGAGTCCAGAACCAGGTGTCACATTCTAAAGATAAGGGGTAATCCATTTAGGACAGAGATGAGGAGGAATTACTTCACCCAGAAAGTGGTGAACCTGTGGAATTCTCTACCACAGCAGGCAGTTGAGGCCAATTCATTAAATATATTCAAGAAGGAGTCAGATGTACTTCTTAAGGTTAAAGGGATCAAGGGATATGGGGAGAAAGCAGGGACAGGGTACTGAATTTGGATGATCAGCCATGATCTCATTACATGGCAGAATAGGCTCGACGGGCCGAATGGGCTACACCTGCTTCTTTCTTCTATGTTTCTATGTTAATCCGCTAACTGATAATCGTACCGGTGGGAGAAAGTTTCAGCAGGATGGAAATATATTCATTGGAATTTAGAAGAATGAGAGGGGATCTTATTGAAACATATAAGATTCTGAAGGGGCTCGAGAAGGTAGATGCAGAGAGGATGTTTCCCATCGGGGGGAATCTGGAACTAGTGTGCATCATTTTAGAATATAGGGGGACCCTTTAAAATCGGAAATGAGGAGGAATTTCTTCTCTCAGGGGGTCGAGAATATTTGAAGTTCTCCTCCCCAGAGATTTGTGGAGGCTCGGTCATTGAAAATATTTAAGTTGGAGACAGACAGATTTTTTAATGGTAAGGGAGTCAAGGGCTCTGGTGAGCGGACAGGGAAGTGGAGTTGAGCCCAAGATCAAATCAACCATTAACTTATGGAATGGCAGAGCAGGCTCGAGGGGCCAATTGAATTACTCCTGCTCCTACATCTTACCTTTGTATGAAAGCACCTCACCTAACGTATTAAATCACCAAGTGTGTGCACATGCTCACTTAATCATACTTCTGTACTACAGACCTAAAAGCATGCACAGTGTGAATTAAAATAGCAGAGCGCACTTACTCGCCCTTATTGACACGACTGATCTGTACATTAAATCACCAGGGGGCTCCCACTTGCTCTTAACTGTCATACAGTCCTTGAAAAAAGCACCGAATGCATTAAATCAAGCGGGGGTGTACAGGAGGCTTTACTTTTCTGCAGCCCTTTTAACAAAAACTGTGTACATTTAACCACCAGAAGGCGGACAATCGCCATTACTAATACTACTGAATTGTGTATATGTGCTGTGTATATTAAACCAGCAAGGTAGCACACGAGCCCTTTTTTACGCTGCAGTCTTGTTATCCTGCAGCATGTCCATTAAACCACCGGGACGGCGGGGCATTCGTCATTATTAATATGGCAGAACTATATAATGCACCGTGCACATTCTGCATGCCTTTCATTTAGCTCTGCGCTTCTTTCACAGTCCTGTTTTCTATCCGTGGTTTCCTTGCTCTGAATGTGGATATTTAGCAGCTCACTGTGCCGCTCCTCCCGCTGCGTTCTTCAAAAACCCTCAGTGCTGTCGATGAGCAGCCCTTTGCAGACTTGGTTACTCTGAGTGGAATCCTAATTTCCTGCCTTGCTACCGACCATTTTTCCGATGGAAATAGTTGCTTCCTAATTACTCTTTTCAAAACCCCTCATAATTTTGAACACCTCTTAAAAATCTACCCTTATTCTTCTCTGCTCCGGTCTCTCCATCTAATTGAACACTTTCATATATTTTAAAGTTCCAGTCAATCTATACTACACCCTTTCTTATCCAGTGACATCCTTCTTAATGTCTGGGTTCCAGAATTGGTCACAGTATGCCAGCTGAAGCATAAACTCTAATTCATAAAGATTTCATTGAGTTTGCCCTTTGTGCATCTGTTGATTAATTGTAGGATCCCGTGTATCTTAGCAGCTTGTTCTGCCAACTTCAAGGATTTGGGTATGTGAACTCGTAGTGCCTCACCGCTCCTGCACCCGTTTGTACCAGGTCATTGAAATATATATCTAAAAGTGTAGTTGTCCCAAAACCAACTCCTGGGGAACACCAATGCATACTTCCATCCTGTCTGAAAAACAACTGTTCACAGCTACTGACGCGCAGTTCTGAGGAAAGGTCATCGACCTGAAACATTAACTCTATTTCCCTCTCCATAGAGGCTGACTGACCTGCTAAGTATTTCCAGCATTTTGTTTTCTTCTTCACATCTACTTCCTCCTTTCTGTCCCTCAGCCAATTATGTATCCACCCTGCAGATGCCTGTTTAATCTCATGGGCTTCAATATTTCTGATAAATCTATTATGTGGATACTATATCAAACAACTTTAGAAAGTTCATATATACAACATCAACCACACTATCCTCAATCGAATGTCTCCATTGCTTCATCCAACAACACAACTCATTTTGTCAGACACGATTTGACTTTAAAGCATCGATGTTGCCTTCTGAAGTTATCTTCACTTTTGGGTTTCTGTTGCTTATCAAGATATCCTCCTGACATTTATTAACCCTTGTTTTGCCGAGCCACAATTGAATTTATCGCGGATTATGGTCTGGAAAACATTTGGCACCACTGACGTTCGGCTGATTAGTCAGTGATTAACGAGCTTTACATAGGATTACATAGGGTTACATAGGATATGCAGCAGAGAAACAGGACATACGGCCCGTCCGGCCTGTGTCATCGTTTATGCTCCACGCGGGCCACTCCCGTCTTTCCTCATCCACCTTTATCAGCAAAGCCATCTATTCCCTTCTCCAGCATAAATTTATCCAGCGTCCCCTTAAAAGCATCGATACTATTTGCGTCAGCCACTCCCTGTCGTAGCGCATTCCACATTCTCAGCATTCTCTGGGTAAAGACGTTTCTTCTTCATACTCCATTTGAGTTCTTGGTGACAATCTGATTTTGATGGCCACTAGTTTTCCTGTTCCCCTCAAGTGGAAGCAAACTTTATCAAAATAATTGATAATTTTAAATATCTCTATTAACTCACCCCTCAGATATGTTTTTCAAGAGAAAGGAGACCCAGCCTGTTCATCCTTTCCTGATAGGTATAAACACGCATTTATTGTATCATCCTTTTAATTATTTTTTCACCCTGCCTAGTAGCTCTATATTATTTTATAATATGGCGACCATAACTGTGCACTGGACTCCAAGTGTGGATTAACCAGGGTTCGATAATATTTAGAATATCCTCAATATTTTTTAATTCTAATGCTCTGGAAATAAATCCGAGTGTTTGGTTTGCTTTTTATGGCCGTGTTAACCTGTGTCGTTCGAAAGCTGTCTGATGCAGCTTTGTATTTATGGGCTACAACTTCATTTCATTTTACTTAATATAATTTATTATTGAAGGGAGGGCGCGCTATAGCATCGCCCTTTGGAAATAATATGTCACTGTAAATGTAAGTGTAAATTATATCAAATATTGTAACAAAAACAGCTTGAATTTATATACCACCTTAAAGTGGTAAAATGATCAAAGCGCTCCACAGGAGTATTATAAGGCAACACATTTGACACCGAACCATATAAGGAGGAATTAGGGCAGATGGCGAAATGTTTGGTCAAACAGAGAGATTTTAAGGAGCGTCTTCATGGAGGAAGGAGAGGTCGCGAGGCAGGCAGGTTTAGGCCAGGAATTCCAGAGTTTAGGGCCAGGCAACAGAAGGCACGGCCACCAATGGTTGAGCGATTAATACTGCAGATGCTCAAGTGGGCAGAATTAGGGGAGCGCAGAGATCTCGGTGGTATTGAGGCTGGTGGAGATTACAAAGATAGGGAGGGGCAAGGCCATGGAGGGAGTTGAAAACACCGATGAGAATTTGGAAATCGAGGCGCTGTTTAAATGGGAGCCAATATCACAAACACTACTAAATAATACTGCAGAATAATTTTACAATAACACTAATGATCAAGATTTTGGTGAAGATCAGGTTAAATTTGACTATAATTTAATCTTGCCCCCAGCTTGAAACTGGGGTTGTGGATTGGCTCCCGTTAATAGAGTTTACCCGGTTTTAATCATCATTTATTTTTATCCGGAGATGATCCACATCATGATTTTTCAACCCAAGTCTTAAGTTGCAAAACTAGATAATCGTTTGAGTTACACAGGCACGGTTCAGTTGGTGAGGTGAGATGAGGTGAGCTCGGGTTCTAGTCATTGAAATCTTCAGAGCAGTTAATTAGCCATTATTAAATTATTTATTTCCAATAGCCACAATTGGACAATGTTCCTCGCGATTTATGTGCAGAAACAATTATCCATTTTTCCAATGGATGGGCTCCATGACAGTATCACCGACTGCCTAGTCTGTAAACATTTTATCGAAGTACTTCTTAAGCTGATTTTATCTTTCCCAATCTTTTGGGCCATATAGTGATTCGTGATTTGTGCGTGGTTAATCTTCTTTGCCAACCACTTGTCTCTAATTGCTCCGTGCATCAATGATATTTCTGCAGGGAGCAAAGATGTCCTGGGCTAAGCTGTAGTGGTACAGTTATTGTTGATTTAGTGACAGCCCTGTCGAAGAGAGTGGGATATAACGCATAGCCAGTAAGCATATTAGCAGCATAGTTGGATCGTTTTCAAAGTCATATTTCCACTTTCGACCACCCGTGATGAATGAGGACGATGAGATGCATGCCTTGTTTGTGTAAATTGTGTTACTTCCTGTAAATTCTGTAACAATGTTCCCTTTGAAATGAGACCCTGGATCACGATGCACCTGTAATGAAAATCCCCACTCGATGATCACCTCACTCAGTTCCAAGCATGCTGCAGTGTGCGCCGAGCTAGTTCTGCACGGGATTAAGAACATATGGGCCCAGAAATTTGGATCGGAGGCTTGCCGCGCGTGCAAGCCCCCGATGTGCACTCACCCGGCGCGCCGACATCTGAAGCCTGGGCCTGCTTGGAATTCCTATCACTCGCCCGGTTCAGATGTTGGCGCGATGTGCTTGCCTGATCAAGCGGCATAGTTAGTGCGATGTGCCGGCTGGGATCAGGTGAGCACTGTGCAGCCAATCAGGGGAGGGGAAACTACATTCATGAGTTTGACAGTAAGAACTGTCAAACTCATGAAAAGTACGGGCGCCCTAAAGACTAGTTTAACTTTACATAAAATTTTAAAAAACATCCCAATAATTAAATAAACTATAAATAACTTTATAAAACAATTTTAAACAATTAATCAAATTTTTGAAAAAAATTATTTTTTAAGAAATCGGGTCTACAAATAAACCTACCTTACTGTAAAGTCCTTTTAAACAATAAAGCTGTGGAAAAAATGTTATAATTTTAAATAATAGACAACTTACCTTCAAGAATCAAGTCCTTACAACTCCTTTTTATATGTCTAAAAATTTCAGGCTCTTGCACATGGGCAAACCTGTCAAAAAGAAAGAGCATTGGACCTCTGAACCCCTTGGAGGAAATGTCGGTTTCCCGCGCATGCACTGTGCATGCTGAACTCCGGCACTACCAACGGGCCCACGAGTGAGTACACCATCCGTACTTATGCGTTGGGACCAGAATTACTGGCCCATTAATATAAGAAATAAGAGCAGGAGTAGGACATTGGGTCCGTCGAACATTCTCCTCAAGTCAATAAGATCATGTCTGATCATCGATCTCAACTCTACTAACCCGCCCGATCACCATATACTTTGATGCACGTAGAGTCCAAAATATATATTATGAGCCTTGAATAGATTCATATACTCAGCATTCACAGCCCTCTGCGGCAGAGAATTTGAAAGATTCACAAGGCTCTGAGTGAAAAAATTACTCCTCATCTCAGTCTTAAATGGTCTACCTCTTAGCCTGAGACTAAGCCCCCGAGTTCAATGCACGCCAGCCAGGGGAAAAAACCTCAGCATCTACATTGTCAAACTCCTTCAGAATCTTGTATGTTTCAGTGAGATCACCACTCATTCTTCTAAACTCCAGAAAGTATAGGAACAATCTACATAATCTCTCATCATATGATAGCCCTCTCCTCCCAGAAATCAATCTGGTGAAACTTCTTTGCATGGCCTCCAAGCCACTTATATCCTTCCTTATATAAGAAGAAAACTGTGCACGATACCCCAGTTGTGGTCTCACGAAGGCCCTGTAAAATTGCCGCAAGACTTCCTTACTCTTATACTCCAACCCCCTTGCAATAATGGCCAACATAACATTTGCCTTCCTTATTGCTTGCTGTACCAGCATGCTTGCTTTACCTGATTGCCTTGATCCACTTTGCGAATCCATCAATAACCACCAAGCAATACTGGTAACCCATGATTGGACTGTGCAAGAGTCCAATAATATCAAATTGAATCTGAAGCCATATTCCCTCCTGGGGGCACAGCTTGTCAGAGAAAGGCACGGTTAGAGTACAAAGAAGGATTTTTTGCAGGCAAAATGAACAATGAGTTTCAAAGTCCCGCTAAATATTAGCCCACAGGACAACTTTACTCACTTTTTGATAAGTTTCCTCGGCCGAATAATGGCCCCTGTAGGATGGGAATGAAAGATATGAAGAAATCCCCAGAAAGCAGTGGGAGTACACACTCAGTAAACGTTCGGAGCTCTGGCAGTTTATGGACTAATAGGGCCTGATCTGTCCCTATCTCCTTAATATATATAGCCCATCATTTGATGGGGGCAATGATTCGCCAGAGGCGTGCCACCTCTAGATCAACTCCTGTGGGGCTGTCAGGTAGTGCTCAGTTGGTCAGTTGGTCAGTTTCTGGCTGCACGCTCGGGTAGTGGTCATTTAGATAGTTTCTGGATTTTCGGTCAGGTTGTTGGCAACTGGTCAGTTTTTTAATTCAGTCGTTCATGGGATGTGGGCGTCTGTGGCAAGGCCCAGCATTTATTTGCCATCCCTAGTTGACAAGGTGGTGTTAAGCTGCCATTTTGAACCGCTGCACTCTGTGTGGTGAATCCACTGCCACTGTGCTGATAGGGAGGGAGTTCCAGGATTTCGAAACAGCGACGATGAAGGAATGGCGATACATTTTAAGTCAGGATAGTGTGTGACTCGAAGTATAACTTGAGTTGGTGGTATTTCTGTGCGCCCACTGCACTTGTTCTTCGAGCTGGTAGACTTCGGGGGTTTGGGATCTACAATCACAGCAGTCTTGGCGAGCTGCTGTTGTGCACCTTTTAGATTTTACACATTGCAGCCACGTTATATTTCAGGTGGTGGATGGGCTGCCGATTAAGCGGGATGCTTTGAGATGAATGGTTTCCATCTGCATTAGATTGTTATGCTACTAGTTGGTAGTCTTCCTGGGTTTGGAGATGGTGTTGCAGCAGGGTTGGCGATTTCCTGCAGTGCATCTTTTAAATTGTGTGCATTGCAGCCATGTTGCGCCGGTGGTAGTGGGAGAAAATGTATCAGGTGATGAATTGGTTGCCGATCTAGCGGGCTGCTTTACAGTCAATTTGTTGAATCAAAAGAGCAAGCAGGCTGCTTTTTCCTGGATGATATTGATCAGCAATAGTTTGAGGTACACTATTAGTTTGAGGTGCTGTATTAGGTTGAGTTGCTGTATTAGTTTCAGGGGTTGTGTTCGTTTGAGGGGATGTATTCGTATCAGGGGCTGTATTATTTTGAGGTGCTGTATTAGTTTGAGGAGCTGTATTAGTTGGAGGGGCTGTATTATTTTAAGAGTCTGTGTTAGTTTGAGGGGCTGTATTAGTATGAGGAGCTGTGCTGGTTTGAGGGGTTATATTTGTTTGAGGGGCTGTATTAGTTTGAGCAGCTGTATTAGTTTGAGTGGCTGTATTAGTTAGAGAAGCTGTATTATTTTGAGGAGATTTGTTAGTTTGCGGAGCTGTATTAGTTTCAGGGGCTGTGTTAGTTTGAGGGGTTGTAGTAGTTTGAGGAGCTGTATTAGTTTGAGTGACTGTTTTAGCTTGAGAAGCTCTATTAGTTTGAGGGGTTGTAGCTGTTTGTGGGTCTGTATTAGATTGAGGGGCTGTATTATATGGAGGCGCTGTATTGGTTTGAGGTGCTGTATTAGTTTGAGGAGCTGTATTAGTTTGAGGGGCTGTGGTTAGTTTGAAGAGCTGTATTGGTTTGAGGGTTTGCAGTAGTTTGATGTGCTGTATTAGTTTCAGGGGCAGTGTTAGTTTGAGGGGTGGTAGTAGTTGGAGGGGCTGTTTTACTTTCAGGAGCTGTAATGGATAGAGGAGCTGTATTAGTTTAAGAGGCTGTGGTTAGTTTGAGGAGCTGTATTGGTTTGAGGGTTTGTATTGGATTGATGGGCTGTATTAGTTTGAGGAGCTGTGTTAGTGTGAGTTGCTGTATTCGTTTGAGTTGCTGTGTTAGTTTGAGGAGCTGTATTAATTTAAGGTTCTGTTTCAGTTTAAGTGGCTGTATAAGTTTGAGGATCTGTACTAGTTTGAGGAGCTGTATTAGTTTGTGGAGCTGTATTAGTTTGTGGTACTGCTTTAGTTTGAGGGGCCCTATTAGGTTGATGGTCTGTACCAGTTTGAGGGGTTGTAAACGTTTGAGGAGCTGTATTAGTTTGAGGAGCTCTATTAGTTTGAGGAGCTGTATTAGTTTGAGATGCTGTATTAGTTTGAGGAGTTGTATTAGTCTGAGGAGCTGTGTTAGTTTGAGGAGCTGTATTAGTTTGAGGGGCTGTGTTAGTTTGAGGAGCTCTTTTATCTTTAGGGGTTGTAGTTAGTTGGTGGGGCTGTATTAGTTTGAGGGGCAGTGGTTACTTTGAGGAGCTCTATTGTTTTGAGGGATTGTTGTAGTTTGAGGGGCTGAATTAGTTTGAGGAGCTGTGATAGTTTCACAGAATCACAGAATCACAGAAACCCCACAGTGCAGATAGAGGCCATTTCGGCCCATCGAGCCTGCACCGACACATATCCCACCCGATCCCCGTAACCCCTACACCAACACATATCCCACCCGATCCCCGTAACCCCTACACCAACACATATCCCACCCGATCCCCGTAACCCCTACACCAACACATATCCCACCCGATCCCCGTAACCCCTACACCAACACATATCCCACCCGATCCCCGTAACCCCTACACCAACACATATCCCACCCTATCCCCGTAACCCCACGTATTTAATCCCCCTAACACTAAGGGTCAATTTATCATAGCCAATCAACCTAACCCGCACATCTTTGGACTGTGGGAGGAAACCGGAGCACCCGGAGGAAACCCACGCAAACACGGGGAGAATGTGCAAACTCCACACAGTCGCCCGAGGCCGGATTCGAACCCGGGTCTCTGGCGCTGTGAGACAACAGTGCTAACCACTATGCCACCGTGCTGCCCTTTGTGGTGCAGTATTCCTGTGAGGTGCTGTTTTAGTTTGAGGGGCTGTATTAATTTAAGGTTCTGTGTTAGTTTGAGGTGCTGTATAAGTTTGAGGATCTGTATTAGTTTGAGGAGCTGAATTAGTTTGAGGAGCTGTATTAGTTTGAGGGGCTGTGGTTGGTTTGAGGGTCTGTAATATTTTGAGCGATGGAGGTTAATTTGAGAGCTGCATTGCTTTTAGGGATTGAACTAATTTGAGCAGCTGTATTAGTTTGAGGAGCTATATTAGTTTGAGGTGCTGCATTCGATGGAGGTGCTGTGTTAGTTTGAGGGGCTGTATTAAGTTAAGGTTCTGTGTTAGTTTGAGAGGCTGTAAAAGTTTGACGATCTGTTTTAGTTTGAGGAGCTGTATTAGTTTGAGGGCCAAAAATTTTGAGGATCTGTATTAGTTTGAGGAGGTTTATTACTTTGAGGATCTGTATGAGTTTAAGGTACTATTTTAGTTTGAAGGGCACTATTAGTTTGAGGAGCTGTATTAGTTTGAGGAGCTGTATTATTTTGAAATAATGTTTTAGTTTGAGGGGCTGCATTATTTTGAGGGGCTGTATTATTTTGAGGGGCTGTAGAAGTTTGAGGTACTGTTTTAGTTTGAGGATCTGTATTAGTTTGAGCAGCTGTATTAGTTTGAGGACCTACATTAGATTGAGGTACTGCTTTAGTTTGAGGGGCTGTATTAGCTTGAGGAGCTGCATTAGTTTGAAGTACTGTTTTAGCTTGAGGGGCATTATAAGTTTGTGGGGCTGCATTAGTTTGAGGAACTGTATTAGTTTCAGGGAATTTATTAGTATGATGTGCTGACTCAGTTTGAGGGGCTGTATTAAACTGGGCATTTGTATTAGTTTGAGGTATTCTATTATTTTGAGGTACAGTGTTAGTTTTAGACCCCTTATTACAAAGTATTACATAAGTTATAAGCTATTATAAAGTACCTACAGTGCAGAAACTGATCATTCGGCCAAACTGGTATTGATTCTGCAGACGGTAAATACACCCTTCTATTCTTTACTACCTCATAAGTTTATCTAGTTTCCCCTGAAATACATCAATCTTAGATGCCTCAACTATTCCTTGTAGGGCGTTCCACATTCTTACAAATCTGTGGGGAATGCCTTTTCTCCTGTATTCCGTATTGGATTGAGCAATGACTATCTTATACTTATGGCTTCATAGTTCTGTTTTCAATCGCAAGTGGAAACAACTTGTCCACATCTACCCTATCAAATACGAACATATGAACATTCAAATTGGAGCAGGAGTACATATCTCGGCCCCTCGAGCCTGCTCCGGAATTCAATAAGATCATGGATGATCTGATTCCTACACATTCCCGCCTATGCCCGATACCCTATCTCGTCCTTGCTTATCAAGAATCTATCTACCTCTGCCTTAAAAATATTAAAAACTCTGCTTCCACCGCCCTCTGATGAAGGGAATACCAAAGCCTGACGACCTTCTGTGAGAAAGAAATTCTCCTCATCTCTGTCTTAAATGGGCGACCACTTATTTTTAAACAGTGACCCCTACTTCCAGATTAACCCACAAGAGAAAACAGCCTCTCCACATCCACCCTTCCAAGACCCCTCAGGATCTTATATGTTTCAATCAAGTCAACTCTTACTCTTCAAAACTCCAGTGGTTACATGTCTAGGCTGTCCAAACTTTCCTCATAAGAAAACCCGCTCATTCCAGGTATTGCTCCAGTATTCCTTCTCTGAACTGTTTACATCCTTCCTTAAATAAGACCAATACTGTACACAGTGCTGCAGATGTGGTCTCACCAATGCCTCATATAAATGAAGCTTAACCTCCCAACTTTTGTATTCAATTCCCCTCGCAATAAATGATAACATTCTATTTGATTTCCTCGTTACTTGCTGTACCTGCATACTAACAATTTGCGAATCATGCACTAGGACTCCCAGATCCCTCTGCATCTCAGAACTCTACAATCTCTCACCATTTAGGTAATATGCTATTTTTTTCTGTTCTTTCAGAATGGACCATTTCCCACTTTCCCACGTTATACATCATTTGCCAGATGCTTTCCCACTCACTTCACCTATTTATATCCCTTTGTAGTCTCCGTATGACCTCTTCACAATTTACTTCCCTGCCTATCTTTGTTTCATCAGCAAATTTATCGGCCATAACTTCGTACCCTTCATCCAAGTCATTTATATAAATTATAAAATGTTGAGGCCCCAGAACTGATCCCTATTTTACACCACTCGTTACATCTTGCAAACCAGAAAATGACCCATTTATGCCTACACTCTGTTAGCCAATCTTCTATCTATGCCAATATGATACCCACTTCACCATGAGCTGTTATTTTCCACAATAACCTTTGATGTGACAACTTATCAAATGCCTTCTGGTAATTTAAGCACAGTACATCCACCGGTTCCCCTTTATCCACAACACATGTAATTCGTGTAAGAAGTCCAAAAAATTGGTTAAACATGATTTCACTTTCACAAAACCATATTGACTCTGCCTGATTACCTTGAACTTTTCAAAGTACCCTTCCAGAACGTCTTTCATAATAACTTCTAACATCTTCTCTATGACAGATGTTAAGCTAACTGGCCTTATTTTCCTGCTTTCTGACTCCCTCCCTTGATGAATAAACGAGTTATTGTCGTTATTTTCCAATCTAATGGAACCTTCCCCGAATCTAGGGATTTCTGGTAAATTAAATATTATGCATCAGCTATCTCACTAGCAACTTATTTTAAGACCCTAGAATGAAGTCCACCATGACCCGGGGACTTGTCAGCCCGCTGCTCCAACAATTTGCTCAGTACCACTTCCCCGGTGATTATAATTTCCGTGTTCCTCCCTCCCTTCTATTTCCTGATTTACTGCTCTTTCTGGGATGTTACCTGTATCCTATATAGTGATAACCGATGCACAATACCTGTTCAATTCAATGGCCATCCCCTTAATTTCCATTACTAATTCCCCAGACTCACTTTCTATAGAATCAATGCTCACCTTGTTAATAATTTTCCTTTTTAAATATGTATAGAAAATCTTACTATCTGATTTTAAATTTCTAGCTAGCTTTCTCTCAAACTCTACTTCTTCTCTCCTTATTAATCTTTCAGTCAGTCTTTGCTTTTTTTTATATTCTGTTCAATCTTCAGACCTGCCAGACTTCATTACACAATTATATGTTTGTTCTTAAAGATTGATACTATCTTTAACTTTTTAGCTAACCACGGATGGTGGGTCCTCCCCTTGGAATTGCTCTTTCTCTTTGGAATGTATATATTCTGTTTATTCTGAAATATCACCTTAAATGTCTGTCACTGCAAATCTATTTACCTATATCTTAACTTAATTAGCCATTTCAGCTTTCATGCCCTCCTAAAAGTCCTTATTTAATTTTAAAATGTTATTCTTGGACCCACTCTTCTCTCCTCAAACTGAATGTAAAATTCAATCATATAACGATCGCTGCTATCTAGGGGCGTCTTCACTATGAGGTCATTAATAAATCCGTTCTCGTTGCACAATACCAGGTCTAGTATAGCCTGCTCTCTGGTTGGGTCCAGGACGTGCTGTTCTAAGAAACTATCTCGGAAACATTCTCTGAACTCCTCATCTGGGCTACCTTTTCCCATCTGATTTTTCCCCCTGACTAAGAAACACAGACACATAGAAACATAGAAGATAGGAGAAGGAGTAGGTCATTCGGCCCCTCGATCCTGCTCCACCATTCGATAAGATCATGGCTGATCATCCAAACTCAGTACCCCGTACCTGCATTCTCCCCATATCCCTTGATACCTTTAGCTCTAAGAAATATATCTAACTCCTTCTTGAATATATTTGAAGACTTGGCCTCAACCGCCTTCTGTGGTAGAGAATTCCACAGGTTCACCAATCTCTGGGTGAAGAGATCCTTCCTCATCTTGTCCTAATTGGCTGACCCCTTATCCTTCGACTATGACCCCTTGTTCTGGACTCTCCGACCATCGGGAACATTCTACCTGCATCTAGTTTGTCCAGACCAGTCAGAATTTTATAAGCTTCGATGAGATCCCCTCTCATTCTTCTAAATTCCAGCGAGTATAAGCCCAATCGACCCAATCTCTCCTCATAAGTCATTCCTGCCATCCCAGGGATCAGCCTTGTGAATCTTCGCTGAACTCCTTCCATGGCAAGAACATTCTTTCTCAGATAAGGTGACCAAAACTGCACACAGTACTCAAGGTGTGGTCTCACCAAGGCCCTGTACAACTGCTGCAGGACATCCTTGCTCCTGTACTCAAATCCTTTTGGTATGAAGGCCAACATACCATTTTCCTTCTTCACCACCTGCTGCACCTGCATGCTTACATCCAGCGACTGGTCTCGTTGCACTTCCCCTTCTCCCAATCTATTGCCACTACATTCCGATTAAGACCCCTGCCTGAATGGCTTCCTCTACCTCGGTGCCATGGTCAGTTTGCTCATCCAATGTGCAGCCACCGCTTTCATGCATACAGGCCGCAAGAAGCTCAAATCTGTTGGACAATTGAAAAGGCTGAGGCTCCTCCACCTCCTGGGTCCCCGTACCTGCCTCACCCACAGTCACATTCTCCTGTCTCTGGTCACTGACCAAATCAGAAGACCCTATCGTAAGGGGTGTGACTGCCTCCTGGAATAAAGTGTACAACTAACAATTCCCCTCCCTGATGCATCGCAGTTTTGGCAGCGCGGCCTCCAACTCATAAACTCTGAGCCGAAGCACTCCGAACTGCAGACACTTGCTGTAGATGTGTTCATTCTGGAGCAAACTGGCGTCCAGGAGCTCCCACATCCTGCAGTCGCAACACATCGCCTGCTGTGCCATCTTTATTGAGTCTTATTTCATTTAATTTTAGAAATTAATAATCCCTACTACACATCCTCAGCTCCTGCCCACACCAAATAAATATCCGCAGCTCCTCTCCACCCTACCCAAACAAACCTCCTATGATTTTCAATACCCCACCTATCCACAGATCATCACCACCCACAGCAAATTTCCTCTGCACATCTCGCCAAAACCAAACATCCTCAGCTCCTCCACAAAACATCTAAT
Source organism: Somniosus microcephalus (assembly GCF_052327205.1). Taxonomy (NCBI): domain Eukaryota; kingdom Metazoa; phylum Chordata; class Chondrichthyes; order Squaliformes; family Somniosidae; genus Somniosus; species Somniosus microcephalus. The sequence continues at coordinate 17,067,722 of NW_028225183.1, read as the reverse complement.
ATTCCCAACTGCACCCCACCTCTACCTGACATTCTCAACATCTCTCCACTTATTTCTGCCTACAGTCTGCAGCTGCCAATGTAATGAGTGCGATGTGCTATCGCATATTATCAATCAGAAAGAACAACAACAACGTTGCTTTGCGGTTTAAAGGCTGGAATTCCCTGAAAGTTTCTAGGAGCGTGTGTGATTGACAGCCACAGTTTGTGTGCCACGTGATTAGTGCAGAAAGTTCTCTGACAGATCCCGGGAGGAGATCGTATAATAAAGTATTACAAAGTATTGACAGCACTGACATTTAATTTCAGCCCAACAGTTCCATGCTGGTGTTTATGCTCCACTCGATCCTCCTCCTGATTGTTAGTCTCCAGCTGTCCTCCGGTTTCCAACCGGCCAAACTGTAGAGTTAGTTGTAAATGTGCCTTGGCGACCAACACCCTGCTTTAACAATGACTCGATTGTGGCTAGAATATGTGGTCCACTCCTGGCAGGATACAAGGATTGGTTTACAGGAACACGTACCGGTCCATTGATCTCGTCGGGCTCAGTCATCCTTCCCCAATCGGTTTCTGCATTACAAATGGGCACGGGACAGTTTCTCGGACCGCCTGTAGCTCTGGGTCATCGGAGGTGGCTGGTTTCTACCCCTTTGTTTAATAATCGTGGATATTGAATGTGTGTCAGATAGGGGATCCGTTCTAATCTTCCATCAGATACAGTTTTTGGCCTAATCAGTCACCACTCGTTGCCTGTTGAGCACATCGCCACCCAGCAGTCCCTGCCCATTGCACATAGACATATAGATGCGAGACAGGACAGTGACCTGAACCCCGTCCATGCCTAATGCTAAAGGAACGGGCCCCGTATGGTCGTCTGTGTCCAACTGTCGAAGCTGATGGAACCTTGTGCAGGCCCTTCGTAGGAGCAGGGTCGGTGTTTGCCAATGTTGGTAGTGGAGGAGCTGGAGTGGACCAACATCAATTGTTGATGGTGTCTGTAGCCAACAATGTGGACTACCGGTCTCCCACCACCATGGTATCGGACAGGGGAGGTTGCCTCCCCCTAATGGGCCTGCAGGAATCAGAGAAGAAGTGGAAATGATTCCATTGACTCGGGTTCTGCAGCGACCGATCGGGTTCCCTGGCCGATGGTAAAATACCCTAATGCTGCCGCCATCTTGTCTAGTCGTCGGTCGAGTGAGTCGGAGCCTGCCTGTCTGCGGGGTTGTGTCCATTGTTGCATTGACGGGCATAGTGGCCTCGATGGTCGTAGAGATAGCAGTGACCAAAGCACTTTTCGCTGTAGTCTTAGATGACCCTGACTTTAGCTTAGGGAGCGGGTCCTCAACGGGCTCTACTACAACCTTGGCATGTGTCCTAGGAATATTGGCAGGGGTGTGCTCCCACGCAATCCTGGCATCAGTGCATACTTGTTCCCACGGCGAGTCTTTGGAGACATAGAGACAGTTAAAAAAGAAGCTTTTGAAGCCCGGGTTATTGAAGTCATCTCCTGCACCACCACTGGTGTGCTGGGAGATGTCACGGAGTTTATGGGCAAAAGACATTCGGGCTTTCGGTATGGCCCTGTTTGGTGTTAGCTAGGAGCTGGTGAAAAGTTTTATTATGGTCAAAGATGTTTGGATGCTTCGGCTGGCTGGTTCCCTGCTGACGCCCTCATCAGTATTGCTATGTCTGGTTGATGGGCTCGCTTGTGCTTGTGTTGACCTAACGTCTCTTTCATTAATTATCTGATGTGATTGGATTTCTTTCAGGGTGGTCAGTCAGCGGGGACGCTGAACAATTTAAACAGAAATGTTAAACATCTCATAACATGCATCAATCTTTAGGATTAAATGTTTCTTACAATCTGCTGAACCATTGTTGGCCGTGCCTGCTGTTGCCGAGACCCAAAGCTCTGGAATTCCCTGCCTAAACCTCTCCGCCTCACTTTCTTCCTGGAAAACGCTCCTTAGCACATCCCTCTTTGACCAAGCTTTTGGTTATCTGCCCCAATTTCTCCCTATGTGGAACGGTGTCAAATGTATTTCCTTTAATACTGCTGTGAAGCGCCTTTGGGATATTTTACTACGTGAAAGGCACTATTTCATAATTGTTGTTGATGTAGTTGCTAATAAACCTGAATAACAGGCTTGTCCCATCTCGGGCACCACCAGCGAATCCGCCCATTTCCCTTCCCCATGTCCAATTTCAACATAATTACAAGCGATTGGCCGATGCTTACAGCTCCTTTTCCATTAGTAACTAAGCTCTTTCGCTCCATTGCAGACTCCAAAGCGATCTCGCGAGATTCAGGTGAGATGGTGCCTTGGTGTCATGTGGGGGATGGGCTGTGCACAAACACTTTTTGTCTTCTAGCCTCGGTCGACAACCCGCTCCAACTTGTAACAGCTGGAAGTGGAAGCAATGGACGCCACAAAGGGGATTGGGAGATAAGAGGGGCTCTGATAGATGATCTATCAGGACACTAGATGTGAAGATAACTCCCATAAGTTCCAGGCGGGCGCCAAAACTTTTCCAAAAAGAATTTCAAGATTTCGATGGAAAAATCTGGTGAGAGGAGGAGGGAAATCTGGTGGTGTGTATAATCTGCAGCGAATTCAACCTCGCCCGCTTTACACTATCCCTCCAAGTTAAAATTGTCCCCTCCCCGACATTGTGTCCTGCTTTTGTATTATTCCAGTCTGTTTCAGCATCTCTCCTATTTACTAATGTTAATCCTCTTCATAGCTCTAGTGAAATATTATAATAGTATGAGACTGCGTACAGAAAGGCCGTCTTGCCTGTGACGGCTCCTTGAAAAAGTGACTTAATTTTCCCACTGCCCCTGCTCTTTCCCCAGAGCCGAGTATTTCTTTTTACTTTCAAGTATTGCTCCAATTCCATTTTGCAAGTTATTATTCAATCTAATTCCTCCGCAAATTTCGACACAGCCATCCAGTTCACAACAACTCGCTGCACACAGTTAATGACCATAAAATCTCTCCAGGTCTGATGTTGGTTGAGGAAGAAATATCAGCCCAGGACATCTGGGAGAACTCTGCTGATCTTCTTCGAAATAGTGGCCATACGATTTTTTATGTACACCTGTGAAGGCATATCAGTTAACATCTCATTCGAAAGATGGCACCTCTGTATTTTCAACGCTCCCTCAGTACTGCCTCCCCATCAGTACAATGCTCCCTTAGTACTTCCCCTCTGACAGTGCAGCACTCCGTCAGTACCGTCCCTGACACAGTGCAGCGCTCCCTCAGTAGTGTCCTTCTGACAGTGCAGTGCTCCCTCAGTACTGTCCCTGCCACAGTGCAGCGCTCCCTCAGTCCATTCCCTCCGACAGTGCAGCCCTCCCTCAGTACTGCCACTCCGACCGTGCAGCACTCTGTCAGTACTATCTATCTGACAGTATTGCGCTCCCACAGAACTGTCCCTCCGACAGTGCAGCATTCCCTCAGTACTATCCATTCAACAGTGCAGCGCTCCCTCGGTAATGTCTGTCCGACAGTGAAGCACTCCCTCAGTACCATCACAAAGACAGCACAGTGCTCCCTCAGTACTGCCCCTCCGACAGAGCAGTGCTCCCTCAGTACTGTCCCTCCGATAGGGCAGTGCTCCCTGAGTAATGCCACTCTGACAGTGCAGCAGTCCCTCGGCACTGCCCATCTGAAAATGCAACGCTCCCTGAGTACTGCCACTCTAACAGTGCAGCTGTCCCTCGAATTGCCCCTCCAACTGTGCAGCGCTCCCACAGTACTACCCCTCCGAAAATGCAAAGCTCCCTTTGTAATGAGACTCCAACAGTGCTGCACATTCTCAGGGCACGGCAGCATAGTTGTAGTGTCAATGGGCTAGTAATCCAGAGGCATGGACTAATGATCCAGAGCCCTGAGTTCAAATCAAACCACGGCAGCTGGTGTCTGTTAATTCAGTTAATTAAGTCAACCTGGAATAAAAAAAACTAGCATCGGTAATAGTAAGCATGAAACTATCGGGTTCAGAACAGATATCACAGCTTGAAACTGGACGTCTTCGGCATTGCACCACGTTTTATAATCTCATGTCCCGGCATATCCATCACTCTACCATTACCATCAAGCCAGCGGATCAACCCTGGTTCAATAAGGAATGGAGAAGAGCAAGCCAGGAGCAACACCAGGCGTACCTATTAATGAGATGCCAACCTGGGGAAGATGCAACATAGAACGACATGCATGCTAAAAAAGGGGGAAGCAGCATACTTTAGAAACGTTTATCGATCATAAATCAATGGATCAGATCAAAGCTCTGCAGTCCAGCCACATCCAGTCGTGAATGGTGGTGGATCTTTAAACAACTCGTGGTAGGAGCTAGCTCCATGAATATTCCCATCCTCAATGGAAGTGGAACACATACGTGAATATCAAAGGCAAGGCTGAAGCATTTGGAACAAACTTCAGCCAGAAGTGCCGAGAGGATGATCCTTATCAGCATATTCCTGAGGTTCCCACCATCACAGTAGCCAGTCTTCAGCCAATTCGACTCACTCCATCTGATATCACGAAACGGCTGAGCGCACTGGATACAGCAAAGGATATCGGCCCCGATAACATCCCGGTTCTTGTGATGAAGACTGGTGCTACAGATCTAGCCATGCTTCTAACCAAGCTGGTCCAGTACAGCTACAACACTGGCATCTATTCGACAATCTGGAAAACTGCCCAGGTATGCCCTGTCTAGAAAAAGCAGGATGAATCCAATCCAGCCAGTTACCAGCCCGTCAGCCTACTCTCAATCATCTGATGGAAGGTGCCGCCGACACAGCTATCAAGCTGCATTTAATCGCAAATAACCAGCTCACTGATGTTAAGTTTGTGTTCCACCAGGACCCCTCGGCTCCAGACCTCAGTACAGCCTGGGCCCAAACACCGGACGCAGTTCTATATCTGTGCGGTTTCAGGCTCTGGTTTATGGATCATTAAATCCCAGAACATTTAGGCAGATGAACATTACTGATGGTGGCTCCAGAAACGCAGTTGAATGTTCCAGTCAAAAGAGGACAGTAAATGCTGTCAATGGCCGTGGGGCAGACACGATGGGCCGAAATTCCCCAGACTGTGCTGCAGATTCCTATGATTTCGTGATTCTGTGAGTGTGAGGAACGGTTTGGCTCCCAGCGAGCGGTGGGGGTTCGCTCTCTCGCATCACACAGCTTCATTATCGGCATCTACAAGTTCACATGAGCTGCATTACTTAAGTGCACGCATTTTGGAAATGGAAACAAAGATATCTCCAATCACCCACTGCCGGAGTGAGTGAGGTGGGACAAGCAGCAACATTCAGGCCCCCTGTCCACCCCCCCGCTCTCTCCAATCACACACTGCTGGAGTGAGTGAGGCGGGGACAAGCAGCAACATTCAGGTCCCCCCCCCCCCGCTCTCTCCAATCACCCACTGCTGGAGTGAGTGAGGCGGGGACAAGCAGCAACATTCAGGTCCCCTGTCCCCCACCCCCGCTCTCTCCAATCACCCACTGCCGGAGTGAGTGAGGTGGGACATGCATCAACATTCAGGCCCCCTGTCCCGCCCCGCTCTCTCCAATCACCCACTGCCGGAGTGAGTGAGGTGGGACAAGCAGCAACATTCAGGCCCCCTGTCCCCCCCCGCTCTCTCCAATCACATACTGCCGGAGTGAGTGAGGTGGGACAAGCAGCAACATTCAGGCCCCCTGTCCCCCCCCCCGCTCTCTCCAATCACAAACTGCCGGAGTGAGTGAGGTTGAACAAGCAGCAACATTCAGGTCCCCTGTCCCGCCCCGCTCTCTCCAATCATCCACTGCCGGAGTGAGTGAGGTGGGACAAGCAGCAACATTCAGGTCCCCTGTCCCGCCCCACTCTCTCCAATCACCCACTGCCGGAGTGAGTGAGGCGGGGACAAGCAGCAACATTCAGGCCCCCTGTCCCGCCCCGCTCTCTCCAATCACCCACTGCCGGAGTGAGTGAGGCGGGGACAAGCAGCAACATTCAGGCCCCCTGTCCCGCCCCGCTCTCTCCAATCACCCACTGCCGGAGTGAGTTAGGTGGGAACAAGCAGCAACATTCAGGCCCCCTGTCCCGTCCCGCTCTCTCCAATCACACACTGCCGGAGTGAGTGAGGCGGGGACAAGCAGCAACATTCAGGCCCCCTGTCCCCCCCCCCGCTCTCTCCAATCACACACTGCCGGAGTGAGTGAGGTGGGACAAGCAGCAACATTCAGGTCCCCTGTCCCACCCCACTCTCTCCAAACACCCACTGCCGGAGTGAGTGAGGTGGGGACATGCATCAACATTCAGGCCCCCTGTCCCACCCCGCTCTCTCCAATCACCCACTGCCGGAGTGAGTGAGGCGGGGACATGCATCAACATTCAGGTCCCCTGTCCCACCCCACTCTCTCCAGTCACCCACTGCCGGAGTGAGTGAGGTGGGACAAGCATCAACATTCAGGCCCCCTGTCCCGCCCCACTCTCTCCAATCACACACTGCCAGAGTGAGTGAGGTGGGGACAAGCATCAACATTCAGGCCCCCTGTCCCGCCCCACTCTCTCCAATCACACACTGCCAGAGTGAGTGAGGTGGGGACAAGCAGCAACATTCAGGCCCCCTGTCCCGCCCCGCTCTCCCCAATCACCCACTGCCGGAGTGAGTGAGGTGGGACAAGCAGCAACATTCAGGCCCCCTGTCCCACCCCGCACTCTCCAATCACCCACTGCCGGAGTGAGTGAGGTGGGACAAGCAGCAACATTCAGGCCCTCTGTCCCGCCCAGCTCTCTCCAATCACCCACTGGCGGAGTGAGTGAGGCGGGGACATGCATCAACATTCAGGCCCCCTGTCCCGCCCCGCTCTCTCCTATCACCCACTGCCGGAGTGAGTGAGGTGGGGACAAGCAGCAACATTCAGGCCCCCTGTCCCGCCCCGCTCTCTCCAATCACCCACTGCCGGAGTGAGTGAGGTGGGACAAGCAGCAACATTCAGGCCCCCTGTCCCGCCCCGCTCTCTCCAATCACACACTGCCGGAGTGAGTGAGGTGGGGAGAAGCAGCAACATTCAGGTCCCCTGTCCCGCCCCCCCGCTCTCTCCAATCACACACTGCCGGAGTGAGTGAGGTGGGGACAAGCAGCAACATTCAGGTCCCCTGTCCCGCCCTGCTCTCTCCAATCACCCACTGCCGGAGTGAGTGAGGCGGCGACAAGCATCAACTTTCAGGCCCCCTGTCCCCCCCCTGCTCTCTCCAATCACCCACTGCCGGAGTGAGTGAGGCGGGGACATGCCTCAACATTCAGGCCCTCTGTCCCGCCCCGCACTCTCCAATCACCCACTGCCGGAGTGAGTGAGGCGGGGATAAGCAGCAACATTCAGGCCCCCTGTCCCACCCCGCACTCTCCAATCACCCACTGCCGGAGTGAGAGAAGCAGGGACAAGCATCAACATTCAGGCCCCCTGTCCCGCCCCGCTCTCTCCAAACACCCGCTGCCAGAGTGAGTGAGGTCGGGACAAGCATCAACATTCAATCCCCTGTCATGCCCCGCGCTCTCCAATCACCCACTGCCGGAGGGAGTGAGGCGGGGACAAGCAGCAGCATTCAGGCCCGCTGTCCCACCCCGCACTCTCCAATCACCCACTGCCGGAGTGAGTGAAGCGGGGACAAGCATCAACATTCAGGCCCCCTGTCCCGCCCCGCTCTCTCCAAACACCCGCTGCCAGAGTGAGTGAGGTGGGGACAAGCATCAACATTCAATCCCCTGTCATGCCCTGCGCTCTCCAATCACCCACTGCCGGAGGGAGTGAGGCGGGGACAAGCAGCAGCATTCAGGCCCCCTGTCCCACCCCGCACTCTCCAATCACCCACTGCCGGAGGGAGTGAGGCGGGGACAAGCAGCAGCATTCACGCCCCCTGTCCCACCCCGCTCTCTCCAATCACCCACTGCCGGAGTGAGTGAGGCGGCGACAAGCAGCCACATTCAGACCACCTGTCCCGCCCCGCTCGCTCCAAACACCCGCTGCTGGAGTGAGTGAGGCGGGGACAAGCAGCAACATTCAGGCCACCTGTCCCGCCCTGCTCTCTCCAATCACCCACTGCCAGAGTGAGTGAGGCGGCGACAAGCATCAACATTCTGGCCCCCTGTCCCGCCCTGCTCTCTCCAATCACCCACTGCCGGTGTAAGTGAGGCGGCAACAAGCAGTAACATTCAGGCCCCCTGTCCCGCCCTGCTCTCTTGCGATGTCCTGAGCTGGGGAAAGACACTCATTTTCCTTTGAATAAAACATTAAGATTCCAAATCTGAGATTGTGGAGAAAGAAAAGTTACCAGCCTAATCAGCTAAACTTCTACATTCAAGATTAATTAGAAATTCTTCAGCAAACGGTGTGCGAATTATTTGTTTCAAAATCTAACGGACACATAAATTCCCCATTACCCTGAGAATGAAGCGGAGCTGGAGCCAGAAACTGTTTAGCCACACCGTGATCAGACAGACACCCATGTCCCGGCTTAGCAGCCAAACATCATCAACCACATCTGCTGAATGTTGGAGCTGATGCTATTAGGTAGGGCGGGGAGGAGCTGAGGATATTAGGTAGGATGGGCAAGAACTGAGGATATTACGGGGGTGGAGGAGTTGAGACGGTTAGTTGGAGTGGTGAGCAGCAGAGGATATTAGGAGGGGGAAGGAGATGAGGATATTAGGTGGGGAAGAGCTGAGGATATTAGGTGGGTTGGGGAGGAGCAGAGGATATTCGGATATGGGGAGGGAGCTGAGGTTATTATGTGGGATGGGGAAGAGCTGAGGATATTAGCTGGATTGGGGAGGAGTTGAGGACATTTTGTGAGTGGGGAGGGAGCTGAGGATATTAGGTGGGGTGGGGAGGAGCTGCGGATATTAGGTTGGGTGGGGAGGAGCTGAGGATATTCGGTTGGGTGGGGAGGAGCTGAGGATATTAGGTGGGATGGGCAGTTGCTGAGGATATTACGGGGGTGGAGGATTTGAGGTGGTTAGTTGGGGTGGTGCGCAGCTGAGGATATTAGGAGGGGTAGGAGCTGGGGATATTTGGTGGGGAGGAGCTGATGATATTAGGTGGGGAGGAGATGAGTATATTAGGTATGTTGGGTAGGAGCAGAGGATAATAGGAGGTGGGGAGAGAGCTGAGGTTATTCGGTGGGATGGGTAAGAGCTGAGGATATTAGGTGGATTGGGGAGGAGCTGAGGAGAATAGGTGGGGTTGGGAGGAGCAGAGGATATTTGGAGGTGGGGAGGAAGCTGAGGTTATTATGTGGGATGGGGTAGAGCTGAGGATATTAGCTGGATTGGGGAGGAGCTGAGGACATTTTGTGAGTGGGAAGGGAGCTGAGGATATTAGTTCGGGTGGGGAGGAGCTGAGGATATTAGTTTGGGTGGGAAGGAGCTGAGGATATTGTGGTGTATGTAACTTGTTCCACCTTAAGAGAACTTAAACCTGTTCCACCTTAAGAGACGTACTACTTTCTCTGGCTGCTGTATACGGTAATACCGGTGGTGACCACACCGGTATATAAGTGCTGTGTGGTAATTTGCTGGGTAGTACAGCCCTAACCTCCGAATAGTAAAGACCTATTGAAACGTTATTCTTTTAGTCTGTGTCAGTAATTGACTTTAAATATAACTGGAACACACAGATTTAACAGTGGCGACGAGTCCAATCTTACCCTGTGGCAGTTTACATCCACGGCAGCTTCGTCCTCAGAACGGGCATTGAGAAGAGGCATCCACCTTTATCATCCTGCTGAACAGCACGTCGCGTGGGAGGCATCGAGGACCCGGAGTGAAGAAGAGAAATTCTGAACTCGAAGCGCCCATCAGTGGCAGACAGCTATCTTCCTTCTACCACCGTGGTGGGTAAGCCAATCAGCGAAAGTCGGCCGCGTTGGCTGTAGTGAAGGGGAGGGAAGACGGAGGAAAGAGGGCAGTGAAATCGACCGCGGCCGGTGAAAAGGGCCGGGCCGCATTCGGGCCGAAAGGCGCAGCGACTGGGGCAGCTGAAGGTGCGAGAGCCGCGGTGAATTCAAACGCAGCAGGTGCACATAACCAGGCTGCAAGAAGGGCTGCGAGGCACGACGGCAGGGAAGCGTGAATGCCCACGGGAACGGCGGTGGAGTAGAAGCAGCGTCGGGGGAGTTGTTAACCACTGGGGAGGCGAGACCGGCAACAGCACAGCAATCGGCATTGCAGCCAGTGGGTGAAGAAGATGAGCACGGGAAAGACCGCCAAGCGTGGGAAGCGGCCATTTTGAAAAAGAAAAGAAATTGCAAAGATGCCTAAACATGGGAACATTAATACTTTTGATAGCGACATCGAAGATTGGACCACGTATGTAGAACGCATAGAAGTTTATTGTAGAGCAAATAAGATACCAGATGGGGAGAAAGCACTAACCTTATTAAACTTAATGGGTGTGAAGACATACGGGCAATTGAAACACCTTCTATCACCAGAGAAACTGACGGATAAGACTTTCGCGGATATTGTTACCGTCCTGAAAAATCATTTAAGCCCCACGCCGCTGATGCTAGCGGAACGATTTAAATTTTACAGCAGAAAGCAGCTGAAAGATGAAAGCAATGCTGAATTTTTAATTGAATTGCGTAAGCTAGCAAAGTACTGTCAGTTTGGAACAGGATTAACAGATGCGCTAAGAGATAAATTTGTGTGTGGATTGTTAAAAGAGGAGACACAAAAGCGACAGCTTAAGGAGAATGAGCTGACGCTTGATAAAGCTGTCGCTATGTCAGCATCGCACAAAGCCGCAGCGAGAGGCACGGCGGTAATGCAGCTACGGTCACCGGAACTCAGCACAAATCAAATGGTCTTGGGTACAGTAAAATGTTATCGTTGTGGAAAGACAATGCACGATCAGAACCAGTGCTGGTTCAAAAATAAGGAATGCAGAAAATGTGGCAGGCTTGGTCACACAGCTAAAGTATGCCAGTCAGAAGAGAAGACCAGCAACAAAAAGTCACCGCAGGGAAAGTACAGAAAGGTACACAAGGTGACAGAGAACAGTTCGAACGAACAGAAGTCAGATTCAGACGCCAGCAGTAATGAACTGGTTAGCTTATGAGTACACAACGTTGGTAAGGAAGCAGACCTCCAGACAATTTGGGTCACACTTCAGATAGCAGGAGTCCAAGTGAAGATGGAATTGGACACTGGATCGGCATTGATGGTCATGAATAAGAAAGATTACAAAAGGTTTTTCCAACATATTCCCCTACGGGATACGGAGATTGTATTGAAAACATACACGGGGCAAAGAGTATACCCCATCGGAAAGATAGAGGTAAAGGTGGTCCACAAGGGCAAAGAAAGCCGAGGAATGGACTTATATGTGCTACCTGTAGGAGGTCCACCACTACCGGGACGGGAGTGGATTAGAAAAATGAATATGGACTGGCATTCCTTAAAAGCACTAACGGTAGATGCCAGGGAAACAGATGTCAAACCTAAACGATTGTCCAGATTATTGGACGATGCTAAAGAGGTGTCCCAGCAGGGACTGGGAACACTGAGAGGAATTACGGCAAGCATCCAGATTGAAGAACATGCACAACCAAAATTTTTCAAAGGCAGACCGGTACCCTATGCGATACGACCTGCTGTGGAAGCGGAGCTGGAAGCGCTAGAACGTTCAGGAGTACTGTCTAAGGTAGACTGGAGTGAGTGGGCTACGCCCATTGTCCCCGTGATGAAACATCCTTCGAGCAACAAGCCGGGAGAACCAGGGAAGGTTCGCATCCGTGAAGATTGCAAGATCACTGTTAATCCGGTGATTCACACGGTGCAGTATCCACTTCCATGGATTGAGGATATCTTCGCTTCATTGTCGGGCAGGAAACACTTCACCAAGATAGACCTGGCGCAGGCGTACTTACAGGTCGAAGTTGAGGAAGAGTCACGCCAGTACCTCACGATCAACATGCATAGAGGCTTGTACCGGTATAATAGACTGGTTTTTGGAGTGGCATCGGCTCCAGCAATTTGGCAGAGGGCCATGGAGCAGGTATTACAGGGAATTCCAGGCTCACAATGTTACCTGGACGATATTCTGATTACAGGAGATGGTGACGAGGAACACCTCGCAAATTTGGAACTGGTGCTCATCAGATTGAAAGAATATGGACTTCGAGTTAATCGGCAGACATGTGAGTTCTTTCAGAAGCGGATCTCGTACTGTGGCCATGTCATTGACCAGAAGGGACTTCATAAGTCTCCTGACAAGATCGAAGCGGTTGTGAAGGCTCCCGCTCCGGTTAATGTATCTCAGTTGAGTTCGTTCCTAGGATTGATTAACTATTACCATAAGTTTCTGCCAAATTTATCCACGGTACTGCACCCGCTGAACGCTCTTTTGCAGAAGGGAGTACCATGGGAGTGGAGCGAGGACTGTAAGAAGGCCTTTCGCAAAAGCAAGGAATTGATAACCTCAGAGGAAGTGTTGGCTCACTTCAACCCAACACTGCCTATTCGTTTGGCTTGTGACGCTTCTCCATATGGTATTGGGGCAGTACTCTCACACAAGTTGCCAAATGGCACGGAGAGGCCAGTCGCGTTGTCATCCAGATCATTGACCTCCGCTGAGCGCAACTATGCTCAGATAGATAGGGAGGCTCTCAGCCTTGTGTGGGGAGTAAATAAGCTTAATCATTACCTGCAGGGCCAAAAGTTTACGCTTCTGACAGATCATCAGCCGTTGGTATCCATTTTTAACCCTAAGAAGGGTGTGTCGGTGATGACAGCACAGAGACTCCAGAGATGGTCCCTTTTCCTAGGGGCACATCAATATCAGATAGAATTCAAAGGTACAAAGCAGCATGGTAATGCTGATGGACTGTCGCGCCTGCCACTACCTGCAGAAGAGGAGACAACGAAGGTTGACCCTGTTGAGTTATTTCACTCGACCATCATCGAGTGTTTACCAGTCACCAATGCAAGTATTGAAAGAGAAACCAGGAACGACCCGACACTGTCCCGAGTCTACCAGGTGACAGTGAAGGGATGGCCAGCACATGGTGATTCTCTGTTACCGGCATTCTCGGCAAGACGAGACCAGCTGCCCGTCTGTCAAGGAACATTGATGTATGGAACGAGAGTGATTATTCCTCCTAAGTTAAGGGAAAGAGTTCTAAAGGAGCTGCATGAAGGTCATCTGTGGGGAGTCAAGATGAAAAGCCTTGCTAGGGCTTATGTGTGGTGGCTGGGTATCGACCAACAGATAGAGGAGCTGACGAAAAGCTGCTCAGGGTGCCAAAAAGTGCAAAATGCACCTCCGATTGCACCGCTGCATCCATGGGAATGGCCTTCAGCCCCATGGCAACGCGAACATATTGACTTTGCTGGTCCATTCATGGACTCCATGTTTCTAATTGCGGGGGACGCACATTCTAAATGGCCAGAAGTGATCAAGATGACTTCCACTACTTCAGAAAAGACAATTGCGGTGTTAAGAACGATATTCGCAAGGAACGGATTGCCAGAACAAATATGTTCCGACAACGGACCACAGTTCGTGTCAGAAGAATTCCAAAAATTCTTAAAGAAGAATGGGGTGAAACATTATACCTCTGCCCCATATCATCCGGCTACAAATGGGTTGGCTGAGAGATTTGTACAAACATTCAAAAAGGCCATAATGGCCATGAGCGAAGATCAGATTCCACTACAACATAAGGTGGACAAGTTTCTACTGGTATATCGAAACGCCGCTCATGCAGTGACAAACCAAAGTCACACACACAGAATCACACAGAAACCCCACAGTGCAGATAGAGGCCATTTAGGCCCATCGAGCCTGCACCGACACATATCCCACCCGATCCCCATAACCCCTACACCAACACATATCCCACCCTATCCCCGTAACCCCACATATTTAATCCCCGTAACACTAAGGGTCAATTTATCATAGCCAATCAACCTAACCTGCACATCCTGCCATGATGTTTTATAACAGAAGGTTGCGGTCCAGGTTGGACTTGTTAAAACCAAATGTGCGGAGGGAAGTTGAAAACAAACAGTTCCAGCATATAAATAACAAGACCACTCGGAGTTTCGAGGTAGGACAACCAGTGTTGGCCAGGGACTATGGAAACGAGAAATGGCAATCCGGAACAATTCGGGCCAGACAAGGACCCCTGATGTACACGGTAGATGTTGGTAAAAATGTAACACGGCGTCATGCTGACCAACTGGTAGAATCGAGAACAAGGGTCGAACCCATGGTTACGACAGAGACAACCGTGGAAGAAGTTAGTGAACCTGAAGCATCTACCTCGGCAGTGAATGTACCTGATGATGATGTCCAAGACATAAGAGACCAACTAGAGGAGTCACCTCAGCAACAAGAATCAGAGACCCCTGAAAGGCATTATCCAACTCGAATCAGGAGGCCTCCTGAGAGACTGAACCTTTGAACTGTTTCGACATGAAGTTGTATATGTATATATGTTATTATGTTATGTTAAATGGGGATATAACTGTTAAGCTAAAAAGGGAGGATTGTGGCGTATGTAACTTGTTCCACCTTAAGAGAACTTAAACCTGTTCCACCTTAAGAGATGTACTACTTTCTCTGGCTGCTGTATACGGTAATACCGGTGGTGACCACACCGGTATATAAGTGCTGTGTAGTAATTTGCTGGGTAGTATAGCCCTAACCTCCGAATAGTAAAGATATATTGAAAAGTTATTCTTGTAGTCTGTGTCAGTAATTGACCTTAAATATAACTGGAACACACAGACTTAACAGATATTAGGTAGGATGGGCAGTAGCTGAGGATATTACCAGGGTGGTGGATTTGAGGCTGGTAGTTGGGGTGGTGTGCAGCAGAGGATATTAGGAGGGGGAAAGAGCTGAGGATATTTGGTGGGGAGGAGCTGAGGATATTAGGTGGGGAGGAGATGAGTATATTAGGTGGGTTGGTTAGGAGCAGAGGATAATAGGAGGTGGGGAGAGAGCTGAGCTTATTAAGTGGAATGGGAAGAGCTGCGGATATTAGGTGGATTGGGGAGGAGCTGAGGAGATTAGGTGTGGTTGGGAGGAGCAGAGGATATTAGGAGGTGTGGAAAGAGCTGAGGTTGTTAGGTGGGATGGGGATGAGCTGAGGCTATTAGGTGGGGTGAAGAGGAGCTGAGGACATTAGGAGGTGGGGAGGGAGCTGAGCATATTAGGTGAAGTGGCGAGGAGCTGAGGGCATTAGCTGGGGTGAGGAGCAGCTGAGGATATTAGGTGGGGTGGGCAGGAGCTGAGGGTATCGGGTGGGGTGGGGAGGGAGCTGAGGGTATTAGGTGGGATGGGGAGGAGATGAGGATATTAGATGGGTTGTGGAGGAGATGAGGATATTAGGAATTGCGGAAGGCGCTGAGGTTATTAGGTCGGGTGGGGAGGCCCTGAGGATATTAGGTGTTGGGTAAGGCGCTGACGATAAGAGGTGGGATGGGGAGGAGCTGAGGATATTAGGAAATGCGGAAAGTGCTGAGGTTATTAGCTGTCGTGGGGAGGAGCTGAGGTTATTAGGAGGTGGATAATGCAATGACGATATTAGGTGTGGTGGGCAGGATCTGAGCATAATTGTTGGGGATGGGTGGAGCTGAGGGTTTTAGGTGGGCTGTGGAGGAGCTGAGGATATTAGGAGGAGGGGAAGGCGCTGAGGATGTGAGGTGGGGTGGGTGGAGCTGAGCATATTAGTTGGGGTGGGGTGCAGCTGAGGATATTAACTGGGGTTCTCTTTGTTGAAATAAATAATAATTTCAGCCACATCTTCGAAAAGCAAAATACAACGTGAGAAGCAAGTAGCTTAGTATGCATTAAATCTACAGATTTTCTGATAAAATTCCAAAACCTCACACAGTTGTATGTATCAGCCTTTATTTATTATTATTGCTTTTATTTAATACAACTGATGCCTCGCTTGAAATACTGAGGAGGTATTCCCTTAAATTACATCTCACAATAGACATTAGCATACTTGCAGACTGTGCTGTTAAGTGGTAAGTGAACATTAAAATAGATGAATGCGAATTGATAGAAAAATAGTAACATCATGAGTGTAATGTGGTTGATGTTGTGCAGATGGATTTTCAAAATGTGTTTGACGAAGTAGCATAGAATAGATTTGTTGAATAAATTGTCGCCCATGAGATTAAAGGGACAGGGCAGCATGGATATAAATGTGGCTAAGTGACAGAAAGCAGAGAGTAGTGGTGACGGGTTGTTTATCTGACTGGAGGAAGGCATACAGTGGTGTACACCAGGGGTCGCTATTAGTTCTACTGCTCTTTTGGATGCATATTAATCAGCTAGGTTTGGGTATACATGACATCATTTTATAGTTTGCAGTTGATGCGAAACTCGGAATTATAGTACACTATGAGGACAATAGCAACAGACATGAGCTTTACAAAGACTGACTGGTCAAAATAAGTACATAAGAAATAGGAGCAGGAGAAGGCCATTCGCCCCTTCGTGACTGCTCCACCATTCAATAAATCATGGCTAATCTTCGGTTAAAACACATTCATGTAACACCTTCTAACTGACCCTCATTCCTGCATATACAGTTACCTGCTTACTCAGTTTGCTGGTATATTTGGCATCAACAAAATAAAAGCTCAGTACCACTTAAAACGGACCCTAAATCCACAGCAAATTTGGCTGCGTCTTGACCCTCATAAAATGTTCCTCAGGCTGGAGGGCCCGAGAGCTTCAGAGAAGTCCCTGGTCTGATGCTGCACTTCCCCGATGGAGTTTCTTTCCAAATCCAATCGCTTCGCTTATAACATAACCCGAACTCGGAGTAAAATGTGCAAACACATGGCAGATTAAATTTATCACAGAGAATTGTGAAGTGATGTATTTTTGTAGGAAGAATGAACAGAGGCAATATGAACTAAATGTACAATTTCAAACGGAGTGCATGAACAGAGAGGCCTGGGTGTTTATATAAACACATCTGTGAAGGAGGCAGGACACGTTGAGAAGGCTTTTAAAAAGCATTTGGGATCTTTGGCTTTATTAATAGAGCGATACATATAAAAGCAAGGAATTCGTGCAAAAACTTTATAATGCACTGGTTAGGCTTCAGCTGGAGGAATGTGTTCAATTCTGGGCACCACACTTTAGGAATGATGTCAAGACTTTGGAGCATGAGCAGACGAAAGTCACTAGAATGGTACCAGGGATGAGGGACTTCAATTATGTGGAGAGACTGGAGAAGCTGGAGTTGATCTCCTTTGGGAAGAGAAGTTTAATAGGAGGTTTGATATAAGTGGACAAAGTCCTGACTGGTTTTGATAGAGTAAATAAGGAGCAACTGTTTCCAGTGGCAGATGGTACGGTAACCAGAGGACACAGATTCAATGTGGGTGTCAAATGAACCAGAGACGACATGAGGAAGCTCTGTCTTTAAACAGCGAGTTCGTGTGATCTGGAATACACGGCCTGAAAGGGAGGTGGAAGCAGATTCAATATTAAAATTCAAATGGGATTTGGAAAATATATTAAAGTAAAAGAAATACCGGGGTAAGAGCAGAGGAGTTGGATAAATTGGGTAGCTCTACCAAAAAGCCATCACAGGCTCAATGGGCCGAATGGCCTCCTGCTGCGCTATATCATTACATGATACATTGATCACCTGAACCTTAGAAATTAATAAACTGAATGGGGCAGAAGAGCAAAGTGATTTATGGATACAGGTGTACAAATAATTGAAATCAGTATCACAGGTCATCAAAGCAATTAAAATGCTAGTAATGTACTGGGGTTTATTTGTAAGGCAATATATTTCAAAAGTAGTGAAGTTGGCAAACAATGAGAAGCAGTGTTCCAAAGTA
Organism: Somniosus microcephalus; assembly: GCF_052327205.1. Lineage (NCBI taxonomy): Eukaryota > Metazoa > Chordata > Chondrichthyes > Squaliformes > Somniosidae > Somniosus > Somniosus microcephalus. The sequence continues at coordinate 17,049,835 of NW_028225183.1, read as the reverse complement.
TGTATACTGGGACCACTCTGGTTCACCATTCACAGAAACAATTTGGACTCGGGTGTCAGAAGAGCAATTTCAAGTTGGGGGTTTATAGTTAATACAGAGGAGGGCTGCGACGGAATACAGGAAGACGTTATTAAGCCTGCAGAGTGGGCGTGTAATTGGCAAATTAACTTCTAAATAGAGAAATAAGAGGTACTGCATTTTAATAGGGAGATTATGGCGATCACATACTTCTTGGGAAATAAGTGTCTCAATGGGATTGAGGAACAGAGGGATGAGATTTAAGAGATACACTAATCACTAACATTCGCGATGCAGGTTGATAAGGCCATAAAAGACAAATAAAACACTAGGATTAATTTAAAGAGTGATAGAATAGTAATGCAGATAGTTTATGTTAACTTATATAGAACATTGGTTAGACCGCAATTGGAGCCCTGTGGACATGTTCGTGTCCAGCCTATAAAATGGGCATAGATTCACTGGAGAAGATGCAAAAAGGATTTACTAGAATGATATCAGGACAGAGAGGTTATACATACCAGGAACGATTGAACACGCTGGGGCTCTTTTCTGTCGAAAAGAGAAGACTGAGGCGTAACCTGATAGAGGTCTTTGGATATCTGAAAAGGCTTGATAGGATAGATGGAGAGAAGATAATTCCACTAGCGGGAGAGAACCGAATTCTGGGCCGTAGATATATAATTGTCACCAATAAACCCAGTTAAAAGTTCAGGAGAAAATTATTTACCTATTGATTTGTCAGAATGTGTACTCGCTACCATAAGCAGTAATGAATGCAAAGAGCTTGGATGAATTGAAGTGGAAACGAGTTAAGCAGATGAAGCTGAAAGGAATAGAAAGATATTTTGACTGGGTGGAAGAAGGATGGTGGGCGCAGGGTAATCTGGAGCATCAACACCGACATGGACTTTTGGGGCCGAATGGACTGTCTCTGTGCTGTAAGTAATTTGTCATTTGTGTTCAATTTGTTGAGGACCCTGGTCAACTCACGCTTAGAGTTATGGATCCATACTTTAAAAAGGACATAGAAGCACTGCAGAAAGTGCATTATTTTACTATAAAAGGAACAGCTTGTATTTATATAGCGCCTTTAACGTAGTATAATATACCAAGGTGCTTCACAGGAGCATCAACAAACAACAATTGACACCGAGCAGCAGTGGAAATATTAGGGCAGATGACCAAAAACTTGGACGAATAGGTAATCTTTGAGGAGCATGTTAAAGGATGGGAGAGAGTTAGGGAGGGAGAAAGGTTTATGAAGAGGATTCCAGAACTCCGGGCCCAGGCAGCTGGAAGCATTTCCGCTAATGGTGGAGTTCAAGGGGGATGTGCATGAGCAAGGTGCCAGATTTGGAGGACTGCAGAAATCTCGGCGTGGGTCGGGGCGCGACTGCGGACGTAGAGCTGGTGGCGGTTACAGAGACAGGGAGGCCATGTAGAGATTGAAAACAAGGATAATAATTTTAAAATAAAGGCGTTGCCGAACAGGGAGCCAATGTGGCCAGCAACCACAGGGGTGGTGGGTTATCGGGATTTGGTGCGAGTTAGAGACCTAATTCTATCTAAAGGAAACTAGACGCATATATGAGAGAAAAGGTAACAGAAAGATAAGCTGAAAGGCAGGGATGAGATAGATGCAAATGGAGACAAGTGTGGAACATTAATATCAGAGAATAGTTGAGATGAATGGCCTATATATATGCTGAATATTTTATGAAATATAATCATCTGAATTGCGGCACTAAATAGCTGATCTCAGACTGAATGCAACAAACTGCCCGGAAAGACAATGTGGGAACTGCCAGTCAGAAATAGTGCTGTGTCCTAAACACAGTGCTTGCCTGCTGTTGGTTGTATTTTTAGATCACGAGCAGCTCCTGATATAATTCAGTTGCTCGATGTCTGTGGCTAAGCATTACATTCATGGACTGGAAACACGGACCCGCCTCTGGGCTGCGCTCAGTTGTTCTGATTCTTAATTATTTGAATAATTGAGGTAAGCGGATATTTCATCGCGCTCTTGAACTGCTCTCTGAACCCGGACTGGGTCACCCCATAAATAAATATGTCTGTGCTGCAAATTAAACACCGCAGCAGAAATCCGAATTGTCGAAAGATAGGTAAAGAATTATTGTATAAACTGGGATTAGTTCCTGTAATGCTATAATATAAGAAATTTATAACATATACCAACCACAGAAGTATGAAGCTGCCAGATATGGTGAAGAGTAAAATCACAGACTTCCTTCTGCACTCCATCTCTGGGTCACTGCGATTCTCTCCCTTGCTCTCACCCCTCAGTCCCTTACAGATTCGACTGGCCACTAAAATGTGCCTGACTTTTAGAGCGTTGTGCAACAAAATTAAAGCGAATGGAAGCAATGGGGGTAAAACCGTATTAAACCAGTCAAATCCCACCCATCCGGGAAGAATAAAATAGCTTGGCTTTACAGTACAGAGCCGCGGTACATTGTCAATTATAGCTCCAGGTACAAATTTAAAGTAGAAGGGAACGTTTTTGAATCAGTGCAGACTGCAGGTTGTTGCTAGAACGACAGCCGCAGTTTTCTCGCTGCAATATTTTGCTTTGAGCTTTTGCCAACAAATTGCCAGAAATCTATCAAAGGAGAAAGTGATGGTGTACCAGACAGAACACTCTGTGGCTGCACGAGACAAGACAATGATATCACTGCACACAGGGGTGATGTCGAGGAAAGATCCCTGGAAATAATATGACATCAGTGATAATTACCAGTTGATCCGCCGCTGCCATGGCTACTAGGTAGCGAGTGGTGCAGGTGGAGAGTCCGCACTTTCCCCGGGACAGGATCTCAACCACCAGTAAATTAACTGCAAAAAAGGGAAGGGAAAAGCGACTCGAAATTATTGATCAAACATTATCCGTATCTGAGGCCAGACAGGAAGGGCTGCATGTTAGCCCGCAACAGTCGGTGGGTTGTGGGTGGGTCAGAGGTTAAATTTTAAAAAATGTATATCTTCCCAACCCTAACCATCCCCCTTCCCGGTATATTGGAGTCGGGACAGGGGCCAAACTGCTAACAACTTCCAGAAGGTGGGTTGGCAATTTGAATATTTTAATGAGGCTGACAGACTCTGATTGAAATAAAAACAGGAAATGCTGGAAATACTCAGCAGGCCAGCCAGCATGTAAGGAGAGAGAAGCAGAGTTAACTTTTCAGCTCAATGACCCTTCGTCAGAACTGGGAAAAGTTGAAGATGGAACAGGTTTATAAGCACGTGTGGAAGCAGGGAAAGGCTGAAGGGGAGGAAAGAACAAAAGGGAAGGACTGTGATAGGATGGAAGGCAGGAGAGATTAAGAGACAAAAGGATGATAGTGCAAGGCAAAGGTAGATGGTAATGAGACAAGTTAAGAAACAAAAGATGGCTCTAAATGAAATGTGAATGGCAATGGCAGAATGATCGACAGCTACCATGTAAGAGAGAGAGAAAAAAGTAATGAAAAAAAGATAGGGGCAGAGGTTATGATCTGAAATTGTTAAACTCGATGTTGAGTCTGGAAGGCTGTAAAATGCCTAATTGAAAGATAAGGTAATGTTCCTCGAGCTTACTATGAGCTTCATTGGAACAGTGTCAGAGGCCAGGGACGGAGAGGCCAGGGTGGCAGTGGAGCGGAGAATTAAAGTGAGAGGTGTCCGGAAGCTCGGGGTCCCCCTTATGGACTATTTGGTGTTGTTCCACAAAGCAGTTACCAATCTGCATTTGGTCTCCTCCGTGTAGAGGAGATTACATCATGAGCAGCGAATAGAGTGCACTAAATTGCAAGAAGTACAAGGAATTTGCTGTTTTACCTGGAAGGAGTGTTTGATGCCCTGGACAGTGGGCTGTGAGGAGGTAAAAGGGAATGTGTTGCATCTTCTGCGCTTGCACGTGAATGTGCCAGGCGAAGGGGAAGGGGTGCTGGGGGTGATAGAGGAGTGGACCAGGGTGCCTTGGAGGGACTGTTCCTTCCGAATGCTGAAAGCGGAGGTGAGCGGAATATGTGTTTGGTGGTGAGAACACGCTGGAAGCTGCGGAAATGGCGGAGGATGATCCATTGAATGTGCCGGATGGTGGCATGAGAGTTGAGGTAAAGGGAAAACCTATGGTGCTTCCGGGAGAGACGGGCAGGGGTGAGGGCAGAAGTGCGGGAAAAGGAATGGACTCGGTCACGGGCAGTGTCAACCGCAGTAGAGGGTAATCCTTGTTTGAGGAAAAAGGAAGAAATGTTGGAAGCACTGGTGCAGAATGTGGCATCATCAGAGCAATTGCTGCGGAGAATGGAATAGAGTCCGAACAGGAAGAGTGGTGGGAGCAAGTGTAGTCCAGGTAGCTGTGGGGGTCAATGGGCTTATAGTGAATATTTGTCAATAGCCTATCACCAGAGATGGAGACAGAGAAGTTGAGGAAGAGAAGGGAAGTGTCAGAGCTGGACCATGTGAATGTGACGGAAGGGTGGAAATTATCAGCAAAGTGAATGAACATTTCTAGTTCAGGGCGAGAGCAGGAAATTGGCACTAATAAAGTCATCAATGTACCGGAAAAAGAGGTGAGGAAGGGGACCTGAGTAGGACTGGAACAAAGAATGTTCCAGATATCACTTGTAAAGGCAAGCATAGGTAGGACCCGTGCGGGCTCCCATAGCAACACCTTTAATTTGGAGCAAGTGAATGGAGTCCAAGGAGAAGTTGGTCAATGTGAGAACAAGTGCAGCCAGGCGGAGGAGTGTGGTGATGGATGGGAACTTGTTGGGTCTCTGTTCAGGGAAGAAGCAGAGAGCCCGAATGCCATCCTGTTGGGGATGAAGCTGTAGAGGGACTGGACGTCCATAGTGAAAAGGAGACGGTTGGGGTCAGGTAATTTGAAACTGATTACATGGCGGAAGGCGTCGGTAGAGTTGTGGATTTAGGGTGGAAGCGAATGGACAAGGGGATAAAAATAGATTCTTGATAGGAAGAGATAAGTTCCGTGGGGCAAATACAGGCTGAAACGATGGGTCTACCGGTGCAGTCCAGCTTGAGGATCTTGGGAAGGAGGTAGAAGCGGGCTGTGCTGGTTTGAGGAACTATGACGTTGGCAGCGGTGGAGGGAAGATCTCCAGAGGAGATGAGGTCAGTAACAGTCTTGGAAGCGGTTGCTTGATATTATCTAGTGGGGTCCTGGTCCAGGCAGAGCTAGGAGGATGTGTCGAGATTTGCCATTCAGGCACCACTATGGAGAGGTCGGTTCGCCAAACAACAACAGCACCACCATTGTCAGCAGGTTTAATGACATTGTCGGGGTTGGAACTGAAAGAATGGAGTGCTGCCCGTTCAAAGGGAGCTAGAATGGAGTGGGTGAGGGGAGCAGAGTAATTGAGATGGCCGATGTCACGCCGGCAGTTTGCAATTAAAATAATTAGATAGGATTAGAGGCCAGAGGGGGGTGTCTAATTAGAATGAGAATTCCGAAAGCAGGAGAAAGGGTAAGGTTTGCGGGGGGAAGACTGCTGGCCCCAAAGTGGGCCCGGAGATGAAGGCTCAGCGCCGTGCCAAGTTCGAAATTCATTGAGGTGCGGGTGTAAGAGGAAGAAGCTCAGGCTTTTGCTGAGGACTGATCGTTCAGAGGCAGAGGGGGGAACGTCAGAGGGGATAGGGTAAACAGGGCAGGGGTGAGATTGGAAGAAGGGATGGGATCAGAGGAAAGTGAAGGGTAGAAGTTTCCGGAGGGGCGTGGTGTCCATGAGTTGTTGAAGCTGAAATTTCTTGACACCTGAAAGGAAGAAAAACAGTTTTTTTTTAAAGCAGCGGATGAAGCGAACGATGAAGTGAAGCTGCGGACCAGGACAGCTCTGAGATAAATCAGTCGGTGCTGCTGAAGACAGAGGTCGAGATTGTTCATGTGGCACTGCATGGCGTTCAGGATGGATCTCAAGATACGATGAGAGCAGTGGTTGGAGGAACGCTGAATATCTCGGAGATATCTGAATTCCTTGGTGGATCCATAACATGAAGGGCGGAATTCCAGTTCGATTACACGTGGAGTAAGTCGGAGCAGGATACCATTGCTGAGGATTTGATCTAAACTGTGTTACACGATTAACTCTGGCTTCTGGAAAATCGGCAAATGAAGTGCGGCCCAGACAGCTTGGGGACATTGTACTTGCCATCACAGCACTGTATGTTGGCCAGGAGGCGGAGGAATTCTTCCCCAAGGCCCCACTAGCTCCCACTCCCCTAAGACGAACTCCCATGCAAAGACGCCCGAGTTGAAGTCCCCAAGGTGGAGCGACAGCAGCAAGCAACGTGAAGTGCAGGGTTATGCTTGAAGACTGAGTATTTCTCTCTTTCTCGCTTTTTGCCAAACTTAATTTTTTGGTTTATAGTTTCTAGATTCTCTGTTGTGTAGCGGAGAGTGCTAGTAAACAAGGGCCCTTGATTATATCATTTAATTGTAGTGCCATTAGTGGTATTGATTTAAGTTACTTTAATTTGAATTATTTAAAGGGTAAGTCATGGCAGCGGAGCTCGACCCCTTGGCATGATCCTCCTGGGAAATCACTTATTTTGTCCCTGATGGCCATGTGTGTGGGAAGTGTATCCAGCTGCAGTTTATGGCAGAGCGCTTTGCAGCACTGATAGATACATACTGGACCATTTGCGATGCTGAGCACATCGTGGATAGCACGTTTAGGGAGTTGGTCACACCGCAGATACAGACTGCACAGGCAGGAAGGGAATGGCTGACCGCCAGGCAGGTTAGTAGGCGCAGGCAGGTAGTGCTGAGGTCCCCTTTTTCCATCCCCGTCTCAAACAGCTATACCAATTTGAATATTGTTGGGGCAGATGGTTCATCGGGGGAGGGCAGCAGTAGCCAACTTCCTGGCACCATGGGTGGTTTTGCTGCACAGCAGGGGAGGAAACAGAGCGGGAGAGCAATAGTCATAGGGGACTCTATTGTATGTGGAAAAGATATGCGTTTCTGCGGCTGCAAACGAGACTCCAGGATGGTATGTTGCCTCCCTGGTGCAAGGGTCAAGGATGATCAGCCATGATCACAGTGAATGTTGGAGCAGGATCGAGGGGCCGAATGGCCTATTCCTGCTCCTATCTTCTGTGTTTCTATGTTTCAATGCTACCCCACCTCCCTTTCATTTTGGCCTATCTTTCCTGACTATTGAATACCCCTGGATGTTGAGTTCCCAGCCTTGGCCGCCCTGGAGCCATGTTTCCGTAATCCCAATCATATCATATTCGTTTACCTCTATTTCTCCAGCTAATTCATCCACCTTTTTACGAATGCTCCTAGCATTAAGACACAAAGCCTTCAGGCTTGTTTTTTTAACGATCTTAGATCTTATAGAGTTATTATTTATTGTGGCCATGTTTGATTTAAACACTTGATTTCTCTCTCTGCCACTTCTGTTTTTCTCCAGCCTATCATTTGCATTTATCCTTGTTTCCCTTTCCTTTGTCTCCCCGCTCAGGTTCCCAACCCCCTGCCATTTTAGTTTAAACCCTTCCACAGAGCACTAGCAAACACTCCCTCTAGGACATCGGTCGCGGCCCTGCCCAGGTGCAAACCGTCCATTTTGTTCTGTTCCCACCTTCCCAAGAACTGGTTCCAATATCCCAGGAATTTGAATCCCTCCCCCTTGCACCATTGCTCTTGCCACGTATTCAACAGAAAAATCCTTCCATTTCTACTCTGACTAGAACGTGGCACTTGTAGCAATCCTGTGATTATTAACTTTGAGGTCCTATTTTATCATTTACCTCCTAACTCCCTATATTCAGCTTTTATGACCTCATCCAGGTTTTTAGCTATATCGTTGGTACCTATATGCACCACGACAACTGGCCGTTCACCCTCCCCTTCCAAAATGTTCTGCAGCCGCTCTGAGACACGCTTGACCCTGGCACCAGGGAGGCAACACGCCATCTTGGAGTCTCATTTGCGGCCGCAGAAACGCCTATCTATTCCACTTACAATAGAAACCCCTGTCTCTATAGCTCTCCCACTCTTATTCCTCCCGTCGTGTGCTGCAGGACCACCCCAGGTGCCACGAAGTTGGCTGATGCTGCCTACCCCTGGTAAGCCATCCCCGCTGTCAGTATCCAAAGTGGTATATCTGTTTGAGAGGGGGACGGCCACAAGGGACCCCTGCACTACCTGCCTGCGCCTACTACTCTGCCTGTTGGTCACCCACTCCCTTTCTGCCTGTGCAAACTTTGCCTGCGGTGTGACCAACTGCTTAAACGTGATTCCCACCATGTTCTCAGCATCGCGAATGTTCCAGTATTTATCCAATCGCAGCTCCAGCGCCGCAATGCGTTCTGCCTGTAGCTGCAGCTGCATACACTTCCTGCACACATGGTTGTCAGGGACACAGGAAGAGTCCCTGAGTTCCCACATAGCGCAGGAGGAGCATACCACCAGGCCGGGCTCTCCTGTCATGACGTTCCCTTTAATTAATTCAAAATTAAATAAAACCAATCACCCCCACCAATTACACGACATTTAAATGATATATTTAAGGGCCTTGTTTTAAAAACAGTCCCCGCTACACCACAGAGAGCTTGGAAACTATAAACCACAGAGTTAAAGTTTAAGAAAGAGAGAAACACTCACCAACCAATCACTTACCTGCTTTCTGGTGATGTCACACTTCCATTACTTTTTACTTCTCTTCCTCTCTCTGAGATTGGTAGGCCTACCTGGTCTCTGCCACCACTTTATAGCCTCGCCGCCGAGTTTCCCACAGGTCTACCGCCATCACTCTGAGGCCTACCTGGTCCCTGCCGCCTCCTTATAGACTCGCCACCGAGTTTGCCGCAGGTCCACCACCGCCACTCTGAGGCCTACCTGGTCTCTGCTGCCTCTTTATAGTCTCGCCGCTGAGTTTCCCACAGGTCCGCTGCCGCCGCTCTGAGGCCTACCTGGTCTCTGCCACCTCTTTATAGCCTCGACGCCGAGTTTCCCGCAAGTCCACCGCCACTGCATAAATTGCTGTTTAAAGAGGGGATTCGCCCAATTGTAAGGATTGATATTAGCTCTGATGATGTGGAATCTGTATGGGTAGAAGAGAGAAATACCAAGGGGCAGAAAACTTTAGTGGGAGTGGTATATAGACCTCCAAACAGTAATGCAGAGGTTGCGGATGGCATTAAACGTGAAGTTAGTGAAGCGTGCAATAAGGGCACAGCAGCCATCATGGGTGACTTTAGTCAACATATAGATTGGGCTAACCAAATTAGTAACAATACAGTGGAGGAGGAATTCCTGGAGTGTTTACGCAAAGCTTTCCTGGACCATTATGTTGAGGAACCAATTGGAGATCAGGCCATCTTGGACAAGGTATTATGTAATGAGAAAGGATTGATTAGCAATTTTGTTTTACGAGGCCCCTTGGGTCGGGGCGATCATTATATGATAGAATTCTTCATTAAGATGGAGAGTGAAATAGTTGAATCAGAGACTAGGTTCCGGAATTAAAATAAAGGAAACTACGATGGTATGAGGCGCGATTTGGGTAAGATTGCTTGCAGAAAGTCACTCAAAGTGTTGACGGTGGAAAGGCAATACCAAATATTCAAAGACTGCATGGATGAACTACAGAATTTGTTCATCCCAGTTTGGCATAAAAATAAAAAAAAGGTGGCTCAACCTTGGCTAACAAGGGAAATTAGGGTTATCATAAGATCCAAGGAGAGGACATATAAATTGGCCAGGAAAAGCAGTAAACCTGAGGATTGGGAGCAGTTTAGGATTCAACAAAAGAGGACAAAGGGATTAATTAAGTCGGGGAAAATAATGTATGAGAGTAAGCTTGAAGGGAACATAAAAACTGACTGTAAGAGCTTTTATAGATATGTGAAGAGAATAAGATTGGTGAAGTCTAGCGTAGGTCCCTTCCAGTCAGAATCAGGGAAATTTATAATGACAACAGATTAAATCCATGTTTTGGTTCTGCCATCACAAAGTAGGACACAAATAACCTCCCAGAGATGTCGGGGAACATAGGGTCTGACAAAAGGGATGAACTGAAAGAAATCAGTCTTTGTAGCGAAATGGTGTTAGGGAAATAGACGGGATTGAAGGCCGATAGATCCCCAGGGCCTGATATTTTACATCCTTGGGTACCTAAGGAAGTGGCCCAAGAAATAGCAGATGCATTGCTGATCATCTTCCAACATTCGATGGAATCTGGAACAGTACCCATGGATTGGAGGGTAGCTAATGTTACCCCACTGTTCAAAAAAGCTGATGGAGAGAAAAGGAGGAATTGCAGACTGGTAAGCCTGACATCGGTATTGGGGAAAATGCTGGAGTCCAATATAAAAGATGTAAAAGCAGAGAACTTGAAAACAGCAACAGGATCGGACAAATTCATCATGGATTTACAAAAGGTAAATCATGCTTGACTAATCTAATGGAATTTTTTGAGGATGTAACTGGTAAAATGGATAAGGGAGAACCAGTGGATGTGGTGCATTTGGACTTTCAAAAGGCTTTCGATAAGGTCCAGCATAAGAGATTAGCTTGTAAACACATGGGATTGGGGGCAAGTTATTGACTTGGATAGAGAACTGGTTGGCTGACAGAAAGCAAAGAGCTGGAATAAACTGGTCTTTTTCCAAGTGGCAGGCAGTGACTAGTGGGGTACCACAGGGAACGGTCCTTGGACCACAGCCCTGTTCCTGGGACTAGCCCCGTTCCTGGGACTAGGGACAGGGTCACTGGCAAGGCTTGGAAGCTAAGCAGAGCCAGGCCTGGTTAGTACGTGGTAGAGGTGACCATCAGGGAAGACCAGGTGCAGAAAGTCACGAAAGGAGCCCCGAGGAGGGGCGGTTGGTGAGAAGGTCACGGAAGGAGCCCCGAGGAGGGGCGGTTGGTGAGAAGGTCACGGAAGGAGCCCCGGGAGGGGCAGCTGGTGAGCAGGCCCGGGCGTTGGGCTGAAGATTGTCGGACAGGAGGAATGGTGGAAATGGAATGGCGGCGCACACAGACGCAGCGGCTTTGCTTCTCCCAGGACGGTGCTATTTACGTTTAATGTTAATGTTATTTGCACTGGACTCATGGGAGCTTGCAAGATCAGTCGGGACCAGCGGGAGCAGCGAGGAGGAGCTCGGCAGGAAACCCGGCGACCAGCGAGGCCCGAGACCAGTCGGGAGCAGTGTGAGACCGGTATAAAAACCGGAGAGAGGCGAGGCCCGAGACCAGTCGGGACCAGCGGGAGCAGCGAGGAGGAGCTCGGCAGGAAACCCGGCGACCAGCGAGGCCCGAGACCAGTCGGGAGCAGTGTGAGACCGGTATAAAAACCGGAGAGAGGCGAGGCCCGAGACCAGTCGGGACCAGTGGGAGCAGCGAGGAGGAGCTCGGCAGGAAACCCGGCGACCAGCGAGGCCCGAGACCAGTCGGGAGCAGTGTGAGACCGGTATAAAAACCGGAGAGAGGCGAGGCGTACCAACTCAGCAGCGGGGAGTGAGCTGGTGCAGTCGGGAGAGCAGGAGGCCAGTAACTGGTGAGTTTAAAAGCTCACCTTTCGCGGGCTTTTTCTTTCACAGCTGGTGCAGTCGGGAGAGCAGGAGGCCAGTAACTCTTATATAGGTGGAGCTGTTGCTAAACCCGAAACACTACAGTGTAGTGTCTCCCACCCTTCCACCTCCTCTAACCTTTTAGGGGTTAGGGGAAGTTGAAAAGGTAGGTTCAATTTATTTTATTTCAGGAGCCTAACCTCGGTGGAAAAGGTTCCAGGACAGGAGGCGGCAGTGAAAATACAACACCAGAAAACAGGTAGGTGACTGGTTGGTGAGTACTTTCACAAACTTATTCTAAGTAGAATTCAATAATTAAGCTAAATCGTAGTAAATAAAAGGGTATTGTAAGGGTTAAGTCATGGAAGTGCAGCTCAGACCCGTGTCATGCTCCTCCTGTGCCATGTGGGAAATCAGGGACACTGTCTCTGACAACTATGTGTGCAGGAAGTGTGTCCAGCTGCAGCTCCTAGCGGACCGCATGGCGGCGCTGGAGCTGCGAATGGACTCACTCTGGAGCATACGCGATGCTGAGGATGTTGTGGATAGCACATTCAGTGAGTTGGTCACACCGCAGGTAAAGGCTAGCTCAGACAGTAAATGGGTGACCAAAAGGCAGGGTAAAGGCAGGAAGGTAGTGCAGGAGTCACCTGTGGTCATCTCCCTCCAAAACAGGTTTACCGTTTTGGGTACTGTTGGGGGAGATGACTTACCAGGGGAAGGCACCAGCAGCCAGGTTCAGGGCACCATGATTGGCTCTGCTGCACAGAAGGGAGGGAAAAAGAGGGATAGGGCTATAGTGATAGGGGATTCAATTGTAAGGGGGATAGATAGGAGTTTCTGTGGCCGAGACCGAGACTCCAAGATGGTATGTTGCCTCCCTGGTGCAAGGGTCAAGGATGTCTCGGAGCGGGTGCAGAGCATTCTGAAGGGGGAGGGGGATCAGCCAGTTGTCGTGGTACATGTAGGTACCAACGATGTAGGTAAAAAGAGGGAGGAGGTCCTACAAGCTGAATTTAGGGAGTTAGGAGCTAAATTGAAAAGTAGGACTTCAAAGGTAGTAATCTCTGGATTGCTACCAGTGCCACGAGCTAATAAGATTAGAGAGAGTAAGATAGATAAGCTAAATACGTGGCTTGAGCAGTGGTGCAAGGGAGAGGGATTTAAATTCTTGAGGCATTGGAACCAGTTCTTGGGGAGGAGTGACCTGTACCAAGGGGACGGTCTACACCTGAACTGTGAGGGAGCCGATGTCCTCGGGGTAATATTTTCTAGGACGGTTCGGGAGGATTTAAACTAATTTGGCAGGGGGATGGGAACCTAGGTAGTGGAAAAGAGGGAAGTCATATGAAGTCAGAAATAGATGGTAGAAAGGTGAGAAGCAATAAGCAAAGGAGAGAAACACAAAGGGCCAAACTAATTCATAATGAGAGTGTGAAAAAAGCAAGCCTGAAGGCTTTGTATTTTAATGCTAGAAGCATTAGAAACAAGGTGGATGAATTAGTTGTGGAAATAGAGGTAAACAAGTATGATTTGATTGGGATTACAGAAACGTGGCTGCAGGGTGGGCAAGGCTGGGAACTTAACATCCAGGGATATACAATATTTAGGAAGGATCGGCAAAAAGGTAGGGGAGGTGGGGTAGCATTGCTGGTAAAGGAGGGGATTAATGCAATGGAAAGGAAGGATATTAACTCGGATGAAACGGAATCTGTATGGGTAGAAATGAGAAATAGCAAGGGGAGAAAAACGTTAGTGGGTGTGATATATAGGCCTCCAAATAGTAATATGGAGGTGAGGGAAGGCATAAAAAGGGAAATTAGAGAAGCGTGCGATAAGAGCACAGCTGTCATCATGGGTGACTTTAATTTACATATTGATTGGACTACCCAAATTAGTAAAAATTCTGAGGAGGAGGAATTCCTGGAATGTTTTCGGGACGGTTATCTGGACCAATATGTCGAGGAGCCGACTCGAGATCAGGCCATTTTAGACTGGGTATTGTGCAATGAGAAGGGACTTATCACCAATCTTCTTGTACGAGGCCCCTTGGGTCAGAGCGATCATAATATGATCGAGCTCTCAGTCGAGATGGAGAGTGAGGAAATTGAATCAGAGACTAAGGTCCAGAACTTAAATAAAGGGAATTACGAGGGTATGAGACGGGAATTGGGTAAGATTGATTGGGTGGTGTTTCTGGGGGGATTGACAGTGGATAGACAATGGCAAGCATTCAAAGATAGAATGGAAGAATTCCAGAACATGTTTATACCGGTTTGGCATAAAAATAAACCTAAAAAGGTGACTCAACCGTGGATAACGAGGGAAATTAGGGACAGCATAAAATCAAAAAAAAGGGCATATCAACTGGCAAAAAAAAGCACCAGACCGGAAGATTGGGGGCAGTACAGGATACAGCAGAAGAGGACAAAGGGATTAATCAGGAAGGGGAAAATAGAATACGAAAGTAAACTTGCAGCAAAAATAAAGACAGACTGCAAAAGCTTTTATCGGTATATCAGGAGGAAAAGACTGGTAAAATCCCAAGTCGGTCCCCTGCAGTCCGATTCGGGAGAATATATAATGGAGAATAAGGAAATGGCAGACCAATTAAACTCATACTTTGGTTCTGTATTCACAAAGGAGGACACAAATAACCTCCCAGGAATATCGGCAAACATAGGGACTAATGAGAGGGAGGAGCTGACAGAAATTAGTATCTCTAGGGATATGGTGTTGGGTAAGTTGAGGGGACTGAAGGCCGACAAATCCCCGGGGCCTGATAAACTACATCCTAGGGTACTTAAGGAGGTGGCCCTGGAGATAGCAGATGCTCTAAGGATCATCTTCCGGAACTCCATTGACTCGGGAACAGTACCCGTGGATTGGAGGGTAGCTAATGTTACCCCAATATTTAAAAAGGGGGGTAGAGAGAAAGCAGGGAATTATAGACCAGTAAGCCTTACATCGGTTGTGGGCAAAATGCAAGAGTCCATTATTAAGGATAAAATAGCGGAGCACTTGACAAATGGGGAAAGGATCGGACAGAGTCAACATGGATTTACAAAGGGTAAATCGTGTTTGTCTAATCTGCTGGAATTTTTTGAGGAAGTAACTGGTAAAATAGATGGGGGAGAGCCAGTGGATGTGGTGTACCTTGACTTCCAGAAAGCCTTCGATAAGGTTCCACACAAAAGATTGTCATGCAAAATTAAGGCTCATGGGATTGGGGGCAAAGTATTAACGTGGATAGAGAACTGGCTGGCGGATAGAAAACAGAGAGTTGGAATAAACGGCTCGTTTTCAGAGTGGCAGGCAGTGACCAGCGGGGTGCCGCAAGGATCTGTCCTGGGACCCCAGCTGTTCACAATATATATAAATGATCTGGATCAGGGAATTGGATGCAATATTTCCAAATTCGCTGACGACACTAAACTAGGAGGAGGGGTGGGCTCTGATGAGGATGTCAGGAGGCTACAGTGCGATTTGGACAGGTTGGGGGAATGGGCGGATACGTGGCAGATGCACTATAATGTGGATAAATGCGAGGTTATCCACTTTGGGGGTAAAAACAGGAGGGTAGATTATTATCTAAATGGCAATAGATTGGGAGATGGGGAAGTGCAGAGGGACCTGGGTGTTCTTGTGCACCAGTCACTGAAGGAGAGCATGCAGGTGCAACAGGCGATTAAGAAGGCAAATGGTATGTTGGCCTTCATATCAAGGGGGTTCGAGTATAGGAATAGGGATACCTTACTACAGCTGTACAAGGTGCTGGTGAGACCGCATCTGGAGTATTGTGTACAGTTTTGGTAGCCCCATCTGCGGAAGGATGTTCTTGCCATGGAAAGAGTGCAACGGCGATTCACCAGGCTGATACCTGGAATGGCGAGAATGACCTACGAAGAGAGATTAAATAGTTTGGGCTTGTACTCACTGGAGTTTAGAAGATTGAGAGGGGATCTCATCGAAACATATAAAATTATGGCAGGCCTGGACAGGCTGAATTCAGAGAGAATGTTTCCAATGGCCAGGGAGCACAGAACCAGGGTCCACAGTCTAAAAATAGCGGGCAAATCATTTAAAACAGAGATGAGGAAGAATTTCTTCACTCAAAGAGTGGTGAGCCTGTGGAATTCCCTGCCACAGAGGGCTGTGAAGGCTAATTCAATAAATATTTTCAAGAGAGAATTGGATATATTTCTGAAGGCTAAGGGGATTAAGGGTTACGGAGAAAAGGCGGGGACGGGGTACTGAACTGGTAAGATCAGCTATGATCTCAGACGAGGATCAGCCATGATCTCATTGAATGGCGGAGCAGGCTCGAAGGGCCGAATGGCCTACTCCTGTTCCTATCTCTATGTTACTATGTTGTTCATGTACTTGTGCATTGTACAATGACAATAAAGTTGAATTATTATTATTATTCACAATATATATATTAATGATCTAGACAAGGGAAATAGATGTAATATCTCCAAGTTTGCAGCTGACACAAAACTGGGTGGGCGTGTGTGCTGTGAGGAGAATGCCGAGAAGGTCCAGGATGATTTGGACAGGTTGGGTGAATGGGCAGAAGCATGGTAGATGCAATATAGCGTGGATAAATGCTTGGTTATCTGCTTTGGTGTCAAAAGCATGAAGGCAGCTTATTATCTGAATGGCAATAGATTGGGAGAAGGGGAAGTGCAACGAGACCTGGGTGTCCTTGAGCACCAGTCGCTGAAGGTAAGCATGCAGGTGCAGCAGGCGGTTAAGAAGGCAAATGGTATGTTGGCCTTCGTAGCGAGAGGGTTTGAGTACAGGAACAAGGATGTCTTGCTGCAGTTGTACAGGGCCTTGGTGAGACCACATCTTGAGTACTGTGTGCCGTTTTGGTCGCCTTATCTGAGGAAGGATGTTCTTGCCATGAAGGGAGTTCAGCGAAGAATCACCAGGCTGATACCTGGGATGGCAAGAATGACATATGACATATGAGGAGAGATTTGGTCGATTGGGCTTATACTCGCAGTGTAGTGTATGTCCCTTTAAGAGCCCCCTGTGCACTGTAATGCCGTTAATGGCCACTCGGGCTATATAAGCCTGTATATTAACATAAAGACAGACTGCAAAAGCTTTTATCGGTATATCAGGAGGAAAAGACTGGTAAAATCCCAAGTCGGTCCCTTGCAGTCCGATTCGGGAGAATATATAATGGAGAATAAGGAAATGGCAGACCAATTAAACTCATACTTTGGTTCTGTATTCACAAAGGAGGACACAAATAACCTCCCAGGAATATCGGCAAACATAGGGACTAATGAGAGGGAGGAGCTGACAGAAATTAGTATCTCTAGGGATATGGTGTTGGGTAAGTTGAGGGGACTGAAGGCCGACAAATCCCCGGGGCCTGATAAACTACATCCTAGGGTAATTAAGGAGGTGGCCCTGGAGATAGCAGATGCTCTAAGGATCATCTTCCGGAACTCCATTGACTCGGGAACAGTACCCGTGGATTGGAGGGTAGCTAATGTTACCCCAATATTTAAAAAGGGGGGTAGAGAGAAAGCAGGGAATTATAGACCAGTAAGCCTGACATCGGTTGTGGGCAAAATGCTAGAGTCCATTATTAAGGATAAAATAGCGGAGCACTTGTCAAATGGGGAAAGGATCGGACAGAGTCAACATGGATTTACAAAGGGTAAATCGTGTTTGACTAATCTGCTGGAATTTTTTGAGGAAGTAACTGGTAAAATAGATGGGGGAGAGCCAGTGGATGTGGTGTACCTTGACTTCCAGAAAGCCTTCGATAAGGTTCCACACAAAAGATTATCATGCAAAATTAAGGCTCATGGGATTGGGGGCAAAGTATTAACGTGGATAGAGAACTGGCTGGCGGATAGAAAACAGAGAGCTGGAATAAACGGCTCGTTTTCGGAGTGACAGGCAGTGACCAGCGGGGTGCCGCAAGGATCTGTCCTGGGACCCCAGCTGTTCACAATATATATAAATGATCTGGATCAGGGAATTGGATGCAATATTTCCAAATTCGCTGACGACACTAAACTAGGAGGAGGGGTGGGCTCTGATGAGGATGTCAGGAGGCTACAGTGCGATTTGGACAGGTTGGGAGAATGGGCGGATACGTGGCAGATGCACTATAATGTGGATAAATGCGAGGTTATCCACTTTGGGGGTAAAAACAGGAGGGTAGATTATTATCTAAATGGCAATAGATTGGGAGATGGGGAAGTGCAGAGGGACCTGGGTGTTCTTGTGCACCAGTCACTGAAGGAGAGCATGCAGGTGCAACAGGCGATTAAGAAGGCAAATGGTATGTTGGCCTTCATATCAAGGGGGTTCGAGTATAGGAATAGGGATACCTTACTACAGCTGTACAAGGTGCTGGTGAGACCGCATCTGGAGTATTGTGTACAGTTTTGGTCGCCCCATCTGCGGAAGGATGTTCTTGCCATGGAAAGAGTGCAACGGCGATTCACCAGGCTGATACCTGGAATGGCGGGAATGACCTACGAAGAGAGATTAAATAGTTTGGGCTTGTACTCACTGGAGTTTAGAAGATTGAGAGGGGATCTCATCGAAACATATAAAATTATGGCAGGCCTGGACAGACTGAATTCAGAGAGAATGTTTCCAATGGCCGGGGAGCACAGAACCAGGGGCCACAGTCTAAAAATAGCGGGCAAATCATTTAAAACAGAGATGAGGAAGAATTTCTTCACTCAAAGAGTGGTGAGCCTGTGGAATTCCCTGCCACAGAGGGCTGTGAAGGCTAATTCAATAAATATTTTCAAGAGAGAATTGGATATATTTCTGAAGGCTAAGGGGATTAAGGGTTACGGAGAAAAGGCGGGGACGGGGTACTGAACTGGTAAGATCAGCTATGATCTCAGACGAAGATCAGCCATGATCTCATTGAATGGCGGAGCAGGCTCGAAGGGCCGAATGGCCTACTCCTGTTCCTATCTCTATGTTTCTATGTTAATCACGCCAGCCAAGCCAAAGGACAAGAATGTTAAGGAAATTGTTGATACCCTGCAGGAGCACTTAAGCCCAACACCGCTGCTGATAGTGGAATGATTCAAATTCTTCAAGAGCAATCAGCACAAGAATGAAAGTAACGCTGATTACCTCACCGAATTAAGAAAGCTATCAGAGCACTGCCAATTCGGGGCAGGACTGGCAGATTATCTTCGAGACAAATTCGTCTGCAGTCTCCTAAGTGAAGGAACACAGAAAAGGCTGCTTTCTGAGAAAGAATTGACACTGGACAACGCTTTCAGTATGGCTGTATCATACGAAGCAGCCACAAGAGGAGATGCAGAGATACAGCAAAAGACACAGGACTTCGGCACCCATGAAATGACACAGGGTTTCGAGAGATGTTAGCGCTGCGACAGATCCACCCATGACCAGAGGGACTGCTGGTTCAAGGACAAAGCATGCAGGCAATGCGGAAAGATTGGACACATTGCACTGCTATGCCGATCTGGACAAATAAAATCCACGGACAGGAAAATAAAAATCAATAAAGATAAGTACAGAAAGGTACAAATGATGATGGACAGTAGCTCCGAAGACCAGAAGAGCGATAGCGACTCCAGAAACAAGAGACTAAGCTGTCTCAAATTATATAATGTAATTGCCAAAGAAGATTACCAGTTCATTTGGATTACCCTCACGATAGCAGGGTCCCCAGTTAAAATGGAGCTAGATACAGGATCAGCTCTGACCGTCATAAATCGACGGGTAACGAGCGGTTATTTCTGCATATACCTTTAAAAGACACATCCATTATCTTGAAAACATATACGGGGCAGGAAGTATACCCCAAAGGAAAAATAAGGGTGCGTGTTGTATACAACGGCAAGAAAATACAGAAGTTGCAATTTATACGTTCTACAAGATGGTGGTCCACCGCTGTTGGGACGTGAATGGATCAGGAAGATACGTTTACACTGGCACTCCATTCAGTCACTGACGGTGACCAGTAAGAGAAAAAATGATGATGACGTCATACCTGAACGATTAAAAGACATCTTGGCCAACGCCAAGGAAGAGTTTCAATAGAAACCAGGAACCTTGAAAGGCATCACCACCTCAATAAAAGTGAAAGATGCGGCAATTCCCAAGTTTTTTAAGACAAGGCCTGTGCCATACGCAATTCGTCCAGCATTCGAGACAGAGCTGGAGAATTTGGAAAAGGCAGGCGTATTATCCAAGATAGATTGGAGCGAGTGGGCAACACCCATCGTCCCGGTCATGAAGAAAAAGTTGAATAATGATAAATCTGAAGAACAGAGAAAAATTCGCATCTGAGGAGACTTCAATGTGACTTTAAACCTGGTCCATCACACGGTACATTAGCCTCTTCCGAGGATAGAAGATATTTTCGCCTCACTATCCGGAGGGAAACGTTTCACCAAAATTGACATGGTACAGGCATATCTACAGATGGAGGTTGAAGAGGCCTCTATAAAGTATCTCACGATAAATACACACAAAGCCCTGTACAAGTACAATCGACGGGTTTTCGGAGTAGCATCAGCTCCAGCTATCTGGCAAAGAGCTATGGAGCAAGTACTCCAAGGGATTCCGGGGTCTCAATGCTACCTAGAAGACATCCTTGTAACAGGAGAAATCGACAACGAGCAACTTGCCAATTTGGAGCAGGTGCTCACTAGGTTGAGAGAACGGGGCCTACGAGCAAATCGCCCCAAGTGCGAATTTTTCCAGAAACAAATATCATATTGTGGCCACATAATTAATAAGGAAGGGTTGCATAAGTCACCTGAAAAAATTGAAGCGGTCAAAAAAGCCCCAGCACCTGAAAATGTTTCACAATTAAGGTCGTTCCTGGGATTGATAAATTACTATCATAAATTTTTACCGAACTTATCAACTCTTCTGCACTCTCTTAATGCACTGCTACAAACAGGAGTAATTTGGAAATGGAGCGAAGACTGTAAACGTGCCTTCCATATATGCAAAGACATAATCATGTCCAAAGAATTTTGGCTCATTACATCCCATCACTGCCAATCAGGCTGGCGTGCGATGCATCCCCTTACGGCGTAGGAGCGGTATTATCGCATAGATTCCCTGATGGCTCGGAACGGCCGATAGCTTTTGCGTCACGCTCATTGAACTCAGCTGAGCGTAACTATGCCCAAATCGACAGGGAAGCACTCAGCCTGGTATAGGGAGTGAAGAAATTCAACCATAACTTACACGGACAAACATTTACCTTGCTGACTGATCATCAACCCCTCATCTGCATATTCAACCCTAAAAAGGGTGTTCCCATTATGACAGCGCAAAGGCTACAGAGGTGGTCCCTTTTTCTACGGGCACACCAATATGACATAGAATACAAAAGGATTAAAGCAGCGTGGGAATGCTGACGGTTTATCGCGCCTACCGTTGCCAACGGTAGAAGAGGCACCTGCAGTAGACCCAGTGGAGATGTTCCACTCTACCATAGTGGAATGTCTACCAGTAACAACTTCTGCCATTGAAAGGGAAACGAGAAATGACCCGACTCTCTCACGGGTCTACGATTTAACAGTGAAGGGATGGCCAGCACATGGCGAACCACTGCTGCCAGCATTCTCGCAAAGAAGAGAACAGCTGTCAGTGTGCCGAGGAACCTTGATGTGTGGATCCAGATTGGTGAATACACACAAACTCCAGGATAAAGTGCTGAAGGAACTTCACGAGGGCCATCTGGGTGGAGTGAAAATGAAAAACCTAGCCAGGGCGTTTGTATGGTGGCCAGGTATCGATGGAGACATCGAAGAAATGACCAAGAGCTGCCTAGGATGCCAGAAGTTCCAAAACGCTGCACCACAAGCCCCTCTACATCCATGGGAGTGGCACTCATCTCCATGGCAAAGGGTACAGATCGACTTTGCTGGTCCATTTATGGACTCAATGTTCTTAATCGCGGTTGATGCACATTCCAAGTGGCCGGAGGTAATAAAGATGTCCTCCACCACCACGGAAAAAACCATCACAGTATTAAGGACCATATTTGCCAGGAATGGGCTGCCTGAAAAGATCTGTTCTGATAATGGAACGCAATTTGTGTCCGAAGAATTCAGGAATTTCTTAAAATAACAATGGTGTTAAGCACTACACATCCGCCCCATACCATCCCGCCACCAATGGATTGGCTGAAAGGTTTGTCCAGACCTTCAAGAAGGCCATAAAGGCCATGGGTAAAGAAGACATAAAACTTCACCATAAGGTAGATAACTTCATGTTTGCATACAGGAATGCAACACATATGGTTACAAACCAAACTCCCGCCATGATGTTCTTCAATAGAAGCCTAACATGCCGGCTGGATTTGATCAAGCCAAACATCAGAAGGGACGTGGAGAACCGGCAATTTCAAGGCATGAATGAAAGGCCAACTAGAACCTTCCACATAGGTCAACAAGATTTGGCCCGGGACTACCGTACCGAGAAATGGCAGCCTGGAACTATTTGCACACGACTAGGACCGCTGATGTCTACCGTGGACATTGGAGAAAGCATAATAAGGCGCCATGCTGAACAGGTCATAGAGTCATCCGAAAAGGGACAACCTAAACCACAGCTCTATACGCCTAATGATGAAGTAGAGATACCCATAGTATCTACCTCCGATCCGGTGATACTGGAACCATTTGAACCCGACAGTGGCATTCAAGCCGAATCAGCCTTGCCAAAAGAACCTACTACATCACCAGAAACTACTACACCACCGAGGCGTTATCCGGACCGAGTCAGGAAGCCTCCAGAGAGACTGAATTATAATTGATTAACTGCAGCAATGTGTAGATTATTGTTCTTGTACCTTGTAATTAATGATTACTTAAAATATTATGTACTGGTTGGCAAAAAGGGGAGGAATTGTAGTGTTTGTGCCTTTAAGAGCCCCCTGTGTCCTGTAATGCCAGTAATGGCCACTCGGGCTATATAAGCCTGTATATTGTGTTGTATCAGTTAGTTCACCCCCAGACTTTGTTCAGTAAACACCTGTGAAACTAACTCCTGCCTGCAGTGTCTCTATTAACACACGGATACAACACGATGGAGTTTAGAAGAATGAAAGGGGATCACATTGAAACTTATAAAATTCTGACAGGACTGGACAGACTAGATGCAGGAAGGATGTTCCCGATGGTCGGGGAGTCCAGAACCAGGGATCACAGACTAAGATAAGGGGTAAGCCATTTAGGACAGAAATGAGGAGGACTTTCTTCACCATACAGTGGTGAACCTGTATAATTCTCTACCACAGAAGGCAGTAGAGGCCAATTCATTAATTATATTCAAGAAGGAGTTGGATATATTTCTTCAGGCTAAAGTGATCAAGGGCTATGGGGAGAATGCAGGGACAGGGTACTGAATTTGGATGATCAATGGTGGTGGGAGCTCGAGGGGCCGAATTGCCTACTCCTGCTCCTTTCTTCAATGTTTAATTGTTAAAAGCACCTAAGCTATTTGCCTCAACTACCTGCCAAGGCGGCGAGTTCCACATTTCAATAACTCTGCTAATTGTGCCTTATTTCCCTTTTGATTAATCAGGAAATATATTGCATTTATTGTTCCTTGTCTTGGATTCTTCCACAATCTAAACATTCTCTCCAAATCGATCCTGCCCAACCCATTCATAATTTAGTAACATCTATCCGGTCACTTCTAATTTTTCCCACGTCTGAAATAATAGGGCCCAACCTGTTCAATCTTTGCCGATGGCTGCAGTCTCTCAGCAAGATCAGCCTTCTCTGAATGCAAGCATCTCTTTTTCTTCTTCGTCTCCTTCTTAGGCTGTCTCTCGGAACCGATGATGACTTTCTTCCACGTTAAAAATGAGTTCGCAGGTGACTGATGAGTCCAATTCGGGAACTACAGTCTCTGTCACAGGTGGGGCACAAGGTCGTTGAAGGGATGGGTGTGTGTGGTGCTTGGGTTGAAGTGCGCTCCTTGCACTGCCTGCGCTTGGCTTCCGCTTGCTCCCGGCGAAGAGACTCGAGGTGTTCGGCGCCTTCCCGGATGCTTCTCCTCCACGTTGTTCGGTCTTGGGCCAGGGGTGCCCAGGTGTCAGTGGGGATGTTACACTTCTTCAAGGAGGCTTTGAGGGTCTCCTTGAAACGTGTCCTGTGCCCACCTGGGGCTCTCTTGCCTTTCCGGAGCTCTGAATAGAGCGCTTGTTTTGGGAGACTCGTATCGGGCATGCGGACAATGTGACCCGTCCATCGGAGCTGATTGAGCGTGGTCAGAGCTTCGATGCTGGGGATGTTGGCCTGAGCAAGAACACTGACATTGGTGCGTCTATGCTGCCAATTGATTTGCAGGATCTTGCGGAGGCAGCTTTGGTGTTACCTCGCCAGTGCTTTGAGGTGCCTGCTGTACATTGTCCATGTTTCTGAGGCATACAGGAGGGCAGGTATCACTGCTGCCCTGTAGACAATGAGCTTTGTGCCGGCTTTGAGGTCCTGGTCTTCAAACACTCTCTTCCTCAGGCGACCGAAGGCTGCACTGGCACACTGAAGGCGGTGTTGGACTTCGTCGTCGACGTCTGCCCTTGTTGACAGTAGGCTCCAGAGGTCTAGAAAGTGGTCCACGTTGTCCAAGGCATTGTCGTGGATTTTGATGATTGGGTGGCAGCACTGTGCAGTGTGGTCCATTGAAGGAAAACTGCCTTATAAAATTTAAAAAAATGAAAAGTCAGATTTTTTTTAGCCCTTACAGCTCAACTTAGCTTCACCTAGACTGATACTACATCTAGATTTTCTGAGCCAATAACCTTTCTCACTTTTGCTCTAATGTCATCCTTTACTACCAACGCCACCCCACCTCCTTTACTTTTTTGCCTCTCCTTCTTAAATATCGAATATCCTTGGATATTCAGTTCCCAGTCTTGGTCATCCTGCAGCTATGTCTTAATTTTTCCGCTATTAATTCGTCTACCTTATTACGAATGCTTCACGCATTCAATTACAGTGCCTTTAGATTTCTCTTTTTAAAATCTTTAGACATCTTAACATAGTATGACCCTTATTGTCTTCTTGCCATTTTAATTACCCGGACATTATTTGTTGGTGCACTCCTTTTTCTGCACGCTTTGTCCCTTACTGATACAATCGGTTTATTCTTACCCCAACCACATTCTTGCACTGTTTCCTTGCGTTTTCTCTTTCGCATTCTAGATTTCTCTCCACCGGGAGCCTCCCCCATATCACCTCATTTAGTTTAAATCCCTATCTACCTCCATAGTTATTCGATTCGTCGGAACTCTGGTCCCAGCATGGTTCAGGTGTAGTCCGTCCCAACGGAACAGCTCACTCTTTCCGCAGTACTGGTGACAGTGCCCCACGGATCAAAATCCACTTCTCCCACACCAGTCTTTGAACCACGCATTCATCTCCCTGATCCTGTTGAAACTATGCCATTTTGCTTGTGGCTCCTGTAATAATCCAGTGATTAAGACTTTCGTGGTTCTGCTTTTTAACGTAATTCCTAGTTGCTCAAACTCTCTCCGCAGAACCTCTTTCCTTGACCTACCTATATCGTTAGTACCTACGTGGACCACGACAACTCGATCCTCCCACTCCCACTCCAAGTTCCTCTCCAGCTAGTAGAAGATGTCCTTTAACCTGGCACCTGGTAGGCAAAATAAACTTCGGGACTCACGCTTCTGGCTGCAGAGCAAAGTGTCTATCCCCCTAGCTATACAAGAAGCACCTTCATGTTTACTTCACCCACTTGAACGGTTTCCACTATTATGGTGCCATAGTAAGTTTGAATGTCACCCCCTCAATTCCCGCACTTGTCCACAACCGTTGCAAGAACCTCGAATCTATTGGACAAGTGCAGAGACTCAGGCTCCTGAAATACTACCTCCTGGATCCCTGTAACTGCCTCACTCGCAGTCATACACTCCTGTCCCTGACCACGTGTCAATTCTAAAGCATTTCATCAAATGGCTATCGCTGCCTGCTGGAGCAAAAGCTCCAGGTAGCTTTCTCCCTCCCTGATGTCATGCAATATCTGCAGCTCGGACTCCAGCTCCTCAACTCGGAGCTAAATTTCCTTGAAGCACAGACACTTACCGCAGATGTAATCACCCTGGAAACAAATGTCCACAACCTCCCACATATTGCAGCAGCCACATCTACTGTTCTCCCATTATTTTATTTATTTAATTAATTATTTTAGTGTTATTCAAATCATTTACTTCGTTTAGTTTATTAAATTAATTGAATTAAGTTTAGTTTTTAAAATGTTGTTTTATGCTATATGTTAACTTAAAACATAGCCGACAGTCAGCACCAATCACTTACCTGCCTTACCTCAAACGTCACACTGCCGTTTTCTCTAGTAAATGCAGTTCAGCTGCTGCTTTTATCCTCGCTCTCAGGACTTGGTTTGCTTCCGCTCAGTTCCGCTGCTTGTCTGAGGGAGAAGTCAGAAAAAGCAAGGCAAAGCAACACCTCCATCTCCCTCTTCCCCGAACGCACACACTTAAGAAACTCCAAATTGTTCACTCTCCCCGCTGCACTTGGTGCCGGTTGCATTCACAGATCCCTGGATTTATACTGTTTGTAAAGCAGATCAGTCAGCACTGCTCTGCTGTTATTTTAGGAACCAGTTTACTCTAGCTAGCTAGTTAACTAACTACAGCAGCTCTCTAGTAGGAGAGCTTGCTTGTTTGTTTCTGCTTAATCCTGAAAGAAAATTTAAAATTTAAATTTTAAAATTCAACTTAAACAGTTTATCCTAATTAAGAGCTACCAGCAATTAACACTAGATTTTAAAGAGAGTAACCCTAAAAGGAGATTAACCCTTAAAACACCCACACTTACCAAACTCCAAAATGTTCAGTCTGTGCTCTCAGACAGAGAGACACATGGTGGGAAACAGAGAGACAGCGACAGACCCAGGGCACAGAGGGTCAAACCGACTGGGAGGGAGATGGATGGAGACAGGTTGTGGGGAGTCAGATTGTGGGCGACACAGAAAGAGACAGATGTGGCTGTCAAACGGGGTGATAGATGGGAGGAAGCAGACGGGGGAGATAGTTGGAAGGGAGAGAGCAAAAGACAGGAAGGGGAGACAGAGCGAGAGAGGAATATGGGAGACAGAGCCTTAATCAGACCGGGGGCGAGAATGTATGGGGAGAGCGGCATTGATGGAGACAGACTAGGGAGATACAGAGAGAAACAGATGCGGGAGCAGGGAAAGAGATAAGATGGGGTGAGATAGATGGAGAGACAGCCGGGGTCGGTGAGGCAGAGAGAGAAAGACCGGGGTTGATGTAGATATACATTTAGACAGACGGGGAAACGGATAGGGAGAAAGGCAGTGGAGATAGAGGGAGAGAGAAATGGACAGTGGGAGACTGAGAGGAGGAGGCAGTCAGCGGAAAGAGATGTGGGGAGAAACAGAGAGAGAGAGACGGGGCAGACAGATGGGTGAGACAGAAAGAGAGGGACAGACATGGAGGAGAAAGAGAGATAGATAGTGAGACAGCGGGGGGGACAGAGGAGGGAACACAGATATGGAGACAGTAGTGCTAAATCTGACATCAGAAGGTGGAAATATGTGTGACAAACTGTGGCGACAGAAAGAGAGAGAGAGACAGATGGGGGACAGACTGGGGTAGAAAAAATGCAGGGAGACAGACGCGAATAAGACAGACAGGGGGAGGCAGATGGGGAGGGAGAGGGAGACACAAAGTGAGAGAGAGAGAGACAGAAGGGCGGTGGCAGACGTAGATAAACACAGAGAGAGACAGACTTGGAAAATAGACAGGGTGGAGACAGATTTGGAGGACAGATGATGGAAATCAGATACAGGGACAGACGGGGAGAGCGAGACAGGAGGGAAGTATCCCGGTGGAGAAAGAGAGAGAGAGACGGACAGTAGGGTGACAGGCAGAGAGACATATGGTGGGAGATAGAGAGCGAACAACTGACAGAGACAGGCCGATGCGGAGAGAGACGGATGGATTCAAACTTGTCGGAGACTGATGGCGGGTGACAGAAAGAGGATGGGTGTGATAGGATAGACGAGGCAGGAGGGAGAGACTGATGTTGGGTGACACAGAGAGAGAAAGATGGGTTTGACATGATGGAGGAGGCAGAAGTTTAGACAGATGGTGGGTGACAGAGAGGGAAGGATGTGCGTGATATGATGGAAGAGACAGAAAGGAGAGGCAGATGATCGGTGAGACAGAGTGAGAAGGATCCTTGTGATAAGTTGGTGGAGTGAGAATGGAGAGGCTGACGGTGGGTGACACAAAGAGAGCCCGATGGTTGTCATAGGATGCAGGAGGCAGAAGTGATGGCAGACGGTGGGTGACAGAGGTAGAAGGATGGTTGTGATAGAATGGAGGAGGCACAGGATGATACAGATGGTGGTTGACACAGAGAGGGATGGATGGTTTTGATAGGTTCGAGGAGCCAGAAAGGATAAATATATGGTGGGTGACACAGTGACAGAAATATTGATGTAATAGGATGGAGGAGGCAGAAGTGAGCGACAGATAATGGGTGACCCAGAGAGAGATGAATGGGTGTGTTAGGAAGGAATAGGCAGATGGGAGAGATAGATGGTTGCTGCCACAGAGAGAGAAGGATAGGTGTGATAGAATAAAGCAGGCAGAAAGGTGAAACATCTTGTGGGTGACACAGCGACAGAAGGATTAATGTGATAGGATGTAGGAGGCAGAAGAGAGAGACAGACGGTGTGTGACCCAGAGACAGATGAATGGGTGGTTTAGGAAGGAATAGGCAGAAGGTAGGGACAGATGGTGCGTGACAGAGAGAGAAGGATGGCTGTGATAGGATGGAGTAGGCAGAAGCGATAGACATATGGTTAGTGGCAGAGAGAGAGAGTGATGGGTTTGATAGGATGGAGGAAGCAGAAGGTTGAAAACGATGGTGGGTGACACAGAGAGGGAAGGACCGGTGTGATATGGTGGAAGAGAGAGAATGCTGATGCAGAGTGTCGGTGGCACAGAGAGAGAAAGATGGTTGTGATAGGATTGAGGAGGCAGAAGAGGAGACAAATGGTGTGTGACAAAGAGAGAGAAGGATGGATGTGATAGGATGGAGGAGACAGGAGAATGAGTTAGATGGACGTTGCCCAATAGAGAAAAGGATGCATGTGATAGCACGGAGGAAGAGCAAGATGGAGACCGATGGTGTATTTCAGAGAGAGAGAAGAATGGGTATGATAGGATGGAGGAGGCAGAATGAAAAAGCATACGATGCGTGACAAAGTGACAGAAGGATGGATGTGATATGATGGAGGAGGCATAGGCGAGATCCATATGGTGGGTGAACCATAAAGAGAAGAATGGGTGCGTTAGTACGGAGGAGGCAGAATTGGGAGATAGAAGGATGTTGACCCAGAGAAAAACATGGGTTTGATAGGATGGAGACGGCATAATGGAGTGACAGATGGTGGGTGACAGAGTGAGAGAAGGACGGGCGTGATAGGATGGATGAGGCAAAAGGGAGAGACAGGGGTCGGTGCCAGACAGAGAGAAGGACGGGTGTGATAGGATGGACGAGGCAGAAGGGAGACACAGATGGTGGGTGACAGAGAGAGAAGGATGGCTGCGAAATGACGGAGAAGGCAGAAGGGATAGATCAATATTGGTTGGTCCAATGAGATAAAGATTGATGTGATAGCACTGAGGAGGCAGAACAGAGGGACAGATGGGCAGATGGGAGAGTCAGATGGTTGGTGTAAAGGACAGAGAACGATGGGTGTGATTGGAGAGAGCAAGCAGAATGAAGAAACTTACGCTGGGTGACACAGTGAAAGAAGGATGGATGTGAGAGGATGGAGGAGGCAGAAGCGAGACACATAAGGTGGATGACGCAGAGAGCGGATGATGGGTGTGTTAGGATGGAGAGGCAGATGCGAGCGACAGGTGGATGTTGAGACAGAAAAACGTGGGTATGATAGGTTGGAGACAGCATAAGGGTGAAAAATATTGTGAGTGACAGAGAGAGAGAATGGTGGATGTGATATGATGGAGCATACAGAAGGTAGAGAAATATGGTGGGTAACACAGAGAGAGAAGTACTGCTGTGATAGGTTGGACGAGGCAGTAGGGGAGACAGATTGCGTGTAGCTGAGCGAATGAAGGATGGATGTGATAGGATGGAGGAGGCAGGTGTGAGAATAAGATGGTCGGTGACCCACAGGGAAAAGGATGGGCTTGAGAAGATGGAGCAGGCCGAAGGAGGGACAGATGGTGGGTGAATCAGAGAGAGCAGGTTGGATGCGATAGCAGGGAGGAAGAGGAAGTGAGAGACAAATGGTGTGTGACCGAGAAGGAGAAGGTAGAAGGGAAAGGCTGTTGATAGTTGACCCAGAGAGAGAGGATGGGTGTGATAGTTTGGACGTGGCAGAAGAGAGAGACAGTTGGTGGGTTTACAGAGAGAGACGATGGGTGTGATCGGATGGAGAAGGCAGAAGGGAAAGTCAGATGGTGGGAGAGAAAGAGAGAGAAGGACATCCATAATAGGATGGAGGAGGCAGAGGGGAGAGACAGAAGGTCGGTGAATCAGAGAGCGAAGAATGGATGTGTTAGGATGGAGGAGGCAGCAGTGGAGTCAGATTGTTGGTGACCCATAGAGAAAAGGATTGTTTGATAGGATGGAGGAGGCATAAGGGAGGGACAGATGCTGGGTGACCGAAATAGAGATGGATGCATGTGATAGCAGGGATAAAGAGGAAGTGAGAGACAGATGGTGAGTAACTGAGAGAGAGAAGGATGGGTGTGATAGGATGGAGAACTCAGAAGGGAGAGGCAGATGGTGAGTGAAATAGAAAGTGAACGATATGTGTAATAAGATGGAGGATGCAGAGGTAAGAGAAAGATGGCAGTTGACACAGAGAAAGAAGCATGGGTGTGATTGTATGGAGGTGGCAGAAGAGAGACAGATGGTGTGTTACACAGAGAGAGACGATGGGCGTCATAGGGTGGAGGAGCCAGAAGAGAGAGGCATTTTGGTGTGTGACACAGCGATAGAATGATGCGTGTGATAGGATGGATGAGGCAGAAGGGAGAGATAGGTGGAGGGCGACCCAATGAGATAAGGATGGATGTGATTGGATTGAGGAGGCATAGGGGAGAGACAGATTGCGAGTGACACTGTGAGTGAAGAATGCGTGTGATAGGAATAAGGCGGCAGAAGAGAGGGACAGATGGTCGGTGACACAGAGAGAGAATGATGGATGTGATAGGATGGAGGAGGCAGAAGCGAGGGACAGATGGTGGGTGACACAGTGTGAGACGGATGGGTGTGATAGGATAGAGGAGGCACAAGGGAGAGACAGATGTTGGGTGACACACGGGGAGAAGGTTGGGTGTGACAGGATATAGAGGCCGAATGGAGAGAGAGATTCTGGGTTACACTGAGAGAGAAAAGTTGGTGTATGGGATGGAGGATGCAAAAGGGAGAAACAGATGGTGGGGGAAATAGGGAGAGTAGATGGCTGTGATAGGATGGAGAAGTTAAAAGGGAGAGACAGTTGGCGGGTGGCCCAGAGAGAGAAGAATGTGTGTATAGGATGGAAGTGGCAAAAGGGAGAGAAAGATAGTTGCAGTCACAAAGATAGAAGGATGGGTGCGATAGGAGGGTGGAGGTAGAAGTGGTTGAAAGTTGGTGGTTGACACAGAGCGAAGAATGGGTGAGTTAGGATTCAGAAGGGAGATACAGATGGTGGATGACAGAGGGACAGAAGAATGGGTGTGATAGGATGGACGAGGCAGAAGGGAGAGAGATGGTGATTGACAGAGAGAGAAAGATGTGTGTGAAAGGGTAGAGGAAGTAGAAGGTAGAGTCAGAGGGTGGGTGACAAAGAGAGAAGAATGGGTGTGATAGTATGGAGGAGCCAGAGGGGAGAGACAGATGGTGGATGACCCAGAGAGAAAAGGAAGGGCGTGATAAGATGTTGGAGCTAGAAGAGATGGACAGTTGGTGGGTGACAGAGAGAGATGGATGGGTGTAATAGAATGGAGGAGGCAGTAGGGAGAGACAGATGGTGGGTGACACAGAGAGAGAAGGGTGGGTGTGTTAGGTTGGAGGAGGCAGAATAGAGAGGCAGAAGGTGAGTGACACACAGAGCGAAGAATGGGTGTGATAGAATGGAGGAAGCAGAAATAAAGGGATAGATGGCGGGTGACTCAATGAGATAGGTATGGGTTTGATAGGATTGAGGAGGCAGAAGATGGAGACAGATGGTTGGTGAGACAGTGAGAGAAAAAAGGGTGTGATAGAATGGCGGCGGGAGATGGGAGAGATAGATGGTAAGTGACACAGAGAAAGGAGGATGGCTGTGATAGGATGGAAGAGGCAGAAGCGAGAGATATATGTTGGTTACCCAGAGGGAGAAGAATGGGTGTGTTAGGAAGGAGGAGGCAGAACGGGGAGAAAGATGGTGGGTTATCCAGAGAGAGAAGGCTGGGTGTGATAGAATGAAGGATGCAGAAGCGAGAGACTGATGGTTTGTGACCAAGAGGGAGAAGGAACAGCAGATATGATGGCGCAGTCAGAAAGGTGAGACAGATGGTGAGTGACCCAGAGAGAGAAGAATGGGTGGATAGGATGGAGGAGGCAGAACGGTGAGACAGAAGGTGGGTCGAAGTGAGATAGAAAGATGGGTGCGAGAATACGGAGGAGGCAGATGAGAGTTAAACACAGAGAGAAGGACGTCTGCGGTAGAATGTCGGAGGCAGAAATAAAGTAATAGATGGTGCGTGATCCAATGAGATAAGTATGGGTGTGATAGGATTGAGGAGGCAGAAGAGACAGACAGATGGTGGGTGACAGAGGAAGAAATATGTTTGTGAAAGGATGGAGGAACCAGAATGGAGAGTCAGATGGTGGGAGAAAAGAGAGAGAAGGGTGGTTGTGATAGTATGGAGGAGGCAGAAGGGAGAGGCAGATGCTGGGTGACGCAGAGAGAGAAGGTTTTTTGTGATAGGATGGAGGAGGTTGAAGGGGGAGACAGAAGGTGGGTGACAGGGAGGGAAGAATTGGTGTAATAGGTGGAAGTAGGCAGAAGAGAGAGACAGATGGTGGGAGACACAGAGAGTGAAGAATGGGTGTGATAGGATGGAGGAGGCAGAAGTTGGACAGATGGTGGGCTACACAGAGAGCGATGAATGGGTGTTAGAGGATGGAGGAGGCAGAAGAGAGAGACAAATGGTACGTTACACAGAGAGAAAAGGATTGGTGTGATAGGAAGGAGGAAGCAGAAGGGAGAAACATACGGTGGGTGGCACAGAGAGAGAAGGATGGGTGTGATAGGATGGAGGATCCAGAAGCGACAGACATATGGTGGGTTAACCAGAGAGACGAGGATGGATGTGAAAGGAAGGAGGATGCAGAAGGGAGTGAAAGATGGTGAGTGACCCAGAGAGAGAAGAATGGTGGATAGGATGGAGGAGGCCGAAGGGAGAGACAGGGGTTGGGTAACATAGAGATAGAGGATGGGTGTGATAGGCTTGAGGAGGCAGAAGCGATAGCCAGATGGTGGGTGGCACACAGAGAGACGGACGGATGTCATAGAATGGAGGAGGCAGAAATAAAGGGATAGATGGTGGGTGACCCACCGAGATAAGGATGGGTGTGATAGGATTGAGGAGGCAGAAGAGGGAGACAGATGGTGGGTGACACACTGACAGATGGACGGATGTGATAGAATGTAGGAGGCAGAAATACAGGGATAGCTGATGGGTGAACCAATGAGAAAAGGATGGGCGTGATAGGATTCAGGAGGCAGATGGTAGAGACAGATGGTTGCTGACAGAGAGAGAGGATGATTGGTGTGATAGGATGGAGGAGGCAGGGCGGAGAGTGAGATGGTGGGTGCCAAAGAGAGAGAAGGATGAAGTGCTTGGATAGTGTAAGGAGAAGGGAGAAACATATGGTGGCTGACACAGAGACAGAAGGATGGATGTGATAGGATGGAGGAGGCAGAAGCAAGAAACATATGTTGGGTGACACACAGGGAGAGACAGATGGTGGGTGACACAGAGAGGGAATGATGGGTGTGACTGGTTGGTGGAGGCAGAAGTGAGAGGCAGACGGTGGGTGACACACACAGAGATGAATGGAAGTGATAGGATGGAGGAGGCAGAAGGGATGGACAGATGGTCGCTGACCCAAAGACAGAAGAATGGATGTGATAGCAGCGAGGAGGAGGAAGCGAGATACAGATGGTGAGTGCCAGAGGGAGAAAGATGGGTGTAATAGGATGAAGAAGGCAGAAGTGATAGACAGATGGTGTGTGACACAGAGCGAGAAGGATGCATGGATTGTATGGAGGGGGCAGAATGGAGTGACTGATGGTGGGTGACCCAATGAGATAAGGATCAGTGTGATAGAATTGAGAATGCATAACGCAGAGAAAAATGGCAAGTGAAACAGAGAGAGAACGATTGGTGTAATAGGATGAAGGAGGCATAAGGGAGAGTCAGATGGTGGGTGACAGAGAGAGATGAATGGATGTGATAGGACGGAGGAGGCAGAGGGGAGGGACAAATGGTCGGTGGCCCAGCGAGAGAAGATTGGATGTGATAGCAGAAAGCGGAGGAAGTGAGAGACTGATGGTGAGTGACAGAGAGAAAGATGGATGTAATAGGATGAAGGAGGCAGTAGGGAGAGACAGATGGTGGCTGACAGAGAGAGCGAATGATGGGTCTGACAGGGTGGATTAGGCAGCAGGGAGAGACAGATGGTGGGTGACACAAAGAGACAAGGAATGGTTTGATGGAATGGTGGAGGAAGAAGGGGAGACAAATCTTGGGTGACAAAGACAGAAAGATGGGTGGAATAGGATGAAGGATGCAGAAGGGTGAGAAAGATGGTGGGCAACACAGAGAGAGAAGGATCGATGAGCAGTATTGAGGAGGCAGGAGGGAGAGTCTGATGGTAGGTGACACAGAAAAATAAGAATGGGTGTGATAGCGTGGAGGTGGCAGAAGAGAGAGAGACAGAAGTTGGTTTACACAGAGAGAGGAGACGGGTGTGATAGGCTGCATGAGGTATAAGGGACAGACTTATGCTGGGTGACCCAGAGAGAGAAGGATGCATGTGAAAGGATGGAGGCGCCAGAAGGGAGAGACAGGTGTTGGCTTACACAGAGAGAGAAGGATTTTTGTGATAGGATGGAGGAGGCAGAAGTAAGATATAGATGGTGGGTGATCCGATGAGATATGGATGGGAATGACAGGACTGAGGAGGCAGAAGGGAGAGGCAGGAGGTTGGAGACACAGAAAGAGGGGGTTATGCATGATAGGATAGAGGAGGCAGAAGGGCGAGTCAGATGGTGGGTGACAGAGAGAGAGAAAGATGAGTGTGATAGGATAGAGGAGGAAGGTGGTAGTTAACAGAGAGTGATATCAGTGTCTGATATGATGGAGCTGGCAGTAGGGACAGGCAGAGAGTGAGTGACCCAGACAGCAATTGATGGGTGCATAGGATGGAGGAGGCAGAAAGAAGAGACAGGTGGTGGGTGACACAGAGAGAGCGAATGATGAGTTTGACAGGGTGGATTAGGCAGCAGGGAGAGACAGATGGTGGGTGACACGAAGAGAGGAGGAATGGTTTGATGGAATGGTGGAGGAAGAAGGGGAGACAAATCTTGGGTGACAAAGACAGAAAGATGCTTGGAATAGGATGAAGGGTGCAGAAGGGAGAGAAAGGTGGTGGGCAACACAGAGAGAGAAGGATCGATGAGCAGTATGGAGGAGGCAGAAGGGAGAGTCTGATGGTAGGTGACACAGAAACAGACGGATGGGTGTAATAGGATGGATGAGGCAGAAGGTAGAGACAGATGGTGGGTGACACAGGGATGGAATAACGGGTGTGATAGAATGGAAGAGGCAGAAGGGAGAGGCAGATGGTTGGTGACACAGAGAGAGAAGGATGCGTGTGATTTGATGGAGGAGGCAGATGAGAGAGGCAGGTGGTGGGTAACAAAGAGGGAGAAAGTCGTGTGTAATAGGATGGAGGAGGCAGAATGGAGCGACAGATGGTTGAGTGACAGAGATAGAAGGGTGGATGTAAAAGGATGGAGGAGGCAGATGGTAGAGGCAGATGGTGACCCAGAGAGAGAGGGATGAATGAGATAGCAAGGAGGAGGAGGAAGTGAGTGACAGATGGTGAGTAACAGAGAGACAGTAGGACGGGTGTGATAGGGCAGAGAATGCAGAAGGGCGAGATAGATAGTGGGTGACACAGAAAGAGAAGAATGCGTGTGATAGGAATGAGGAGGCATAAGGCAGAGAAAGATGGCAGGTGATGCACAGAGAGAACGATGGGTGTGATAGGACGGAGGAGGCAGATAGGAGAGACAGATGGTGGGTGAGAGAGATCGAGAATGATCGGTATGATAGGATGGAGGAGGCATAATGGATGGAGCTATGGTCAGTGACTCAGCGAGAGAAGGAGGGATGTGATAGCAGCGAGGAGGAGGAAAAGAGACAGATGGTGAGTGACAGAGCGAGAAAGATGGATGTAATAAGATGGAGGAGGCAGAATAGAGAGACAGATGTTGGGAGAAAGAGAGAAGGATGGGTTTGATAGAATGGAGGAGGCAGAAGGGCGAGACAGATTGTGTGTTACACAGAGAGAGAAGGAAGAGTGTGATAGGATGGTGGAGGGAGAAGGGAAAGACAGATGGTGGGTAACACAGAGAGAGAAGGATGGATGGATAGAATGGAGGAGGCAGAAGGCCGAGACAGATTGTGTGTGACACAGAGAGAGAAGGAAGAGTGTGATAGGATGGTGGAGGGAGAAGGGGGAGACAGATGGTGGGTAACACAGAGAGAGAGAAGGATGGATGGATAGAATGGAGGAGGCAGAAGGCCGAGACAAATTGTGTGTGACACAGAGAGAGAAGGAAGCGTGTGATAGGATGGTGGAGGGAGAAGGGGAGACAGATGGTGGGTAACACAGAGAGAGAAGGATGGATGGATAGAATGGAGGAGGCAGAAGGGTGAGACAGATGGTGGGTAACACAGAGAGAGAAGCATTGATGGATAGGATGGAGGAGACAGAAGGGAGAGACAGATGGTGGGTAACACAGAGGGGGAAGGATGTGTGTGATATGATGGAGGAGGCCGAAGGGGGATACAGATGTTGTGTAACACAGAGAGAGAGAAGTATGGGTTGATAAGATCTTGGAAGCAGAAGGGAGATAGTGATGGTGGGTGACTTAGAGAGATAAGGAAGGGTGTGACAGGATGGAGCAGGTTGAAGGGAGAGACAGATGTTGGGTTACACAGAGAGTGAGGGATGGTTGGAATAGGTTGCAGGAGGCAGAATGCAGAGACAGAATGTGGGTGGCACAGTGAGGAAAGGTTGGGTGTGATTAGACGGCCGAGGCAGAAGGGAGAGACAGATGGCTGGTGACACAGAGAGATAATGATGGGTGTAATAGGATAGATGAGGCAGATGGGAGAGAGAGTTAGTTGGTGACAGAGAGAGGGAATGATGGCTGTGATAGAATGGAGGAGGGAGATGGGAGCGGCAAATGGTTGGTGAGACAGAGAGAGAAGAATGGGTGTTAAGGATGGAGGAGGCAGAAGCGATAGACAGGTGGTGGGTGACAGAGAGTGAAGGATGTCTGCTTAAGGATGGAGGATGCAGAAGCGAGAGACAGATGGCGGGCGACACAGAAAAAGAAGAATGGGTGTGATAGCGTGGAGGTGGCAGAAGAGAGAGAGACAGAAGTTTGTTTACACAGAGAGAGAAGATGGGTGTGATAGGCTGCATGAGGTATAAGGAGAGACTTATGCTGGGTGACCCAGAGAGAGAAGGATGCATGTGAATGGATGGAGGCGCCAGAAGGGCGAGACAGGTGTTGGCTTACACACAGAGAGAAGGATTGTTGTGATAGGATGGAGGAGGCAGAAGTGAGAGATAGATGGTGGGTGATCCGATGAGATATGGATGGGAATGACAGGACTGAGGAGGCAGAAGGGAGATGGATAGTGAGTGACAGAGAGAGAGAGAGAGATTAGGACGGGTGTGATCGGATAGGGAACGCAGAAGGGAGAGGCAGCTGTTGGGTGACACAGAAATAGAAGGATGCGTGTGACAGGATTCGGGAGGCAGAAGGCAGAGGAAGATGGCAGGGGACAAAGACAAGGAAGGATGGTTGTGATAGTATGGAGGTAGCAGAAGAGAGAGACAGATGGTGGTTTACACAGAGAGAGAAGATGGTTTTGCTAGGATCGAGGGGGCAGGAGGGAAAGACAGATGCTGGGTAATGGAGAGATAGAAGGATGCGTGTGAGAGGGTGCAGGAGGCAGAAGTGAAAAACAGAGATTGGGTGACACAGAGAGAATGGCGTGTATGATAGGCTGGATGAGGCAGAAGACAGAGACAGATGGTGGGTGACACAGAGAGAGAGAAGGATGGGTGTGGTAGCATGGATCAAGCAGAAGCGACAGACAGATAGTGTGTGACCCAGAGATTGAAGGATGGGTGTGATAGGATGGACGAGTCTGAAGGGATAGACAGATGGTGTGAGACACAGAGAGAGATGGATAGGTGTGATAGAATGCAGGAGGCAGAAGGGAGAGAGAGCGAGATGGTGGGTGACCCAGCCAGAGTAAAATGTGTGTGTAGGGTGGAGGAGGCAACGGGAGAGAAAGATGTTGGCTCTCACAGAGAAAGAAAGGTGGGTGTTATAAGATGGAGGAGGGAGAAGGGAGAGTCAGATGATGTTTGCAATAGAGACAAGGATCGGTGTGATAGGATCGAGGCGGCAGAATGGCGCGACAGAACGTAGGTGACACAGAGAGAGAAGGTTGTTTGTAATAGGATGGAGGAGGCAAAATGAGAGACAGATGGTGGGTGACACAGAGCGAAAAGAATGATTTGTTAAGATGGAGGAGTCAGAAGTGAGTGAGCGATGGTGGTTGACATAGAGAGAAGGATCTTTGTGATAGTATGGAGGAGGCAGAAGCGAGAGACAGATGGTAGGTGACACAGACAGAAGGCTGTGTTCGATAGGATGGTGTGTGACAGAAAGAGAAGGATAGGCATGATAGCATGGAGCAGGCAGACGGAATATGCAGGTGTTGGCTGGCACAGAGGGATAAGGATGTGCGTGATAGGATGGTGGAGGCAGAAGTGAGTGCCCGATGGTGGGTGTCATACAGAGAAGGATGTGTGTGATAGTATGGAGGAGGCAGAAGTGAGTGACCGATGGTGGGTGACATAGCGTGAAGGATGTGCGTGTTAGGATGGACGAGGCAGAAGGTAGACACAGATGCAGGTTGACATGGCAGAGAAGTTAAATTAATACTTTGTTTCTCTCTTCACGGAGGAAGACACAACAAAACTCAAAGAATTACGCAAAATGCAAGAGTGTGGCGGGAATGAGGAACTTAAAGAAATTATTATTAATAAACAAACAGCATAAGCAAAATTAATCTGATTAAAAGTCGATAAATCGCAAGGACCGGATGACCTACATCGCAGGGTTTTGAAAGACGTAGCCATTTGGATCGTGGACGCATTGGTTGTCATCTCCCAAGTTTCTGTAGATTCTGTAACGGTTCCTGCAGAATGGAGGGTAGCAAACGCATGTCTGCTATTTAAGAAAGGCGTGAGAGAGAAAATA
This sequence comes from Somniosus microcephalus, assembly GCF_052327205.1. NCBI lineage: Eukaryota > Metazoa > Chordata > Chondrichthyes > Squaliformes > Somniosidae > Somniosus > Somniosus microcephalus. Next base: position 17,010,616 of record NW_028225183.1, on the reverse strand, counting down.
GGGAACTACAGACCTGTTAGCCTCACATCAGTAGTTGGAATCTATTATAAATGTATGAAATAACTGTGCACCTAGAAACTGTAATAAGATTGGGCAGAGTCAACATGGATTTATGAAAGGGAAAGCCTGTTTATCAAACCTAATGGAGTTCTTTGAGGATGTAACTGATGGAGTAGATAAAGGGGAGCCGGCAGATGTGTAGTATCTGTTTTTTTCAGAAGGCCTTCGATAAGGTCACACTCAATAGGTTTCTGAACACAATTAGGGCACATGGAATTGAGGTAATATTCTATATGGATTGAGAATTAGTTAACAGACAGAAACCAAAGAGTAGGGATAAACTGGAGATTTTCAGCATGGCAGGCTGTGACTACTGGGTACTGCAGGGATCACTGCGCGGGCCCCAGCTATTCACAATCTATATCAATGATTTGGATGAGGGGACTAAATGTAATATTTTCAAATTTACTGATGGTACAAAGCTAGGTGGCAGTGTCAGTTCTGAAGAGGAGGTGCGGAGGCTTCAAGGGGATCTCGCCAGGTTCAGTGAGCGGGCGAGAACTTGGCTGATGGAATATAATGGCCCAGATATTCGGGTCTCCATGGGTGAGTGTGCACGGTGTACTTACCCGTAGGCTGAATGGAAGTAACGGTTATCGGCATGCACTGTTCATACGCGGGAAACCGGCACTTCCGATCCTCTAAACAAAGGGGTGCAGAGGTCGAACGCGCATACAGAAGAGGATGCGCGTGTGCTTTGAACTTTGTTGTTTTTTTTGCAGGATTTCCCGGGTTCGTAAGCCTGCAGTATTTAGAAATGTAAAAAGCAGGCGTAAGGCCTGCTTTTTACAAGCTAAGTGTCAATTAATTAAAATTAAAACATTTTTCCACAGGTTTATTATTTTTAAATACTTTAAAGCAAGGTAAGTTTATTCTTAGCCCTGTTAGAATATAAAATTATCTTTTTCAAAAATTTAAATTATTGTTTAAAATAGTTATTTAATTTAATTAATAGTTTATTTAAAATGTGATTTAAAAAAAAAATTATCCGATAGATTACTGCTATTTTCGGGCTGTAGTATTCATAAGTTTGGACAAGTCGTCCTGTCAATCTTATGAATGGGTTTTTCCCTCCTCCGATTGGCTGCCCACGATCCTAGGTGACGCATTGCCCTAACTACGCCCCTGGGACACGCAGGCACAGTGCGCCGGCAGCTGGGCCAGGACCCGGAGCGAAATTCCGCAGGGCCAAACAGCTCAACTGTCGGCGCGCAAGGTAAGCCCCCGACCCGAATTTTTGGGCCATTGTGGCTAAATGTGAAGTTATACACTTTGGTACAAAAATACAGAAAGCAGAGTATTTCGTAAATGGTGATAGATTGTGCAATGCAGATGCTCAAAGTGACCTGGGTGTCCGTGTACATGAGTCACTGAAAGTGAATTTTTAGGTGCAGCAAGCCATTAAGAAGGCAAATGATAGGCTGGCCTTCATTACAAGATGATTTGAGTGCAGCGATAAAGAAATCTTACTACAATTATATAAGGCCATGGTGAGACCACACATGGAGTACTGTGTATAATTTTGGTCTCCTTACCTGAGGAATATTATACTTGCCTTCGAGGGAGTGAAACGAAGGTTCATGAGAGTAATTCCTGGGATGGCGGGACTGTCATATGAGAAGAGATTGAGTAAACTAGGACTATCGTGAGGGTGCTGAATAGTTCCCTCAGTAACCTTAGATGGCACCTTCTCTTGTTTGTTTCCTTTTGCTAAATTGTTACTAGTTTACTTAACTGCCTTTTATCAGGTTTATTGGATGCACCTGTTTTTGCTTGTGTTTAAGTGCTGTGGTTTCTTCCCTCTGTGCTCAGTCTTGACAAGCCGTTTGCCTAGTGGTAGCTTGTCTTGGGCTCCTATGTTTGTAAATATTTACCTGTGTTATTCTAGTAAAGTACTTTTATTTAAGGCTGCATACCTGCTTCTCGCCTCGTCTGTCTGCAATTGGGTCCAGAACCAGCCTCGCCCTGACAGCAAGACTGAGCCAGTATGGACCCAGCAGTGATAGAGGAACTTCGTTCTATTCGCTCCCATCAAGGTGCTTTACTCAGCCGCCTTGAGCATCTTCTCCAAAGCATTTTGGACAAGGTAGGTACGTGTATTCAGACCATTCAACACCCAGCCGCTGTGGCTTCTGCTCAGGATGTTCCACCTCAGTCAGTTCCTTTGGGTGCTGCACCACCGGTCGCCGATCTCCAGACTCACCGAAAGCCTCGTCTACCCGCGCCAGAGCGCTATGACGGTCATCCGGGCAAGTGTTGCGTCTTCTTGACTCAGTGCTTCCTAGTTTTTGAACTCCAACCCTCCATGTTCCTATCACCCCGCTCTAAGCTAGCGTTCATCATATCACTACTCTCGGGAAAAGCTCTCTCCTGGGCTACCGCTATCTGGGAGCAGCAATCTTTCATCTGCTCGGACATTCTCCTTTTCGTCGAAGAGATGAGCAAAGTCTTTGACCATCCTGTGAGTGGACGGCAGGCAGCTAAGAGACTTTTGAATCTCCGCCAGGGCAACTGCAGCGCAGCCAAATTCGCCATTGAGTTCCACACACTCGCTGCGCAGAGCCACTGGAACACCGAGGCCCTTCTCTCCACGTTTCTTCATGGCCTCTCCGAATCTATCAAAGATGAACTAGCGTCCAGAGAGGTTCCGGAGGACCTTGACACGCTCATCTCCCTCACCATCAGAGTGGATAACCGCCTCCGGGAGCATGGTAGAGAGAGGAGATTCACTACGTCCACATAGGTGAGATCTTCTGGAGTTTCGAATCTGACCAAGAGTATCCAAGGACCCCCGAGTCCACCTGTTAGCGCCGAAGAGGAACCTATGCAACTCGGCAGAACTCGGCTCTCCCAGTTTGAGAAACAGAGGTGATTGAGAGAGAGGCATTGTCTTTACTGTGGCCTGTCTGGCCATCTCAGAGCCACATGCCCTGAGCTTCATAAAAAAGCCAGGAGGATTGGGAAAATATGGACAGATCAAATCCCTTCTCCTACCCCTTCTGTCTTCCAAACCCTGCTTCCCGCTCGTCTCTCTTGGGAGGGACAACAGTACAACCTCCAGGTGTTTATTGACTCCGGGGCCGCTGGATGTTTTATCGATGCCGCCCTGGTGCGTAGCCTGAAAATTCCTTTTTCCTGCCTTGACAAGCCTTTACAAGTCCCCGCCCTCGACAGCAGACCCCTTGGTTCTGGGCATATTCATCATATCACCGGAGCATTACATGTACAAGTAGGGGAGAGATATCAAGAGTTGATGCAGTTTCACCTTATCGATTCACCTGTGCTCCCTCTTTGACATCTGTGGCACTCTCTTCACAACCCTCACATTGACTGGACTACCGAGACTGTGCTGGAGTGGGGTCCTTCATGTCTAGTCAACTGTCTTAAGGTCTTCCCTTGTCTGCCCCATCCTTCCTCTCCCGAGCCAGCTGATCAGCTGGGCGTTGCTCATCTGCCCCCGAAATTCGGACCTCCATGCTGTGTTTAGTAAGCGGCGGTCCTCTACACTCCCCCCACAGCGGTCCTAAGACAGTGCCATTGATCTCCTGCCTGGCACTAGCCGCCCTTGGCGTCGGCTCTACTCTTTCTCTGGCCCTGAGAATGTTTCCATGGAAGAATACATCAAGGAAGCCTTCGCTACAGGTTTCATTCGCGCTTCCACCTCCCCAGCGGGTGATGGCTTTTTTTTGTAAAGGAGAAGGATGGTGGTCTTAGGCCTTGCATAGACTATCGGGGGCTTAAAACAATTACCATTAAGAACCGCTATCCTCTCCCTTTGATGTCTTCAGCGTTTGAGCAGCTGCAGGGAGCAACCATCTTCTCCAAACTTGACCTCCGCAATGCGTACAACCTGGTCCGCATAATAATAAACAACATTATTGTCATTGTTAGTGCACAAGTGCAGTACAATGAAATGTATGCTTGCGGCTCCCGAGAGTGTACATTTTGATTAAGACATTTAACATTCAACATTCATTTGGCTTGTAATACATAAACATAAACATAATAAAGTGCATTGGCAGATGTGCAGGCTTTAGAGTTTATTTGTCGAGTTCAGTAGGATGACAGCCCTGGGAAAGAAGCTGTTCCTAAATCTGGTCGTTCAGGTGCGAATGCATCTGGAGCGTCTCCCAGATGGCAGGGGGGCAAACAAACTGTGGCTGGGGTGGGTAGGGTGTTTGGTGATGGTCAGTGACCTCCGTAGACAGCGTTGCTGGTAGATGTTCTCTATGGTCGGTAGCCGGGTGCCGGTAATGCGTTTGGCAGTTTTGACTACCCGCTGCAGGGCTTACTGGTCATAGGAGCTACAGCTGCCATACCACACTGTGATGCAGTTCGTCAGTATGCTCTCTATTGTGCAGCGGTAAAAGTTAGAGAGGATCAGGGGTGACAGCTTACATCCCTTCAGCCTCCTTAGGAAATATAGGCGCTGCTGTGCCTTCTTCACCAAAGAGGAGGTATTGAGGGACCAGGAGAGGTCTTCTGTGATGTGGACTCCGAGGAACTGAAAGCAGTCCACCCTTTCCACCACAGCCCCATGGATGTGGATGGGGGTATGACTTCCGCCTTTAGACTTCCTGAAGTCCACAATGATTTCCTTGGTTTTCTTGATGTTAAGGGCTAGGTTGTTATCGGCGCATCACTTCACGAGATGCTGCACCTACTCCCTGTAAGCTGACTCATCGTTGTTTGTGATCTGGCCTACCACTGTGGTATCATCCGCAAACTTGAAGATGGTGTTGGAACCATGAACAGCCACACAGTCGTGGGTGAAGAGGGAGTAGAGGAGGGGGCTCAGCACACAACCTTGTGGGGCCCCCACGTTCAGGGTCAGGGGTGGGGAGGTGTGGTTACCTAATTTGACAGACTGGGGTCCGTTAGTTAGGAAGTCAACGGTCCAGTTGCAAAGGGAAGTGTTCTGGCCAAGAGTGTGGAGTTTGGTGGACAGCTTGCTGGGGTGATAGTGTTGAATGCTGATAGGGATGAATGGAAGACTGCCTTTATCATCCCTAGTGCTCACTGGGAATACCTCGTCATGCCCTTTGGCCTCACTAACGCTCCTGCTGTCTTCCAAGCTCTGGTCAATGACGTGCTCTGGGACCTGCTGAACCAGTTCGTGTTTGTTTATCTGGATGACATTCTCATCTTCTCAAAGTCCCCCCAGCAGCATGTCCAACACATCAGACAGGTTCTGAAGAGGCTTTTGGAGAACCGTCTCTTTGTCAGATCCGAGAAATGTGAATTCCACGTCTCTAAGGTCACCTTCCTGGGCTAGGCCATCTCCTGTTGAAGCGTCCAGATGGATCCTAGCAAGGTTCAAGCCATCTTGAACTGGCCGCGTCCCACATCGGTTAAGCAGTTTCAGCGGTTCCTGTGATTCGCCAACTTTTACAGACGCTTCAGCTGCAACTTCAGCTCCATTGCCGCCTCCCTCTCTGCATTGACCAAGGTGTTGTCTTTACGGTTCAGTTGGTCTTCTGAAGCGGAACGGGCCTTCCAGGAGCTCAAACACCGTTTCACCTCGGCTTCCATTCTGGTACACCCGGACCCCACTCTGCCCTTTATCATAGATGTGGATGCCTCGTATATTGGAGTCGGGGCTATCCTGTCCCAGCGCTCCCCTAAGGACCAAAAGCTACATCCCTGTGCCTTCTTTTCCCATCGCCTGAAGCCAGCAGGGAATAACTACGATGTCGGCAACAGGGAGCTCTTGGAAGTTAAGTTGGCCTTGGAGGAGTGGAGACATTGGTTGGAGCGAGCAGAGCATCCTTTTGTCATCTGGGCCGACCATAAAATTCTAAAAAAATCCAGGACTCCAAGCGCCTCAACCCTCGGCAGGCCAGGTGGGCTCTCTCCTTTAACCAGTTCAACTTTCTCCTGTCTTACCACCCAGGATCTAAGAACCTCAAACCTGATGCTCTTTCTCGCCAGTTTGACCCCTCGGAAGAGGACCGGACCCCGGAACATATCATCCCCAGTTCCTGCATCATTGCTCCCGTCGCATGGGAGATTGAGACTGTGGTTCAAGGGGCCCAAAGTCAGGCGTTTCACCCTGGAGGAGGCCCTCCTAATAGCCTTTATGTCCCCAGTCAGGTGCGCGCCCATGTCCTTCAATGTGGTCACTCTTCTCGATTGACTGGTCATCCTGGGATCAGTTGGACTCTCGAGTTCCTTAAGAGGAGGTTCTGGTGGCCCTCTATTGAAGCCGACACCCAGGTCTTTGTCTCCGCTTGTCCGGTCTGTGCCTAGAACAAGACATCCCAACCACCTCCACTTGGTCTACTGCATCCCTTGCCCATCCCCAGCCATCCCTGGTCTCATATCGCCCTGGATTTCATCACCGTGCTAACTCCATCTGAGGGAATCACTGCCATCCTAGTTGTGGTCGATCGCATTTCCAAGGCTGCTCACTTCGTCCCTCTTGTCAAGCTTCCCTCTGCCAGAGAGACTGCCCAGCTGGTTGTCTAGCATGTCTTCTGCCTCCATGGCTTGTCCCTGGATGTCATCTCTGACCGTGGTCCCCAGATCTCATCCAGGTTCTGGAAGGCTTTTTTTACCTCCTGGGCGCTTCTGTCAGTCTCTCCTCTGGGTTCCACCCACAATCTAACGGCCAGACTGAGAGAAGCAAACAAGATCTGGAGAGGGTGCTAAGAAGCTTTATGTTTCCAATCCTTCCACATGGAGCAAGTATCTGGTCTGGTCAGAGTACGCGCACAATACCCTTCAGAGTTCCTCCACTGGCCTCTCACTTTTCGAATGTCAATATGGCTTCGAACCGCCACTCTTCCCTGAACAGAAGAGGGAGATAGGAGTCCCGGCTGCCCAGCAGTTCTTCCAACGCTTTCGCCGCACCTGGAGGAGGGTCCAACCCGCCTTGCAGCTCGCTTCTTCTCGGCAGAAAGTGCAGGCTGACCAACACCGCCGCCCAGCTCCTCGGTTCCGGACTGGACAGGAAGTCTGGCTGTCTACCCGGAATATTCCGCTCCATGTGGAGTCCTGCAAGTTGGCTTCCTGGTTCATTGGAACTTTTAGGATTTTGGAAAAAGTAAGCCGTGTGGCCTACCGGCTCCTCATTCCTTGGTTGATGAAGATACATCCCATGTTCCATGTCTCTCACATCAGGCCGGTACTTAACAGTCCCTTGGTTCCTGCTTCCAGACCTCCCCCCCACCCCGCATGATTGATGGTCAGCAAGTCTACACTGACCGTCGCCTCCTTGATAGTCGCCGGGTTAGGAGGATCATTCAATACATGGTCGACTGGGAGGGTTATGGTCCTGAAGAGCGTTCCTGTGTTCCGGCCCGGGACATTTTGGATCCTGAACACGTCAGGGATTTTCGCAATCGCCACCCTGATCGTCCAGGAGGAACGTCAGCAGCCGTTCCTAGTGGAGGGGTTCCTGTGAGGGTGGTGGTTAGTTCCCTTGGTAATGCCTAGATGGCACTTTCACTTGTTTGTTTCCTTTTGCTAAATTGTTACCAGTTTAATTAACTGCCTTTATCAGGTTTATTGGTTTCACATGTTTTTGCTTGTATTTAAGTTCTGTGGTTTCATCCCTCTGTGCTCAGTCTTGACAAGCCGTTTGCCTAGTGGTAGCTTGTCTTGAGCTGCTATGTTTGTAACTGTTTACCTGTGGTATTCTGTAAAGTACTTTTATTTAAGACTGCATACCTGCTTCTCACCTCGTCTGTCTGCACTTGGGTCCAGAACCAGCCTCGCCCTGACAGACTGTATTCTCTTGAATTCAGAAGAATGAGAGGGGGTCTCATTGAATCATTCAAAATTATTACAGGGCTTGAAAGGATGGATTCATGGAGAATGTTTCCCTTGGCTGGGGATTCTAGTGCCAGTGGCCAGAGCCTCAGGATAAAGAGAAGGCCGTTAAGGACTGGGATGAGAAGAATTTTTTCATGCAGAGTATGTTGAATATTTGGAATGCTTTACCCCAGAGGGCTATGGTGGCTCAGTCATTGGATATTATCAAAACAGATGTCGATAGATTTCTGAATAGAAAAGGCAAAAAGGGATATGGTTGTAGGGCCGGTTAATGGAGTTAAAGCGGAAGATCAGCCATGATCTCATTCAATGGTGGAGCAGGCTCGAAGGGCCGAATGGCCTACTCCTGCTCATGTTGTTTTTGTTATTATATTGTAGGTGACACAAACATGGCGGTTTGCAGCTGAAACAAGCAAGGCCCTCTGTATCTGGCACAAAGATGGCCATTTTTACTAGCTGATACAATTAAGGCATCTTGTAGGGGACACAAATACGGCCGTCAGTCGGAGACACTAACATGGCCATTTGTCGTTCACACAAACATGGCCGTCTGTAATTGACACAAACATGGCCATCTGTAGGTGACACAAGCTTGGCTGTCTGTAGGCGATACAAACACTGCCGTATGAAAGTGACACAAACATGACAGTCTGTTGGTGACAAACGTTTGGCCGTCTGTAGCTGACACAAACATGGTCGTCTGTAGGTGAAACAAACATGCCCATCTGTAGGTCACACAGACATGGACATCTGTAGGTGACGCAAATGTAGCCGTCTGTAGGTGACACAAGCGTGGTCGTCTGAAGATGACAGAAACATGACAGTCTGTAGGTGACGCAACATGGCTGTCTGTAGGTGACACAAACATGACCGTCTGTAAGTGAAACAAACATGGCCGACTGTAGGTCACACAGACATGGCCCTCTGTAGGTGACACCCACATGGCCGTCTGTACATCACACAGGTATGGCCATCTGTAGGTAACCCACACATGGCCATCTTTAGGTCACACAGACATGGCCATCCGTACGTTCCGCACACATGTCCACCTGTTGGTAACACAAACGTGGCCGTCTTGAGGTGACACAAATATGGCCATCTCTAGGTGATACAAACATGGCCATATGTAAGTGACGCAGACATGGCCGTCTGTTGCTGACACAACAAAGCCATCTGTAGTTCACAAAATCATGGCCGTCTGTAGGTGACACAAACATGGCAGTCAGTACGTGATACAACTTGAACGTATGTAGGTGACACAAACATGGCCGTCTGTAGGTGATACAAAAATGGCGGTCTGTAGGTGACACAAACATGGTTGTCAGTAGTTGATACAATCATGGCAGTCTGCAGGTGACACAAACATGCCCGTATGTAGGTTACACAAGCATGGCCGGCTGTTGCTGACCCAAACATGGCCATCTGTAGGCGACACAAACACAGCCGTCTGTAGTTGACACAAACATGGCAGTCTGTAGGTGACACAACCATGGCCAGCTTTTGGTGACACAAACACAGTCGTCTCTATGTGACACAAACACAGCCGTCTGTAGGTGACACAACCATGGCCGTCTGTTGGTGACACAAACATCGCCATCTGCAGGTTAAACAAACACAGCCATCTGTTGCTGACACAAATATGGTTGTCATTAGGTGAGACTAAATTTGCCGTCTGTAGGTGACACAAACATGGGCGTCTGCAGGTGACGCAAACATGGGCTTCTATAGGTGACACAAACATGGCCATCTCTAGGAGACACAAACACAGCTGCCTGAATGTGTCACTAACATGGTTGTCAGTAGGTGAAACAAATGCGGCCAACTGCAGGTGATGCAAACACAGCCCTCTGGCGCTGACACAAACTTCACCGGCTGTAGCTGACACTGTGATAGCCATCTGTCGGTGATGCAAACAGGGCCATTTATAGGTGACACAAATCAAGCTGTCTGTAAATGACACAAACATGACAGGATGTAGGTGACGCAAACACGGCCATCTGTAGGTGACAAAAACATGGCTGTCTGTAGCTGTCGCAATCATGGTCGTCTCCAGGTGAAACAAACATGGCCGTCTGTAGCTCACACAAACATGGCCATCTTTAGGTGACACCAGCATAGCCGTCTGAAATGACACAAAATGACAGTCTGTATGTGATGCAAAATTGGCCATCTGTAGGTGGCACTATCAAGGCCGCCTTGAGGTGACACAAACATGGCCGTCTCTAGGTGACATCAACATGGCGGGCTTCGGTGATAAAAACATGGCCATATGTAGGTGACGAAAACATGGCAGTCTGTATGTGACACAAACATAGCAGTCTGTAGGTGATACACAAATGGCCATTCGTAAGTGACACAAACAAGGCCATCTGTTGGTGACACAAACATGGCCATCAGTAGGTGACACAAACATGGCAGTCTGTTGCTGACACAAGCACAGCTATCTGTAATTGATACAAACATGGCTGTCAGTAGGTGACACAAACCTGGCCTTCTGTAGGTGACACAAACATTGTTTTAGTAGGTGATACAAACATGGCCGTCTGTAGGTGACACAATCATGGCCGTCTGTAGGTGATTCAAACATGGCCGTATGAAGGTGACACAAACATGGCCGTCTGTAGGTGATACAAACATGGCCATCTGTAGGTGACACAATCATGGCTGTCTGTAGTTGATTCAAACATGGCCGTCTGTAGGTGACACAATCATGGCAGTCTGCAGGTGATTCAAACATGGCCGCCTGTAGGTGACACAATCATGGCCGTCTGAAGGTGATACAAACATGGCCGTCTGTAGGTGACACAATCATGCCCGTCTGTAGGTGTTTCAAACATGGCCGTATGTAAGTGACACCAACATGGCCGTATGTAGGCGACACAATCATGGCCGTCTGTATGTAACACAAACATGGCCACCTGTTGGTGACACAAACTTCGCCGTCTGTAGGTGAAACAAACACAGCCGTCTGTTGGTGACACAAATATGCTTGTCATTAGGTGAGGCAAACATTGCCGTCTGTAGGTGACACAAACATGGGCATCTGTAGATGACACAAACATGGCCGTCTGCAGGTGACACAAACATGGCCGTCTGTAGATGACACAAACATCGCCATCTGTAGGATACACAAACACAGCTGCCTGAGTGTGTCACAAACATGGTTGTCAGTAGGTGATAAAAGCACAGTCATCTGTAGGTGACACAAACACGGCCGTCTGTTGCTGATACAAACATGGCCGTCTGTAGGTGACACAATCCTGGCCGCCTGTAGGTGATGCAAACATGGCTGTCATTAGGTGAAACAAATGCGGCCATCTGTAGGTGATGCAAACACAGCCCTCTGTCGCTGACACAAAATTCGCCGGCTGTAGGTGACACTGTGATGGCCGTCTGTCGGTGACGCAAACAGGGCCATTTGTAGCTGACACAAACCAAGCTGTCTGTAAGTGACACAAACTTGACAGTCTGTAGCTGACGCAAACAGGGCTGTACGTAGGTGACTAAAATATGGCCGTCTGTAGCTGTCACAATCATGGTCGGCTCCAGGTGAAACATACATGGCCGTCTGTAGCTTACACAAACATGGCCATCCCTAGGTGACACCAGCATGGCCGTCTGAAGATGACACAAAATGACAGACTGTATGTGATGCAAAATTGGCCATCTGTAGGTGGCACTATCAAGGCCGCCTTGAGGTGACACAAACATGGCTGTTTCTAGGTGACATCAACATGGCGGGCTTCGGTGATATTAACATGGCCTTATGTAGGTGACGCAAGCATGGCAGTCTGTATGTCACACAAACATAGCAGTCTGTAGGTGATACAAACATGGCCATTCGTAAGTGACACAAACAAGGCCATCTGTAGGTGACACAAACATGGCCGTCAGCAGGAGACACAAACATGGCCGTCTGGAGGTGACACAAACATGGCCATCTGTAGGTGACACAAACATGGCAGTCTGTTGCTGACACAAACACAGCTATCTGTAATTGATAAAAACATGGCTGTCAGTAGGTGACACAAACATGGGCTTCTGTAGGTGACACAAACATTGTTTTAGTAGGTGATACACAATGGCCATCTGTAGGTGACACAATCAGGGCCGTCTGTAGGTGATTCAAACATGGCCGTCTGTAGGTGACACAAACATGGCCGGCTCTATATGACACAATCTTTGCCGTCTGTAGGTGACACAAACATGGCCGTCTGTAGGTGACACAAATATGACCGTCTGTAGATGACACAATCGTGGTTGTCAGTAGGTGAGACAAATAGGGCTGGCAGTATGTGAGACATTAATGTCCGTTTGTAGGTGATTCAAAAAGGGCCATCTGTAGGTGATACAAACATGGCCGTCTGTAGGTGACGCAAACACAGCCATCGGTAGGTGATACCAACATGGCTGTCTGTAGGTGATTCAAACATGGCCGTCTGTAGGTGACAAAAACATGGCTGGCTGTACGTGATACAAACATGGCTGTCTGTAAATGTCACAAACATGGCCGTTTATAGGTGACACAAACATGGCAGTCTGTAGATGGCACAAACATGTCCGTCTGTAGATGACACAAACATGTCCGTCTGTAGATGACACAAACATGGCCATCTGTAGGTGACACAAGCATTGTTTTAGTAGGCGAATCAAACATGGCCGTCTGTAGGTGACACAAACATGGCCTTCTGTAGGTGGCACTAACATTGTTTTCGTAGGTGATTCAAAAATGCAGTCTGTAGATGACACAAACATGGCCATCTGTAGGTGATGCAAACATGGCCATTCGTAAGTGACACAAGCAAGGCCGTCTGTAGGTGACACAAACATGGCCGTCAGTAGGTGACACAAACATGGCCGTCTGTAGGTGATACAAACATGCCATTCTGTAGGTGACATTAATATGGTTGTTAGTAGGCGATAGAAACAAGGCTGGCCGTAGGTGACACAAACATTGCAGTCTGTAGGTGATACAAACAAGCCCGTATGTAGATGCCACAAACATGGCCGCCTGTAGGAGATTCAAATATGGCCATCTGTAGGTGACATAAACATGGCAGTCTATAGATGACACAACCATGGCCGTCTGTAGGTGACACAAACATGGCCGTCACTAGGTGATTCAAATATGGCCGTCTCTAGGTGATTCAAATATGGCCGTCTGTAGGAGAAACAAACATGGCCGGAAATTGATGAAACAATCATGGCCGTCTGTAGCTGATAAAATCATGGCCAGCTGCTGGTGACACAGGCATTGTTGTCAGTAGGTGAGGGAAACAGTTTGTATGTGACGCAAAGATGTCAATCTGTAGCTGACAAAAACCTGGCTGTCTGTAGGTGACATAAACATGGCCGTCTGTAGGTGACACAAATATGGTCGTCTGTAGGTGACACAAACTTGGCCGTCTGTAGGAGGCATAAACATGGCCATCAGTATGTGACACAAATATATGACCGTCTGTAGGTGACACAAACATGGCCGTCACTAGGTGATTAAAATATGGCCGTCTCTAGGTGATTCAAATATGGCCGTCTGTAGGAGAAACAAACATGGCCGGAAATTGATGAAACAATCATGGCCGTCTGTAGCTGATAAAATCATGGCCAGCTGCTGGTGACACAGGCACTGTTGTCAGTAGGTGAGGGAAACAGTTTGTATGTGACGCAAAGATGTCAATCTGTAGCTGACAAAAACCTGGCTGTCTGTAGGTGACATAAACATGGCCGTCTGTAGGTGACACAAATATGGTCGTCTGTAGGTGACACAAACTTGGCCGTCTGTAGGAGGCATAAACATGGCCATCAGTATGTGACACAAATATATGACCGTCTGTAGGTGACACAAACATGGCCGTCTGTAGGAGACATAAACATGGCCATCAGTATGTGACACAAATATATGACCGTCTGTAGGTGGCACAAATCTGGCCGTCTGTAGGTAACACAAACATGGCCGTTTGTAAATGACACAAACATGGCTGTCTGTAGGTCATACAACCAAGACCTCTGCACGTGTCTTACACATAGCGGTCTGCAGGTCACAGAAACATGGCTGTTCGTAGCTTACACAAATATAACCATCTGTAAGTGACACAAATTTGGCCTTCTGCAGGTGACAGAAACACGGTCGCCTGTAGGTCACAGAGAAACGGTCGTCTGCAGGTGACACAAAGATGCCGGCTGTTGTTAACACAAACCTGGCCGTCTATAGGTGATACAAACTTGGCCGCCAGCTGTTGCCTTTTGCCCTGTGGTGGATGACGCCACAATCATGTCAGTGATTGGTGCTTTTTGAACACGGATTCCGGCTCCAGCCCCACGCCCAATGTGTGCCGCGTGTGACTCCTGACCCGAGGCTGCAAAACCACTTTGGGACGTTCCAAGTTTGTGACAGGCGGTAAATAAATTGATATTTCCAACTTTCTTTTACAATAAAACATTTACTTTCCTAGCTATCAATAGTTCAGAAGAAAATGACCAATTTCATGTCAAATCAATTTACCCTTCAATCTTTATTCTTAATTCTTCAAAACTCACAAAGTAACTTGGACAAAAAGAACAAAGTAATACCACATTACTGTTAGAATACAGCAGGGCCAGGCACTAGTTATCCACTCAGTGACTGCCCGGAGTACAGAGTGAGATCAGAGGCTGAAAATTACTTACCAGAAGTGTGGAATATGAACAGCAAAAAAAAATTCAGTACACATTAAATAACAACATGTAAAATAAATTGAAGGTTGTTCTCATTGGTTGGCTAAAATTTGCTGTTACAGATCCCCCAACAGATACAACAAAAACAACTTTCTGTCAATACATTGCAAATCGATGTAGGATCAGAAAGTTCTGTGACAGTTCAGGGACGGGAATCTACTTCTTACACTTATTGCTGCCAACAAACTGCAGCTGTCAATCTTCGGCACTAAGCTCTGGGATCCACCCCTATACATTACTGGCTCTCTACCGCACCTTTGTTCTGTAACCTCCTGTGAAGCACCTTGGGATCTTTTACTCCGTTAAAGACGCTGTCTAAATGTAAGATGTTTTTGCTGAGAGGCTGAGATGAGGTGGACCCAATGGAAGGAATCTCGTGAGGAGCACAATAAGCAGCACAGACTAGTTGGGCCGAATATCCGGTTTCAGTGCTGCTTAATCTTTTAATATAAGCACCAGAACTACCGCTCAGCTCTGCCTGCATTCCTATTGACGTTGCTCTTACTCTGGAAACTGCAAGTGAAATGATGCACTAAATATGCAAAAAGCTAGTGGTCCTGTCCCGAAAGACAAGGTGAGAACTCTCAGTCAGAAATGCTGCTGCGTTCTAAAAAAAAGTGCTTGCCCCGACGATGGTTCTATTTTCAGATCACCAGCGATTCCTGATGTAATACAGTTGATGGCATTCTGGGGTAAGTATTAGATTTATGGGCTGGAAACACTGGGACCCGAATCTGGGCTGCGCTCAGTTGTTCTGCTTCTTAATTAATTGAATAATTGAGGCAACCGGATATTTCCCCGCACTCTTCAACTGCTCTCTGAACTTGGACTGGGTCACCCCATAAATAAATGTGTTTGTGCAGCAACTTAAATTCTGCAGCATATATCCGACTTCATTAAAGATAGATATAGAATCATTGTGATAATTGGAATCTACACCTCTAATGTAATAGTATATGAAATATATTACATATACCGACCACAGAAGTATGAAGCTGCCAGATATGGTGAAGAGTAAAATCACAGACTTCCTTCTGCTCTCCATCTCTGGGTCACTGCGATTCTCTCCCTTGCTCTCACCCCTCAGTACCTTACGGACTCGACTGGCCACTAAAATGTGTCTGACTGTCAGAGCGTTGAGCAACAAAATGAAAGCGAATGGGAGCAATGGAGTTAAAATTGTGTCAAGCCAGTCATATTCGACCCAACCGGGCTCAGAATAATAGCTTGGTTTTACGTAACAGTACCATGGCACATTGTCGATTATCTCTCCTGGTTTAAATATAAAGTAGAAGGGAACGTTTTTTAAACAGAGCAGAATGCAGGTTGTTGCCAGAACCACAGTCGCAGTTTTCTCAGTGCAATATTTTGTTTTCAGATTCTGGCAACAAATGGCCACAAATCGATCGAAGGTGAAAGTGACGGTGAACCAGACAGAACAGTCTGTGGCTGCACCGACCAGGACAGTGCGAACACTACACACAGGAGTGATGACCAGGAAACACATTGGGAAATAATACCAATTGATCTGGTTCAGTATGACCTCAGTGATGATGACCAGTAGATCTGCCGCTGCCATCGCCACCAGATAGCGAGTGGTGCAGGTGGAGAGCCCACACTTTCCCCGGGACAGGATCACAATCGCCACTAAATTAACTGAAAAAAAGAGCAGGGAAAAGAGAGTGCAAACTACTGATCAAACATTCTCCGTATCTGGGCCCAGAGAATATGGGCCGTATTTTATAACCAAGAACGGGTTGTTTTTTAGTCGGGTCAGAGATTATCAGGTTTAAATCTCCATCCGACCACAGCCCGCCTCCAGACCACCTGCTTCCGAGTTTAACAGATAAATCGGACCACCATCCTGGCTCGTGATTGGACCGCCCCCGGATTTGCAGAACCCTTCCCGTGTTCGGGGATCAGATCACACCCTAGTATTGGACAGCCATCACCCCCCGGGGCCGGGGGATCGGAAAAAAAACCAGGATCGGCCACCCAACATCTCAGGGCCATGGACCTGGTCCTGCGATCTTCTCCAGATTCCTCCCCCCGCGACTGAAACCCAAGCTGGCCAATCCTGCTGACTTCATGCAGGGAAGCTGTCAACGACAAAACTATACCCTGCCTACCGAACCCGCCTGGTCGATATCAAAAGCACAATATTAAGAATGCTGTAACTCTGATAAATACAGATAATAATGTGGACACACATCAAGTCAGGCATCATATGTGGAGAGAGAAACAGTGTTAACATTTAAGTTCGACTATCTTTCATCAGAACTGAAACATATTAGATATTAACAGTTTTAAAGCAATGATAGAGCCAGAGAAAAGTAGGGGAGGGGAGGAAAGAACAATTGAGAGGTCTATGCTCGGGTGGAGGGCAGAAGTGATCCAGGAATAAAATGGATAATTGGTCAAGGGAGATAGGACAATTAAAGAAATAAAAGATTGGACCAGATCAGGAATAAATGGCTGTAGCAGAATAACAGAGGGGGAGGCAAGGACGGAAAATCTGTAAAAGAGGAGAAGGTTCCAGTGACAAGGGAATCTGGCAGAGAATGGTGGGTGGACCTCAGATATACGCACCAGCCTTCATCCTGCCCAAGACTGGTGTGCCCGCACTCTTCCAGCCACCACATCAAGCTCACGGCTAGCTGGTCAGAGACAAGGGCTACCTGCTCTCCATCTGGTTCATGACTCCCCTCTGCAGACCCAACGCCCCTGCCCAGCAGTCATATAATGAGCGCCATGCTGCCACCAGGAACATTATCGAGCAGACCATCTGCATGCTGATGCAACAGTTCCACTGCCTTGATCGATCGGGAGGAGCCCTCCAGTATTTGCTGGAGCGGTTGTCACATTTCCTGATGTTTGCTGCATGCGCCACAACTTGAGAGCCCAGCCCTTGCCACCTGGGATTACGGCAGCACCTCAGGAGGAGGAAGAGGGTGAGGAGGATGTGGAGGAGGAGTTCGAGGAGGAAGAGGAGGATGAGGACCACGAGGAGGTAGACGAGGAGGAGGAGCAACAGGAGAGAGGGAGGAGACATCCACTCTATCAGCCTTCCAGAAGGGCGGTCCGTGACCAACTCAAATAACTGACATACGAATGAAGTATACCACAGATCTCCATTGCTCACCACATCACCATCTTTACTTCAGGCCATATCACAGCGCAAAGAAGAAGTGAGAGACACCACTCAAGGATCAAAAGTTAATGAATAAATTTATGAATAATCAGTGAACACATACTTAATAAAAATGAATTAACTATTCACGCCTGTGCAGTCGCTGGGTGCTTCTCGTTACTGTGTATTTGCCCACGCCAGTGCTCCTACGATGTTTTGACCTAGTGGCTGCAGCAGGACTGGTGGAAGGCTGCTGAGTTTCCCTGCGGGATACTTAAGATGGTCTTGAAGAGCGACTCAACCAGCTCTGGGCCTGGAAGGGCCAGCTAGAGACTGCACCACCTCAGCACGGGCGGCAGTTGTCTGGGCTGGCTGGATGACAGGCAAAGGCTTAGTGGCATTTGTGGGAGCAGGAATGCTGTGATTCTTGAGAAGACAGCAGGTTCCTGCTCCACTGATGCACTGACACTCTCCCGGGGCAGCACCACATCATCCCAAGAAATCTGTTGGAACACAGATTGTTGACCTGCTGAGATATCGTGAAAGCTCTGGTCGACAGTGATAGACTCAGCCACGATGGCAGCTGTCAGAGCTGAGACTGCATGGCACCTGTCTGAGTTTGGATACCACCAAGAAAACACTGCATTACAGCACTAAACGTTGTGTCAGTTCTGCCTGTGCTGCAATGGAAGCTGCCAGCTTGCCATTCACAGGCGTCTTCGGGTCTGGGGCTCAAGGTCACTCTGGGAATCTACCATTCCTTGCAGACTGGAAATGATGGGATACAAGGTGTGTGCAAAGCATTGTGCAAGTTTGTGGGCGGACTCCTCCATGCTCTTTATCATTGCCGATGTGATTTCGGGCAACCTTGCTATTGCACCTATCATCTCCCTGTGCATGCCCTTCACCATTCTTCTAGCAGCCTCACCATCGAGGTCCTGATCTGAGTCCTGTGCAGCCGAACTCCCAGTCGAACTCGCCCTCCTGGGAGATGGGCCCCGAGCTACCCTTTCCCCCTTACCTTGCTGCAGCCCACTCGTCACCGGTGCCTTCCCTTCTGCAGATCTGGCGACTATACTAGCCTGTAAAGAAGGAGTAGTGCCAGTGTCTGAGCTGGTGCCTAAGGGAGAGAGAGGCAATGACTCGGTGTGTTCTTCCTCCTCCTCTTCTTCCACCTCGCTCTGTATAGTGCCCTCAGGGACAGGCTGCTCAGCTGCTTGCTCATTACTTTAAATCTTACTGGCACAAGAGTCATGCTAAGGTGAGGGGAGGGGACAGAAGGAGAGAAATGCATGCATACAGTCTGATTAGGGGGAATGTGTGAATGGCTTGTGGCGTGAGGGGGAAGAGGGATGTTGGAAGAAGGATTAGGATAGAATATACCGTTGTTGTACCCAAGGGGGTCAACGTCGCCGGGGGCCACGGCATCCACCACCTGGCGCCCAATAATCTGCAGCACTCGTTTCTCCAGCGCAGACAGTGGTTAGGTGTCGACTTGGACACCGCATGCGCGCTACTGCCCCCTCCTGTTCTGAACGACCTTGGAAAGGAAGGAAAGGAAAGGAAAGTGTGTGAGTGATTGTGGAACAATGTGATTGGCTGATGTGCTTGCCATCGGTGTATAGGTGTCTTTGTGTGCAAGGTGTGAGATGTGGCTGTGAGTGTTGGTAGATAGATTTTGTTGGTGGTTGAGTGCTGCGGGTGTGGTGCTTTTCGTGGAGTGTGAAGATTGGTTCAGATGGCGGTACATAGATTTGTAGAAGCATTCACTCACCCTGTCCACGCAAGTGAAGTCGCTAAATTTCTTCCTGCACTTTGTGCGGATCCAGGGGATGACAGTTCTGCCCAAGACGTGCTGCGCTACTTCCCTACCCATGGTGCAGAAGGCTTCTGGCGAGGGCCTTCTGCCACTTGCTGGGTAGTGCACCGCCATCCATCTCTCCACAGCGAACACCAATGCCTCCAATGTTTAATCGCAGAATCTGCAGGCACTCTCCCTGGGGCATGGATCTGCAATGGCTACAGCTGCTTTAGTCCTCCAACTCCTTTTCCTTGACCTGCTGAAGCTTGCTGAGGCAGCTGCACAGCCAGCCATGCTGAGAATGAAGTTCTGCAGCATCAATGATCCTTCCCTTCCAGAACAAGAAAAAGCCTGCGGCAATCATGACTTGTGATTAGAGTGCTACTGATATTGGTCCACCCT
The DNA here is from genome assembly GCF_052327205.1 of Somniosus microcephalus. Classification (NCBI taxonomy): domain Eukaryota; kingdom Metazoa; phylum Chordata; class Chondrichthyes; order Squaliformes; family Somniosidae; genus Somniosus; species Somniosus microcephalus. The sequence continues at coordinate 16,990,733 of NW_028225183.1, read as the reverse complement.
TTGAGTGTAACGCCAATGAGCTTGTGGTTAAAAACTTGAAATAGATTTCCAATCATTTATTTGAGCATTGTGCATGAATGTTGCATGCTCGCTAAAGCATTAGCGCCTGACACTAATTCTCCAACTTTTCTAATGCTACAGCCCATTCCTAGGCTATGATGAATTTCTAGCCCTCTGAATCATAGATAAGAACTGATCTGTCAAACATTAATCAGTTTCCGAAGTGCAATAATCAAAAACCACAGCCTAATATTCATCCTGACTAGTAGAGAGATAATGAAATTCAGCACTCATGACCCACAGGCTTACAGGAACGTGTTGGGGGAAGGGGAATATTCAGCACTAAAACAACTGAAGTGCTTACAGTAACTACTCTTAGTGTAAGAAAAGTATTTAAACCTGTTTCTGTTCTTGCAGCTCAATATCAATGCATTTCACTTCATACGCGTTTTTAAAACATCTTTACCCAAAAGCAAAAATATTCTCTTTCGCCATCAATTTCGAACATAGGATTTAGGAGCAGGAGTCGGCCACTCGGCCCTTCGAGCCTGCTGCGCCATTAAATAAGATCATGGCTCATCCGATTAGTCCACATTCCCGCACACCCCCGATAACCTTTCGCCCCCTTGCTAACCGAGAATCTATCTACCTCTGCCTTAAAAATATTCAAAGACTCTGCATCCACCGCCCTTTGAGAGAAAACATTTCTCCTCATTTCCATCTTAAATGGGTGACCCCTTATTTTTAAATAGTGACCCCTAGTTCTAGATTCTCGCAGAAGAGGAAACACCCTCGCCATATCCACCCTGTCCAGACCCCTCAGGATCGTATATATTTCAATCAAGTCACCTCTTACTTTTCTGAACTCCATCGGATACAAGCGAAGACTGCACAAACTTTTCTCATAAGACAACCCGCCCATTCCAGGTTTTGGTCTAGCAAACCTTCTCTGAACTGCTTCCAACGCATTTACATCCTTCCTTAAATAAGGAGACCAATACTGTACACAGTCCTCCAGGTGTGGTCTCACCAATGCCCTGTGTAACTGTAGCTTAACCTCCCTACTTTTGTATTCAATTCACAGAATCACAGAAACCTCACAGTGCAGATAGAGGCCATTTCGGCCCATCGAGCCTGCACCGACACATATCCCACCCGATCCCCGTAACCCCTGCACCAATACATATCCCACCCTATCCCAATAACCCCACGTATTTAATCCCCCTAACACTAAGGGTCAATTTTTATCATAGCCAATCATCCTAACCCGCACATCTTTGGACTGTGGGAGGAAACCGGAGCACCCGGAGAAAACCCATGCAAACACGGAGAGAATGTGCACACTCCACACAGACAGTCACCCGAGGCCGGAGTCGAACCCGGGTCTCTGGCGCTGTGAGGCAACAGTGCTAACCACTATGCCACCGTGCTGCCCTCGCAATAAATTATAACATTCTATTAGCTTGCCTAATTACTTGCTGCACCTGTTGCGCTTCATGGACTAGGACATCCAAATCCCTCTGCATCTCAGAGCTCTGAAATCTCTCACCATTTAGATATTATGCTTCTTTTTTATTCTTCCTGCCAAAATGAACAACTTCACATTTTCCCACATTATGCTCCATTTGCCAGATCTTTGCCCTCTCACTTATCCTATCTATATCCCTTTATGGCCTTCTAATGTCCTCTTCACAATGTATCGTCATACCTAACTTTGTGGCATTCGCAAATTTAGCAACAATACGATCGGTCCCTTCATCCAAGTCATTTATACAAATGTACAATGTTGAAGCCCAGCACTGATCCCTGTGGCACACCACTCATTACATCTTGCCAATCAGAAAATGACCCATTTATGCCTAATCGCTGTTTCCAGTTAGCTAGCCAATCTTGTATCCATGCCAATATGTTACCCCCTACAATATGAGCTTTTCTTTTCTGCAATAACCTTTGATGTGGCACCTTAACAAATGCCTTCTTGAAATCTAAGGAGAGTACATCCACAGTTTCCCCTTTATCCACAGCACATGTTACTTCCTCAAACAACTCCAATAAATTTGTTAAACATGATTTCCCTTGCACAAAACCATGTTGACTATGCCTGATTACTTTGAACTTTTCGAAGTGCCCTGCTACAACACCTTTAATAATCGTTGCTAACATCTTTCCTATGACAGATGGTAAGCTAGCTGGCCTGTAGTTTCCTGCTTTCAGTCTCCCTTCCATTTTGAATAAAGTTACATTCGCTATTTCCCAATCTAAAGGAACCTTCCCCGAATCTAGGGAAATTAAAAAAATTAAACGCAACGCATCAACTATCTCACTAGCCACTTCTTTTAAGTCCCTAGGATGAAGTCAATCAGGCCCGCGGACTTGATAGACCGCATCTCCAACAATTTGCTCAGTACCACTTCCCTGGTGATTATAATTATCTTGATTTCCTCCCTCCCTTCCATTTCCTGATTTCAGCTATTTCTGGGATTTTAGTTGTATCCGCTATAGTGGAGACCGATGCAAAATACCTGTTCAATTCAACAGCCATCTCCTTATTATCCATTATTAATTCCCCAGTCTCACTTTTTATAGGACCAATGCTAACTTTGTTAAATCTTTTCTTTTATAAATATCTATAAAAACTTCTACTATCTGTTTTTATATTTCTAGCTGGCTTTCACTCGTACACTAATTTTTCTCTCCTTATTAATCTTTTAGTCATTCTTTGCAGTTTTTTACATTCTGTCCAATCCTGCCACCCATCTTTGCGCAAGTTTCAGCTTTTTCTTTAAGTTTAATATTGTCTTAAAATTTTTAGTTAACCACGGATGGTGGTTCCTCCCCTTGATATTTTCCTTTCTCGTTCGATTGCATATATTGTGTGTATTTTGAAACATCCCCTTAATTGTCTGCCACTACAACTCTATTGATCTATCACTTAACCTAATTTGCCAGTTCACTTTAACTAGCTCTGCTTTCATGCACTCTTAAATGTCCTTATGTAAGCTTAAATTACAAGTCTTGGACCCACTCTTCTCTCTGTCAAACTGATTGTAAAATTCAATCATATTATGATCGCTGCTACCTAGGGGCGCCTTCGCTATGAGGTCATTGATTAATACTATCTCCTTGCAGAACACCAGGTCTAATTTAGCCTGCTCTCTGGTTGGCTCCAGAACGTGATTTTGTAAGAAACTATCCAGCAAACATTCCAAGAACTCTTCATCGGTGCCAACTTTGCCCGTCTGATTTTTCCAGTCTATATGCAGTTTAAAATCCCCTGATTATTGCTGAACCCTTCTGAGAAGCTCCCATTATTTCTTCCTTTACACTCCATCCTACCATATGGTTACTGTTAGCTGGCCGGTACACCACTCCCACAAGTGACTTCTTGCATTTATCAGTTCTCATCTCTACCCAAACCGCTTCTACATCCTGGTTTCCTGAACTTAAGTCATCACTCTCTATAGTGCTAATACCATCATTAATTAACAGATCCACCCTTCCAACTTTTACCACCTTCCTGGCCTTCCTAAATATCATGTACACTTCAATATTCAGGTCCCAATCTACATAACCCTGCAGCCATGTTTCTGTAATGGCTATCAAATCAGATTTATTTATTTCTATTTGCGCTTTCAGTTCATCTGCTTTGTTTCGCATGCTAATTCCGTTCAGATGCAGTGCCTTTAGTTTTGTCTTTATATTACTTTTGTAACCTCTAGCCTTATCTGTTGATTTACTCTTAGCTGTGTACTCTCTATAATTCCTGTCACTGTCTGTTTAACATTTTCCACGTTAATATCTTTTTCTATTGCCTTGTATCTAATCTTTAAATTACAACATCTTCCCTAATTTGATCCCATGCCCCCAATATTTAGTTTAAAGCCCTCGCTACTACCCTAATTATAAGACTCGCCAGAACACTGGTCCAAGCACAGTGCAGGTGATGACCGACCCAAATATAGATATCCTACTTTCCCCACTACTGGTGCCAGTGCCCTAGGAATTGAAACCAATTTCTCCCACACCAGGCTTTCAGCCACGCATTCATCACTCTTATTTTATTTACGCTATGGCAATTTGCTCGTGGCTCGAGTAATAATGCAGATATTGTTACCCTTGATGTTCTGCTTTTTAGCTTAACCCCTAGCTGCTCATACTCTCTCAGCAGAACCTCTTTCCTAGTACTACCTATATCGTTGGCACCTACATTGCCCACGACCACTGGCTCCTCCCCTCCCCCTGCATGTTCCTGTCCAGCCCAGAGCAGATGTCCCGAACCCTGTCACCGGGCAGGCAACACAGCTGTCTGTAATCTCACTCTTGGCCACAGCGAACTGTTTTTATTCCCTGACTATGCTGTGCCAAATTACTGCTACATTCCTATTAACTACCCCCGCTTGAACGGCTTCCTGTATCTCGGTGCCATGTTCAGTTTGCTCATCCATCCTGCAGCCACCACTTTCATCCATACTGTTCGCAAGAACCTCAAACCTGTTGGAGAATTGCAAAGGCTGAGGCTCCTCCACGTCCTGGATCCCCATACCTGCCTCACTCGCAGTAACATACTCATGCCCTGGACCACTGACCAAATCAGAAGACACTATCCTAAGGGGTGTGACTGCCTCCTGGAATAAAGTGGCCAGGTACCTTTCCCCCTCCCTGATGCATCGCAGTTTCTGCACCTCGGCCTCCAGCTCATCAACTCTGAGCCGAAGCTCCTCGAGCCGCAGACACTTACCGCAGATGTGCTCATCCTGGATCACGCATCCAGTAGCTCCCACATACGGCAGTCGCCACACATCACCTGCCCTGCATTAATTATAGAGGTTTAATTACTTTATTTTTATTAATTAATAAACGATACTACTTTTAATAAGATTTGTTACTGATACAAATTAGTACTATTGAAACCTTACAATTACTAATAAATGTTCTTGGCTTTAAATGATAAGGGCAGTGAGCAAAATACTCACCAAACAATCACTTAACCTTTTCCCTGTGATGTCACCTATTATTTTTCTCCAAATGCGGGGAGCGGGAGCGGGGTGGTGCCACTGAGCCGAACGTCCGCTGGTTCTCCGTACCCTCTTGTAAAGCTTTGTAACTCCTGCTCTCCTGGAAGCTGACAAAGATAGAAAAAGAAAGGAACAGCTCCCTCCCCGAACTCCCTCTCTCACCAAACTCGCAGCTCTACACTCTGTTCCGAGCTGCACTTCATAATACAAATGGAGGGGAGAAATCAGTCACCTAAAATAGTGATTACAAAGTCGAACTGAATTCTTCCACGCCAGTTAGTGATCCACACTCAGTAAAATTCTACAGTGAGAGATACTCCAAGTAATACATATTCACTGGGGTCAGGTGTTCCACTCCGGTTAGTGACCCACACTCAGTAAAAGTCTACAGTGAGAGATACTCCAAGTAATACATATTCACTGGGGTCAGGTGTTCCACTCCAGTTAGTGATCCACACCAGTAAAATTCTACAGTGAGAGATACTCCAAGTAATCCATAGTCACTGGGGTCAGGTGTTCCACTCTGGTTAGTGACCCACACTCAGTAAAACTCTACAGTGAGAGATACTCCAAGTAATACATAGTCACTGGGGTCAGGTGTTCCACTCTGGTTAGTGACCCACACTCAGTAAAATTCTACAGTGAGAGATACTCCAAGTAAGACATAGTCACTGGGGTCAGGTGTTCCACTCTGGTTAGTGACCCACACTCAGTAAAATTCTACAGTGAGAGATACTCCAAGTAATACATAGTCACTGGGGTCAGGTGTTCCACTCTGGTTAGTGACCCACACTTAGTACAATTTTACAGTGACAGACCATTGCACTAACACCTTTTCTCAGAGACATTTCCCGGAATGAGGACTGATTTAACTGTACATCATATTCCACTAACGGCAATAACTTGATCATTCAGAGAGCCTGTGCGCTACAAACAGGTATATTTTCAGTTCAGGAAATGGCATTAAACAGGTTGTGTCAAGACACTAGACTTAACGAAATTACCAAACACTGATCGCAGGTCTGTAAAACTATGTCCACTAGACGAGCATGTAACATTATCAGCCAGAGAGCTAAAGCAGAGAACAGCTCACACACAGATTTACACAACTTCAATGGTTATTATCACTTACCAGGAACTCCAATGACGGCAAGGATCATGTAATATATTTTCTGGACACTCTCAAATGTGTGATACATTTTCTGTGTGAAGCGATGTGTCCGTGTTGCAGGCAATCTCTCTGAATTATACTCTGAGCCGAATCCCACAGCCTTTCATTTATACCCTGCGCGATCTCCACGGGGAGATTGAGGTTGCAACATTGTTAAAAGGTTGAACAAACAAGTTACGACAGCCAAGTTAATTCCCTGTTATAATGGAATATATTTAGCGCTGAGTTTTAAATTGAAAACCCCAAAGACTTGAGAATTCTGATCATATTAATTAACCAATGGAAATTGCAAGCTGTGTTCTCCCAGCACTGGGTTTGTTGTTTCAAACACCTTCAGTACATTTCATATCTCATATTGTTTCTGTGATGTCCTTCATGCTGTTGTGCTCATTCAGTAATCAAACTGCAAATGCTAGAGTGCCCTCTCAGTGCAGCACTCTGGGCTGGGGCTGCGCTCTTAATTTACCCATGTCCTAAGCGACCATTACCTCTGAAACCAATATATACGCTAAAACTAATGAATCTATTAAACCAAATAAAAATAAAATATCTAATAAAGCGCATCAAACTAATACAGCCCCTCAAGCTATTACAGTCTCTCAAACTAATACAGTACGCTAATATAATAAAGCACCACAAACTAAGACAGCCTCTGAAACTAACACAGGATCTCAAACTAATATAGACCCTCAAACTAATACAGACCCTCAAACTAATACAGACCCTCAAACTAATACAGCCCCTCAAACTAATAAAGCCCCTCAAAATAATACAGCCCCTCAAACCAATACAGCCCCTCAAACCAATACAGCACCTCAAACTAATACAGCCCCTCAAGCTAATAAAACCCCTCAAAATAATACAGCCCCTCAAACCAATACATCCCCTCAAACCAATACAGCACCTCAAACTAATACAGCCCCTCAAACTAATACAGCCCCTCAAACTAATACAGCACCTCAAACTAATACAGCCCCTCAAACTAATAAAGTCCCTCAAACTAATAAAGTCCCTCAAACTAATAAAGTCCCTCAAACTAATACAGCCCCTCAAACGAATACAGCCCCTCAAACGAATACAGCCCCTCAAACGAATACAGCCCCTCAAACTAATACAGCCCCTCAAACTAATAAAACCCCTCAAAATAATACAACCCCTCAAACCAATACAGCCCCTCAAACCAATACAGCACCTCAAACAAATACAGCCCCTCAAACTAATACAGCCCCACAAACTAATACAGCACCTCAAACTAATACAGCCCCTCAAACTAATAAAGTCCCTCAAACTAATACAGCCCCTCAAACTAATAAAGTCCCTCAAACTAATACAGCCCCTCAAACGAATACAGCCCCTCAAACGAATACAGCCCCTCAAACGAATACAGCCCCTCAAACGAATACAGCCCCTCAAACGAATACAGCCGCTCAAACTAATAGAGAACCTCAAACTAATAGAGAACCTCAAACTAATAGAGAACCTCAAACTAATAGAGAACCTCAAACTAATAGAGAACCTCAAACTAATGGAGAAGCTCAAACTAATGCAGCACCGCAACCCAATGTAGCACATGAAATTAATACAGCACCTCAAACCAATACAGATCAACACCATCCAGTTAAAAGAATCCTGATTGATAAGCACGCAATTCACCACCTTAATCATTCAACGTGGCTGCAATTTGGCTGTGGGGTAATGTAGCTATTGGTTATGATACTGGATTGGTAATCCCGAGGCCTGACTAATGATCCGGAGACATGAGTTCAGATCTCCACCACGGCAGCTGGGGAATTTGAATGAAGTGAATGAATATAAAAAATGCATACTATCTACAAGCTTCACTGCAGCAACTCGTCAAGGCTTCTTCCACTGCATCTCCCAAGCCAAAACCTCTATCACCTTGGCAGACAATGGCAGCAGACGCATGGGAGAACCACCTCCAATTTCCCATCCAAGTCACATAACATCCTGACTTGGAAATATCGCCATTGACTCATTGCCGCTGTGCCAAAATCCTGCTACACCCTGCCTAACGGCACTGTGGGAGTACATTCACAACACCGATTGCAGCAGTCCAGGATGTTAGCTCACCACCACCTTCTCAAGGGCAATTGAGGAGTGGCAATAAAGGATTGTCTTCCCAGCGACATCCACAACTCATTGAGGTGTAGCTTAAATAACTCGATCAATTAAATAAAACTGACCACTTCACATCAACAAAATTGAACAGAAACTGGCCGCACGAGCAGATTCTAACCAAGCTACCTGTAACTGACCAAATGACATCTACCTGATCGTGCACCAATAAACTAAACAAAATAACCACAATCTGACTGAAATCGTAGAAACTCTCCACATGAAAACAATCTGACCGATATCCCAGAAACTGTTCAACTGACCAAGATTTGGTCCTGTGTAAAGTGACATGATTAATTAAAAATGTCCTAGTGAAGGACCCCTTGGAATGAGTGACCATAACATGGTTGAATTCCATATTCAAGTAGAGGGTGAGAAGGTTGGATCTCAAACAAGCGTGCTGAGCTTGAATAAAGGAGACTATGAAGGTATGAGAGCGGAATTGATTACAGTGGACTGGGAAAATAGATTAGAGGGTAAGACGGTACATGATCAGTGGTGTACATTTAAGGAGTTATTTTACAACTTGCAAAAAAAATATATTCCACTGAGGAAAACAGGGTGTAAAAGAAAAATCGCCATCTGTGGCTAAGTAAAGTAATTAAGGATAGTATCCGACTAAAAACAAGGGCATATAAGGTAGCCAAATCTAGTTGGAGGATAGAAGATTGTGAAGTCTTTAAAAGGCAGCAAAAAATAACTAAAAGATTGATTAAGAAAGGGAAGATAGATTATGAAAGTAAATTAGCAAAATATATAAAAACAGATAACAAAAGTTTCTATAGTTATATTAAAAGAAACAGTGTGGCTAAAGTAAATGTTGGTCCCTTAGAGGATGAGACCGGGAAATTAATGGTGGGAAACATGGAGATGGCAAAAACGTTGCACAAATATTTTGTATCAGTCTTTACGGTAGAGGATACAAAAAGTATCCCAACACTGGACAAACAGGGGGCTCGAGGGGGAGAGGAGCTAAATACGATTAAAATCACTAAGGAAGTGGTACTTGCTAAAATAATGGGACTCAAGCCGGAGAAATCCCCTGGACCTGATGGCTTACATCCTAGGGTCTTGATGGAAGTGGCGGTAGGGATTGTGGATGCATTGGTAATAATTTTCCAAAACTCCCTGGACTCAGCAAAGGTCCCGGCAGATCGGAAAACTGCTAATGTAACTCCCTTATTTAAAAAGGGTAGTAGGCAGAAAGCTGGAAACTATAGACCTGTTAGCCTAATATCTGTGGTTGGTAAAATGTTAGAGTCCATTATTAAGGAGACAGTAACGGGACATTTGGATAAACATAATTTAATAGGACAAAATCAGCATGGTTTCAAGAAGGGGAAGTCATGTTTGACAAATTTGCTTGAGTTCTTTGAGGAAGTAACATACAGGGTGGATAAAGGAGAACCAGTGGACGTAGTTTATTTAGACTTCCAAAAGGAATTTGACAAGGTGCCAAACAAAAGATTATTGCTCAAGATAAAAAATCACGGGATTGGGGGTAATATTCTGGCGTGGGTGGAGGACTGGCTCTCTAACAGAAAGCAGAGAGTTGGGATAAATGGTTCATTCTCAGACTGGCAATCAGTAGCTAGTGGTGTTCCGCAGGGGTCAGTGCTGTGTCCTCAACTCTTTACAATCTATATTAACGATTTGGAGGAGGGGACCGAGTTTAACATATCCAAGTTTGCAGATGATACAAAGATGGGAGGGAAAGTAGTGAGTGAGGAGGACATAAAAAACCTGCAAAGTGACATAGACAGGCTAAGTAAGTGGGCAGAGATTTGGCAGATGGAATACAATACTGGAAAGTGTGAGGTTATGCACTTTGGCAGGAAAAATCATAGAGCAAGTTATTATCTTAATGGCAAGAAACTGGAAAGTACTGTAGTACAAAGGGATCTGGGAGTCCTGGTGCACGAAACTCAAAAAGTTAGTATGCAGGTGCAGCAAGTGATCAAGAAGGTCAATTGAATGTTGGCTTTTATTGCTAGGGGGATAGAATATAAAAACAGGGAGGTATTGCTGCAGTTATACAAGGCATTGGTGAGACCGCACCTGGAATACTGCATACAGTTTTGGTGTCCATACTTAAGAAAAGACATACTTCCTCTCGAGTCAGTACAAAGAAGGTTCACTCGGTTAATCCCGGGGATGAGGGGGTGGTCGTTTGAGGAGAGGTTGAGTAGATTGGGTCTCTACTCATTGGAGTTCAGAAGAATGAGAGGCGATCTTATTGAAACATGTAAGATTGTGAAGGGGCTTGATCGGGTGGATGCGGTGAGGATGATCCCAATGATGGGTGAAACCAGAACTCGGGGGCATAATCTTGGAGTAAGAGGCTGCTCTTTCAAAACTGAGATGAGGAGAAACTTCTTCACTCAGATGGTGGTAGATTTGTGGAATTTGATGCCCCAGAAAGCTGTGGAAGCTACATCATTAAATAAATTTACAACAGAAATAGATAGTTTCCTAGAAGTGAAGGTAATTAAGGGTTACGGGGAGCGGGCAGGAAATTGGACATGAATCTAGGTTCGGAATGGTCATGGCCCTGTGGAAACTGTACTGCTCACATCCTGACTGATCGCACAGTAACTGACCTACTGCTCACATCCTGACTGAACGCACAGTACCTGACCTACTGCTCACATCCTGATGGCCAAACAGTAACTGACCTACTGCTCACATCCTGAGTGAGCGCACAGTAACTGACCTGCTGCTCACATCCTGACTGAACGCACAGCACCTGACCTACTGCTCACATCGTGATAACCAAACAGTAACTGACCTATTGCACACAATCTGACTGAGCAGACAGTAACTGACCTACTGCTCACATCCTGACTGAGCGCACAGGAAAGGACCTAATGCTCACATCCTGACTGAGCACACAGTAAATGACCTACTGCACACATCCTAATTGAGCGCACAGTACGTGACCTACTGCTCACATCCTGATGAGCACACAGTACCTGAACTACTGCTCACATCCTGGCTGAACACACAGAAACTGACCTATTGCTCACATCCTGACTGAGCACACAGTAATTGACCTATTGCATACATCCTGACTGAGCACACAGTAAATGATCTACTGCACACATCCTAACTGAGCGCACAGTACCTGACCTACTGCTCACATCCTGATAAGCACACAGTAACTGACCTACTGCTCACATCCTGATGAGCACACAGTAACTGACCTACTGCTCACATCCTGATGAGCACACAGTAACTGACCTACTGCTCACATAATGACTGATCGCACAGTAACTGACCCACTGCTCACATCCTGACTGAGCGCACAGTAAATGATCTACTGCTCACATCCTGACTGAGCGCACAGTAAAAGACCTACTGCTCACATCCTGACTGAGTGCGCAGTAACTGACCCACTGCTCACATACTGACTGAGCGCACAGTAAAAGACCTACTGCTCACATCCTAACTGAGCACACAGTAACTGACCCACTGCTCACATCCTGACTGAGCGCACAGTAAATGACCTACTGCACACATCTTTCCTGAGCACACAGCAACTGACCTACTGCTCACATCCTGAATGAGCGCACAGTAAATGACCTACTGCTCACATCCTGACTGAGCATCCAGTAACTGACCTGCTGCACACATCCTGACTGAGCGCACAGCAAATGACCTACTGCACACATCCTAACTGAGCACACAGTAAGTGACCTTCTGCGCACATCCTAACTGAGTGCAAAGTAAATGACCAACTGTTCACACGCTAACTGAGCGCACAGTAATTGAACGAATGCATGCATCCTGACTGAGCACACAGCAGCTGACCTACTGCTCACAGCCTGACTGAGCACACAATATCTGACCTACTGCTCACATCTTGATGGAGCACACATTAACTGACCGACTGCACACATTCTAACAGAGCACATAATAACTGACCTAATGCACACATCCTGAATGAGTGCACAGTAATTGGCCTACTGCTCACATTCTGACAGAGCACACGGAAACTGGCATAATGCACAAATCCTGAATGAGAACACCAGAAACTGCACAAATTACCAAAGCATGACCGAAGGCCCAGGAAATGACCACATGAACAAAACCTGACGGAGCACACAGTAACTGAAGTAGAGCTCACATTCTGACTGAGCACACATGAACTGACCTAATGCACACGTCTTGACTAAGCACACAGTAACTGACCTATTGCACACATCCTGACTGGACGCATAGTATCTGACCTACTGCTCACATTCTGAGTGAACACACAGTAACTGACCTACAGCACACATCCTGACTGAGCAAACAGTAACTCACCTACTGCACACATCCTTACTGAGCACACAGTAACTGACCGACCGCAATAACCCCAAATCCACATTCCCGCAATAACCCACAACCCATTTTCCCGCACTAAACACAAATCCACTTTCCCACACTAAACCCAAATCCACATTTCCTCACTATCCCAAATCCACCTTCCCGCATTATTCCAAAATCCACATTCCCGCACTAACCCCAAATCTAACTTCCTGCACTAAAACCAATTCCAAATTCCAGCACTAACAACAAATCCATTTTCCCGCAATAACCCCAAATCCACCTTCTAGCACGAACCCCAAATCAGCTTTCCCGCACTAAACCCAAATCAAACTTCTCACATTAACCCCAAATCCACCTTCCCGCATTATCCCCAAATCCACCTTCCTGCAGCAACCCCAAATCCACCTTCCCGCACTAACTCCAAATCAACCTTCCTGCTCTAACCCCAAATGCACATTCCCGCTCTATCCCCAAATCCACCTTCCCGCACTAACCCCAAATCCACCTTCCTGCTATAACCCAAAATCCACCTTCCCGCACTAACCCCAAATCCACCAACCTGCACTATCCCCAAATCCACCTTCCCGCACTAAACCCCAAATCAACCTTCCCACACTAACACCGAATCCACCTTCCTGCATTAACCCCAAATCCACATTGCCACACTATCCACAAATCAACCTTCCCGCACCAACCCCAAATCCACCTTCCCGCACTAACCGCAAATCCACCTTCACGCATTAGCCACAAATCCAACTACCCACAGTAACCACAAATCCACCTTCCCGCATTAACTCCAAATCCACCTTCCCGCACTAACCCCAAATCCACCTTCCCGCATTAACCCCAAATCCACCTTCCCGCATTATCTCCAAATCCACCTTCCCACACAAACCCCAAATCCACCTTCCCGCACTATCCCCAAATCCACCTTCCCGCACTAACCCCAAATCCAATTTCCTGCATTAAACCCAAATCCACCTTCATGCGCTTACGCCAATAAACCTTCCGCACTATCCCCAAATCAACCTTCCCACACTCTCCCCAAATCAACCTTCCCACACTATCCCCAAATTAACTATCCCTCACTAACCCCAAATCCACCTTCTGGCACTAACCCCAAATCCACCTTCCCGCACTATCCCCAAATCCACATTCCTGCACTAAACCCAAATCCAACTTCCTGCACTAAAACGAAATCCACCTTCCCGCAATAACCGCAAATCCACCTTCCAGCACGAACCGCAAATCCACCTTCCCGCAATAACCACAAATCCACCTTCCCGCACTAAACCCAAATCCACCTTCCAGCACTAATCCCAAATTCACCTTCCCTCACTAACTCCAAATCAACCTTACCGCACTAACCCCGAATAAAACTTTCCGCACAACCACAAATCCACATTGCCGCAATAATCCCAAATCCACCTTCCCACAGTAACCCAAAATCCACCTTCCCGCCGTAACCCCAAACCCACCTTCCCGCACTAAACCCAAATCCAGCTTCCCACACAAACCACAAATCCACCTTCCTGCCCTAACCCCGAATCCACCTTCCCACGCTAATCCAAAATTTAGCTTCACGCATTCATCCCTAATCCACCTTCCTGCAATAACCCCAAATCCACCTTAATGCACTAACCCCAATCGAACTTCCCGCAAAATCCCCAAATCCAACTTCTGGCACTAATCACAAATCCACCTTCCCGCCCAACCACAAATCCGCCGTCCCACACTAATCCCAAATCAACCTTCCCCCATGAACCCAAAATCCACTTTCCTGCAATAACCCCAAATCCATTCCAGCACTAACCACAAATCCACCTTCCAGCACTAACAACAAATCCAACTTCCTGCACTAACAACAAATCCACATTCCAGCAATAACTCTAAATCCACCTTCTCGCACTAACACCAAATCCACCTTCCCGCACGAACCCAAATCCACCTTCCAGATCTAACCCCAAATCCACCTTCCCGCACTAACCACAAATCCACCTTCCCGCACTATCCCCAATCAACCTTCGTGCTCTAACCCCAAATCCACCTTCCCGCATAAACCCCAAATCCACGTTCCTGCACTAACTCCAAAAAATCGACCTTCCCGCACTTACCCAAAAATCCACCTTCCTGGACTAACCCCAAATCCACCTTCTTGCACTAAAGCCAATCCACCATCTGCACTATCCCCAAATCCATCTTCCCGCATTCTCCCCAAATCCACCTTCCCGCACTATCCCCAAATCCACATTCACACACTAACCCCAAATCCACATTCCTGCCATAACCCGAAATCCATCTTCCCGCACTGAACCCAAATCCACTTTCTCACATTAAACCCAAATCCACATTCCTGCACTAACCCCAAATCCACCTTCTCGCATTATCCCAATATCCACCATACCGCACTATCCACAAATCCACCTTCCCGCACTAACCACAAATCCATCTTCCCGCACTAACCCGAAATCTATCTTCCCGTTCTAACCCCAAATGCACCTTCCCGCATTAACCCCAAATATATCTTCACGCACCATTCCCAAATCCACATTCCCGCACTAACCCAAGTCCACCTTCCCGCACTCTCTCCAAATCCACCTTCCCACACTAAGCACAAATCTACCTTCCCGCATCATTCTCAAATCCACATTCCCGCACAAACTCAAATCCACCTCCCCGCAGTAACCCCAAATCCACCTTCCCACACTAACTCCAAATCAACATTCCTGCTCTAACCTCAAATCCACCTGCCTGCACTATCCCCAAATCCACCTTCCTGCTCTAACCCCAGATACTCCGTCCTGCACTAACTCCAAATCCACCTTCCAGCATTAACCCCAAATCCACCTTACCGCACTATCCACAAATCCACCTTCCCACACTAAACCCAAATCCACCTTCCCGCACTAACCACAAATCCACCTTCCCGCATTAACCACAAATCCACCTTCCCAGAGTAATCCCAAATCCAACTTCCTGCACTAACCCCAAAACCACCTTCATGCGCTAAAGTCAATCCACCATCTGCACCATCACCTAATTCATCTTCCTGCATTCTCCCCAAATCCACCTTCCCGCACTATCCCCAAATCCACTGTCACACACAAACCCCAATCCACCTTCCTGCCATAACCCCAAATCCATCTTCCCATCTTAAACACAAATCCACTTTCCTGCACTTTACGCACATCCACATTCCTGCACTATCCCCAACTCTACCTTCTCGCACGATCCCAATAAACCACCATACCACACTATCCACAAATCCATGTTCCCGCACTAACCCCAAATCGATCTTCCCGCACTAACCCTAAATCAAACTTCCCGCACTAACCCCAAATCTTCCTTCCCGCATTAACCCCAAATCCACCTTCCCGCACTATTCCCAAATCCACATACCTGCACTAACCCCAAATCCAACTTCCAGCACGAAACCCAAATTCATCTTCCCGCACTAACACCGAATCTACCTTCCAGGACTAAACCCCAATCCACCTTCCCGCATTAACCCCAAATCCAACTTCCAGCAATAGCCCAAATCAACCTTCCCACACTAAACCCAACTCAAACATCTCGCACTAACCCTAAATCCACCTTCCCGCAATAACCTCAAATCCACCTTCCCGCACTAACCCCAAGACCACCTTCCCGCACTATCCCCAAATCCACCTTCCTGCACTATCCCCAAATGCACTTTCCCGCACTAAACCCCAAGTCCACCTTCCTGCACTAACGCTAAATCCACCTTCCTGCACTAACACCAAATCCACCTTCCCGCACTAACCACAAATCCACCTTCCCGCATTAACCACAAATCCACCTTCCCACAGTAAACCCAAATCCACCTTCCCGCACTAACTCCAAATCCACCTTCCCGCACTAACCCCAAATCCACCTTCCCGCACTATCCCCAAATCCAAATTCCAGCATTAACCCCTGATCCACCTTCCCGCACTATCCCCAAATCCACCTTACTGAGCACATCCCAAATCCACCATCCCGCACTATCCCCAAATCTACCTTCCCGCATTAATACCAAATCCACATTCCCGCACTATCCCCAAATTCACATTCCCACAATAACACTAAATCCACCTTCCCGCGCAATCCACCAAATCCACCTTACCGCACTAACCCCAAATCCACCTTCCCGCACTAAACACAAATCCACCTTACCGCACTATCCCCAGATCGAACTTCCTGCACAAACCACAAATCCACATTCCCACACGAACCCAAAATCCAACATCCCGCCGTATCCCCAGATCCAGCTTCCCGCACTATCCCCAAATCCTCCTTCCTCCACTAACCCCCAATCCACTTTCACACACAAACCCCAAATCTACCTTCCAACACAATCCCCAAATCCACCTTCCCACAATAACCCCAAATCCACCTTCAGGCACTAATCCAAAATCCACCTTCCTGCACTAACCCCAAATGAAGCTTACCACACTAACCCCAAATCCACAGTCCCGCACTAACCCCAATCCACATTCCTGCACTAACCACAAATCCACCTTCCCGGACTAACCCCAAATCCACCTTCCCGCACTAACCCCAAATTCACATTTCTGTACTAACCCAAATCCACCTTCCCGCACTATCCCCAAATCACCTTCCCACATTAATCGCATATCCACCTTGCCGCACTAAACCCAAATCTACATTCCCACAATAACCCGAAATCCACATTCCCGCACTAACCCCAAATCACATTCCCGCATTAACCCCAAATCCACTTTGCCGCACTAAACCCAAATCTACATTCCCGCACCAACCCCAAATCCACCATCCCGCACTAACCATAAATCCATCTTCCCACACTAAACCAAATCCACATTCCCACACTGACTCAAATCCACCTTTCCACACTAACCCCAAATCCTCCTTCCTGCACTAACCCCAAATCCAGGTTCCTGCACGAACCCCAAATCCACCTTCCTGCACTAACCCCAAATCCACCTTCCTGCACTAACCCCAAATCCACCTTAATGCACTAACTCCAAATCCACCTTCCTGCCATAACCCCAAATCCATCTTCCCGCACTAAACCCAAATCCACTTTCCCGTACTAAACCCAAATCCACCTTCTCGCACTATCCCAAAATCAACCATACAATACTATCCCCAAATCTACCTCCTGGCACTAACACCAAATCCACCTTCCCGTACTAACCGCAAATCTGCCTTCCCGCACTAACCCCAAATCAATCTTCCTGCCCCAACCCAAAATCCACTTTCCTCCAATAACCCCAAATCCACATTCCCGCACTGACCCCAAACCCACCTTCCAGCACTAACACCAAATCCACCTTCCAGCACTAACCCCAAATCCACCTCCCAGCAGTAGACACAAATCCACCTTCCTGCGTGAACCCCAAATCCACCTTCCAGCAATAACCCCAAATCCACCTTCCCACACTAACACCAAATCAACCTTGCTGCTCTAACCCCAAATGCACCTTCCCGCACTATCCCCAAATCCACCTTCCCCCATTAACCCCAAGTTCACCTTACCGCACCAACCCCAAATCCACCTTCCTGCTCTAAGCACAAATCCACCTTCCAACACAAACACCAAATCCGCATTCCTGCAGTAACCCCAAATCAACCTTCCCGCACTATCCACCAATCCACCTTCCCGCACTAACCCCAGGTCCACCTTCCCGCATTAACCACAAATCCACCTTCACACAATAACCCCAAATCCACTTTCCCGCACTAACTCCAAGTCCACCATCCCACACTAAACCCAAATCCACCTTCCCGCATTAACCCCAAATCCACCTTCCCACACAAACTCCAAATCCACCTTCCGGCACCAACCCCAAATCCACCTTCCTGCACCAACCCCAAATCCCCCTTCATGCACTAACGCCAATCCACCATCTGCACTATCCCCAAATCCATCATCCCGCATTCTCCCCAAATCCACCATACCTCCCTATCCTCAAATCCACTTTCACACTCAAATCGCAAATCCACCATCCTGCCATAACCACAAATCCATCATCCCGCACTAGATCCAAATCCACTTTCCCGCACTAAACCCAAATCCACATTCCCGCACTAACCCCAAATCCATCTTCGCGCACTAACCCTAAATCCATCATCCCGCACTAACCCCAAATCCACTTTCCGCATTAACCACAAATCCACCTTCCCGCACTATTCCCAAATCCACATTCCCGCATTAAACCCAAATCCAACTTCCTGCATTGAAACCAAATCCACTTTCCAGCACTAAATCCAAATCCACATTACAGCAATAACCCCAAATCTACCTTCCAGCACGAACTGCAAATCAATCTTCCCGCACTTACTCCAAATCCACCTTCCAGCACTAACCCCAAATCAACCTTCCTGCATTGAACCCAAATCAAACTTCTCGCACTAACCCCACATCCACATTCCCACAATAACCCCAAATCCACCTTCCCGCACTAACCCCAAATGCACCTTCCCGCAGTGTCCCCAAATGCACCTTCCCGCAGTAACCCCAAAACCACCTTCCCAAACAAACCCCAAATCCACATTCCTGCACTATCCCCAAATCCACCTTCCCGCACTTAACCCCAAATCCACCTTCCCGCAATTACTCCGAATCCACCTTCCTGCATTAACCCGAAATCCACCTTCCCGCACTATTCACAAATCCACATTCCCGCACTAACACCAAATCCACCTTCCCGCACTAACCGCAAATCCACCTTCCCGCACTAATCCCAAATCCACCGTCCCACATTAACCCCAAATCCAACTTCCCGTAATAACCCCAAATCCACGTACCTGCCCTAACCCCGAATCCACTTTCCCATGCTATCTTCAAGTCCAGCTTAACGCACTAACCACAAATCCACCTTAATGGACTAAGACCAATCGAACATCCCGCACAATCTCCATGTCCAACTTTTGGCACTAACCCCAAATTCACCTTCCTGCACGAACCAAAAATCCATTTTCCCGCACTAACTCCAAATCAACCTTCCCACCCTAACCAAATATCCACTTACCTGCTATACCCCATATCCATTTTCCACCAGTAACCACGAATCCACCTTCCAGCACTAACCCCAAATCCACCTTCCAGCATTAAACCCAAATCCACATCCCAGCACTAAACACAAATCCAACTTGCTGCGCTAACCCCAAATCCATCTTACAGCAATAAATCCAAATCCACCTTCTCGCACTAACCCCAAATCCACCCTCCCACAATAACCCCAAATCCACCTTCCAGCAATAATCCCAAATGCACATTCCCAAGCTATCCCCAAATCCACCTTCCCGCACTAACACCAAATCCACCTTCCCTCACTAACCCCAAATCCACTTTGCTGCTCTAACCCCAAATCACCTTCCCGCAATAAAACCAAATCCACATTCCTGCAGTAACACCAAATCAACCTTCCCGCACTATCCACCAATCCACCTTCCCGCACTAACCACAAATCCACCTTCACGCATTAACCACAAATCCTCCTTACCACAGTAACCCCAAATCCACTTTCCAGCAATAATCCCAAATGCACATTCCCAAGCTATCCCCAAATGCACCTTCCCGCACTAACACCAAATCCACCTTCCCTCACTAACCCCAAATCCACTTTCCTGCTCTAACCCCAAATCCACCTTCCCGCAATAAAACCAAATCCACATTCCTGCAGTAACACCAAATCAACCTTCCCGCACTATCCACCAATCCACCTTCCCGCACTAACCACAAATCCACCTTCCCGCATTAACCACAAATCCACCTTACCACAGTAACCCCAAATCCACTTTCCCGCACTAACTCCAAATCCAGCTTCCCGCACCAACTCCAATTCCACCTTCCTGCACTAACCCCAAATCCACCTTCATGCACTAACGCCAATCCACCATCTGAACTATCCCCAAATCCATCTTCCCGCATTCTCCCCAAATCCACCTTCCTGCCCTATCCCGAAATCCACTATCACACACTAACCCCAAATCCACCATCCTGCCATAACCCCAAATCCATCTTCCCGCACTAAATCCAAATCCACTTTCCCGCACTAAACCCAAATCCACATTCCCGCACTAACCCCAAATCCATCATCTCGCACTATCGCAAAATCCACCATACTGCACTATCCACAAATCCACCTTCCAGCACTAACCCCAAATCCATCTTCCCGCACTAACCATAAATCCATCTTCCCGCACTAACCCCAAATCCACCATTCCGCATTAACCGCAATTCCACCTTCCCGCACTATTCCCAAATCCACATTTCCCCATTAAACCCAAATCCAACTCCTGCATTGATACCAAATCCACTTTCCAGCACTAAATCCAGATCCACATTCCCGCAATAACCCCAAATCCACCTTCCAGCACGAACCGCAAATCAATCTTACCGCACTTACCCCAAATCCACCTTCCAGCACTAACCCCAAATCAACCTTCCTGCACTAAACCCAAATCAAACTTCTCGCACTAACCCCACATCCACCTTCCCGCAATAACCCCAAATCCACCTTCCCGCACTAACCCCAAATGCATCTTACCGCAGTGTCCCCAAATGCACCTTCCCGCAGTAACCCCCAAAACACCTTCCCAAACTAACCCCAATAAACCTTCCTTCTCTAACACCAAATCCACCTTCCCGCACCATCCCCAAATCCACCTTCCCGCATTAACCCCAAATCCACCTTGCTGCTGTAACCCCAGATCCTCCTTCCTGCACTAACCCCATGTCCACCTTCCCGCACTAAACCCCAAATCCACCTTCCCGCACTTACTCCAAATCCACCTTCCTGCATTAACACCAAATCCACCTTCCCGCACTATTCACAAATCCACATTCCCGCACTAAACCCAAATCCACCTTCCCGCACTAACCGCAAATTAACCTTCCCGCATTAACCACAAATCCACCTTCCCAAAGTAACCCCAAATCCACCTTCCCGCACTAACTCCAAATCCACCTTCCCGCACTTATCCCAAATCAACCTTCCCGCATAAACCCCAAATCCAACTTCCCGCAATAACCCCAAATCCACGTTCCTGCCCGAACCCCGAATCCAATTTCCCGTGCTAACCTCAAATCCAGCTTCACGCACTAACCCCAAATCCACCTTAATGGACTAACACCAATCGTACTTCCCGCACAATCTCCATATCCAACTTCTCGCACTAACCCCAAATTCACCTTCCCGCACGAACCAAAAATCCGTTTTCCCGCACTAACCCCAAATCAACATTCCCGCCCTAACCAAATATCTACATTCCTGCAATAACCCCATATCCATCTTCCAGCAGTAACCACGAATCCACCTTCCAGCACTAACCTCAAATCCACCTTCCAGCACTAAACCCAAATCCACATCACAGCACTAAACACAAATCCACCTTTCTGCACTAACCCCAAATCCACCTTATAGCAATAACTCCAAATCCACCTTCTCGCACTAACCCCAAATCCACCCTCCCAAATTAACCCCAAATCCACCTTCCAGCAATAATCCCAAATGCACATTCCCACGCTATCCCCAAATCCACCTTCCCGCACTAACACCAAATCCACCTTCCCGCACTAACCCCAAATCCACCTTCCTGCTCTAACCCCAAATCCACCTTCCCGCACAATCCACAAATCCACCTTCCCGCACTAACCCCAAATCCACCTTCCTGCTCTAAACACAAATCCACTTTCCCGCACTAATACCAAATCCACATTCCTGCAGTAACCCCAAATCAACCTTCCCGCACTACCCACAAATCCACCTTCCCGCACTAACCCCAAATCCACCTTCCTGCTCCAACCCCAAATCCACCTTCCCGCACAATCCACAAATCCACCTTCCCGCACTAACCCCAAATCCACCTTCCTGCTCTTAACACAAATCCACCTTCCCGCACTAATACCAAATCCACCTTCCCGCACTAACCCCAAATCCACCTTCCTGCTCTGAACACAAATCCACCTTCCCGCACTAATACCAAATCCACATTCCTGCAGTAACCCCAAATCAACCTTCCCGCACTATCCACAAATCCACCTTCCCGCACTAACCCCAAGTCCACCTTCCCACGTTAACCACAAATTCTCCTTCCCACAGTAACACCAAATCCACTTTCCCGCACTAACTCCAAGTCCACCATCCCGCACTAACCCCAAATCCACCTTCCCGCACTAACCCCAAATCCACCTTCCCGCACTAACCCCAAATCCACCTTCACGCACTAAATCCAATTCCACCTTCCCGCACTAACCCCAAATCCACCTTCCTGCACTAACCACAAATCCATCTTCATGCACTAACGCCAATCCACCATCTGCACTATCTCCAGGTCCATCTTCCCGCATTCTCCCCAAATCCACCTGCCTGCACTATCCCCAAATCCACTATCACACACTAACCCCAAATCCACCATCATGCCATAACCCAAATCCATCTACCCGCACTAAACCCAAATCAACTTTCCCGCACTAAAACCAAATTCACATTCCCGCACTAATCCCAAATCCACCTTCCTGCACGAACCCCAATTCCACCTTCCTGCACTAACCCCAAATCCACCTTCATGCACTAACCCCTAATCCACCTTCCTGCCATAACTCCAAATCCATCTTCCCGCACGAAACCCAAATCCACTTTCCCGTACTAAACCCAAATCCACCTTCTCCCACTATCCCAAAATCAACCATACCACACTATCCCCAAATCTACCTCCTGGCACTAATACCAAATCCACCTTCCTGCACTAACCGCAAATCTGCCTTCCCGCACTAACCCCAAATCAATCTTCTTGCCCCAACCCAAAATCCACTTTCCTGCAATAACCCCAAATCCACATTCCCACATTGACCCCAAACCCCCCTTCCAGCACTAACACCAAATCCACCTTCCAGCACTAACCCCAAATCCACCTCCAGGCAGTAAACCCAAATCCACCTTCCTGCGCTAACCCCAAATCCACCTTCCAGCAATAACCCAAAATCCACATTCTCGCACTAACTCCAAATCCACATTCCTGCATTATCGCCAAATCCACCTTCCCGCAGTAACCCCAAATCCACCTTCCCACACTAACACCAGATCAACCTTGCTGCTGTAACCCCAAATGCACCTTCCCGCACCATCCCAAATCCACCTTCCCCCATTAACCACAAATCCACCATGCTGCTCTAACCACAGATCCTCCTTCCCGCATTAACCCCAAGTCCACCTTACCGCACCAACCACAAATCCAACTTCCTGCTCTAAGCACAAATCCACCTTCCCACATTAACACCAAATCCACTTTCCTGCAGTAGTCCCAAATCAACCTTCCCGCACTATCCACCAATCCACTTTCCCGCACAAACCCCAGGTCCACCTTCCCGCATTAACCACAAATCCACCTTCACACAATAACCCCAAATCCACTTTCCCGCACTAACTCCAAGTCCACCATCTCGCACTAAACCCAAATCCACCTTCATGCATTAACCTCAAATCCACCTTCCCACACAAACTCCAAATCCACCTTCCCGCACCAACCCCAAATCCACCTTCCTGCACTAACCCCAAATCCACCTTCATGCACTAACGCCAATCCAGCATCTGCACTATCCCCAAATCCATCATCCCGCATTCTCCCCAAATCCACCATCCCGCCCTATCCCCAAATCAACTTTCACAGTCTAACCGCAAATCCACCATCCTGCCATAACCACAAATCCGTCTTCCCGCACTAGAACCAAATCCACTTTCCTGCACTAAACCCAAATCCACATTCCCGCACTAACCCCAAATCCATCTTTGCGCACTAACCCTAAATCCATCTTCCCGCACTAACCCCAAATCCACCTTTCCACATTAACTGCAGATCCACCTTCCCGCACTATTCCCAAATCCACATTCCCGCATTAAACCCAAATCCAACTTCCTGCATTGAAACCAATCCACTTTCCAGCACTAAATCCAAATCCACATTACAGCAATAACCCCAAATCCACCTTCCAGCACTAACCCCAAATCAACCTTCCCGCACTAAACCCAAATCAAACTTCTCGCACTAACCCCACATCCACATTCCCGCAATAACCCCAAATCCACCTTCCCGCACTAACCCAAAATGCATCTTCCCGCAGTGTCCCCAAATGCACCTTCCCGCAGTAACCCCAAAACCACCGTCCCAAACAAACCCCAAATCCACATTCCTGCACTATCCCCAAATCCACCTTCCCACACTAAACCCCAAATCCACCTTCCCGCACTTACTCCGAATCCACCTTCCTGCATTAACCCCAAATCCACCTTCCCGCATTATTCACAAATCCACATTCCCGCACTAACACCAAATCCACCTTCCCGCACTAACCGCAAATCCACCATCCCGCACTCATCCCAAATCCACCTTCCCGCATTAACCCCAAATCCAACTTCCCGCAATAACCCCAAATCCACGTTCCTGCCCTAACCCCGAATCCACTTTCCCGTGCTAACCTCAAATTCAGCTTAACGCACTAACCCCAAATCCACCTTAATGGACTAACCCCAATCGAACTTCCCGCACAATCTCCATGTCCAACTTTTGGCACTAACCCCAAACTCGCCTTCCCGCACGAACCAAAAATCCATTTTCACGCACTAACTCCAAATCAACCTTCCCGCCCTAACCAAATATCCACTTTCCTGCTATAACCCCATATCCATCTTCCAGCAGTAACCACGAATCCACCTTCCAGCACTAACTCCAAATCCACCATCCATCATTAAACCCAAATGCACATCCCAGCACTAAACACAAATCCACCTTCCTGCGCTAACCCCAAATCCACCTTACAGCAATAACTCCAAATCCACCTTCCTGCTCTAATCCCAAATCCACCTTCCCGCAATAACACCAAATCCACATTCCTGCAGTAACACTAAATCAACCTTCCCGCACTATCCACAAATCCACTTTCCCGCACTAACACCAAATCCACCTTCCCGCACTAACCCCAAATCCACCTTCCTGCTCTAACCCCAAATCCACCTTCCCGCACAATCCACAAATCCACCTTCCCGCACTAACCCCAAATCCACCTTCCTGCTCTGAACACAAATCCACCTTCCCGCACTAATACCAAATCCACATTCCTGCAGTAACCCCAAATCCACCTTCCCGCACTAACACCAAATCCACCTTCTTGCACTTTCCCAAAATCCACCATACCGCACTATCCACAAATCCACCTTCCCACACTAGCCCCAAATCCATCTTCCCGCACTAACCCTAAATCCATATTACAGCACTAATCCCAAATCAACCTTCCCGCATTAACCCCAAATCCACCTTCCCGCACTGTTCCCAAATCCACATGCCCGCACTAACCCCAAATCCACCTTCCTGCTCTAACACCAAATCCACATTCCTGCAGTAAACCCAAATCAACCTTCCCGCACTATCCACAAATCCACTTTCCCGCACTAACCCCAAGTCCACCTTCCCACGTTAACCACAAATTCTCCTTCCCACAGTAACACCAAATCCACTTTCCCGCACTAACTCCAAGTCCACCATCCCGCACTAACCACAAATCCACCTTCCTGCTCTAACCCCAAATCCACCTTCCCGCACTAAATCCAATTCCACCTTCCCGCACTAACCCCAAATCCACCTTCCTGCAATAACCACAAATCCACCTTCATGCACTAACGCCAATCCACCATCTGCACTATCTCCAGGTCCATCTTCCCGCATTCTCCCCAAATCCACCTGCCTGCACTATCCCCAAATCCACTATCACACACTAACCCCAAATCCACCATCATGCCATAACCCCAAATCCATCTACCCGCACTAAACCCAAATCAACTTTCCCGCACGAAACCCAAATCCACATTCCCGCACTCATCCCAAATCCACCTTCTCGCACTTTCCCAAAATCCACCGTACTGCACTATCCACAAATCCACCTTCCCGCACTAACCCCAAATCCATGTTCCCACACTAACCCTAAATCCATCTTCCCGCACTAACTCCAAATCCACATTACCGCACTAACCCCAAATCCAACTTTCCACACTATTCCCAATTCCACCTTCCAGCACTTACACCAAATCCACCTTCCTGCAATAACCCCAAATCCACCTTCCAGCACGAACCCCAAATCAATCTTCCCGCATGTGGTGTATGTACCTTTAAGAGCCCCTGTGTACTGTAATGCCGGTAGTGGCCACTTGGGCTATATAAGCCTGTATAGTGTCTTGTATCTTTTAGTTCACCTCCAGACTTTGTTCAATAAACACCTGTAAACCAATTCCTGCATTCCGTGTCACCATTAACACATGGATACAACAGTGGTGACGAATTGGAAACGGAGTTTCTTGCAATTCGGCAGCACCTCAAGAAGATCGCCTCCTCAGACGAAGGTCGAAGAAAAAGAACAAAAAAACTGTGGTTTCACCAGCTAGCCGGGATGGTGGCAGGTACTGCAATAATCCTTCCTGGGCGGCAGGCTGGGGCTCGATCGGATGGCTCTGCAGCGGGGCCCAGCATTAAGTTGGAAGGCGGAGGCAAACAGAGATGGATGGTGGAGCACTCGGGAGACGGCCGGCGCTGCAAAGCAGATCGGCTTTTGGACCAAGCAGAGGGAGGGAAAAGTCCCAGAGAGTCCGGCGGGAACGAGTCTCCAACTATTAAAAATATCTGTGTAAATAAACACCGCGGAGAACAGCGTTGTCAACAGCGGCAGCGGCGGCAAAGCGCGGCAGGCGCCATTTTTTCTTGGCAGGGAAGAAAGGAAAGCGCGGGAGGCGCCATTTTTGATTTTCATGATGCATAAGACTGGCAATATTACTGCTTTCGATTGTGATATATAGGATTGGACCACATATGTGGAAAGAGTGGAGCAATATTGCACAGCGAATGAAGTAGAGGATGATAAAAAGGCATCGGTTCTTCTAAATCTGATGGGCGCAAGGACATACGGGCTGTTACGAAACTTAATCACTCCAGCCAAACCGATGGACAAGAATTTTAAGGAGATTGTTGATACCCTACAGGAGCACTTAAACCCAACACCGCTGCTGATAGCGGAACGATTCAAATTCTTCAGGAGGAATCAGCACAAGGATGAAAGTAACGCTGATTACCTCACCGAATTAAGGAAGCTGTCAAACCACTGCCAATTCGGGACAGGACTGGCAGATTCTTTACGAGACAAATTCGTCTTCTGTCTCCTAAGTGAAGGAACACAAAAAGGCTACTTTCTCAGAAAGGTTTGACACTGGACAAGGCTTTCAGTGTGGCTGTATCATACGAAGCAGCAGCGAGAGGAGCTGCAGAGATACAGCAAAAGCCACAAGATTTCGGCACCCATGAAATGACACGGTGCTTCGAGAGATGTTATCACTGCGGCAGATCCACCCATGACCAGAGGGACTGCTGGTTCAAGGACAAAGAATGCAGACATTGTGGAAAGATGGGACACATTGAACGTGTATGCCGATGTGGAAACAAAAAATCCACTGACAGAAAAAAAAATCAATAAGGAAAAGTACAGAAAGGTACAAATAATGACGGACAGTAGCTCCGAAGACCAGAAGAGCGATAGCGACTCTGGAAACAAGAGACTAAGCTGTCTCAAATTACATAATGTACCTGCCAGTGAAGATTACCAGACCATTTGGGTTACCCTCACGATAGCGGGGTCCCCAGTTAAAATGGAGCAAGATACAGGATCAGCTCTGACCGTCATACGTCGACGGGATTACGAGCGGCTATTTCCACATATACATTTGCAAGACACATCCATTATCTTGAAGAAATATATGGGGCAGAAAGTATACCCCAGAGGGAAAATAAGGGTGCCTGTTGTATACAGCAGCAAGGAAATACAGAAGTTTTATTTATACATTCTGCAAGATGGTTGTCCATCGCTGTTGGGACGTGAATGGATCAGGAAGATACGTTTAGACTGGCACTCCGTTCAGGCACTGACGGTGACCAGTAAGAAAAAAAATGATGATGACGTCAAACCTAAACGATTGAAAGACATCTTGGCCAACGCCAAAGAAGTGTTTCAACAGGAACTAGGTATCTTAAAAGGCGTCACCGCCTCAATAAAAGTGGAAGATGCGGCAATTTCCAAGTTTTCTAAGGCAAGGCCGGTGCCATACACAATTCGTCCAGCAGTCGAAGCAGAGCTGGAGAATTTGGAAAAAGCAGGCATGTTATCCAAGATAGATTGGAGCGAATGGGCAACACCCATCATCCCGGTCATGAAGAAAACGTTGAATAATGATAAATCTGAAGAACAGAGAAAAATTCGCATCTGTGGGGACTTCAAGGTGGCTGTAAACCTGGTCCTCCACACGGTACTATATCCTCTTCCGAGGATAGAAGATATTTTCGTCTCACTATCCGGAGGGAAACGTTTCACCAAAATTGACTTGGCACAGGCATATCTACAGATGGAGGTTGAGGAGGCCTCTAAAAAGTATCTCACGATAAACACACACAAAGGCCTGTACCAGTACAATCGACTGGTTTCCGCAGTAGCATCAGCTCCAGCTATCTGGCAAAGAGCTATGGAGCAAGTCCTGCAGGGGATTCCGGGGACTCAATGCTACCTAGACGACATACTTGTAACAGGAGAAAACGACAACGAGCACCTTGCCAATTTGGAGCAGGTGCTCACTAGGCTGAGAGAACGGGGCCGACGAGCAAATCGCCCTAAGTGCGAATTTTTCCAAAAACAAATATCATATTGTGGCCATATAATTAACGAAGAAGGTTTGCATAAGTCACCTGAAAAAATTGAAATTGTCATAAAAGCCCCAGCACCTGAAAAAATCTAACAATTAAGGTCGTTCCTGGGATTCTTAAATTACTATCATAAATTTTTACCGAACTTGTCAACTGTTCTGCACCCTCTTAACGCACTGCTACAAACGGGAGTAATTTGGAAATGGAGCGAAGACTGTAAACGTGCCTTCCATAAATGCAAAGGCTTGATCACGTCCAAGGAAGTGTTGGCTCATTACAACCCATCACTGCCAATCAGACTGGCATGCGATGCATCCCCTTATGGCGGAGGAGCGGTATTATCGCATAGATTCCCTGATGGCTCGGAGTGGCCGACAGCTTTTGCATCACGCTCATTAAACTCAGCTGAGCGTAACTATGCCCAGATCGACAGGGAAGCACTCAGCCTGGTATGGGGAGTGAAGAAATTCAACCATTACCTACACGGACAAAAATTTACCTTGTTGACTGAACATCAACCCCTCATCTCCATATTCAACCCTAAAAAGGGCGTTCGCATTATGACAGCGCAAAAGCTACAGAGGTGTTCCCTTTTCCTAGTGGCACACCAATATGATATAGAATACAAAAGATCAAAACAGCTTGAGAATGCTGAAGGTTTATCGCGCCTACCATTGCCAACGGTAGAAGAGGCACCAACAGTGTACCAAGTGGAGATGTTCCACACAACCATAGTGGAATGTCTACCAGTAACAAATTCTACCATTGAAAAGGAAACGAGAAATGACCCGACACTCTCACGACTCTATGATATAACGGTGAAGGGATGGTCAGCACATGGTGAACCACTGTTGCCAGCATTCTCGCAAAGAAGAGAACAGCTCTCAGTGTGCCGAGGAACATTGATGTGTGGATCCAGAGTGGTGATTCCACCCAAACTCCAGCATAAAGTGCTAAAGGAGCTTCACGAGCGGCATCTGGGCGGAGTGAAAATGAAGAACCTAGCCAGAGCGTTTGTGTGGTGGCCAGGTATCAATGGAGACATCAAAGAAATGAACAAGAGCTGTCTAGGATGCCAGAAGGTAAAAACGCCCCATCACAAGCCCCTCTACATCCATGGGAGCGGCCCTCATCTCCATGGCAAAGGGTACACATCGACTTTGCTGGTCCATTTATGGACTCAATGTTCTTAATCGCGGTTGATGCACACTCCAAGTGGCCGGAGGTAATAAAGATGTCCTCCACCACCACGGAAAAAAAACATCACAGTATTAAGGACCATATTTGCCAGGAATGGGCTGCCTGAACAGATCTGTTCTGATAATGGACCGAATTTGTGTCCGAAGAATTCAGGAAGTTCTTAAAAAACAATGGGGTTAAGCACTACACGTCCGCCCCATACCATCCTGCCACCAATGGATTAGCTGAAAGGTTTGTCCAGACCTTCAAGAAGGCCATAAAGGCCATGGGTAATGAAGACATAAATCTACAACATAAGGTACATAACTTCTTGTTTGTATACAGGAATGCAACACATGTGGTTACAAACCAAACTCCTGCCATAATGTTTTTCAATAGAAGACTAAGATGCCGGCTGGATTTAATTAAGCCAAACATCAGAAGGGACGTAGAGAACCGGCAATTTCAAGGCATGAACGAAAGGCCAACTAGAACCTTCCAGATAGGTCAACAAGTTCTGGCCCGGGACTACCGTACCGAGAAATGGCAGCCTGGAACTATTTGCACATGACTAGGACCGCTGATGTATACAGTGGACATTGGAGAAAGCATAATAAGGCGCCATGCTGACCAGATCATAGTCATCCGAAAACGGACAACCTACACCACAACTCTATACGCCTAATGATGAAGCAGAGATACCCATAGTATCTACATCCGATCCGGTGATACTGGAACCAGAAGAACCCGACACTGGCATTCAAGACGAATCGACCTTGTCAAAAGAACCTACTACACCACCGAAAACTACTATACCAACGAGGCGTTATCCAGACCGAGTTAGGAAGCCTTCAGAGAGACTTAATTATAATTGATTAACTGCAGCAAATGTGTAGATTATTGTTCTTGTAAACATGTTAATTAATGATTACTTAAAATGTTATGCACTGGTTGTCTAAAAGGGGAGGATTTGTGGTGTATATAACTTTAAGAGCCCCTGTGTACTGTAATGCCGGTAGTGGCCACTCGGGTTATATAAGCCTGTATAGTGTCTTGTATCTTTTAGTTCACCTCCAGACGTTGTTCAATAAACACCTGTAAACCAACTCCTGCATTCCGTGTCTCCATTAACACACGGATACAACACCGCACTAACCCCAAATCCACCTTCCAGCACTAACCCCAAATCAACCTTCCCGCACTAAACCCAAATCAAATTTCTCGCACTAACCCCAACTCCACCTTCCCACAATAACCCCAAATCCACCTTCGTGCACTAACCCCAAATGCACCTTTCCGCATTATCCCCAAATCAACCTTCCCGCAGCAACCCCAAATCCATCTTCCCTCACTAACTCCAAATCAACCTTCCAGCTCTAACCCTTAATCCACCTTCCCGCACTATCCACAAATCCATCTTCCCGCACTAACCCCAAAGCCACCTTCCAGCACTAACCCCCAATCCACCTTCCCACACTAACGCCAAATCCACCTTCCAGCACTAACCACAAATCAACTTTCCCGCACTAAACCCAAATCAAACTTCTCGCAATAACCCCAAACCACTTTCCCGAACTAACACCAAATCCAGCTTCCTGCACTAACACCAAATATACCTTCCCGCACTAACCCCAAATCCAACTTCCTGCACTATCCCCAAATCCACCTTCCACACTATCCACAAATCCACCTTCCCGCACTAATTCCAAATCCACCTTCCTGCAGTAACACCAAATCCACCTTCAATCACTAACTCCAATCCAACATCTGCACTATCCCCAAATCCATCTTCCCGCATTCTCCCCAAATCTACCTTCCTGCACTATCCCCAAATCCACTATCACAAACTAACCCCAAATCCACCATCCTGCCATAACCCCAAATCCATCTTCCCGAATTAAACCAAATCCACTTTCCCACACGAAACCAAAATCCATATTCCTGCACTAACCCCAAATCCATCTTCTCGCACTATCCCATAATCCACCATCCCGCACTATCCACAAATCAACAGTCCAGCACTAACCCCAAATCCACCTTCCCGCTCTAACCCCAAATTTACCTTCCCGCACAATCCCCAAATCCACCTTCCTGCACTATCCACAAATCAACCTTCATGCACTATCCCCAAATCCGCATGCCCACACTAACGCCAAATCCACCTTCCAGCACAAACGCCAAATCCACCTTCTCGCACTAACTCCAAATCTACCTTCCCGTGCTAACCCTAAATCCATCTTCCAGCACTAAACCCAAATCCACCTTCCCGCATTAACCCAAAATCCACCTTCCCGCACTATTCCCAAATCCACATTCCCGCACTAAACCCAAATCCAACTTCATGCACTAAAACCAAATCCACCTTCCAGCACTAACTCCAAATCCACCTTCCCGCAATAACCACAAATCCACCTTCCAGCACGAACCCAAATCCATCTTCCCGCACTTGCCCCAAATCCACATTCCAGCACTAACCCACAATCCAACGTCCCACCCTAACCCCAAATCAACCTTCCAGCACTAACTCCAAATCAACCTTCCCGCACTAAAACCAAATCAAACTTCTCTCATTAACCCCAAATCCAACTTCCCGCAATAACCCCAAATCCAACATCCCGCACTAACCCAAAATGCACCTTCCCGCAATATCCCCAAATCCACCTTACTGCAGTAACCACAAATCAACCTTCCCACACTAACCCCAAATCCAACTTCCCTAACTATCACCAAATCCACCTTCCCGCACTAACCTCAAATCCAAATTCCTGCTCTGAGCCCAGATCCTCCTTCCCGCACTAACCCCAAGTCCACTTTCCCTCACTAACACCAAATCCACCTTCCTGCTCTAACTACAAATCCACATTCCCACACTAACCCCAAATCCACCTTCCTGCACTATCCCCAAATCCTCCTTCCCGCAATAAACCCCAAATCCACCTTTCCGCACTAACTCCTAATCCACCTTCCTGCATTAACCCCAAATCCACCTTCCCGCACTATTCACAAATACACATTCCTGCACTAATCCCAATCCACCTTCTCACACGAACCGCAAATCCACTTTCCCGCATTAACCACATATCCACATTTCCACAGTAACACCAAATACACCCTCCCACACTAACTCCAAATCCACCTTCCCGCACTAACCCCAAATCCACCTTCCCGCATTTACCCCAAATCGAACTTCCCGCATTATCTCCAAATCCACCTTCACTGACTAAACCCAAATCCACCTTCCCGCACTATCCCCAAATCCCCTTCCTGCACTAACCCAAAATCCACCTTCCTGCACTAAACCCAAATCCACATTCATGCACTTAAGCCAATCCACCATCTGCACTATCCCCAAATCCAAGTCCCGCACTCTCCCCAAATCAAACTTCACGCACTATCCCCAAATCCACTATCCCACACTAACCCCAAATCCATCTTCCTGCCATAACCCAAATCCATCTTCCCGCACTAAACCCAAATCCACATTCCTGCCCTAAACCCCAATCCACATTCTCGCACCAACACCAAATCCACCTTCTCGCACTATCCCAAAATCCACCATACTGCACTATCCACAAATCCACCTTCCCGCACTAACCACAAATTCATCTTCCTGCACTTAACCTAAATCTATCTTCCCGCACTATCCCCAAATCCAACTTCCCGCACTAACCCCAGATCCATCTTCCCGCACTAACCCCAAATCCACCTTCCCGCACTAACCCCAGTTCCATCTTCCCGCACTAACCCCGAATCCACCTTCCCGCATTAACCCCAAATCCACCGTCCCATACTATTCCCAAATCAACATTCCTGCACTAACCCCAAATCCACCTTCTCGCACTATCCCAAAATCCACCATACCGCACTATCCACAAATCCACCTTCCCGCACTAACCCCAAATCCATCTTCCCACTCTAACCCCAAATCAACCTTCCCGCATTAACCCCAAATCTACCTTCCCGCACTGTTGCCAAATCCACATTCCCGCATTAACCCCAAATCCATCTTCTCGCACTATCCTAAAATCCACCATACCGCACTATCCACAAATCAACATTTCCACACTCACCTCAAATCCACCTTCCCGCACTAACCCCAAATTTACTTTACCGCACTCTCCCCAAATCAACCTTCCTGCACTATCCGCAAATCAACCTTCCCGCACTATCCCCAAATCCCCCTGCCAGCACAAACCCCAATCCACCTTCCCGCACTAACCCCAAATCTACCTTCCCGTGCTAACCCTAAATCCATTTTCCTGCACTAACCCCGAATCCACCTTCCCGCATTAACCTCAAATCTACCTAACCGCACAATTCCCAAATCCACATTCCCGCACTAAACCCAAATCCAACTTCCTGCACTAAAACCTAATCCACCTTCCAGCACTAACTCCAAATCCACCTTCCTGCAATAACCCCAAATCCATCTTCCAGCATGAACCCCAAATCCATCTTCCCGCACTAACCCCAAATTCACCTTCCAGAACTAAGCCACAATCTACCTTCCCACACTAACCCCAAATCCACCTTCCAGCACTAAACCCAAATCAACCTTCCCGCACTAAAACCAAATCAAACTTCTCGCACTAGCCCCAAAACCACCTTCCGACAATAACTGCAAATCCACCTTCCTGCACTAATCCAAAATTTCCCTTCCCGCACTATACCCAAATCCACCTTCCTGCAGTAACCCCAAATCCACCTTCCCACACTAAACCCAAATCCAACTTCCCGAACTATCTCCAAATCGATCTTCCCGCACTAACCCCAAATCCAACTTCCTGCTCTAACACCAGATCCTCCTTCCCGCACTAACCCCAAGTCAACTTTCCCGCACTAACCCCAAATCCACCTTCCTGCTCTAACCCCAAATCTACCATCCCGCACTAACCCCAAATCCACCTTCCTGCACTAACTCCAAATCCACCTTCCGCATTAACCCCAAATCCACCTTCCCGCATAAACCCCAAATCCACCTTCCCGCACTAACTCCAAATCCACCTTCCCGCATTAACCCCAAATCCAACTTCCCGCAGTAACCCAAATCCACCTTCCCGCACTATCCCCAAATCCACCTTCCCGCACTAACTCCAAATCTACCTTCCTTCACTAACCCCAAATCAACCTTCATGCACTTACGCCAATCCACTATCTGCACTATCCTCTAATCCACCTTCCCGCACTCTCCCCAAATCAACCTTGCCGCACTATCCCCAAATCTACTATCCCACACTAACACCAAATCCACCTTACTGCCATAACCCAAATCCATCTTCCCGCACTAAACTCAAATCCACATTCCTGCCCTAAACCCCAATCCACATTCCCGCACTAAACCCAAATCCACCTTCTTGGGCTTTCCCAAAATCCACCATACCGCACTATCCACAAATCCACCTTCCCACACTAGCCCCAAATCCATCTTCCCGCACTAACCCTAAATCCATATTACAGCACTAATCCCAAATCAACCTTCCCGCATTAACCCCAAATCCACCTTCCCGCACTGTTCCCAAATCCACATGCCCGCACTAACCCCAAATCCAACTTCCTGCACTAAAACCAAATCCACCTTCCAGCACTAACACCAAATCCACCTTCCCGCAATAACCCCAAATACACCTTCCCGCACTATCCACAAATCAACCTTCCCGCAGTAACCCCAAATCCACCTTTCCAAACTAACCCCAAATCAACCTTCTTGCTTTAACCCCAAATCCACCTTCCCACACTATCCCCAAATCCAACTTCCAGCACTAACCCCAAATCCACCTTCCTGCACTAACCCCAAATCCACCTTCCCGCACTAACACCAAATCCACCTTCCCGCACTAACCCCAAATCCACCTTCCCGCACTAATCCCACATCTACCTTCCTGCACTAACCCCAGATCCACCTTTATGCTCTTATCTCATTCCACCATCTGCACTATCCCCAAATCAACCTTCCTGCACGATCCCCAAATCCACTATCCCAAACTAACCCCAAATCCACATTTCTGCCATAACCCAATTCCATCTTTCCACACTAAAACCAAATCCACTTTCCCGCAGTAAACCCAAATCCACATACCCGCACTAACCACAAATCCAACTTCCTGCACTGAACCTAAATCCACCTTCCAGCACTAACTCCAAATCCACCTTACAGCGCGAACCCAAAACACACCTTCCCGCGCTAACCACAAATCCATCTACCCGCACTAAACCTGAATCCATCTTCTGGCACTAAACCCAAATCCAACTTCCTGCATTAACCCCATATCCACCTTACCGCACTATCCCCGATTCCACATACACGCTCTAACCCCAAATCCAACTTCCTGCACTAAACACAAATCCACCTTCAAGCACTAACACCAAATCCACCTTCCCGCAATAACCACACATCTACCTTCCAGTACGAACCCCAAATCCACCTTCCCGCACTAACCAAAAATTTAACTTCCCGCACTAAACACAAATCCACCTTCCAGCACTAACCCCAAATCCACCAGCCCGCACTATCCACAAATCAACCTTCCCGCAGTAACCCCAAAAGCACCTTTCCAAACTAACCCCAAATCAACCTTCCTGCTTTAACCCCAAATCCACCTACACACACTATCCCCAAATCCAACTTCCGGCACTAACCCCAAATGCACCTTCCTGCACTAACCCCAAATCCACCTTCCCGCACTAACACCAAATCCACCTTCCCGCACAAACCCCAAATCCACCTTCCCGCACTAATCCCACATCTACCTTCCTGCACTAACCCCAAATCCACCTTTATGCTCTTATCTCATTCCACCATCTGCACTATCCCCAAATCAACCTTCCTGCACTATCCCCAAATCCACTATCCCACACTAACCCCAAATCCACATTCCTGCCATAACCCAAATCCATCTTCCCACACTAAAACCAAATCCACTTTCCCGCAGTAAACCCAAATTCACATACCCGCACTAACCACAAATCCAACTTCCTGCACTAAACCCAAATCCACCTTCCCGCACTAACCCCAAATCAACCTTCCCGCGCTAACCCCAAATCAAACTTCCCGCACTAACCACAAATCCACCTTGCAGCAATAATCCCAAATCCACCTTCCCACACTATCCCCAAATCCACCTTCCAGCACTAACCCCAAATCAACTTTCCTGCACCAGAACCAAATCAAACTTCTCTCACTAACCCCAAATCCACCTTCCCGCAATATCCCCAAATCCAACTTCCAGCACTAACCCAAAATGCAGCTTCCTGCACTATCCCCAAATCCACCTTCCCGCAGTAACCCCAAATCCACCTTCCCACTCAAACCCCAAATCCAACTTCCCTAACTATCGCCAAATCCAACTTCCCGCACTAGCCTCAAATCCAACTTCCTCCTTTAACCCCAGATCCTCAATCCAGCATTACCCCAAATCCACTTTCCCGCTCTATCACCAAATCCACATTCCTGATCTATCCCCAAATCCACTTTCCTGCATTAACCACAAATCCACATTCCCGCACTATCCTGAAATCCTCCTTCCCGCACTAAACGCCAAATCCACCTTTCCGCACTAACTCCTAATCCACCTTCCTGCATTAACCCCAAATCCACCTTCCCGCACGATTCACAAATCCACATTCCCGCACTAACCCCAAATCCACCTTCCCGCACTAACCGCAAATCCACCTTCCCGCATTAACCACAAACCCACATTCCCACAGTAACCCCAAATCCACCTTCCCGCAGTAACTCCAAATCCACCTTCCCACACTAACCCCAAATCCACCTTCCCGCATTAACCCCAAATCCACATTCCCGCACTAACTCCAAATCCACCTTCACTCACTAAACCCAAATCCACCTTCCCGCATTATCCCCAAATCCACCCTCTCGCACTAACCCCAAATCCACCTTCCTGCACTAACCCCAAATCAACCTTCATGCACTTACGCCAATCCACCATCTGCACTATCCCCAAATCCAATTCCCGCACTCTCCCCAAAACAACCATCACGCATTATCCCCAAATCCATTATCCCACACTAACCTCAAATCCACCTTCCTGCCATAACCCAAATCCATCTTCCCGCACTAAACCCAAATCCACATTCCTGCCCTAAACCCCAATCCGCATTCCCGCACTAACCCAAAATCCACCTTCTCGCACTATCCCAAAATCCACCATACTGCACTATCCACAAATCCACTTTCCCGCAGTAACCACAAATCCATCTTCCTCCACTTACCCGAAATCCATCTTCCCACACTTTCCCCAAATCCACCTTCCCGCACTAACCCCAAATCCATCTTACTGCAGTAATCCCAATTCCCCCTTCCTGCATTAAACCCAAATCCACCTTCCAGCACTATTCCCAAATCAACATTCCTGCACTAACCCCAAATCCATCTTCCCTAACTAACCCTAATTCGATCTTCCCTCACTAACCCCAAATCAACCTTCCCGCATTAACCCCAAATCCACCTTCCCGCACCGTTCCCAAAGCCACATTCCCGTACTAACACCAAATCCATCTTCTCGCACTATCCCAAAATCCACCATACCACACTAACCAC
This sequence comes from Somniosus microcephalus, assembly GCF_052327205.1. Lineage (NCBI taxonomy): Eukaryota > Metazoa > Chordata > Chondrichthyes > Squaliformes > Somniosidae > Somniosus > Somniosus microcephalus. Next base: position 16,951,648 of record NW_028225183.1, on the reverse strand, counting down.
AAATCAACATTCCTGCACTAAACCCAAATCCACCTTCCCGCACTAACCACAAATTTACCTTCCCGCACTATCCCCAAATCCACCTTCCCGCACTATTCCCAAATCCACATTCCCGCACTAAACCCAAATCCAACTTCCTGCACTAAAACCAGATCCACCTTCCAGCACTAACCCCAAATTCACCTTCCAGCACTAACCCGCAATCCACCTTTCCACACTAACCCCAAATCCACCTTCCAGCACTAACGCCAAATCAACCTTCCCGCACTAAAACCAAATCAAACTTCTCGCGCTAACCCCAAATCCACCTTCCCGCAATAACCCCAAATCCACCTTCCCGCACTAACCAAAAATGCACCTTCCCACACAATACCCAAATCCACCTTCCCGCAGTAACACCAAATCCACCTTCCCACATTAACCCCAAATCCAACTTCCCAAACTATCCCCAAATCGACCATCCCGCACTAACCCCAATTCCAACTTCCTGCTCTAACCCCAGATCCTCCTTCCCGCACTAAACCCAAGTCCACTTTCCCGCACTAACCCCAAATCCAACTTCCAGCTCTAACCCCAAATTCCCCTTCCCGCACTAACTCCAAATCCACATTCCCGCAGTAACCCCAAAACCACCTTCCCTCATAAACACCAAATCCACCATCCTGCACTTACACCAAATCCAAATTCCCGCATGAACCCCAAATCCACCTTCCCGCATTAACCCCAAATCGACCTTCCTGCACTATCCCCAAATCCACCTTCCCGCACTAACCCCAAATTCACCTTCCTGAACTAACCACAAATCCACCTTCATGCACTTACGCCAATCCACTATCTGCACTATCCCCAAATCCACCTTCCCGCACTCACCCCAAATCAACCTTTCTGCACTATCCCCAAATCCACTATCACACACTAACACCAAATCCAACTTCCTGCCATAACCCAAATCCATCTTCCCGCACTAAACTCAAATCTACATTCCTGCCCTAAACCCCAATCCACATTCCCGCACTAACCCCAAATCCACCTTCTCGCACTATCCCAAAATCCACCATACCGCACTATCCACAAATCCACCTTCCCGCACTAACCCTAAATCCATCTTACCGCACTAACCACAAATCAACCTTCCCGCATTAACCTCAATTCCACCTTCCCACACTGTTCCCAAATCCACATGCCCGCACTAACCCCAAAACCAACTTCGTGCACCAAAACCAAATTCAACTTCCAGCACTAACACCAAATCCACCTTCCCGCAATAACCCCAAATCCACCTTCCCGCACGAACCCCAAATGCACCTTCCCGCTCTATCTCCAAATCCACCTTCCCGCAGTAACCCCAAATCCACCTTCCCAACTAACTCCAAATCAACCTTCCTGCTCAAACCCCAAATCCACCTTCCCGCACTATCCCAATTCCAACTTCCGGCACAAACCCCAAATCCACCTTCCCGCACTAACCCCAAATTCACCTTCCTGTACTAACTCCAAATCCACCTTCCCGCACTAACCCCAAATCCACCTTCCAACACTATCCCCAAATCCACCTTCCCTCACTAACCCCACATCTATCTTTCTGCACTAACACCAAATCCACCTTCATGCTCTTACGCCAATCCACCATCCGCACTATCCGCAAATCAACCTTCTTGCACTATGCCCAAATCCACTATCCCAAACTAACACCAAATCCACATTTCTGCCATAACCCAAATCCATCTTCCAGCACTAAAACCAAATCCACTTTCCCGCAGTAAACCCAAATCCACATTCCCACACTAACCCCAAATCCACCTTTCCGAAATAACCCCAAATCCACCTTCCCGCGCTAACCCCAAATCCATCTACCCGCACTAAACCTGAATCCAACTTCTGGCACTAACCCCAAATCCACCTTCCTGCATTAACCACATATCCACCTTCCCGCACTATCCCCGAATCCACATACACGCTCTAACCCCAAATTCAACTTCCTGCACTAAACACAAATCCACCTTCCAGCTCTGACACCAAATCCATCTTTCCGCAATAACCCCAAATCTACATTCCAGCACGAACCCCAAAGCCACTCTCCCGCACTAACCACAAATCCAACTTCCCACACTAAACACAAATCCACCTTCCAGCACTAACCCCAAATCCACCTTCCCGCACTAACCCCAAATCAACTTTCCCGCATTAACCCCAAATCAAACTTCCCGCACTAACCACAAATCCACCTTGCCGCAATAATCCCAATTCCACCTTCCCTCAGTAACCCCAAATCCAGCTTCACGCCATAACCCCAAATCCACCTTCCTGCACTAACCCCAAATCAACCTTCCTGCACTAACCCCAAATCCATCTTCCCACACGAACCCTAAATCCATCTTCCCGCACTAACCCCAAAACAACCTTACCGCATTAACCTCAAATCCAGCTTCCTGCACTGTTCCCAAATCCACATTCCCGCACTAACCCCAAATCCAACTTCCTGCACTAAAACCAAATGCACCTTCCAGCTCGAACCCCAAATCCATCTTTCCGCACTAAGCCCCAATCCAGCTTCCCACACTAACCCCAAATCCAACTTCCTGCACTAAAACCAAATCCACCTTCCAGCACTAACACCAAATCCACCTTCCAGCAATAACCCCAAATCCACCTTCCAGCTCGAACCCCAAATCCACCTTCCAGCACTAACCCCCAATCCACCTTCCAGCACTAACCCCCAATCCAGCTTCCCCCACTAACCCCAATTCCAGCTTCCAGCACTAACCCCAAATCAACCTTCCCGCACTAAACCCAAATCAATCTTCTCGCACTAACAACAAATCCACGTTCCCGCAATAACACCAAATCCACCTTCCAGCATGAACCCCAAATCCATCTTCCCGCACTAACCCCAAATTCACCTTCCAGAACTAAGCCACAATCCACCTTCCCACACTAACCCAAATCCACCTTCCAGCACTAAACCCAAATCAACCTTCCCGCACTAAAACCAAATCAAACTTCTCGCACTAGCCCCAAAACCACCTTCCGGCAATAACTGCAAATCCACCTTCCCGCACTAAACCAAAATTTCCCTTCCCGCACTATACCCAAATCCACCTTCCCGCAGTAACCCCAAATCCACCTTCCCACACTAAACCCAAATCCAACTTCCCGAACTATCTCCAAATCGATCTTCCCGCACTAACCCCAAATCCAACTTCCTGCTCTAACACCAGATCCTCCTTCCCGCACTAACCCCAAGTCAACTTTCCCGCACTAACCCCAAATCCACCTTCCTGCTCTAACCCCAAATCTACCATCCCGCACTAACCCCAAATCCACCTTCCTGCACTAACTCCAAATCCACCTTCCGCATTAACCCCAAATCCACCTTCCTGCATAAACCCCAAATCCACCTTCCCGCAGTAACTCCAAATCTACCTTCCTTCACTAACCCCAAATCAACCTTCATGCACTTACGCCAATCCACTATCTGCACTATCCTCTAATCCACCTTCCCGCACTCTCCCCAAATCAACCTTGCCGCACTATCCCCAAATCTACTATCCCACACTAACACCAAATCCACCTTACTGCCATAACCCAAATCCATCTTCCCGCACTAAACTCAAATCCACATTCCTGCCCTAAACCCCAATCCACATTCCCGCACTAAACCCAAATCCACCTTCTTGCACTTTCCCAAAATCCACCTGATGCGCCATCAATTACTCAAAAGACTGAAGTTGAGCGAGTAACAATCAGGCTTTTATTAACTAAAGAATGAAGGTCTTGTCTCGAGTGGTCGACCCGTCCAGAATACTAAGGGACTGGGAGGTAGTCACTTATATACCTGGAATAGTGGGAGGAGTCAGCCGAGGCATGTCCAGACCTGTACCTAGTGGAATACACATACAGACACAGACAGGTATGACAGTGGTTTACCACATTCACCCCTTGTTTAAAAATGAGTCCGGCGGGGTGAAGTGTATTTAAAAGTTCGTGTATTGGAGTCTCTCCGGAGGTCTTGTCTGCCGCTGTGATCGACGTGGCGACGGCAGGGGTGGTGGAGCTTCCGGCGTCGCGTCCCGTGTAGGCTGGGGCCCTGGAGTGTAGTCCTCGTGGGTGACGGTCCAAGGCGAGCCGGCTGCTGGGGTTGGATATCGGGTCGTGGGGGGGGGTGGTAATGGGTAGTGGGTTACAGCGGTCCCCGAGGGTGCGAGGTCTCGTATGGAGACTGTGTCCTCCCGCCCGTCCGGGTACGCAATGTAAGCGTACTGGGGGTTGGCGTGGAGGAGGTCGACCCTCTCGACCAGGGGGTCCGTTTTATTGGCCCTCACGTGTCTTCTCAGTAGTACCGGCCCTGGGGACGTCAGCCATGGCGGTAACGATGTCCCCGATGTGGACTTCCTTGGGAAGACAAACATTTTCTCGTGAGGGGTGGCATTGGTGGCAGTGCAGAGAAGTGACCGAATCGAGTGGAGCGCATCGGGGAGCACCTCCTGCCAGCGGGAGGTCGGAAGGCCCCTAGACTTTAAGGCTAGTAGGGCAGCCTTCCAAACAGTTGCATTCTCTCTTTCCACCTGTCCGTTCCCCCGGGGGTTGTAACTGGTGGTCCTGCTTGTGGCTATACCCCTAGCGAGCAGGTACTGGCGGAGTTCGTCGCTCATAAACGATGAGCCCCGGTCGCTATGGATATAGCTGGGGAAACCGAACAGGGTGAAGAGGCTGTTCAGACATTTAATGACCGTGGCACTGGTCATGTCCGGGCAGGGGATAGCGAACGGGAACCGGGAGTACTCGTCAATGATGTTGAGGAAGTACACATTGCGGTCGGAGGAGGGGAGAGGCCCTTTAAAATCGACGCTCAGGCGTTCGAAAGGGCGAGTGGCTTTTATCAGGTGGGCTCTGTCTGGTCTATAAAAGTGCGGTTTGCACTCAGCGCAGACTTGGCAGTTCTTGGTCATGGTCCTGACCTCCTCAATGGAGTAAGGCAGGTTGCGGGCCTTGATGAAGTGGAAGAACCTGGTGACCCCCGGGTGGCAGAGGTCATTGTGGAGGGCCCTCAGCCTATCGATCTGCGCGCTGGCGCAGGTGCCACGCGATAGGGCATCTGGGGGTTCATTGAGCTTCCCAGGCCGGTACAAGATCTCGTAATTGTAGGTGGAAAGTTCGATTCTCCACCTCAAGATCTTGTCATTTTTGATTTTGCCCCTCTGCTTGTTGTTGAACATAAAAGCAACTGAACGCTGGTCAGTGAGCAGGGTAAATCGTTTTCCGGCCAGGTAGTGCCTCCAATGACGCACAGCCTCCACGATAGCCTGGGCCTCCTTCTCGACCGCGGAGTGTCTGGTCTCCGGGCCCTGGAGGGTTCGTGAGAAGAATGCCACAGGTCTCCCCGCCTGATTAAGGGTGGCGGCCAGAGCGAAGTCGGACGCATCGCTTTCCACCTGGAAGGGGATGGATTCGTCCACTGCGTGCATGGTGGCTTTGGCAATGTCTTCCTTGATACGGTGGAAGGCTAAGCGGGCCTCTGCCGTCACGGGAAAAGAGGTGGACTTGATCAGCGGACGGGCTTTGTCTGCATAGTAGGGGACCCACTGAGCGTAGTAGGAAAAAAACCCTAGGCACCTCTTCAGAGCTTTTAGGCAGTGGGGCAGTGGGAGTTCCATAAGGGGACGCATCCGGTCCGGGTCGGGACCGATGACCCCGTGTTCTACAACACAGCCAAGGATGGCGAGGCGGTCTGTGCGGAATATGCACTTCTCCTTGTTATATGTCAGGTTCAGGAGTTGGGCGGTGCGGAGGAATTTCTCGAGGTTTGCGTCATGGTCCTGCAAGTCATGGCCGCAGATGGTCACATTATCTAGGTAAGGGAAAGTGGCCTGCAGCTCGTTTTGATCGACCATCCGGTCCATCTCCCTTTGGAAGACGGAGACCCCGTTGGTAACGCCGAAGGGAACCTTAAGGAAGTGATAGAGGCGGCCGTTTGCCTCAAAAGCAGTATACTGGCGGTCTTCAGGGCTGATGGGGAGCTGGTGGTACGCTGATTTCAGGTCAATGGTCGAAAAGACGCGGTACTGCGCGATCTGGTTGACCATGTCAGCTATGCGGGGGAGTGGGTAGGCGTCCAGCAGGGTGTAGCGGTTTATTGTTTGGCTGTAGTCGATGACCAGGCGTTGTTTCTCGCCGGTCTTAACGACCACAACCTGGGCTCGCCAGGGGCTGGAGCTGCCCTCAATAATCCCCTCCTTCAGGAGCCGTTCCACTTCGGTTTTGATGAAAACCCTGTCCCCGGCACTGTATCGCCTGCTCTTTGTGGCGATGGGCTTACAGTCGGGGGTGAGGTTAGCAAACAGTGGGGGGGGTGGGACTCTGAGTGTGGAGAGGTTGCATCTAGTGCGCGGCGGGCAATTTGGAGGCTGCTGGCTGCGGACTGTGAGTGGGGGGAGGGGGCCACCGTACGCCATCGTAACGCTTTTGAGGTGGCACTGGAAATCCAACCCCAGTAGAACGGCAGCGCAGAGGTCGGGCAGGACCAGGAGTTTAAAATTATTGAACACAGTCCCGTCTACTACTAGTGTCACCACGCAGTAGCCGCCAATGTCCGCTGACTGGGACTCGGAGGCCATAGAAATCCGCTGGTGCGCAGGCAGGACTGGGAGAGAGCAACGCCGCACCGTGTCGGGGTAGATGAAGCTCTCTGTGCTCCCGGAGTCAAAAAGGCAGTTTATTGCATGGCCGTTTACCTTAACGTCCATTTTGGACCGAGCTAGCTGGTGCGGTCTCGTTTGGTCCAGCGTCACAGAGGCCAGCGTAGGGGTCGGTGTGTCGCTGCGAGTATCAGATGGGGGGGGGTTGGCGGTCTGCTGCGTCCCGGCTGGTGTCCAAGATGGCGGCGCCCATGATTCCCATGTGGCTGGAGTCGTCCAAGATGGCTGCTGCTGCGGTGGTTCGCACATGGCTGGGGAGGCCCAAGATGGCGGCTCGCACAGCCCACACGCGGCGCTGCTGGCGTTCGGGGTGGCTTTGGCCTTGCAGACGCTGGCGTAGTGTCCCTTTTTCCCGCAGCCCGAGCAGGTTGCATTCTTCGCCGGGCAGCGCGCTCTGGGGTGTTTGGCCTGGCCACAGAAGTAGCATTTCTGGCCTTGGGATACTGCTGTCTGGCTTTGGGACACTGCTGCGGTAGTTGGGCCGTTGTTGGGCTGTGGCTGGGGTGGCACGGTGCTATGGGGCTGTCCTACCGTGTCCCAGGTTGTCGTTCCCCGCGGCGTCCACGGTGCAGAGGAGTAGGCATCCATGCCCCGGAAGGCTGCGTCCAGCGTTAGTGCGATGTCGGAGGCTTTGTCGAGGGTGAGGTCACTCTGCTCCAGCAGTCGCTGTCGGGTGTAGTTGGACCTGTGGCCCGCTACGAAGGCATCCCGGATCAGTTCCTCCGTGTACTTAGTGGGCGTTACCGCCTTACACCCACAGGCCCGGCCAAGCACGGACAGTGCTTGGAGGTATTCCTCAGTCGATTCCCCAGGTTGTTGCTTGCGACTCCCCAGAAGGTGCCTAGCGTATACTTCGTTCACAGGGCGCGTGTACTGGGTCTTGAGGAGCTGGAGGGCGGCTGTGTACGAGGTCGCGTCCCGGATGACTGAGTACACTCGGTGGTTCACCTTGGAGATCAGGACAGACAGTTTGTCCGCATCCGTTTCGACCGCAGTGGAGGCAGTCAGGAATGTCTCGAAGCACGTGAGCCAGTGAGCAAACTTGGTGGAAGCGTCCGCTTCCCGACTGTCCAGGTCCAGGCATGCTGGTGTGAGGATCTTCTCCATTATAAAAAATTTAGTTAATAAAATTGATGCGCCATCAATTACTCAAAAGACTGAAGTTGAGCGAGTAACAATCAGGCTTTTATTAACTAAAGAATGAAGGTCTTGTCTCGAGTGGTCGACCCGTCCAGAATACTAAGGGACTGGGAGGTAGTCACTTATATACCTGGAATAGTGGGAGGAGTCAGCCGAGGCATGTCCAGACCTGTACCTAGTGGAATACACATACAGACACAGACAGGTATGACAGTGGTTTACCACACCACCATACCGCACTATCCACAAATCCACCTTCCCACACTAGCCCCAAATCCATCTTCCCGCACTAACCCTAAATCCATATTACAGCACTAATCCCAAATCAACCTTCCCGCATTAACCCCAAATCCACCTTCCCGCACTGTTCCCAAATCCACATGCCCGCACTAACCCCAAATCCAACTTCCTGCACTAAAACCAATTCCACCTTCCAGCACTAACACCAAATCCACCTTCCCGCAATAACCCCAAATACACCTTCCCGCACTATCCACAAATCAACCTTCCCGCAGTAACCCCAAATCCACCTTTCCAAACTAACCCCAAATCAACCTTCCTGCTTTAACCCCAAATCCACCTTCCCACACTATCCCCAAATCCAACTTCCGGCACTAACCCCAAATCCATCCTTCCTGCACTAACCCCAAATCCACTTTCCCGCACTAACACCAAATCCACCTTCCCACACTAACCCCAAATCCACCTTCCCGCACTAATCCCACATCTACCTTCCTGCACTAACCCCAAATCCACCTTTATGCTCTTATCTCATTCCACCATCTGCACTATCCCCAAATCAACCTTCCTGCACGATCCCCAAATCCACTATCCCACACTAACCCCAAATCCACATTTCTGCCATAACCCAATTCCATCTTCCCACACTAAAACCAAATCCACTTTCCCGCAGTAAACCCAAATCCACATACCCGCACTAACCACAAATCCAACTTCCTGCACTGAACCCAAATCCACCTTCCAGCACTAACTCCAAATCCACCTTACAGCGCGAACCCAAAACCCACCTTCCCGCGCTAACCACAAATCCATCTACCCGCACTAAACCTGAATCCATCTTCTGGCACTAAACCCAAATCCACCTTCCTGCATTAACCCCATATCCACCTTACCGCACTATCCCCGATTCCACATGCACGCTCTAACCCCAAATCCAACTTCCTGCACTAAACACAAATCCACCTTCAAGCACTAACACCAAATCCACCTTCCCGCAATAACCACAAATCTACCTTCCAGTACGAACCCCAAATCCACCTTCCTGCACTAACCAAAAATTTACCTTCCCGCACTAAACACAAATCCACCTTCCAGCACTAACCCCAAATCCACCAGCCCGCACTATCCACAAATCAACCTTCCCGCAGTAACCCCAAAAGCACCTTTCCAAACTAACCCCAAATCAACCTTCCTGCTTTAACCCCAAATCCACCTTCCCACACTATCCCCAAATCCAACTTCCGGCACTAACCCCAAATCCACCTTCCTGCACTAACCCCAAATCCACCTTCCCGCACTAACACCAAATCCACCTTCCCGCACAAACCCCAAATCCACCTTCCCGCAATAATCCCACATCTACCTTCCTGCACTAACCCCAAATCCACCTTTATGCTCTTATCTCATTCCACCATCTGCACTATCCCCAAATCAACCTTCCTGCACTATCCCCAAATCCACTATCCCACACTAACCCCAAATCCACATTCCTGCCATAACCCAAATCCATCTTCCCACACTAAAACCAAATCCACTTTCCCGCAGTAAACCCAAATCCACATATCCGCACTAACCACAAATCCAACTTCCTGCACTAAACCCAAATCCACCTTCCAGCACTAACTCCAAATCCACCTTCCAGCGCGAACCCAAAACCCACCTTCCCGCGCTAACCACAAATCCATCTACCCGCACTAAACCTGAATCCATCTTCTGGCACTAAACCCAAATCCACCTTCCTGCATTAACCCCATATCCACCTTACCGCACTATCCCCGATTCCACATACACGCACTAACCCCAGATCAAACTGCCTGCACTAAACACAAATCCACCTTCAAGCACTAACACCAAATCCACCTTCCCGCAATAACCACAAATCTACCTTCCAGTACGAACCCCAAATCCACCTTCCCGCACTAACCACAAATTTACCTTCCCGCACTAAACACAAATCCACCTTCCAGCACTAACCCTAAATCTACCATCCCGCACTAACCCCAAATCAACCTTCCCGCGCTAACCCCAAATCAAACTTCCCGCACTAACCACAAATCCACCTTGCAGCAATAATCCCAAATCCACCTTCCCACACTAACCCCAAATCCACCTTCCAGCACTAACCCCAAATCAACTTTCCCGCACCAGAACCAAATCAAACTTCTCTCACTAACCCCAAATCCACCTTCCCGCAATATCCCCAAATCCAACTTCCAGCACTAACCCAAAATGCAGCTTCCTGCACTATCCCCAAATCCACCTTCCCGCAGTAACCACAAATCCACCTTCCCACTCAAACCCCAAATCCAACTTCCCTAACTATCGCCAAATCCAACTTCCCGCACTAGTCGCAAATCCAACTTCCTCCTTTAACCCCAGATCCTCAATCCAGCATTACCCCAAGTCCACTTTCCCGCTCTATCACCAAATCCACATTCCTGATCTATCCCCAAATCCACTTTCCCGCATTAACCACAAATCCACATTCCCGCACTATCCTGAAATCCTCCTTCCCGCACTAAACGCCAAATCCACCTTTCCGCACTAACTCCTAATCCACCTTCCTGCATTAACCCCAAATCCACCTTCCCGCACGATTCACAAATCCACATTCCCGCACTAACCCCAAATCCACCTTCCCGCACTAACCGCAAATCCACCTTCCCGCATTAACCACAAACCCACATTCCCACAGTAACCCCAAATCCACCTTCCCGCAGTAACTCCAAATCCACCTTCCCGCACTAACCCCAAATCAACCTTCCCGCATTAACCCCAAATCCACATTCCCGCACTAACTCCAAATCCACCTTCACTCACTAAACCCAAATCCACCTACCCGCATTATCCCCAAATCCACCCTCTCGCACTAACCCCAAATCCACCTTCCTGCACTAACCCCAAATCCACCTTCATGCACTTACGCCAATCCACCATCTGCACTATCCCCAAATCCAATTCCCGCACTCTCCCCAAAACAACCATCACGCATTATCCCCAAATCCATTATCCCACACTAACCTCAAATCCACCTTCCTGCCATAACCCAAATCCATCTTCCCGCACTAAACCCAAATCCACATTCCTGCCCTAAATCCCAATCCGCATTCCCGCACTAACCCAAAATCCACCTTCTCGCACTATCCCAAAATCCACCACACTGCACTATCCACAAATCCACTTTCCCGCACTAACCACAAATCCATCTTCCTCCACTTACCCGAAATCCATCTTCCCACACTTTCCCCAAATCCACCTTCCCGCACTAACCCCAAATCCATCTTCCTGCAGTAATCCCAATTCCCCCTTCCTGCATTAAACCCAAATCCACCTTCCAGCACTATTCCCAAATCAACATTCCTGCACTAACCCCAAATCCATCTTCCCTAACTAACCCTAATTCGATCTTCCCTCACTAACCCCAAATCAACCTTCCCGCATTAACCCCAAATCCACCTTCCCGCACCATTCCCAAAGCCACATTCCCGTACCAACACCAAATCCATCTTCTCGCACTATCCCAAAATCCACCATACCACACTAACCACAAATCAACATTCCTGCACTAAACCCAAATCCACCTTCCCGCACTAACCACAAATTTACCTTCCCGCACTATCCCCAAATCCACCTTCCCGCACTATTCCCAAATCCACATTCCCGCACTAAACCCAAATCCAACTTCCTGCACTAAAACCAGATCCACCTTCCAGCACTAACCCCAAATTCACCTTCCAGCACTAACCCGCAATCCACCTTTCCACACTAACCCCAAATCCACCTTCCAGCACTAACCCCAAATCAACCTTCCCGCACTAAAACCAAATCAAACTTCTCGCGCTAACCCCAAATCCACCTTCCCGCAATAACCCCAAATCCACCTTCCCGCACTAACCAAAAATGCACCTTCCCACACTATACCCAAATCCACCTTCCCGCAGTAACACCAAATCCACCTTCCCACATTAACCCCAAATCCAACTTCCCAAACTATCCCCAAATCGACCATCCCGCACTAACCCCAATTCCAACTTCCTGCTCTAACCCCAGATCCTCCTTCCCGCACTAAACCCAAGTCCACTTTCCCGCACTAACCCCAAATCCAACTTCCAGCTCTAACCCCAAATTCCCCTTCCCGCACTAACTCCAAATCCACATTCCCGCAGTAACCCCAAAACCACCTTCCCTCATAAACACCAAATCCACCATCCTGCACTTACACCAAATCCAAATTCCCGCATGAACCCCAAATCCACCTTCCCGCATTAACCCCAAATCGACCTTCCTGCACTATCCCCAAATCCACCTTCCCGCACTAACCCCAAATTCACCTTCCTGAACTAACCACAAATCCACCTTCATGCACTTACGCCAATCCACTATCTGCACTATCCCCAAATCCACCTTCCCGCACTCACCCCAAATCAACCTTTCTGCACTATCCCCAAATCCACTATCACACACTAACGCCAAATCCAACTTCCTGCCATAACCCAAATCCATCTTCCCGCACTAAACTCAAATCCACATTCCTGCCCTAAACCCCAATCCACATTCCCGCACTAACCCCAAATCCACCTTCTCGCACTATCCCAAAATCCACCATAACGCACTATCCACAAATCCACCTTCCCACACTAACCCCAAATCCATCTTCCCGCACTAACCCTAAATCCATCTTACCGCACTAACCACAAATCAACCTTCCCGCATTAACCTCAATTCCACCTTCCCACACTGTTCCCAAATCAACCTTCCTGCTCAAACCCCAAATCCACCTTCCCGCACTATCCCAATTCCAACTTCGTGCACCAAAACCAAATTCAACTTCCAGCACTAACACCAAATCCACCTTCCCGCAATAACCCCAAATCCACCTTCCTGCACGAACCCCAAATGCACATTCCCGCACTATCCCCAAATCCACCTTCCCGCAGTAACCCCAAATCCACCTTCCCAACTAACCCCAAATCAACCTTCCTGCTCAAACCCCAAATCCACCTTCCCGCACTATCCCAATTCCAACTTCCGGCACAAACCCCAAATCCACCTTCCCGCACTAACCCCAAATTCACCTTCCTGTACTAACTCCAAATCCACCTTCCCGCACTAACCCCAAATCCACCTTCCAACACTATCCCCAAATCCACCTTCCCGCACTAACCCCACATCTATCTTTCTGCACTAACACCAAATCCACCTTCATGCTCTTACGCCAATCCACCATCCGCACTATCCGCAAATCAACCTTCCTGCACTATGCCCAAATCCACTATCCCAAACTAACCCCAAATCCACATTTCTGCCATAACCCAAATCCATCTTCCAGCACTAAAACCAAATCCACTTTCCCGCAGTAAAACCAAATCCACATTCCCACACTAACCCCAAATCCACCTTTCCGAAATAACCCCAAATCCACCTTCCCGCGCTAACCCCAAATCCATCTACCCGCACTAAACCTGAATCCAACTTCTGGCACTAACCCCAAATCCACCTTCCTGCATTAACCGCATATCCACCTTCCCGCACTATCCCCGAATCCACATACACGCTCTAACCCCAAATTCAACTTCCTGCACTAAACACAAATCCACCTTCCAGCTCTGACACCAAATCCACCTTCCCGCAATAACCCCAAATCTACATTCCAGCACGAACCCCAAAGCCACCCTCCCGCACTAACCACAAATCCAACTTCCCACACTAAACACAAAACCACCTTCCAGCACTAACCCCAAATCCACCTTCCCGCACTAACCCCAAATCAACTTTCCCGCATTAACCCCAAATCAAACTTCCCGCACTAACCACAAATCCACCTTGCCGCAATAATCCCAATTCCACCTTCCCTCAGTAACCCCAAATCCAGCTTCACGCCATAACCCCAAACCCACCTTCCTGCACTAACCCCAAATCAACCTTCCTGCACTAACCCCAAATCCATCTTCCCACACGAACCCTAAATCCATCTTCCCGCACTAACCCCAAAACAACCTTACCGCATTAACCTCAAATCCATCTTCCTGCACTGTTCCCAAATCCACATTCCCGCACTAACCCCAAATCCAACTTCCTGCACTAAAACCAAATGCACCTTCCAGCTCGAACCCCAAATCCATCTTTCCGCACTAAGCCCCAATCCAGCTTCCCCCACTAACCCCAAATCCAACTTCCTGCACTAAAACCAAATCCACCTTCCAGCACTAACACCAAATCCACCTTCCAGCAATAACCCCAAATCCACCTTCCAGCTCGAACCCCAAATCCACCTTCCAGCACTAACCCCCAATCCACCTTCCAGCACTAACCCCCAATCCAGCTTCCCCCACTAACCCCAATTCCAGCTTCCAGCACTAACCCCAAATCAACCTTCCCGCACTAAACCCAAATCAATCTTCTCGCACTAACAACAAATCCACGTTCCCGCAATAACACCAAATCCACCTTCCCACACTACCCAAAATGCACCTTCCCGCACTATCCCCAAATCCACCTTCCCGCAGTAACCTCAAATCCACCTTCCCAAACTAACCCCAAATCAACCATTCTGCTCTAACCCCAAATCCACCTTCCCGCACTATACCCAAATCCAACTTATGGCACTGACCCCAAATCCACCTTCCCGCACTAACCCCAATCCACCTTCTCACATTAACTCCAAATCCACCTTCCCACACTAACCCGAAATCCACCTTCCCGCACTATCCCCAATCCACCTTCCCGCACTAACCCCACATCGAGGTAAGAAGGTAAAAGCCCATGGAATCCAGGGTGCCTTGGCACATTGGATACAAAACTGGCTTAGTGGCAGAAGGCAGAGGGTGATGGCCGAAGGTTGTTTTTGTGACTGGAAGCCTGTGGCCAGTGGGGTACCACAGGGATCCGTGCTGGGACCCTTGCTGTTTGTGGTCTACATTAATGACTTGGATATGAATGCAAAGGATATGATCAGTAAGTTCGCGGATGATACAAAAATTCGTAGGGTGCTAAATAGCGAGGAGGGTAGCCTCAGTCTGCAGGACGATATAGATGGGTTGGTCAGATGGGCGGAACAGTGGCAAATGGAATGTAACCCGGAAAAGTGCGAGGTGATGCACTTTGAGGGGACTTAACAAGGCAAGGGAATACACAATGAATGGAAAGACCCGAGGCAAGACGGAGGGTCAGAGGGATCTGGGTGTGCAAGTACACAGATCCCTGAAGGTGGCGGAACAGGTGGATAAGGTGGTAAAAAAGGTATATGGGATACTTGTCTTCATTAGCCGAGGCATTGAATATAAGAGCAAGGAGGTTATGATGGAGCTGTATAAAACACTGGTTAGGCCACAGCTGGAATACTGTGTGCAGTTCTGGTCGCCACACTACAGGAAGGATGTGATTGCGTTAGAGAGGGTGCAGAGGAGGTTCACCAGGATGTTACCAGGGCTGGAGCGCTTCAGCTATGAAGAGAGACTGGGCAGATTGGGTTTGTTTTCCTTGGAGCAGAGGAGGCTGAGGGGGGACATGATTGAGGTGTACAAAATTATGAGGGGCATAGATAGGATGGATGCTGAGGAGCTTTTTCCCTGAGCAGAGGGGTCCATAACTAGGGGGCATAGATTCAAGGTAAAGGGCGGGAGGTTTGGAGGGGATTTGAGAAAGAACTTTTTCACCCCGAGGGTGGTTGGAGTCTGGAACTCACTGCCTGAAAGGGTTGTGGAGGCAGAAACCCTCACAACATTTAAGAAGCATTTGGATGAGCCCTTGAAATGCCATAGCATACAAGGCTATGGGCCAAATGCTGGAATATGGGTTTAGATTAGACAGGGCTTGATGGCCGGCACAGACACGATGGGCCGAAGGGCTTCTATCAGTGCTGTATTACTCTCTGACTTTATGACTCTATCCACCTTGCTGCAATAACCCCAAATGCACCTTCATGCTCTTACGCTAATCCACCTTCCGCACTATTCCCAAATCAACCTTCCCGCACTGTCCCTAAATCCACTATCCCACACTAACCCCAAATCCACCTTCCTGCCATAACCCAAATCCATCTTCCCGCACTAAACACAAATCCACTTTCCCGCAGTAAACCCAAATCCACATTCCCACACTAACCCCAAATCCAGCTTCCCACATTAACCCCGAATCCACATACCTGCACTAACCCCAAATCCATCTTCCTGCACTAAACCCAAATCCACCTTCCAGCATTAACACCAATATCCACCTTCCCGCAATAACCCCAAATCAACCTTCCAGCGCGAACCCCAAATCAACCTTCCCGCACAACCACAAATCCATCTTCCCGCACTAAACCTGAATCCATCCTCTGGCACTAACCCCAAATCCACCTTCACGCCATAACCCCAAATCCACATTCTCGCACTAACCCCAAATCCATCTTCAAGCACTAAACCCAAATCCACATCCCAGCACTAAACACAAATCCACCTTCCTGCGCTAACCCCAAATCCAAATTCCAGCAATAACTCCAAATAGAACTTCTCGCACGAACCCCAAATCCAGCTTCCAGCACTATCCCCAAATCCACAATCCCGCACTAACCCCAAATCCACCTTCCCGCACTAACCCCAAATCCACTTTCCCGCACTAACCTCAATCCCAAATTCCCACACTAACCTCAAATCTACCTTACCGCACTATCCACAAATCAACCTTCCCGCACTATCTCCAAAAGCACCTTCCCACACTAACCCCAAATCCACCTTCCCGTACTATCCCCAAATCCGCCTTCCCGCAATAACCCCAAATCCACCTTCCTGCACTATCCCAAAATCGACCTTCCCGCACTCTCCCCAAATCAACCTTCCCACACTATCCCCAAATCCACTATCCCACACTAACCCCAAATCCACCTACCTGCCATAACCCAAATCCACCTTCCCGCACTATCCCAAAATCCACCTTCCCGCACTCTCCCCAAATCAACCTTCCCACACTATCCCCAAATCCACTATCCCACACTAAACCCAAATCCACCTAACTGCCATAACTCAAATCCACCTTCCCGCACTATCCCAAAATCGACCTTCCCGCACTCTCCCCAAATCAACCTTCCCGCACGATCCCCAAATCCACTATCCCAACTAACCCCAAATCCAACTGAATGCCATAACACAAATCCATCTTCCCGCACACACCCAAATCCACTTTCCCGCTCAAAACCCAAATCCACATTCCCGCACTAACCTCAAATCCACCGTCTCGCCCTATCCCAAAATCCACCATACAGCACTCACCCCAAATCCATCTTCCCACACTAACCCTGAATCCATCTTCTGGCACTAACCCCAAATCCATCTTCCCGCATTAACCCCAAATCCACCTTCCCACACAATCCCCGAATCCACATACCTGCACTAACCCCAAATCCAACGTCCTGCACTAAACCCAAATCCACCTTCCAGCACTAACACCAAATCCACCTTCCAGCACGAACCCCAAATCCACCTTCCCGCACAAACCAGAAATCCACCTTCCCACACTAGTTTCAAATCCAACTTCCAGCACTAAACCCAAATCCAACTTCCTGCACTAACCCCAAATCAACCTTTCCGCACTAACCCCGAATCAAATTTCCCGCAATAATCCCTAATCCACCTTGCCGCAATAAACCCAAACCCACCTTGCCACAGTAACCCCAAATCCACCTTCACGCCGTAACCCCAAATATAACTTCCCGCACTAACCACAAATCCACTTTCCAGCACTAAACCCAAATCCACATCCCAGCAGTAAACACAAATCCACTTTCCTGCACGAACACCAAATCCAACTTCCAGCAATAACTCCAAATACACCTTCTCGCACTAACCCCAAATCCACCTTCCAGCACTATCCCCAAATCCAACTTCCCGCACTAACCCCAAATCCACCTTCCCGCACTAACCCCAAATCCAACTTCCCGCACTAACCCCAAATTCAACATCCCGCACTAACCCCAAATCCACTTTCCCGCACTAACCCCAAATCCACATTCCCGCGCTAACCCCAATTCCACCTTCCCGCACTAACCCCAAATCCACCTTCCTGCAATAACGCCAAATCCACCTTGCCCCACTATCCCCAAAGCCACCTTCCTGCCATTACCACAAATCAACCTTCCAGTGCTAACCCCAAATCCACCTTACCGCACTATCCACAAATCAACATTCCTGCAGTAACCCAAATTCAACTTCCTGCACTAACCCCGAATCCACATTCCTGCACTATCCCCATATCCACATATCCGCAGAAACCCCAAATCCATCTCCCGCACTAACTCCAAACCCACATTCCCGCACTAACTCCAAATTCACCTTCCCATACTATCTCCAAATCCACCTCCCCGCACTATTCCCAGATCAACCTTCCCGCACTAACCCCAAATCCACCTTCCCGCAATAATGCCAAATCCACCTTCCCGCACTATCCCCGAAGCCAGCTTCCTGCCATTAGCACAAATCAACCTTCCAGTGCTAACCCCAAATCCACCTTACCGCACTATCCACAAATCAACATTCCTGCAGTAACCCAAATTCAACTTCCTGCACTAACCCCGAATCCACATTCCTGCACTATCCCCATATCCACATATCCGCAGAAACCCCAAATCCATCTCCCGCACTAACTCCAAACCCACATTCCCGCACTAACTCCAAATTCACCTTCCCATACTATCTCCAAATCCACCTCCCCGCACTATTCCCAGATCAACCTTCCCGCACTAACCCCAAATCCACCTTCCCGCAATAACGCCAAATCCAACTTCCCGCACTATCCCCGAAGCCACCTTCCTGCCATTACCACAAATCAACCTTCCAGTGCTAACCCCAAATCCACCTTACCGCACTATCCACAAATCAACATTCCTGCAGTAACCCAAATTCAACTTCCTGCACTAACCCCGAATCCACATTCCCGCACTATCCCCATATCCACATAACCGCAGAAACCCCAAATCCATCTTCCCGCACTAACTCCAAACCCACATTCCCACACTAACTCCAAATTCACCTTCCCATACTATCTCCAAATCCACCTCCCCGCACTATTCACAGATCAACCTTCCCGCACTATCCCCAAATCCACCTTCCCGCAATAACGCCAAATCCACCTTCCTGCGTTATCCCCAAAGCCACCTTCCTGCCATTACCACAAATCAACCTTCCAGTGCTAAACCCAAATCCACCTTCCCGCAGTCTCCCCAAATCAACTTTCCCGCACTATCCCCAGATCCACTATCCCACACTAACCCCAAATCCACCTTCCTGCCATAATCCAAATCCATCTTCCCGCACTAAACTCAAATCCACATTCCTGCCCTAAACCCCAATCTACATTCCCACACTAAACCCAAATCCACCTTCTCGTACTATCCCAAAATCCACTATACCGCACTATCCACAAATCCACCTTCCCACACGAACCCCAAATCCATCTTCCCGCACTAACCCTAAATCCATCTTACCACACTAACCACAAATCCACCTTCCCGCATTAACCTCAACTCCACCTTCCCACACTGTTCCCAAATCCACATGCCCGCAATAACCTCAAAACCAACTTCCTGCAACAAAACCAAATCCAACTTCCAGCACTAACACCAAATCCACCTTCCCGCAATAACCCCAAATCCACCTTCCAGCACGAACACCAAATCCACCTTCCCAAACTAACCCCAAATCAACCTTCCTGCTCTAACCCCAAATCCACCTTCCCGCACTATCCCCAAATCCATCTTCCGGCACTAACCCCAAATCCACCTTCCCGCACTAACCCCAAAATCACCTTCCCGCACTAACTCCAAATCCACCTTCCCACACTTTCCCCAAATCCACCTTCCCGCACTGACCCCACATCTACATTTCTGCACTAACACCAAATCCACCTTCATGCTCTTACTCCAATCCACCATCCGCACTATCCCCAAATCAACCTTCCCGCACTATCCCCAAATCCACTATCCCAAACTAACCCCAAATCCACATTTCTGCCATCACCCAAATCCATCTTCCCGCACTAAAACCAAATCCACTTTCCCGCAGTAAACCCAAATCCACATTCCCACACTAACCCCAAATCCACCTTCCCGAAATAACCCCAAATCCACCTTCCAGCGCGAACAACAAATCCACCTTCCCGCGCTAACCCCAAATCCATCGACCCGCAACAAACCTGAATCCATCTTCTGGCACTAACCCCAAATCTACATTCCTGCATTAACCCCATGTCCACCTTCCCGCATTAACCCGAAATCAAACTTCCCGCACTAACCACAAATCCACCTTGCCGCTATAATCCCAAATCCACCTTCCCACAGTAACCACAAATCTACCTTCATGCCATAACCTCAAATCCACTTTCCCGCACTAAACCCAAATCAACCTTCCTGCACTAACCCCAAATCCATCTTCCCGCACTAACTCTAAATCCATCTTCCTGCACTAACCCCAAAACTACCTTACCGCATTAGCCCCAAATCCACCTTCCCGCACTGTTCCCAAATCCACATTCCCGCACTAAACCCAAATCCAACTTCCTGCACTAAAACCAAATCCACCTTCCAGCACTAACACCAAATCCACCTTCCAGCAATAACCCCAAATCCACCTTCCAGCTTGAACACCAAATCCATCTTCCCGCACTAAGCCCCAATCCACCTTCCAGCACTAACCCCCAATCCAGCTTCCCAAACTAACCCCAAATCCACCTTCCAGCAATAACCCCAAATCCACCTTCCAGCTCGAACCCCAAATCCACCTTCCAGCAATAACCCCAAATCCACCTTCCAGCACTAACACCAAATCCATCTTCCCGCACTAAGCCCCAAATCCACCTTCCAGCACTAACCCCCAATCCAGCTTCCCACACTAACCCCAATTCCAGCTTCCAGCACTAACCCCAAATCAACCTTCCCGCACTAAACCCAAAACAATCTTCTCGCACTAACAACAAATCCACGTTCCCGCAATAACCCCAAATCAACCTTCCCGCAGTAACCTTAATTCCACCTTCCCAAACTAACCCCAAATCAACCATTCTGCTCTAACCCCAAATCCACCTTCCCGCACTATACCCAAATCCAACTTATGGCACTAACCCCAAAACCACCTTCCCGCACTAACCCCAATCCACTTTCCCGCACTAACCTCAAATCCACCTTACCGCACTATCCACAAATCAACCTTCCCACACTGTCCCCCAATCCCCCTTCCCACACTAACACCAAATCCACCTTCACACACTAACACCAAATCCACTATCCCACACTAACCCCAAATCCACCTACCTGCCATAACATAAATCCACCTTCTCGCACTATCCCAAAATCCACCTTCCCGCACTCTCCCCAAATCAACCTTCCCGCACTATCCCCAAATCCACTATCCCACACTAACCCCAAATCCACCTGCCTGCCATAACCCAAATCCATCTTCCCGCACACACACAAATCCACTTTCCCGCACAAAACCCAAATCCACATTCCCGCACTAACCTCAAATCCACCATCTCACGCTATCCCAAAATCCACCATCCCGCACTCACCCCAAATCTATCTTCCCACACTAACCCTGAATCCATCTTCTGGCACTAACCCCAAATCCATCTTCCCGCACTAACCCCAAATCCACCTTCCCGCACTATCCCTGAATCCACATACCTGCACGAACCCCAAATCCACCTTCCCGCACTAACCAGAAATCCACCTTCCCACACTAAATCCAAATCCAACTTCCAGCACTAAACCCAAATCCACCTTCCTGCACTAACCCAAATCAACCTTCCCGCACGAATCCCGAATCAAACTTCCCTCATTAACCACAAATCCACCTTCCCGCACTATCCCCAAATCCAACTTCCGGCACTAACCCCAAATCCACCTTCCCGCACTAACCCCAAAATCACCTTCCCGCACTAACTTCAAATCCACCTTCCCACACTTTCCCCAAAATCCACCTTCCCGCACTAACCCCACATCTACATTTCTGCACTAACACCAAATCCACCTTCATGCTCTTACGCCAATCCACCATCCGGACTATCCCCAAATCAACCTTCCCGCACTATCCCCAAATCCACTATCCCAAACTAACCCCAAATCCACATTTCTGCCATCACCCAAATCCATCTTCCCGCACTGAAACCAAATCCACTTTCCCGCAGTAAACGCAAATCCACATTCCCACACTAACCCCAAAAGCACCTTCCCGAAATAACCCCAAATCCACATTCCAGCGTGAACCCCAAATCCACCTTCCCGCGCTAACCCCAAATCCATCTACCCGCACTAAACCTGAATCCATCTTCTGGCACTAACCCCAAATCCACCTTCCTGCATTAACCCCATATCCACCTTCCCGCACTAACGCCAAATCCACCTTCCCGCACTAACCCCAAATCAACCTTCCTGCACTAACTCCAAATCCATCTTCCCGCACTAACCCTAAATCCATCTTCCCGCACTAACCCCGAAACAACCTTACCGCATTAACCCCAAATCCACCTTCCCGCACTGTTCCCAAATCCACATTCCCGCACTAACCCCAAATCCAACTTCCTGCACTAAAACCAAATCCACCTTCCAGCACTAACACCAAATCCACCTTCCAGCAATAACCCCAAATCCACCTTCCAGCTCGAACCCCAAATCCATCTTGCCGCACTAAGCCCCAATCCACCTTCCAGCACTAACCCCCAATCCAGCTTCCCACACTAACCCCAATTCCAGCTTCCAGCACTAAACCCATATCAACCTTCCCGCACTAAACACAAATCAATCTTCTCGCACTAACAACAAATCCACGTTCCTGCAAGAACCCCAAATCCACCTTCCCGCAGTAACCCCAAATTCAACTTCCCAAACTAACTCCAAATCAACCATCCTGCTCTAACCCCAAATCCACCTTCCCGCACTATACCCAAATCCAACTTATGGCACTAACCCCAAAACCACCTTCCTGCACTAACCCCAATCGACCTTCCCACATTAACTCCAAATCCACCTTCCCACACTAACCCCAAATCCACCTTCCCACACCATCCCCAAATCCACCTTCATGCACTAACCCCACATCAACCTTGCTGCAATAACCTCAAATGCACCTTCATGCTCTAATGCCAATCCACCTTCCGCACGATCCCCAAATCAACCTTCCCGCACTATCCCTAAATCCACTATCCCACACTAACCGCAAATCCACCTTCCTGCCATAACCCAAATCCATCTTCCCGCACTAAACCCAAATCCACTTTCCCGCAGTAAACCCAAATCCACATTCCCACACTAACCCCAAATCCACCTTTCCACATTAACCCCGAAGACACATACCTGCGCTAACCCCAAATCCATCTTCCTGCACTAAACCCAAATCCACCTTCCAGCATTAACACCAAATCCACCTTCCAGCAATAACCACAAATCTACCTTCCAGCGCGAACCCCAAATCCACCTTCATGCACTAACCACAAATCCATCTTCCCACACTAAACCTGAATCCATCTTCTGGCACTAACACCAAATCCACCTTCCCGCATTAACCCCAAATCCACCTTCCCGCACTATCACGAATCCACCTTCCCACACTAACCCCAAATCCACCTGCCTGCCATAACCCAAATCCATCTTCCCGCACACACACAAATCCACTTTCCTGCACAAAACCCAAATCCACATTCCCGCACGAAACTCAAATCCACCATCTCACACTATCCCAAAATCCACCATACCGCACTCACCCCAAATCCATCTTCCCACACTAACCCTGAATCCATCTTCTGGCACTAACCCCAAATCCATCTTCCCGCACTAACCCCAAATCCACCTTCCCGCACTATCCCTGAATCCACATACCTGCACGAACCCCAAATCCACCTTCCCGCACTAACCAGAAATCCACCATCCCACACTAAATCCAAATCCAACTTCCAGCACTAAACCCAAATCCACCTTCCTGCATTAACCCCAAATCAACCTTCCCGCACGAATCCCGAATCAAACTTCCCACATTAACCACAAATCCACCTTCCCGCACTATCCCCAAATCCAACTTCGGGCACTAACCCCAAATCCACCTTCCCGCACTAACCCCAAAATCACCTTCCCGCACTAACTCCAAATCCACCTTCCCACACTTTCCCCAAATCCACCTTCCCGCACTAACCCCACATCTACATTTCTGCACTAACACCAAATCCACCTTCATGCTCTTACGCCAATCCACCATCCGGACTATCCCCAAATCTACCTTCCCGCACTATCCCCAAATCCACTATCCCAAACTAACCCCAAATCCACATTTCTGCCATCACCCAAATCCATCTTCCCGCACTGAAAGCAAATCCACTTTCCCGCAGTAAACGCAAATCCACATTCCCACACTAACCCCAAAACCACCTTCCCGAAATAACCCCAAATACACCTTCCAGCGTGAACCCCAAATCCACCTTCCCGCGCTAACCCGAAATCCATCTACCGGACTAAACCTGAATCCATCTTCTGGCACTAACCCCAAATCCACCTTCCTTCATTAACCCCATATCCACCTTCCCGCACTAACGCCAAATCCACCTTCCCGCACTAACCCCAAATCAACCTTCCTGCACTAACCCCAAATCCATCTTCCCGCACTAACCCTAAATCCATCTTCCCGCACTAACCCCAAAACAACCTTACCGCATTAACCCCAAATCCACCTTCCCGCACTGTTCCCAAATCCACATTCCCGCACTAACCCCAAATCCACCTTCCAGCAATAAACCCAAATCCACCTTCCAACTCGAACCCCAAATCCATCTTCCCGCATTAAGCCCCAATCCACCTTCCAGCACTAACCCCCAATCCAGCTTCCCACACTAACCCCAATTCCAGCTTCCAGCACTAACCCCAAATCAACCTTCCCGCACTAAACACAAATCAATCTTCTCGCACTAACAACAAATCCACGTTCCTGCAATAACCCCAAATCCACCTTCCCGCAGTAACCCCAAATCCACCTTCCCAAACTAACTCCAAATCAACCATCCTGCTCTAACCCCTAATCCACCTTCCCGCACTATACCCAAATCCAACTTATGGCACTAACCCCAAAACCACCTTCCCGCACTAACCCCAATCAACCTTCCCACATTAACTCCAAATCCACCTTCCCACACTAACCCCAAATCCACCTTCCCACACTATCCCCAAATCCACCTTCATGCACTAACCCCACATCAACCTTGCTGCAATAACCCCAAATGTACCTTCATGCTCTAATGCCAATCCACATTCTGCACGATCCCCAAATCAACCTTCCCGCACTATCCCTAATTCCACTATCCCACACTAACCGCAAATCCACCTTCCTGCCATAACCCAAATCCATCTTCCCGCACTAAACCCAAATCCACTTTCCCGCAGTAAACCCAAATCCACATTCCCACACTTACCCCAAATCCACCTTCCCGCATTAACCCTGAATCTACATACCTGCGCTAACCCCAAATCCATCTTCCTGCACTAAACCCAAATCCACCTTCCAGCATTAACACCAAATCCACCTTCCAGCAATAACCCCAAATCTACCTTCCAGCGCGAACCCCAAATCCACCTTCATGCACTAACCACAAATCCATCTTCCCACACTAAACCTGAATCCATCTTCTGGCACTAACACCAAATCCACCTTCCCGCATTAACCCCAAATCCACCTTCCCGCACTATCACGAATCCACCTTCCCACAGTAACCCCAAATCCACCTTCCCACCATAACCTCAAATCCACATTCTCGCACTAACCCCAAATCGACCTTCCAGCATTAAACCCAAATCCACAACACAGCACTAAACAAAAATCCACCTTCCTGCGCTAACCACAAATCCACCTTCCAGCAATAACTCCAAATCCACCTTCTCGCAATAACCCCAAATCCAGCTTCCAGCACTGTCCCCAAATCCACCTTCCCGCACTAATCCCAAATCAACCTTCCTGCACTAACCCCAAATCCATCTTCCTGCACTAACCCCAAATCCATCTTCCCGCACTAACCCCAAAACAACCTTACCGCATTAACCCCAAATCCACCTTCCCGCACTGTTACCAAATCTACATTCCCGCACTAACCCCAAATCCAACTTCCTGCACTAAAACCAAATCCACCTTCCAGCACTAACACCAAATCCACCTTCCAGCAATAAAACCAAATCCACCTTCCAGCTCGAACCCCAAATCCATCTTCCCGCACTAAGCCCCAATCCACATTCCAGCACTAACCCCCAATCCAGCTTCCCACACTAACCCCAATTCCAGCTTCCAGCACGAACCCCAAATCAACCTTCCCGCACTAAACACAAATCAATCTTCTCGCACTAACAACAAATCCACGTTCCTGCAATAACCCCAAATCCACCTTCCCGCAGTAACCCCAAATCCACCTTCCCAAACTAACTCCAAATCAACCATCCTGTTCTAACCCCAAATCCACCTTCCCGCACTATACCCAAATCCAACTTATGGCACTAACCCCAAAACCACCTTCCCGCACTAACCCCAATCAACCTTCCCACATTAACTCCAAATCCACCTTCCCACACTAACCCCAAATCAACCTTCCCACACTATCCCCAAATCCACCTTCATGCACTAACCCCACATCAACCTTGCTGCATTAATCCCAAATGCACCTTCATGCTCTAATGCCAATCCACATTCTGCACGATCCCCAAATCAACCTTCCCGCACTATCCCTAAATCCACTATCCCACACTAACCGCAAATCCACCTTCCTGCCATAACCCAAATCCATCTTCCCGCACTAAACCCAAATCCACTTTCCCGCAGTAAACCCAAATCCACACTCCCACACTAACCCCAAATCCACCTTCCCGCATTAACCCCGAATCTACATACCTGCGCTAACCCCAAATCCATCTTCCTGCACTAAACCCAAATCCACCTTCCAGCATTAACACCAAATCCACCTTCCAGCAATAACCCCAAATCTACCTTCCAGCGCGAACCCCAAACCCACCTTCATGCACTAACCACAAATCCATCTTCCCACACTAAACCTGAATCCATCTTCTGGCACTAACACCAAATCCACCTTCCCGCATTAACCCCAAATCCCCCTTCCCGCACTATCACGAATCCACCTTCCCACAGTAACCCCAAATCCACCTTCACACCATAACCTCAAATCCACATTCTCGCACTAACCCCAAATCGACCTTCCAGCATTAAACCCAAATCCACATCCCAGCACTAAACAAAAATCCACCTTCCTGCGCTAACCCCAAATCAACCTTCCAGCAATAACTCCAAATCCACCTTCTCGCAATAACCCCAAATCCAGCTTCCAGCACTGTCCCCAAATCCACCTTCCCGCACTAACCCCAAATCCACCTTCCCGCACTAATCCCAAATCCACCTTACTGCACTATCCACAAATGCACCTTCCCGCACAATCCCCTCATCCACTTTCCCGCACTAACCCCAAATCCACCTTCCCGCACTAACCCCAAATCCACTTTCCCGCACTAACACCAAATCCACCTTCCCGCACTAACCGCAATTCCACTTTCCCGCACTAACCCCAATTCCCCCTTCCCGCACTAACCTCAAACCACCTTACCGCACTATCCACAAATCAACCTTCCCGCATTATCCCCAAATCCACCTTCCCACACTAACCCCAAATCCACCTTCCCGTACTATCCCCAAATCCGCCTTCCCGCACTAACCCCAAATCCACGTTCCCGCACTATCCCAAAATCCACCTTCCCGCACTCTCCCCAAATCAACCTTCCCGCACTAACCACAAATCCACCTTCCCGCACTATCCCAAAATCCACCTTCACGCACTCTCCCCAAATCAACCCTCCCGCAGTATCCCCAAATCCACCTTCTCGCACTAACCCCAAATCCACGTTCCCGCACTATCCCAAAATCCACCTTCCCGCACTCTCCCCAAATCAACCTTCCCGCAATATCCCCAAATCCACCATCCCACACTAACCCCAAATCCACCTGCCTGCCATAACCCAAATCCATCTTCCCACACACACAGAAATCCACTTTCCCGCACAAAACCCAAATCCACATTCCCGCACTAACCTCAAATCCACCGTCTCACACTATCCCAAAATACACCGTGCGGCACTCACCCCAAATCCATCTTCCCACACGAACCCTGAATCCATCTTATGGCAGTAACCCCAAATCCATCTTCCCGCACCAACCCCAAATCCACCTTCCCGCACTATCCCTGAATCCACATACCTGCACGAACCCCAAATCCACCTTCCTGCACTAACCAGAAATCCACCTTCGCACAATAAATCCAAATCCAACTTCCAGCACTAAACCCAAATCCACCTTCCTGCACGAACCCCAAATCAACCTTCCCGCACTAACCCCGAATCAAACTTCCCACACTAACCACAAATCCACCTTGCCGCAATATTTCAAACCCACCTTCCCACAGTAACCCCAAATCCACCTTCACGCCGTAACCCCAAATCGAACTTCCCGCACTAACCACAAACCCACCTTCCAGCACGAAACCCAAATCCACATCCCAGCAGTAAACACAAATCCACTTTCCTGCACTAACCCCAAATCAAACTTCCAGCAATAACTTCAAATCCACCTTCTCGCACTAACCCCAAATCCAACTTCCAGCACTATCCCCAAAGCCAACTTCCCGCAATAACCCCAAATCCACTTTCCCGCACTAACCCCAAATCCACTTTCCCGCACTAACCCCAAATCCACCTTCCCGCACTAACCCCAAATCCAACATCCCGCACTAACTCCAAATCCACTTTCCCGCCCTAACCCCAAATCCACCTTCCCGCACTAACCCCAAATCCACCTTACCACACTAACCCCAAATCCACCTTACCGCACTATCCACAAATCAACCTTCCTGCACTAACCCAAATTCAACTTCCCGCACTAACCCCGAATCCACCTTCCCGCACTAACCCCATATACACATACCTGCACAACCCCCAAATCCATCTTCCCGCACTTTCACCAAATCCACATTCCCGCACTATCCCCAAATTCACCTTCCCACACTATCTCCAAATCTACCTTCCCGCACTTTTCCCAGATCCACCTTCCAGCACTAACCCCAAATCCACCTTCCCGCAATAACGCCAAATCCACCTTCCCACACTAGCCCAAATCCACCTTCCTGCATGATATACCTATCAATTCATCCAATGAAAAGCGACGAGTTAAGATAGTAACTATAGGTTTTTATTGGCTAAATAACAGAGCCCACCCTCGTGGGTGATCGGTTCCAACAAGGAGGAATACCAGCCAGTCGACCACCTTTATACCTGGGCAAGCAGGCGGAGTCATGGGCGGAGTCAGCTGTGGTCAGCCCAGGTATAACAGCGTGACAAGAGGTGACTTTGTGTAGTGATACATCAGTGTAAACAATGAAAACCATAGTGTAATGATAGTGAACGATAAAAGTGGTTTACCACATTCACCCCTTGTTTAGATTTGAGTCCGGCGGGGTGAAGTGTACTACCAGTTCGGGTATGTCAGTCTGTCCGGAGGCCTCGTAAGTCTCTCTGATCGGCGCAGCAGCAGCGGCGGTGATGCCGTATCCGATGTTAATGCTGGTATCTGCGTGGTCGGCGAAGGCTCGTGGGGTTCCGGCATGCCGTCTACCTGGGGTGGATTTGGGGGGGTGGTGGGGGGTAACGGTGGTGTCTCAGGGGTGCCTGAGGGTGCAAGGTCTCGTAAGGAGACTGTGTCCTCCCGCCCGTCTGGGTATGCCACATAGGCCAACTGGGGGTTGGCGTGCAGGAGGTCCACCCTCTCGACCAGGGGGTCCGTTTTATGGGCCCTCACGTGCTTTCACAGCAAGACGGGCCCCGCAGAAGTCAGCCATGTTGGTAGCGAGGTTCCCGTCATCGACTTCCTGCGGAAAACAAACATTCGTTCATGGGGGCTGGCGTTAATGGTCGTGCAAAGCAGTGACCGGATGGAATGCAGCGCTGCCGGGAGGACGTCATGCCAGCGAAAGGTTGGCAGGCCCTTCGACTTTAATGCTAAGAGAACGACCTTCCAGACAGTCGCGTTCTCTCTTTCCACCTGGCCGTTCCCTCGGGGGTTGTAGCTGGTGGTCCTGCTTGCAGCAGTGCCTCTCGCTAGTAGGAACTGGCGAAGTTCCTCGCTCATGAAGGATGAGCCCCGGTCGCTATGTATATAGTTCGGGAACCCGAACAAGGCGAAGAGGTCGTTCAGGCATTTGATGACCGTGGTACTGGTCATGTCTGGGCAGGGGAAGGCAAAGGGGAAACGGGAGTACTCATCAATGATGTTGAGGAAGTACACATTACGGTCAGAGGACAGGACGGGCCCCTTAAAATCGATGCTCAAGCGCTCGAAGGGGCGGGTGGCCTTGATCAGGCTTGCTCTGTCCGGCCTAAAGAAATGCGGTTTGCATTCAGCACAGGTTTGTCAGTTCCTGGTCATGGTCCTGACCTCCTCGATGGAGTAGGGCAGGTTGCGGGCCTTAATGAAGTGGTAAAGTCTGGTGACCCCGGGGTGGCAGAGGTCGTTGTGGAGGGTCTGCAGTCTATCAATTTGCGCGTTGGCGCATGTACTTCGTGATAGAGCATCTGGGGGTTCATTCAGTTTACCAGGCCGGTGCAAGATACCATAATCATAGGTGGAGAGCTCGATTCTCCACCTCAAGATCTTATCGTTCTTGAGTTTGCCCCTCAGCTTGTTATTAAACATAAAAGCGACCGAACGCTGGTCGGTGAGGAGGGTAAATCGTTTGCCTGCCAGGTAATGCCTCCAGCGTCGTACTGCCTCCACGATCGCCTGGGCCTCCTTCTCGACCGAAGAGTGTCGGATCTCAGGGCCCTGGAGGGTCCTTGAGAATAAGGCCACAGGTCTCCCCGCCTGGTTAAGGGTTGCTGCTAGTGCGAAGTCGGATGCATCGCTCTCCACTTGGAAAGGGATAGACTCATCCACCGCGTGCATCGTGGCCTTAGAAATGGCTCCCTTTATGAGGGAGAAGGCTGCGCACGCTTCTGCCATCAGGGGGAAGGAGGTGGACTTCATGAGGGGTCTGGCTTTGTCCGCATAATTCGGCACCCATTGGGCATAGTAGGCGAAGAGCCCCAGGGTTCTCTTCAGCACCTTTGGACAGTGGGGGAGGGGTAGCTCCATGAGGGGGCGCATTCTTTCGGGGTCGGGGCTGATGACCCCGTTCTCTACTACGCAGCCGAGGATGGCGAGACGCAAGGTGTTAAACACACATTTCTCCTTATTGTAAGTGAGGTTCAGTCGTTCGGCCGTACGGAGGAATTTCTCCAGATTAACATCGTGGTCCTGCCGGTTGCGGGCGCAGATGGTGACGTTATCCAGATAAGGGAACGTGGCCTGCAGCCCGTTCTGGTCAACCATCCGGTCCATCTCCCTTTGGAAGACCGAAACCCCGTTGGTGACGCCGAAGGGAACCCTAAGGAAGTGGTAGAGGCGGCCATTCGCCTCGAAGGCGGTATACTGGCGGTCCGCAGGGTGGATAGGGAGTTGGTGATAGGCCGACTTAAGGTCGATGGTGGAGAATACCCGGTACTGTGCAATCTGATTGACCATATCAGATATGCAGGGAAGTGGGTATGCGTCCAGCTGGGTGTACCGGTTTATGGTTTGGCTGTAGTCGATGACCAGGCGGTTTTTATTGCCGGTCTTAATGACTACGACCTGGGCACGCCCGGGGCTGTTGCTCCTCTCGATGATGCCCTCCTTCAGGAGATGCTGCACCTCAGAGCTAAAAAAAGCTCTGTCCCCGGCGTTGTACCGCCTGCTCTTGGTGGCGACGGGTTTACAGTCGCGGGTGAGGTTAGCGAACAGGGAGGGAGGCGGGACCTTAAGGGTGGATAGGCCGCAGGTGGTATGCGGTGGGCGGTTTAAAGGCTGCTGGTTGTCGACTGTGAGTGGGGGGAGGGGTCCACCGTATGCCAAAGTGACACTTTGGAGGTGGGATTGGAAGTCCAGCCCTAGTAGATTGGCAGCGCAGAGCTGGGGCAGGACGAGGAGTTTAAAATTTTTATACTCCGTGCCCCTAACCGACAGGGTCACAACACAGTATCCGCTGATGTCTGTAGAATGGGACCTCGATGCCATCGAGATCCGGTTGCGCGTTTGCCGGACAGTGAGGGAGTAGTGGCTCACCGTGTCTGGATGGATGAAACTCTCCGTGCTTCCGCTGTCGAACAGGCAGGTCGTGGCGTGGCCGTTTACTTTGATGTCCATCATGGACTTGGACCGGTGATGCGGGCGAGCTTGGTCCAGTGTGACGGAGGCTAGTGTATGGCTGAGCGAGCTGCTGTAGTGTGCGGGTGAGGCGGTGGTCGGGTCTGGAGACAAGGTGGCGGTCGAGTGTGGTGGACAAAATGGCGGCGCCCACGAGGTTGAATAAAATGGCGGAGGAGATGGCCGCCCCCACAACTCACATGAGGCACTGCTGGCGTCGGTGGCCTTGATCAAAGATGTCCACCCCCACGACTCACACGAGGGGATACTGGCATCTGTGGCCTTGATGAAAGATGGTCGCCCCCACAACTTGCATGAGGCACTGCTGGCGTCTGTGGCTCTCACCCTGCAGGCCTTAGTGAAGTGGCCTTTCTTGTGGCAATCAGAGCAAGTCGCGTTTCTTGCAGGGCAGCGCGTCCTCGGGTGTTTCACCTGGCCACAGAAGAAGCAGCCAGCGGCCCGATCGCGGGGCTCCGATGTTGCAGCCTGTACCGGGGGTGGCTGTCCCGATCGATTCTGGGACGCCGACGCTGAGGCAGGTCCCAGAGGCAGCGGTGCGAGGGGTATTGCGGCCGGGGTCGGGCCGGAGTCCCAGGGCCGCGCAGCACAGTACCTGGAATACGCCTCGAGGTCCCGATGGGCCACTTCCAGAGAGTGAGCGAGGGCTGCAGTTGTATTCAGCTCGAGGTCCTTTGATTCGAGCAGTCTTTGCCGTGAGTAGTCGGACCGAAGGCCTTTCACGAAGGCATCGCGGATATTCCCTTCAGTATTTTCTGTAGCCGTTACAGCTTTAAAGTCACAGTCCCTGCCGAGTGTTTGTAGCGCCCGTAAAAATTCATCTACAGACTCTCCTGGCTGTTGCGAGCGGGATCTTAGGAGATGTCTGGCATACATATAGTTTACCGGGCTCCGGTACTGCTCTTTCAGCAGGTTGAGGGCGTCCTCGTATGTAGTAAGGTCCTGGATGAGTGCAAATACTTTAGGGCTCACTTGGGCGGTCAGAACTCTTTGTTTGGATTCCGGAGGCACGCCGGATTCTCCCAGGTAGGATTCGAAACAGCTCAGCCAGTGTTTGAAGTCGAGGGCTGAGTTCGCTGCCTGTGGGTTTAGATCCAGGTACGGCGGTCGGAGGGCTCACAGCCAGGCCGGCTGCTGTGGCTGTTGAACCTGGCCGTTTGGCTGGTCGTTTGGCTGCTCTGATCAACTCATTTCAAAATTTAGCCAATAAAATTGATATACCTATCAATTCATCCAATGAAAAGCGACGAGTTAAGATAGTAACTATATGTTTTTATTGGCTAAACAACAGCGCCCACCCTCGTGGGTGATCGGGTCCAACAAGGAGGAATTCCAGCCAGTCGACCACCTTCATACCTGGGCAAGCAGGCGGATTCACTGGCGGAGTCAGCTGTGGTCAGCCCAGGTATAACAGCGCGACAAGAGGTGAACTTGTGTAGTGATACAACAGATAAACAGTGATAACCATAGTGTAACGATAGTGAACGATAAAAGTGGTTTACCACACTGCCATTACCACAAATCAACCTTCCAGTGCTAAACCCAAATCCACCTTCCCGCACTCTCCCCAAATCAACCTTCCCGCACTATCCCCAAGTCCACTATCCCACACTAACCCCAAATCCACCTTCCTGCCAGAACCCAAATCCATCTTCCCGCACTAAACTCAAATCCACATTCCTGCTCTAAACCCCAATCCACATTCCCGAACTAACCCCAAATCCACCTTCTCGCACTATCCCAAAATCCAGCATACCGCACTATCCACAAATCCACCTTCCCACACTGTTCCCGAATCCACATGCCCGCACTAACCCCAAAACCAACTTCCTGCACCAAAACCAAATCCAACTTCCAGCACTAACACCATATCCACCTTCCCGCAGTAACCCCAAATCCATCTTCCCAAACTATCCCCAAATCAACCTTCCTGCTCTAACCCCAAATCCACCTTCCCGCACTATCCCCAAATCCAACTCCCAGCACTAACCCCAAATCCACCTTCCCGCACTATCCCAAAATCCACCTTCCCGCACTCTCCCCAAACCAACCTTCCCGCACTATCCCCAAATCCACTATCCCACACTAACCCCAAATCCACCTACCTGCCATAACCCAAATCCACCTTCCTGCACTATCCCAAAATCCACCTTCCCAATCTCTCCCCAAATCAACCTTCCTGCACTATTCCCAAATCCACTATCTCACACTAACCCCAAATCCAACAGCCTGGCATAACCCAAATCCATCTTCCCGCACACACCCAAATCCACTTTCCCACACAAAACCCAAATCCACATTCCCGCACTAACCTCAAATCCACCGTCTCGCACTATCCCAAAATCCACCACACCGCACTCACCCAAATCCATCGTACCACACTAACCCTGAATCCATTTTCTGGCACTAATCACAGATCCATCTTCCCGCATTAACCCCAAATCCACCTTCCCGCACAATCCCTGAATCCACATACCTGCACTAACCCCAAATCCAACGTCCTGCACTAAAACAAAATCCACCATCCAGCACTAACACCAAATCCAGCTTCCAGCACGAACCCCAAATCCACCTTCCCGCACTAACCAGAAATCCACCTTCCCACACTAAATCCAAATCCAACTTCCAGCACTAAACCCAAATCTACCTTCCTGCACTAACCCCAAATCTACATTCCCGCACTAACCCCGAATCAAACTTCCCGCACTAACCACAAATCCACCTTGCCGCAATAAACCCAAACCCACCTTGCCACAGTAACCCCAAATCCACCTTCATGCCGTAACCCCAAATCCAACTTCCCGCACTAACCACAAATCCACCTTCCAGCACTAAACCCAAATCCACATCCCAGCAGCAAACACAAATCCACTTTCCTGCACTAACCCCAAAATCCAACTTCCAGCAATAACTCCAAATCCACCTTCTCGCAGTAACCCCAAATCCACCTTCCAGCACTATCCCCAAATCCAACTTCCCGCACTAACCCCAAATCCACCTTCCCGCACTAACCCCAAATCCAACTTCCCGCACTAACCCCAAATCCACCTTCCAGCACTAACACCAAATCCACCTTCCCACAATAACCCCAAATCCACCTTCCAGCTCGAACCCCAAATCCATCTTCCCGCACTAAGCCCCAATCCACCTTCCAGCACTTACCCCCAATCCAGCTTCCCCCACTAACCCCAATTCCAGCTTCCAGCTCTAACCCCAAATCAACCTTCCTGCACTAAACCCAAATCAATCTTCTTGCACTATCCCCAAATCCACCTTCCCGCAGTAACCCCAAATCCACCTTCCCGCACTAACCCCAAATGCACCTTCCTGCACAATCCCCAAATCCACCTTCCCGCAGTAAACCCAAATCCACCTTCCCAAACTAACCCCAAATCAACCATCCTGCTCTAACCCCAAATCCATCTTCCCACACTATACCCAAATCCAACTTATGGCACTAACCCCAAAACCACCTTCCCGCACTAACCCCAATCCACCTTCCCACATTAACTCCAAATACACCTTCCCACTCTAACCCCAAATCCACCTTCCCGCAGTATCCTTAAAACGACCTTCCCGCACTAACCCCAATGCACCTTCCCACATTAACTCCAAATCCACCTTCCCACACTAACCCCAAATCCACCTTCCCACACTAACCCCAAATCCACCTTCCCGCATTAACCCCAAATCCACCTTCCCACACTATCCCCGAATCCACCTTCCCACAGTAACGCCAAATCCACCTTCACGCCACAACCTCAAATCCACATTCTTGCACTAACCCCAAATCCACCTTCCAGCACTAAACCCAAATCCACATCACAGCACGAAACAAAAATCCACCTTCATGCGCTAACCCCAAATCCAACTTCCAGCAATAACTCCAAATCCACCTTCTCGCACTAACCCCAAATCCAGCTTCCAGCACTATCCCCAAATCCACCTTCCCGCACTAACCCCAAATCCACCTTCCCGTACTAACCCCAAATCCACCTTCCCGCACTAACCCCAAATCCACCTTCCCGTACTAACCCCAAATGCACCTTCCCGCACAATCCCCTTATCCACTTTCCCGCACTAACCCCAATTCCACCTTCACGCACTAACCTCAAATCCACCTTACCGCACTATCCACAAATCAACCTTCCTGCACTATCCAACAATCCACCTACCCACACTAACCCCAAATCAACCTTCCTGCACTAACCCCAAATCCATCTTCCCGCACTAACCCTAAATCCATCTTCCTGCACTAACCCCAAAACAGCCTTACCGCATTAACCCCAAATCCACATTCCCGCACTAACCACAAATCCAACTTCCTGCACTAAAACCAAATCCACCTTCCCACAATAACCCCAAATCCACCTTCCAGCTCGAACCCCAAATCCATCTTCCCGCACTAAGCCCCAATCCACCTTCCAGCACTTACCCCCAATCCAGCTTCCCACACTAACCACAATTCCAGCTTCCAGCACTAACCCCAAATCAACCTTCCTGCACTAAACCCAAATCAATCTTCTTGCACTATCCCCAAATCCACCTTCCCGCAGTAACCCCAAATCCACCTTCCCGCACTAACCCCAAATGCACATTTCTGCACTATCCCCAAATCCATCTTCCCGCAGTAAACCCAAATCCACCTTCCCAAACTAGCCCCAAATCAACCATCCTGCTCTAACCCCAAATCCATCTTCCCGCACTATACCCAAATCCAACTTATGGCACTAACCCCAAAACCACCTTCCCGCACTAACCCCAATCCACCTTCCCACATTAACTCCAAATACACCTTCCCACTCTAACCCCAAATCCACCTTCCCGCACTTTCACCAAAACCACCTTCCCGCACAAACCCCAATCCACCTTCCCACATTAACTCCAAATACACCTTCCCGCACTAATCCCAAATCCACTTTCCTGCGCTAACCCCAATTCCACCTTCACGCACTAACCTCAAATCCACCTTACCGCACTATCCACAAATCAACCTTCCCACACTATCCCCAAATCCACCTACCCACACTAACCCCAAATCCACCTTCCCGTACTATCCACAAATCAACCTACCCACACTAACCCCAAATCCACCTTCCCGTACTATCCACAAATCAACCTTCCCGCACTATCCAACAATCCACCTACCCACACCAACCCCAAATCCGCCTTCCCGCACTAACCACAAATCCACCTTCCCGCACTATCCCAAAATCCACCTTCCCGCACTCTCCCCAAATCAACCTACCCGCACTATCCCCAAATCCACCTTCCTGCCATAACCCAAATCCATCTTCCCGCACTAAACTCAAATCCACATTCCTGCCCTAAACCCCAATCCACATTCCCAAACTAACCACAAATCCACCTTCTCGCACTAACCCTAAATCCATCTTACCGCACTAACCACAAATCAACCTTCCCGCATTAACCTCAAATCCACCTTCCCACACTGTTCCCAAATCCACATGCCCGCACTAACCCCAAAACCAACTTCCTGCACCAAAACCAAATCCAACTTCCAGCACTAACACCAAATCCACCTTCCCGGAATAACCCCAAATCCACCTTCCAGCACGAACCCCAAATGCACCTTCCCGCAATATCCCCAAATGCACCTTCCCGCAGTAACCCCAAATCCACCTTCCCAAGCTAAACCCAAATCAACCTTCCTGCTCTAACCCCAAATCCACCTTCCCGCACTATCCCCAAATCCAAATTCCGGCACTAACCCCAAATCCACATTCCCGCACTAGCCCCAAATTCACCTTCCCACACTAACTCCAAATCCACCTTCCCGCACAAACCCCAAATCCACCTTCCCACACTGTCCCCAAATCCACCTTCCCACACTAACCCCACATCCACCTTTCTGCACTAACACCAAATCCACCTTCATGCTCTTATGCCAATCCACCATCCGCACTATCCCCAAATCAACCTTCCCGCACTATCCCCAAATCCACTATCCCAAACTAACCCCAAATCCACATTTCTGCCATCACCCAAATCCATCTTCCCGCACTAAAACCAAATCAACTTTCCTGCAGTAAACCCAAATCCACATTCCCACACTAACCCCAAATCCACCTTCCCGAAATAACCCCAAATCCACCTTCCAGCGCGAACCCCAAATCAACCTTCCAGCGCGAACCCCAAATCCACCTTCCCGCGCTAACCCCAAATCCATCTACCCGCACTAAACCTGAATCCATTTTCTGGCACTAACCCCAAATCCACCTTCCTGCATTAACCCCAAATCCACCTTCCTGCATTAACCCCATATCCACCATCCCGCACTATCCCCAAATCCACATACACGCTCTAACCCCAAATCCAACTTCCTGCACTAAACCCAAATCCACCTTCCAGCACTGACACCAAATCCAGCTTCCCGCAATAACACCAAATCTACCTTCCAAAACTAACCCCAAATCAACTTTCCCGCTTTAACCCCAAATCAAACTTATCGCACTAACCACACATCCACCTTGCCGCAATAATCCCAAATCCACCATCCCGCACTAACCCCAAATCAACCTTCCTGCACTAACCCCAAATCCACCTTCCCGCATTGTTCCCAAATCCACATTCCCGCACTAACCCCAATTCAACTTCCTGCACTAAAACCAAATCCACCTTCCAGCACAAACACAAAATCCACCTTCCCGCAATAACCCCAAATCCACCTTCCCGCACTAACCCCAAATCCATCTTCCCGCACTAAGCCCCAATCCACCTTCCAACACTAACCACCAATCCAGCTTCCCCCACTAACCCCAATTCCAGCTTCCAGCACTAACCCCAAATCAACCTTCCCGCACTAAACCCAAAACAATCTTCTCGCACTAACCACAAATCCACGTTCCCGCAATAACCCTAAATCCACCTTCCCGCACTAACCCCAAATGCACCTTCCCGCACTATCCCCAAATCCAGCTTCCCGCAGTAACCCCAAATCCACCTTCCCAAACTAACCCCAAATCAACCATCCTGCTCTAACCCCAAATCCACCTTCCCGCACTATACCCAAATCCAACTTATGGCACTAACCCCAAAACCACATTCCCGCACTAAACCCAATCCACCTTCCCACATTAAACCCAAATCCACCTTCCCACACTAACCCCAAATCCACCTTCCCGCACTATCCCCAAATCCACCTTCCCACACTAACCCCACATCCACCTTGCTGCAATAACCCCAAATGCACCTTCATGCTCTTACGCCAATCCACCTTCCGCACTATCCCCAAATCAACCTTCCCGCACTATCCCTCAGTCCACTATCCCACACTAACCCCAAATCCATCTTCCTGCCATAACCCAAATCCATCTTCCCGCACTATACCCAAATCCGCTTTCCCGCAGTAAAACCAAATCCACATTCCCACACTAACCCCAAATCGACCTTCCCGCATTAACCCCGAATCCACATACCCACACTAACCCCAAAACCATCTTCCTGCACTAAACCCAAATCCACCTTCCAGCATTAACACCAAATCCACCTTTCCGCAATAACCCCAAATCCACCTTCCAGCGCGAACCCCAAATCCACCTTCCCGCATTAACCCAAATCCACCTTCCCGCACTAAACCTGAATCCATCTTCTGGCACTAACCCCAAATCCACCTTCCCGCAGTAACCCCAAATCCACCTTCACGCCATGAAACCAAATCCACATTCCCGCACTAACTCCAAATCCACCTTCCAGCACTAACCGCAAATCAAACTTCCAGCAATAACTCCAAATCCACTTTCTCACACTAACCCCAAATCCAGCTTCCAGCACTAACCCCAAATCAACCTTCCCGCATGAACCCCAATACCACCTTACTGCACCATCCATAAATGCACCTTCCCGCACAATCCCCTCATCCACTCTCCCACACTAACCCCAATTCCACCTTCCCGCACTAACCCCAAATCCACTTTCCTGCAATAACCTCAAATCCACATTACCGCACTATCCCCAAATCCATCTTACCACACTATCCCCAAAACCACCTTCCCGTACTATCCCCAAATCCGACTTCCCGCAGTAACGCCAAATCCACCTTCCCGCACTATCCCAAAATCCACCTTCCCGCACTCTCCCCAAATCAACCTTCCCGCACTATCCCCAAATCCACTATCCCACACTAACCCATTTTCCACCTGCCTGCCATAACCCAAATCCATCTTCCCGCACACACCCAAATCCACTTTCCCGCACAAAACCCAAATCCACATTCTCGCACTAACCTCAAATCCACCGTCTCGCACTATCCCAAAATCCACCACACCGCACTCACCCCAAATCCATTTTCCCACATTAACCCTGAATCCATCTTCTGGCACTAACCCCAAATCCATCTTCCCGCATTAACCCCAAATCCACCTTTCTGCACAATCCCCGAATCCACATAACTGCACTAACACCAAATCCAACGTCCTGCACTAAACACAAATCCACCTTCCAGCACTAACACCAAATCCACCTTCCCGCAAGAACACAAAATACACCTTCCAGCACGAACCCCAAATCCACCTTCCCGCACTAACCAGAAATCCACCTTCCCACAATAAATCCATATCCAACTTCCAGCACTTAACCCAAATCCACCTTCCTGCACTAACCCCAAATCAACCTTCCCGCACTAACCGCGAATCAAACTTCCCGCACTAACCACAAATCAACCTTGCCGCAATAATCCCTAACCCACCTTCCCACAGTAACCCCAAATCCAGCTTCACACCGTAACCCCAAATCCAACTTCCCACACTAACCACAAATCCACCTTCCAGCACTAAACTCAAATCCACATCCCAGCAGTAAACACAAATCCACTTTCCTGCACTAACCCCAAATCCAACATCAGCAATAACTCCAAATCCACCTCCTCGCACTAACCCCAAATCCACATTCCAGCACTATCCCCAAATCCAACTTCCCGCACTAACCTCAAATCCACCTTCCTGCACAAACCCCAAATCCACCTTCCCGCACTAACCCCAAATCCAACATCCCGCACTAACCCCAAATCCACTTTCCCGCACTAACCCCAAATCAACCTTCCCGCACTAACCCCAATTCCACCTTCCCGCACTAACCCCAAATCCACCTTACCGCACTATCCACAAATCAACCTTCCTGCACTAACCCAAATTTTACTTCCCGCACTAACCCCAAATCCAACATCCCGCACTAACCCCAAATCCACTTTCCCGCACTAACCCCAAATCAACCTTCCCTCACTAACTCCAAACTCACTTTCCTGCACTAACTCCAAATCCAACTTCCCGCACTTTCCCCAAATCCACATTCCTGCACTATCCCCAAATTCACCTTCCCACACTATCTACAAATCCACCTTCCTGCACTATTCCCAGATCAACCTTCCCGCACTAACCCGAATCCACCTTCCCGCAATAACGCCAAATCCACCATTCCGCACTCTCCCCAAATCCACCTTCCTGCCATTACCACAAATCAACCTTCCAGTGCTAAACCCAAATCCACCTTCCCTCAATCTCCCCAAATCAACTTTACCGCACTATCCCCAAATCCACTATCCCACACTAACCCCAAATCCACCTTCCTGCCATAACCCAAACCCATCTTCCCGCACTAAACTCAAATCCACATTCCTGCCCTAAACCCCAATCCACATTCCCGCACTAACCCCAAATCCACCTTCTCGCACTATACCAAAATTCACCATACCGCACTATCCACAAATCCACCTTCCCACAGTAACCCCAAATCAATCTTCCCGCACTAATCCTAAATCCATCTTAACGCACTAACCACAAATCAATCTTCCCGCATTAACCTCAAATCCACCTTCCCACACTGTTCCCAAATCCACCTTCCCGCAATAACCCCAAATCCAACTTCCAGCACGAACCCCAAATGCACTTTCCCGCACTATCCCCAAATCCACCTTCCCGCA
The DNA here is from genome assembly GCF_052327205.1 of Somniosus microcephalus. Taxonomy (NCBI): domain Eukaryota; kingdom Metazoa; phylum Chordata; class Chondrichthyes; order Squaliformes; family Somniosidae; genus Somniosus; species Somniosus microcephalus. The sequence continues at coordinate 16,909,355 of NW_028225183.1, read as the reverse complement.
GTAACCCCAAATCCACCTTCCCGCAGTAACCCCAAATCCACCTTCCCAAACTAATCCCAAATCATCCTTCCTGCACTTACCCCAAATCCACCTTCCCGCACTATCCCCAAATCCAACTTCCGGCACTAACCCCAAATCCACCTTCCCGCACTAACGCCAAATTCACCTTCCCGAACTAACTCCAAATCCACCTTCCCACACTAACCCCAAATCCAACTTCCCACACTATCCCCAAATCCACCTTCCCGCACTAACCCCACAACTACCTTTCTGCACGAACACCAAATCCACCTCATGCTCTTATGCCAATCCACCATCCGCACTATCCCCAAATCAACCTTCCCGCACTATCCCCAAATCCACTATCCCAAACTAACCCCAAATCCACATTTCTGCCAGCACCCAAATCCATCTTCCCGCACTAAAACCAAATCCACTATTCCTGCAGTAAACCCTAATCCACATTCCCACACTAACCCCAAATCCACCTTCCCAAAATAACCCCAAATCCACCTTCCAGCGCGAACTCCAAATCCACCTTCCCGCTAACCCCAAATCCATCTACCCGCACTAAACCTGAAACCATCTTCTGGCACTAACCCCAAATCCACCTTCCTGCATCAACCCCATATCCACCTTCCCGCACTATCCCCGAATGCACATACACGCTCTAACCCCAAATCCAACTTCCTGCACTAAACCCAAATCCACCTTCCAGCACTGACACCAAATCCACCTTCCCGCAACAACCTCAAATCTAACTTCCAGCAGGAACCCCAAATCCACCTTCCGCACTAACCACATATCCAACTTCCCGCACTAAACACAAATCCACATTCCAGCATTAACCCCAAATCCACCTTCCTGCACTAACCCCAAATCAACTTTCCCGCATTAAGCCCAAATCAATCTTCCCGCACTAACAACAAATCCACATTGCCGCAATAATCCCAAATCCACCTTCCCACAGTAACCCCAATCCACCTTCATGCCATAACCCCAAATCCACCTTCCCGCACAAACCCCAAATTAACCTTCCTGCACTAACCCCAAATCCATCTTCCCGCACAAATCCTAAACCCATCTTCCCGCACTAACCCCAAAACAACCTTCCCGCACTAAACCCAAATCAATCTTCTCACACTAACAACAAATCCACGTTCCCGCACTATCCCCAAATCCACCTTCCCGCAGTAACCCCAAATCCACCTTCCCAAACTAACCCCAAATCAACCATCCTTCTCTAACCCCAAATCCACCTTCCCGCACGATACCCAAATCCAACTTATGGCACTAACCCCAAAACCACCTTCCCGCACTAGCCCCAATCCACCTTCCGACATTAACTCCAAATCCACCTTCCCACACTAAACCCAAATCCAACTTCCCGCACTATCCCCAAATCCACTTTCCCGCACGAACCCCACATCCACCTTGCTGCAGTAACCCCAAATGCACCTTCATGCTCTTACGCCAATCCACCTTCCGCACTATCCCCAAATCAAACTTCCCGCACTATCCCTAAATCCACTATCCCACACTAACCCCAAATCCACCTTCCTGCCATAACCCAATTCCATCTTTCCGCACTAAACCCAAATCCAATTTCCCGCAGTAAACCCAAATCCACATTCCCACACTAACCCCAAATCCACCTTCCCGCATTAACCCCGAATCCACAAACCCGCACTAACCCCAAATCCATCTTCCTGCACTAAACCCAAATCCACATTCCAACATTAACACCAAAACCACCTTCCCGCAATAACCCCAAATCCACCTTCCAGCGTGAACCACACATCCACCTTCCCACACTATCCACAAAACCATCTTCCCGCACTAAACCTGAATCCATCTTCTGGCACTAACCCCAAATCCACTTTCCCGCATTAATCCCAAATCCACCTTCCCGCACTATCCCCGAATCCACCTTCCCACAGTAACCCCAAATCCACCTTCACGCCATAACCTAAATCCACATTCTCGCACTAAACCCAAATTCACCTTCCAGCACTAAAGCCAAATCCACATCCCAGCACTAAACACAAATCCACCTTCCTGCGCTAACCCCAAATCCAACTTCCAGCAATAACTCCAAATCCACCTTCTCGCACAATCCCCTCATCCACTTTCCCACACTAACCCCAAATCAACTTTCCCGCACTCACCCCAATTCCACCTTCCTGCACTAACCTCAAATCCATCTTACTGCACTATCCACAAATCAACCTTCCCGAACTATCCCCAAATCCACCTTCCCACACTAAACCCAAATCCACCTTCCCGTACTATCCCCAAATCCGCCTTCCCACACGAACCCCAAATCCACCTTCCCGCATCATCCCAAAATCCACCTTCTCCCACTCTCCCCAAACCAACCTTCCCGCACTATCCCCAAATCCACTATCCCACACTAAACCCAAATCCACCTACCTGCCATAACCCAAATCCACCTACCCGCACTATCCCAAAATCCACCTTCCCGCACTCTCCCCAATTCAACCTTCCCGCACTATCCCCAAATCCACTATCCCACACTAACCCCAAATCCAACTGCCTGCCATAACCCAAATCCATCTTCCCGCACACACACAAATCCACTTTCCCGCACAAAATCCAAATCCACATTCCCGCACTATCGACCTGAAACGTTAACTCTGTTTCTCTCTTCACAGATGCTGCCTGACCTGCTGAGTATCTCCAGCATTTTCTCTTTTTATCCCATATCCCTTGATTCCCCTCGAGTCCAAAAATCTATCGATCTCGGCCTTGATTATACTCAACGACTGAGCCTCCACAGCCCTCTGGGGGAGAGAATTCCAAAGATTCACCGCCCTCTGAGTGAAGAAATTCCTCCTCATCTCAGTCCGAAATGGCCGACCCCTTATCCTGAGACTGTGACCCCTGGTTCTAGACTCTCCAGCCAGGGGGAAACAACCTCTCAACATGTTGGCCTTTGTATCTAGAGGACAAGAATACAAGGGGATTTAGGTTATACTGCAGCTGTACAAAACCCTGGTTAGACCACACCTGGAGCACTGGGAGCAGTTCTGGGCCCCATAGGATATATTGGCCTTGGAGGGAGTGCAGCGTAGGTTTACCAGAATGATACCCGGACTTCAAGGAGAGATTACACAAGCATCTGGCTCAAAATATTTGACAGCATAATCCTGCCCATTGCACTGTACGGTAGTGAAGTATGGGGCCCGCTAAATCACCAAAGCTACACTAAATGGGAAAAACACACAATAGAAGCCCTACATGCAGAATTCTGCCGAAGCATCCTTCGCACCCAAAGAAAAACGCCAACAAATGCATGCAGAGCCGAACTAGGCAGATACCCACTGATAACAAACATCCAAAAACGAGCACTAAACTTCCTAAATCACCTCAAATCTAGCTGCCCAGACACCCTTCATTTCAAAGCCTTTCAGACCCAAGAGCTAAACCCAGAAAAGAGTCCCCTGAGTCAGCTGCTACTGAAACTAAGTACTCAGCCGGACCCTGACCAGCCCCAGACCAACACAGCCGTCCAAACACCAATCCGTGGTGGACAAAATGGCGGCGCCCACGAGGTTGAATAAAATGGCGGAGGAGATGGCCGCCCCCACAACTCACATGAGGCACTGCTGGCGTCGGTGGCCTTGATCAAAGATGGCCACCCCCACGACTCACACGAGGGGATACTGGCATCTGTGGCCTTGATGAAAGATGGTCGCCCCCACAACTTGCATGAGGCACTGCTGGCGTCTGTGGCTCTCACCCTGCAGGCCTTAGTGAAGTGGCCTTTCTTGTGGCAATCAGAGCAAGTCGCGTTTCTTGCAGGGCAGCGCGTCCTCGGGTGTTTCACCTGGCCACAGAAGAAGCAGCCAGCGGCCCGATCGCGGGGCTCCGATGTTGCAGCCTGTACCGGGGGTGGCTGTCCCGATCGATTCTGGGACGCCGACGCTGAGGCAGGTCCCAGAGGCAGCGGTGCGAGGGGTATTGCGGCCGGGGTCGGGCCGGAGTCCCAGGGCCGCGCAGCACAGTACCTGGAATACGCCTCGAGGTCCCGATGGGCCACTTCCAGAGAGTGAGCGAGGGCTGCAGTTGTATTCAGCTCGAGGTCCTTTGATTCGAGCAGTCTTTGCCGTGAGTAGTCGGACCGAAGGCCTTTCACGAAGGCATCGCGGATATTCCCTTCAGTATTTTCTGTAGCCGTTACAGCTTTAAAGTCACAGTCCCTGCCGAGTGTTTGTAGCGCCCGTAAAAATTCATCTACAGACTCTCCTGGCTGTTGCGAGCGGGATCTTAGGAGATGTCTGGCATACATAGAGTTTACCGGGCTCCGGTACTGCTCTTTCAGCAGGTTGAGGGCGTCCTCGTATGTAGTAAGGTCCTGGATGAGTGCAAATACTTTAGGGCTCACTTGGGCGGTCAGAACTCTTTGTTTGGATTCCGGAGGCACGCCGGATTCTCCCAGGTAGGATTCGAAACAGCTCAGCCAGTGTTTGAAGTCGAGGGCTGAGTTCGCTGCCTGTGGGTTTAGATCCAGGTACGGCGGTCGGAGGGCTCACAGCCAGGCCGGCTGCTGTGGCTGTTGAACCTGGCCGTTTGGCTGGTCGTTTGGCTGCTCTGATCAACTCATTTCAAAATTTAGCCAATAAAATTGATATACCTATCAATTCATCCAATGAAAAGCGACGAGTTAAGATAGTAACTATATGTTTTTATTGGCTAAACAACAGCGCCCACCCTCGTGGGTGATCGGGTCCAACAAGGAGGAATTCCAGCCAGTCGACCACCTTCATACCTGGGCAAGCAGGCGGATTCACTGGCGGAGTCAGCTGTGGTCAGCCCAGGTATAACAGCGCGACAAGAGGTGAACTTGTGGAGTGATACAACAGATAAACAGTGATAACCATAGTGTAACGATAGTGAACGATAAAAGTGGTTTACCACACTGCCATTACCACAAATCAACCTTCCAGTGCTAAACCCAAATCCACCTTCCCGCACTCTCCCCAAATCAACCTTCCCGCACTATCCCCAAGTCCACTATCCCACACTAACCCCAAATCCACCTTCCTGCCAGAACCCAAATCCATCTTCCCGCACTAAACTCAAATCCACATTCCTGCTCTAAACCCCAATCCACATTCCCGAACTAACCCCAAATCCACCTTCTCGCACTATCCCAAAATCCAGCATACCGCACTATCCACAAATCCACCTTCCCACACTGTTCCCGAATCCACATGCCCGCACTAACCCCAAAACCAACTTCCTGCACCAAAACCAAATCCAACTTCCAGCACTAACACCATATCCACCTTCCCGCAGTAACCCCAAATCCATCTTCCCAAACTATCCCCAAATCAACCTTCCTGCTCTAACCCCAAATCCACCTTCCCGCACTATCCCCAAATCCAACTCCCAGCACTAACCCCAAATCCACCTTCCCGCACTATCCCAAAATCCACCTTCCCGCACTCTCCCCAAACCAACCTTCCCGCACTATCCCCAAATCCACTATCCCACACTAACCCCAAATCCACCTACCTGCCATAACCCAAATCCACCTTCCTGCACTATCCCAAAATCCACCTTCCCAATCTCTCCCCAAATCAACCTTCCTGCACTATTCCCAAATCCACTATCTCACACTAACCCCAAATCCAACAGCCTGGCATAACCCAAATCCATCTTCCCGCACACACCCAAATCCACTTTCCCACACAAAACCCAAATCCACATTCCCGCACTAACCTCAAATCCACCGTCTCGCACTATCCCAAAATCCACCACACCGCACTCACCCCAAATCCATCGTACCACACTAACCCTGAATCCATTTTCTGGCACTAATCACAGATCCATCTTCCCGCATTAACCCCAAATCCACCTTCCCGCACAATCCCTGAATCCACATACCTGCACTAACCCCAAATCCAACGTCCTGCACTAAAACAAAATCCACCATCCAGCACTAACACCAAATCCAGCTTCCAGCACGAACCCCAAATCCACCTTCCCGCACTAACCAGAAATCCACCTTCCCACACTAAATCCAAATCCAACTTCCAGCACTAAACCCAAATCTACCTTCCTGCACTAACCCCAAATCTACATTCCCGCACTAACCCCGAATCAAACTTCCCGCACTAACCACAAATCCACCTTGCCGCAATAAACCCAAACCCACCTTGCCACAGTAACCCCAAATCCACCTTCATGCCGTAACCCCAAATCCAACTTCCCGCACTAACCACAAATCCACCTTCCAGCACTAAACCCAAATCCACATCCCAGCAGCAAACACAAATTCACTTTCCTGCACTAACCCCAAAATCCAACTTCCAGCAATAACTCCAAATCCACCTTCTCGCAGTAACCCCAAATCCACCTTCCAGCACTATCCCCAAATCCAACTTCCCGCACTAACCCCAAATCCACCTTCCCGCACTAACCCCAAATCCAACTTCCCGCACTAACCCCAAATCCACCTTCCAGCACTAACACCAAATCCACCTTCCCACAATAACCCCAAATCCACCTTCCAGCTCGAACCCCAAATCCATCTTCCCGCACTAAGCCCCAATCCACCTTCCAGCACTTACCCCCAATCCAGCTTCCCCCACTAACCCCAATTCCAGCTTCCAGCTCTAACCCCAAATCAACCTTCCTGCACTAAACCCAAATCAATCTTCTTGCACTATCCCCAAATCCACCTTCCCGCAGTAACCCCAAATCCACCTTCCCGCACTAACCCCAAATGCACCTTCCTGCACAATCCCCAAATCCACCTTCCCGCAGTAAACCCAAATCCACCTTCCCAAACTAACCCCAAATCAACCATCCTGCTCTAACCCCAAATCCATCTTCCCACACTATACCCAAATCCAACTTATGGCACTAACCCCAAAACCACCTTCCCGCACTAACCCCAATCCACCTTCCCACATTAACTCCAAATACACCTTCCCACTCTAACCCCAAATCCACCTTCCCGCAGTATCCTTAAAACGACCTTCCCGCACTAACCCCAATCCACCTTCCCACATTAACTCCAAATGCACCTTCCCACACTAACCCCAAATCCACCTTCCCACACTAACCCCAAATCCACCTTCCCGCATTAACCCCAAATCCACCTTCCCACACTATCCCCGAATCCACCTTCCCACAGTAACGCCAAATCCACCTTCACGCCACAACCTCAAATCCACATTCTTGCACTAACCCCAAATCCACCTTCCAGCACTAAACCCAAATCCACATCACAGCACGAAACAAAAATCCACCTTCATGCGCTAACCCCAAATCCAACTTCCAGCAATAACTCCAAATCCACCTTCTCGCACTAACCCCAAATCCAGCTTCCAGCACTATCCCCAAATCCACCTTCCCGCACTAACCCCAAATCCACCTTCCCGTACTAACCCCAAATCCACCTTCCCGCACTAACCCCAAATCCACCTTCCCGTACTAACCCCAAATGCACCTTCCCGCACAATCCCCTTATCCACTTTCCCGCACTAACCCCAATTCCACCTTCACGCACTAACCTCAAATCCACCTTACCGCACTATCCACAAATCAACCTTCCTGCACTATCCAACAATCCACCTACCCACACTAACCCCAAATCAACCTTCCTGCACTAACCCCAAATCCATCTTCCCGCACTAACCCTAAATCCATCTTCCTGCACTAACCCCAAAACAGCCTTACCGCATTTACCCCAAATCCACATTCCCGCACTAACCACAAATCCAACTTCCTGCACTAAAACCAAATCCACCTTCCCACAATAACCCCAAATCCACCTTCCAGCTCGAACCCCAAATCCATCTTCCCGCACTAAGCCCCAATCCACCTTCCAGCACTTACCCCCAATCCAGCTTCCCACACTAACCACAATTCCAGCTTCCAGCACTAACCCCAAATCAACCTTCCTGCACTAAACCCAAATCAATCTTCTTGCACTATCCCCAAATCCACCTTCCCGCAGTAACCCCAAATCCACCTTCCCGCACTAACCCCAAATGTACATTTCTGCACTATCCCCAAATCCATCTTCCCGCAGTAAACCCAAATCCACCTTCCCAAACTAGCCCCAAATCAACCATCCTGCTCTAACCCCAAATCCATCTTCCCGCACTATACCCAAATCCAACTTATGGCACTAACCCCAAAACCACCTTCCCGCACTAACCCCAATCCACCTTCCCACATTAACTCCAAATACACCTTCCCACTCTAACCCCAAATCCACCTTCCCGCACTTTCACCAAAACCACCTTCCCGCACAAACCCCAATCCACCTTCCCACATTAACTCCAAATACACCTTCCCGCACTAATCCCAAATCCACTTTCCTGCGCTAACCCCAATTCCACCTTCACGCACTAACCTCAAATCCACCTTACCGCACTATCCACAAATCAACCTTCCCACACTATCCCCAAATCCACCTACCCACACTAACCCCAAATCCACCTTCCCGTACTATCCACAAATCAACCTACCCACACTAACCCCAAATCCACCTTCCCGTACTATCCACAAATCAACCTTCCCGCACTATCCAACAATCCACCTACCCACACCAACCCCAAATCCGCCTTCCCGCACTAACCACAAATCCACCTTCCCGCACTATCCCAAAATCCACCTTCCCACACTCTCCCCAAATCAACCTACCCGCACTATCCCCAAATCCACCTTCCTGCCATAACCCAAATCCATCTTCCCGCACTAAACTCAAATCCACATTCCTGCCCTAAACCCCAATCCACATTCCCAAACTAACCACAAATCCACCTTCTCGCACTAACCCTAAATCCATCTTACCGCACTAACCACAAATCAACCTTCCCGCATTAACCTCAAATCCACCTTCCCACACTGTTCCCAAATCCACATGCCCGCACTAACCCCAAAACCAACTTCCTGCACCAAAACCAAATCCAACTTCCAGCACTAACACCAAATCCACCTTCCCGGAATAACCCCAAATCCACCTTCCAGCACGAACCCCAAATGCACCTTCCCGCAATATCCCCAAATGCACCTTCCCGCAGTAACCCCAAATCCACCTTCCCAAGCTAAACCCAAATCAACCTTCCTGCTCTAACCCCAAATCCACCTTCCCGCACTATCCCCAAATCCAAATTCCGGCACTAACCCCAAATCCACATTCCCGCACTAGCCCCAAATTCACCTTCCCACACTAACTCCAAATCCACCTTCCCGCACAAACCCCAAATCCACCTTCCCACACTGTCCCCAAATCCACCTTCCCACACTAACCCCACATCCACCTTTCTGCACTAACACCAAATCCACCTTCATGCTCTTATGCCAATCCACCATCCGCACTATCCCCAAATCAACCTTCCCGCACTATCCCCAAATCCACTATCCCAAACTAACCCCAAATCCACATTTCTGCCATCACCCAAATCCATCTTCCCGCACTAAAACCAAATCAACTTTCCTGCAGTAAACCCAAATCCACATTCCCACACTAACCCCAAATCCACCTTCCCGAAATAACCCCAAATCCACCTTCCAGCGCGAACCCCAAATCAACCTTCCAGCGCGAACCCCAAATCCACCTTCCCGCGCTAACCCCAAATCCATCTACCCGCACTAAACCTGAATCCATTTTCTGGCACTAACCCCAAATCCACCTTCCTGCATTAACCCCAAATCCACCTTCCTGCATTAACCCCATATCCACCATCCCGCACTATCCCCAAATCCACATACACGCTCTAACCCCAAATCCAACTTCCTGCACTAAACCCAAATCCACCTTCCAGCACTGACACCAAATCCAGCTTCCCGCAATAACACCAAATCTACCTTCCAAAACTAACCCCAAATCAACTTTCCCGCTTTAACCCCAAATCAAACTTATCGCACTAACCACACATCCACCTTGCCGCAATAATCCCAAATCCACCATCCCGCACTAACCCCAAATCAACCTTCCTGCACTAACCCCAAATCCACCTTCCCGCATTGTTCCCAAATCCACATTCCCGCACTAACCCCAATTCAACTTCCTGCACTAAAACCAAATCCACCTTCCAGCACAAACACAAAATCCACCTTCCCGCAATAACCCCAAATCCACCTTCCCGCACTAACCCCAAATCCATCTTCCCGCACTAAGCCCCAATCCACCTTCCAACACTAACCACCAATCCAGCTTCCCCCACTAACCCCAATTCCAGCTTCCAGCACTAACCCCAAATCAACCTTCCCGCACTAAACCCAAAACAATCTTCTCGCACTAACCACAAATCCACGTTCCCGCAATAACCCTAAATCCACCTTCCCGCACTAACCCCAAATGCACCTTCCCGCACTATCCCCAAATCCAGCTTCCCGCAGTAACCCCAAATCCACCTTCCCAAACTAACCCCAAATCAACCATCCTGCTCTAACCCCAAATCCACCTTCCCGCACTATACCCAAATCCAACTTATGGCACTAACCCCAAAACCACATTCCCGCACTAAACCCAATCCACCTTCCCACATTAAACCCAAATCCACCTTCCCACACTAACCACAAATCCACCTTCCCGCACTATCCCCAAATCCACCTTCCCACACTAACCCCACATCCACCTTGCTGCAATAACCCCAAATGCACCTTCATGCTCTTACGCCAATCCACCTTCCGCACTATCCCCAAATCAACCTTCCCGCACTATCCCTAAGTCCACTATCCCACACTAACCCCAAATCCATCTTCCTGCCATAACCCAAATCCATCTTCCCGCACTATACCCAAATCCGCTTTCCCGCAGTAAAACCAAATCCACATTCCCACACTAACCCCAAATCGACCTTCCCGCATTAACCCCGAATCCACATACCCACACTAACCCCAAAACCATCTTCCTGCACTAAACCCAAATCCACCTTCCAGCATTAACACCAAATCCACCTTTCCGCAATAACCCCAAATCCACCTTCCAGCGCGAACCCCAAATCCACCTTCCCGCATTAACCCAAATCCACCTTCCCGCACTAAACCTGAATCCATCTTCTGGCACTAACCCCAAATCCACCTTCCCGCAGTAACCCCAAATCCACCTTCACGCCATGAAACCAAATCCACATTCCCGCACTAACTCCAAATCCACCTTCCAGCACTAACCCCAAATCAAACTTCCAGCAATAACTCCAAATCCACTTTCTCACACTAACCCCAAATCCAGCTTCCAGCACTAACCCCAAATCAACCTTCCCGCATGAACCCCAATACCACCTTACTGCACCATCCATAAATGCACCTTCCCGCACAATCCCCTCATCCACTTTCCCACACTAACCCCAATTCCACCTTCCCGCACTAACCCCAAATCCACTTTCCTGCAATAACCTCAAATCCACATTACCGCACTATCCCCAAATCCATCTTACCACACTATCCCCAAAACCACCTTCCCGTACTATCCCCAAATCCGACTTCCCGCAGTAACCCCAAATCCACCTTCCCGCACTATCCCAAAATCCACCTTCCCGCACTCTCCCCAAATCAACCTTCCCGCACTATCCCCAAATCCACTATCCCACACTAACCCATTTTCCACCTGCCTGCCATAACCCAAATCCATCTTCCCGCACACACCCAAATCCACTTTCCCGCACAAAACCCAAATCCACATTCTCGCACTAACCTCAAATCCACCGTCTCGCACTATCCCAAAATCCACCACACCGCACTCACCCCAAATCCATTTTCCCACATTAACCCTGAATCCATCTTCTGGCACTAACCCCAAATCCATCTTCCCGCATTAACCCCAAATCCACCTTCCCGCACAATCCCCGAATCCACATAACTGCACTAACACCAAATCCAACGTCCTGCACTAAACACAAATCCACCTTCCAGCACTAACACCAAATCCACCTTCCCGCAAGAACACAAAATACACCTTCCAGCACGAACCCCAAATCCACCTTCCCGCACTAACCAGAAATCCACCTTCCCACAATAAATCCATATCCAACTTCCAGCACTTAACCCAAATCCACCTTCCTGCACTAACCCCAAATCAACCTTCCCGCACTAACCGCGAATCAAACTTCCCGCACTAACCACAAATCAACCTTGCCGCAATAATCCCTAACCCACCTTCCCACAGTAACCCCAAATCCAGCTTCACACCGTAACCCCAAATCCAACTTCCCGCACTAACCACAAATCCACCTTCCAGCACTAAACTCAAATCCACATCCCAGCAGTAAACACAAATCCACTTTCCTGCACTAACCCCAAATCCAACATCAGCAATAACTCCAAATCCACCTCCTCGCACTAACCCCAAATCCACATTCCAGCACTATCCCCAAATCCAACTTCCCGCACTAACCTCAAATCCACCTTCCCGCACAAACCCCAAATCCACCTTCCCGCACTAACCCCAAATCCAACATCCCGCACTAACCCCAAATCCACTTTCCCGCACTAACCCCAAATCAACCTTCCCGCACTAACCCCAATTCCACCTTCCCGCACTAACCCCAAATCCACCTTACCGCACTATCCACAAATCAACCTTCCTGCACTAACCCAAATTTTACTTCCCGCACTAACCCCAAATCCAACATCCCGCACTAACCCCAAATCCACTTTCCCGCACTAACCCCAAATCAACCTTCCCTCACTAACTCCAAACTCACTTTCCTGCACTAACTCCAAATCCAACTTCCCGCACTTTCCCCAAATCCACATTCCTGCACTATCCCCAAATTCACCTTCCCACACTATCTACAAATCCACCTTCCTGCACTATTCCCAGATCAACCTTCCCGCACTAACCCGAATCCACCTTCCCGCAATAACGCCAAATCCACCATTCCGCACTCTCCCCAAATCCACCTTCCTGCCATTACCACAAATCAACCTTCCAGTGCTAAACCCAAATCCACCTTCCCTCAATCTCCCCAAATCAACTTTACCGCCCTATCCCCAAATCCACTATCCCACACTAACCCCAAATCCACCTTCCTGCCATAACCCAAACCCATCTTCCCGCACTAAACTCAAATCCACATTCCTGCCCTAAACCCCAATCCACATTCCCGCACTAACCCCAAATCCACCTTCTCGCACTATACCAAAATTCACCATACCGCACTATCCACAAATCCACCTTCCCACAGTAACCCCAAATCAATCTTCCCGCACTAATCCTAAATCCATCTTAACGCACTAACCACAAATCAATCTTCCCGCATTAACCTCAAATCCACCTTCCCACACTGTTCCCAAATCCACCTTCCCGCAATAACCCCAAATCCAACTTCCAGCACGAACCCCAAATGCACTTTCCCGCACTATCCCCAAATCCACCTTCCCGCAGTAACCCCAAATCCACCTTCCCGCAGTAACCCCAAATCCACCTTCCCAAACTAATCCCAAATCATCCTTCCTGCACTTACCCCAAATCCACCTTCCCGCACTATCCCCAAATCCACCTTCCCGCACTAACGCCAAATTCACCTTCCCGAACTAACTCCAAATCCACCTTCCCACACTAACCCCAAATCCAACTTCCCACACTATCCCCAAATCCACCTTCCCGCACTAACCCCACAACTACCTTTCTGCACGAACACCAAATCCACCTCATGCTCTTATGCCAATCCACCATCCGCACTATCCCCAAATCAACCTTCCCGCACTATCCCCAAATCCACTATCCCAAACTAACCCCAAATCCACATTTCTGCCAGCACCCAAATCCATCTTCCCGCACTAAAACCAAATCCACTATTCCTGCAGTAAACCCTAATCCACATTCCCACACTAACCCCAAATCCACCTTCCCAAAATAACCCCAAATCCACCTTCCAGCGCGAACTCCAAATCCACCTTCCCGCTAACCCCAAATCCATCTACCCGCACTAAACCTGAATCCATCTTCTGGCACTAACCCCAAATCCACCTTCCTGCATCAACCCCATATCCACCTTCCCGCACTATCCCCGAATGCACATACACGCTCTAACCCCAAATCCAACTTCCTGCACTAAACCCAAATCCACCTTCCAGCACTGACACCAAAACCACCTTCCCGCAACAACCTCAAATCTAACTTCCAGCACGAACCCCAAATCCACCTTCCGCACTAACCACATATCCAACTTCCCGCACTAAACACAAATCCACATTCCAGCATTAACCCCAAATCCACCTTCCTGCACTAACCCCAAATCAACTTTCCCGCATTAAGCCCAAATCAATCTTCCCGCACTAACAACAAATCCACCTTGCCGCAATAATCCCAAATCCACCTTCCCACAGTAACCCCAATCCACCTTCATGCCATAACCCCAAATCCACCTTCCCGCACAAACCCCAAATTAACCTTCCTGCACTAACCCCAAATCCATCTTCCCGCACAAATCCTAAACCCATCTTCCCGCACTAACCCCAAAACAACCTTCCCGCACTAAACCCAAATCAATCTTCTCACACTAACAACAAATCCACGTTCCCGCACTATCCCCAAATCCACCTTCCCGCAGTAACCCCAAATCCACCTTCCCAAACTAACCCCAAATCAACCATCCTTCTCTAACCCCAAATCCACCTTCCCGCACGATACCCAAATCCAACTTATGGCACTAACCCCAAAACCACCTTCCCGCACTAGCCCCAATCCACCTTCCGACATTAACTCCAAATCCACCTTCCCACACTAAACCCAAATCCAACTTCCCGCACTATCCCCAAATCCACTTTCCCGCACGAACCCCACATCCACCTTGCTGCAGTAACCCCAAATGCACCTTCATGCTCTTACGCCAATCCACCTTCCGCACTATCCCCAAATCAAACTTCCCGCACTATCCCTAAATCCACTATCCCACACTAACCCCAAATCCACCTTCCTGCCATAACCCAATTCCATCTTTCCGCACTAAACCCAAATCCAATTTCCCGCAGTAAACCCAAATCCACATTCCCACACTAACCCCAAATCCACCTTCCCGCATTAACCCCGAATCCACAAACCCGCACTAACCCCAAATCCATCTTCCTGCACTAAACCCAAATCCACATTCCAACATTAACACCAAAACCACCTTCCCGCAATAACCCCAAATCCACCTTCCAGCGTGAACCACACATCCACCTTCCCGCACTATCCACAAAACCATCTTCCCGCACTAAACCTGAATCCATCTTCTGGCACTAACCCCAAATCCACTTTCCCGCATTAATCCCAAATCCACCTTCCCGCACTATCCCCGAATCCACCTTCCCACAGTAACCCCAAATCCACCTTCACGCCATAACCTAAATCCACATTCTCGCACTAAACCCAAATTCACCTTCCAGCACTAAAGCCAAATCCACATCCCAGCACTAAACACAAATCCACCTTCCTGCGCTAACCCCAAATCCAACTTCCAGCAATAACTCCAAATCCACCTTCTCGCACAATCCCCTCATCCACTTTCCCACACTAACCCCAAATCAACTTTCCCGCACTCACCCCAATTCCACCTTCCTGCACTAACCTCAAATCCATCTTACTGCACTATCCACAAATCAACCTTCCCGAACTATCCCCAAATCCACCTTCCCACACTAAACCCAAATCCACCTTCCCGTACTATCCCCAAATCCGCCTTCCCACACGAACCCCAAATCCACCTTCCCGCATCATCCCAAAATCCACCTTCTCCCACTCTCCCCAAACCAACCTTCCCGCACTATCCCCAAATCCACTATCCCACACTAAACCCAAATCCACCTACCTGCCATAACCCAAATCCACCTACCCGCACTATCCCAAAATCCACCTTCCCGCACTCTCCCCAATTCAACCTTCCCGCACTATCCCCAAATCCACTATCCCACACTAACCCCAAATCCAACTGCCTGCCATAACCCAAATCCATCTTCCCGCACACACACAAATCCACTTTCCCGCACAAAATCCAAATCCACATTCCCGCACTATCGACCTGAAACGTTAACTCTGTTTCTCTCTTCACAGATGCTGCCTGACCTGCTGAGTATCTCCAGCATTTTCTCTTTTTATCCCATATCCCTTGATTCCCCTCGAGTCCAAAAATCTATCGATCTCGGCCTTGATTATACTCAACGACTGAGCCTCCACAGCCCTCTGGGGGAGAGAATTCCAAAGATTCACCGCCCTCTGAGTGAAGAAATTCCTCCTCATCTCAGTCCGAAATGGCCGACCCCTTATCCTGAGACTGTGACCCCTGGTTCTAGACTCTCCAGCCAGGGGGAAACAACCTCTCAACATGTTGGCCTTTGTATCTAGAGGACAAGAATACAAGGGGATTTAGGTTATACTGCAGCTGTACAAAACCCTGGTTAGACCACACCTGGAGCACTGGGAGCAGTTCTGGGCCCCATAGGATATATTGGCCTTGGAGGGAGTGCAGCGTAGGTTTACCAGAATGATACCCGGACTTCAAGGAGAGATTACACAAGCATCTGGCTCAAAATATTTGACAGCATAATCCTGCCCATTGCACTGTACGGTAGTGAAGTATGGGGCCCGCTAAATCACCAAAGCTACACTAAATGGGAAAAACACACAATAGAAGCCCTACATGCAGAATTCTGCCGAAGCATCCTTCGCACCCAAAGAAAAACGCCAACAAATGCATGCAGAGCCGAACTAGGCAGATACCCACTGATAACAAACATCCAAAAACGAGCACTAAACTTCCTAAATCACCTCAAATCTAGCTGCCCAGACACCCTTCATTTCAAAGCCTTTCAGACCCAAGAGCTAAACCCAGAAAAGAGTCCCCTGAGTCAGCTGCTACTGAAACTAAGTACTCAGCCGGACCCTGACCAGCCCCAGACCAACACAGCCGTCCAAACACCAATCCGAGTGAACCAAATCATTAAACAATGCAAAGAAACCTACCTGGAACATTGGAACAAAGTAACCGAAAGCCAAAGCAGATTAGAATGTTACCGGGCCCTAAAAAGAGATTATAAACTGGCAGACTACCTCACGACCATCAGAGACACAAAACAGAGACAGACCCTCACCAGGTACAGACTAAGCGACCACCAACTGGAAATTGAAAAAGGCAGATACAAGAAATCCTGGCAGCCTAGAGAGAATAGAATATGCGATCAATGTCTGGCCGGCGAGGTTGAAACAGAAATGCATTTCCTCCTAAAATGCGAAAAATTCAACACATCAAGAAACATATTATTCAACAAGCTAAGCCAAACAACCCCAGATTTCAAGGAATTGGATGACCTGTCAAAATTGAGATTAGTCCTGGGAGAAGGAGACAGACCATACCTTGGGGCCAAATATGTAACAACATGTCACAACCTGAGGACTTTTTAAAATTAAGACTGTTTATAATTAATATTGTTAAAAGTAATATTGTATGTACCCAACAAATGTCAAATCGATTGACACCTACAGAATGTTGGAAAACTGTACCTTTTTGCAATGTAAGCTTTGGCAATATGGTTCTCTGTAAACTTTCATGCCAATAAAGCATTTGAATTGAATTGAATTGAATTGAGAGAGAGAAAGAGAGAGACAGAGAGAGAGACAGAGAGAGAGAGACAGAGAGAGAGAGAGAGAGAGACAGAGACAGAGAGAGAACGAGAGAGAGAGAGACAGAGAGAGAGAGACAGTGAGAGAGAGTGAGAGAGAGACAGAGAGAGAGAGAGAGAGAGACAGACAGACAGAGAAAGAGACAGAGAGAGAGACAGAGAGAGAGAGCGAGAGAGAGAGAGTGAAAGAGGGAGAGAGCAAGAGAGAGAGAGACAGACAGAGAGACAGAGAGCGCGAGAGAGAGTGAGAGCGAGAGAGAGCGAGAGAGAGAGAGACACAGAGATACAGAGAGAGAGAGGTAGAGACAGAGACAGAGACAGAGAAAGAGAGAGAGAGACAGAGACAGAGAGAGAAAGAGAGAGAGAGAGACAGAGACAGAGAGAGACAGAGAGAGACAGAGAGGGGGAGAGAGAGTGAGAGAGAGACAGAGACAGAAAGAGAGACAGAGAGAGACAGAGAGAGAGACAGAGAGACAGAGAGAGAGAGAGACAGACAGACAGAGAGAGAGGGAGCGAGACAGAGACAGAGACAGAGCGACAGAGAGACAGGGAGAGAGAGACAGAGAGAGAGACAGAGACAGAGAGAGAGAGAGCGAGACAGAGACAGAGAGACAGAGAGAGAGACAGGGAGACAGAGAGACAGAGAGAGAGGGAGACAGAGACAGAGAGAGACAGAGAGAGAGAGAGAGAGAGAGAGAGAGAGAGAGAGAGTGAGAGGGTCATCATTTTGGTCAGGGTTCGCTGGAGAAATGGTGCCGCAAACCCATGTGATTTGGGATTGATGGGATTAATTTTCATGTCAAGTTCAATCATACTGTCACAGTGTGAGACAGCGCAGAGGGCGGCCATTTGGCCCATTTTGCTTGTGACAGCTCTTTGGTGGAGTTATCCAGTTAGTAATACTCCCCAGCTCTTTCTCCAAAGCCATCTACATTTTCCCGTCAAGTATTTATCCAATCCCTTTTGAAAGTTACTATTGAATCTGCTTCCACCACCCATTCCAGATCATAACAACTCGCTGCTTAAAAATATATTTCCACATGTCGCCTCTGGTTCTTTTGCCAATCACCTTAAATTTGTGAGCTGTGGTTACCAACACTTCTACCACTGCAAACAGTTTCTCCACATTTACTCTATCAAATCCTACATGATTTTGAACAACTCTTGATCTCTCTGCTCTTTTCCCACAATGCACTCAATTTGCCAGACCTTTGCCACTCACTTAACTTATCTATATCCCTTTGTAGCCTCCTTACGTCCTCTTCACAATTTAATTTCCTACCTATCTTTGTATCATCAGCAAATGTAGCAACCATTCCTTCGGACCCTTCACCCAAATTAGTTATGTAAATTATAAAGTGTAAGGCCCCAGCACTGATCACTGTGGCACACGACATGTTACATCTTGCCATTCAGAAAATGACCCATTTTTGCCTACTCTCCGTTTCCTGTTAGCTTACCAATCTTCTATTCATGCCTATATTTTACTGCCTACAACATGATCTTTTCTTTGCTGCAATAACCTTTGATGTGGCACCGTATCAATTGCTTTCTGGAAATCTTAGTACAGTACATCCACCGGTTCCCCTTTATCCACAGCACATGTTATTTACTCAAAAACTCCAATAAATTGGTTAAACATGATTTTCTTTTCACAAAACCATGTTGACACTGCCGGATTACCTTGAACTTTTCAAAGTGCCCTGCTATAATGTCTTTAAAAACAGCTTCTAACATCTTCCCTAGGACAGATTTTAAGCTAACTGGCCTGTAGTTTCCTGCTTTCTGTCTCGCTCCCTCTTTGAAAAAAGGAGTTCCATTCGCTATTTTCCAATCTATGGAATTAATGGAAATTTGGAAAATTTAAAAAAAGCATTAACTATCTCACAAGCCACTTAATTTATGACCCTAGAATGAAGTCCATCACGACCCCGAGATGTCTCAGCCCGCACCTCCAACAATTTGCTCAGTACCACTTCCCTGGTGATTGTAAATTTCTTGAGTTCCTCACTCCCTTCCAATTCCTGATTTACAGCTATTTCTGGGAATTTACTTGTATCCTCTATCTTTCCAATCTTCTGACCTGCCACCCATCTTTGCGCACTTATATGCTTTTTCTTTAAGTTTGAAACTACCTTTAACTTTTTTAGTTAACCACCGATGGTGGATCCTCCCCTTGGAATTTTTCTTTGATTTTGGAATGTATATATTCTGTGTATTTTGAAATATCTGCTTAAGTATCTGCCACTGAACATAAGAACATAAGAACATAAGAAATAGGAGCAGGAGTAGGCCAATCGGCCCCTCGAGCCTGCTCCACCATTCAGTAAGATCATGGCTGATGTGATCCTAACCTCAAATCATCTATCACTCTCCATCCCACCCGAACCCATGTGATCTCCCGGGAGAGGCGAAAAACCAGCTAAAAAACCCAATGGCCAATTTGGGAGAAAAAATCTGGGAAATTCCTCTCCGACCTTTCTAGGCGATGGAAACTCTTCCAGCAGATCACTCTGTCCCTATATTTTCTACATTACTTACCTCCTGTAAAGGCGATCTCCACCCCAGCCAGGAACAGGAATAAAACCATCTCCTGAAATCTAACACAGAATTAGAACACAAGATGTAGGAGCAGAACCAGGCTACACGGCCCCTGTGCCCGCTCCACTACCCACAGGGCCATGACCATTCCGAACCTAGACTCATGTCCAATTTCCTGCCCGCTCCCCGTATCCCTTAATTCCCTTTACTTGTAGGAAACTATCTATTTCTGTTTTAAATTTATTTAATGATGTAGCTTCCACAGCTTTCTGGGGCAGCAAATTCCACAAACCTACCACCCTCTGAGTGAAGAAGTTTCTCCTCATCTCAGTTTTGATAGAGCAGCCCCTTTTTTAAAGATTATGCCCACTAGTTCTAGTTTCACCCATCATTGGGAACATCCTCACCGCATCCACCCGATCAAGCCCATTCACAATCTTATATGTTTCAATAAGATCGCCTCTCATTCTTCTGAACTCCAATGAGTAGAGTCCCAATCTACTCAACCTCTCCTCATATGACCACCCCCTCATCCCCGGGATTAACCGAGTGACCTTCTTTGTACTGACTCGAGAGCAAGTATGTCTTTTCTTAAGTATGGACACCAAAAATGTATGCAGTATTCCAGGTGTGGTCTCACCAATACCTTATATAATTGCAGCAATACCTCCCTGTTTTTATATTCTATCCCCCTAGCAATATAAGCCAACATTCCATTGGCCTTCTTGATCACTTGCTGCACCTGCATACTAACTTTTTGAGTTCCGTGCACCAGGACCCCCAGATCCCTTTGTACTACAGTACTTTCCATTTTCTTGACATTAAGATAATAACTTGCTCTATGATTTTTCCTGCCAAAGTGCATAACCTCACACTTTCCAGTATTGTATTCCATCTGCCAAAACTCTGCCCTCTTACTTAGCCTGTCTATGTCACTTTGCAGGTTTTTTATGTCCTCCTCACTCACTACTTTCCCTCCCATCGTTTTATCATCTGCAAACTTTCATATGTTACACTCGGTCCCCTCCACCAAATCGTTAATATAGATTGTAAAGTGTTGGGGACCCAGCACTGACCCCTGCGAAACACCACTATTTACTGATTGCCAGTCTGAGAATGAACCATTTATCCCAACTGTCTGCTTTCTCTTAGAGAGCCAATTCTCCACCCACGCCAGAATATTGCCCCCAATCCAGTGATTTTTTATCTTGAGCAATAATCTTTTGTGTGGCACCTTATTAAATGCCTTTTGGAAGTCTAAATACACTACGTCCACTGGTTCTCCTTTATCCACCCTGTATGTTACTTCATCAAAGAACTCAAGCAAATTTGTCAAACATGTCTTCCCCTTCATGAAACCATGCTGAGTTTGTCCTATTAAATTATGTTTATCCAAAGTTCCCGTTACTGTCTCCTTAATAATGGACTCTAACATTTTACCAACCACAGATATTAGGCTAACAGGTCTATAGTTTCCAGCCTTCTGCCTACTATCCTTTTTAAATAAGGTTGTTACATTAGCAGTTTTCCAATCTGCCGGGACCTTTGCTGAGTCCAGGGAGTTTTGGAAAATTATTACCAATGCATCCACAATCCCTACCGTCACTTCCCTCAAGACCCAAGGATGTAAGCCATCAGGTCCAGCGGATTTATCCGGCTTAAGTCGCATTCTTTTACCAAGTACCACTTCCTTAGTGATTTTAATCGTATTTAGCTCCTCTCCCCCTAGAGCCCCCTGTTTGTCCAGTGTTGGGATATTCTTAGTGTCCTCTACTGTAAAGACTGATACAAAATATTTGTTCAGCATTTTTGCCATCTCCATGTTTCCCACCATTAATTTCCCAGTCTCATCCTCTAAGGGACCAACATTTACTTTAGCCACCCTTTTTCTTTTCATATAACTATAGAAACTTTTGCTATCCGTTTTTATATTTTTTGCTAATTTACTTTCATAATCTCTCTTCCCTTTCTTAATCAATCTTTTAGTTATTTTTTGCGGTCTTTTAAAGACTTCCCAATCTTCTATCCTCCCACTAGATTTGGCTACATTATATGCGCTTGTTTTTAGTCGGATACTATCCTTCATTACTTTACTTAACCACGGATCGATATTTTTTCTTTTACACCCTTTTTTCCTCAGTGGAATATATATTTTTTGGAAGTTGTAAAATAACTCCTTAAATATACACCACTGATCATATACCATCTTACCCTTTAATCTATTTTCCCAGTCCACTCTAATCAATTCCGCTCTCATACCTTCACAGTCTCCTTTATTCAAGCTCAGCATGCTTGTTTGAGATCCAACCTTCTCACCCTCTACTTTAATATGGAATTCAACCATGTTATGTCACTCATTCCAAGGGGATCCTTTACTAGGGCATTTTTAATTAATCCTGTCTCATTACACAGGACCAAATCTAATGTTGCTTGCCCCCTGGTCGGTTCAGTTACATACTGCTCAAGAAACCCATCCCTAATACACTCAATGAACTCATCCTCAAGGCTGCTCTGCCCAATTTGATTTGTCCAGTTAATATGATAGTTAAAATCCCCCATAATTATAGCTGTTCCCTTATTACAAGCCTCAGCTATTTCCTGATTAATACTCTGCCCAACAGAGTTGCAACTGTTCGGAGGCCTATAGATTATGCCCACTAGTGTTTTTTCCCCTTATTATTCCTTATCTCTACCCAAACTGTTTCACTATCCTGCTCCTTTGACCCAATAACATTTCTCTGTATTATAGTGATTCCTTCCTTTATTAACATAGCCACCCCACCTCCCCTCCCTTCCTGCCTTTCCTTCCTGATTGCTAAATAACCTATTATGTTTAATTCCCAGTCATGGTCACCCTGCAGCCATGTTTCTGTAATGGCCACAAGATCATACCCATAGGTAGTTATTTGTGCCGTTAACTCATTCATTTTGTTACGAATGCTACGTGCATTCAGATAAAGGACTTTCAAATATGTTTTGTGACACTTGGTTCCTGTTTTTTCCCCTTTTACTACTTTACCTTTTAAT
This sequence comes from Somniosus microcephalus, assembly GCF_052327205.1. Lineage (NCBI taxonomy): Eukaryota > Metazoa > Chordata > Chondrichthyes > Squaliformes > Somniosidae > Somniosus > Somniosus microcephalus. The sequence goes on along the minus strand of NW_028225183.1, from coordinate 16,886,198 downwards.
CCATAACTTCTGTCCCTTCCTGACACGTTCTGTTTTTTAATTTCCCCACTGCTACCTAAACCTATGACCTTCTCCGTTGTCATTTCTGTTATTTGCTCTCTAGAAACCTCCCCCCCCCCACTAATTAGAGCTGTCTCTACAGCCCTAGTTATATGACTCGCCAGGACTCTAGTCCCTGCACTGGCCAAGTGGAGTCCGTCCCAATGGAACAGCTCCCTCCTGTCCCAGTACTGGTGCCAGTGTCCCAAGAAGCAAAACCCATTTCTCCCACAACAGTCTTTGAGCCACGCATTTAACTCTTTAATTTTATTTATCCTAGCCAAATTCGCTCGTGGCTCAGGTAATAACCCAGAGATTGTTACCCTTGAGGTTCTGTTTTTAATTTGACCCCTAGCTGCTCATACTCCTTTAAAAGAACCTTCTTCCTTGTCCTATCTACGTCGTTTGTACCAACATGGAGCACGACAACTGGATCCTCCCCCTCCCACTCCAACTTTCTTTCCAGCCCACTGCAACTCTATTGACATATCCGTTAACCTAATTTGCCAGTTCACTTCAGCTAGCTCTGGTTATATGCCCTCAGAATTGCCCTTATTTAAGTTTAAAATATCGTCTTGGACGAACTCTTCTCTCCCTCAATCTGAATGTATCATTCAATCATATAATGAACGCTGCTACCTAGGGGCTCCTTCAGTATGAGGTCATTAATGAATCCTATCTGGTTGCACAATGCCAGCTCAAGTATAACTTGCTCTCTGGTTGGCTGCAGGATGCGCTATTCTAATAAACTATCCTGAAAACTTTCTATGAACTCCCCATCTGGGCTACATTTGCCCAGCTGCTTTTTCCAGTCTATATTTAGATTAAAATCCGCCATGATTATTGCTGCACCTTTCTGATAATCTGCCATTATTTCTTCTTTTATACTCCATCCTACCATGTGGTTTCTGTTTGGCGGCCTGTACCCCACTCCCACAAGTGACTTCTTGCCATTACCATTGTTCATCTCTAACTGAATCACTTCAATATCCTGGTTTCCTGAACTTACATCATCCCTCTCTATTGTGCTAATGCGGTCATTAATTGACGGTGCCACACCTCCATATTTTCCTAGATTCCTGCCCTTCCTAAATATCATTTATTCTTAAATATTCAGGTCCCAATATATGTCATCCTGCAGCCATGTTTCTGTGATGGCTATCAGATTGTACTTATTTATTTCTATTTGCGCTATCAGTTTATCTGTTTTGTTTTGAATGCTATGTGTATTCAGATGCAGAGCCTTTAGTTTTGTCATTTTATTATTTTTCTTACCTCTAGCCTTATCTGTTAATTTACTCGTAGGATTTCTACCCTCTATCCCTTCCTGTCACGGTCTCTTTATCTTTTCCCTTATTAATAACTTTCTTTCTTGCTTTGTCTCTTTTCTTTCAAAACCACATCTTCCCAAATTTGATCCGTTGCCCCCACTATTAATTTAAAAAAACTCTCTACCGCCCTAGTTATATGACTCGCCAGAACACTGGTCCCAGAATGGGTCAGATGAAGGCCATTTCTCACACACCGTGTTTGAGCCGTGCATTCATCTGTCTAATTTTATTTACCCTATGCCATTTTGCTCGTGGCTCAGGTAATAATGCAATCATTCTTACCCTTGAGGTTCATGCTTTTTAATTCAGCCCTTAGCTGCTCATACTCGCTCAGCAGAATCTCTTTCCTAGTTCTACCTATGTCGCTAATACATCCATAGAGCACGACTACTGGCTCCTCCCCCTCAATATGACTGTTCCTCTCCAGTCCAGAGCAGATCTCCCGAACGCTGACACCGGGCAGGCAACTCAGCCATCTGGACACTCACTCTTGGCTGCAGAGGACTGTATCTATCCCCATGGCTATGCTGTCCCCTATTACCATTTCATTCCTATTAACTCCCCCCGCTTGAATAAATTCCTGTATCAAGGTGCCATGGTCAGTTTGCTCATCCACCCTGCAGCCATTGCTTTCATCCACACAGGCCTCAAGAACCGCAAACCTGTTGTACAATTGCAAAGGCTGAGCCTCCTCCACCTCCTGGGTCCCCATACCTGCCTCACTCACAGTCACATCCCCCTGTCTCTGACCACAGACCAAATCAAAATACCCTATCCTAAGGAGTGTGACTGCCTCGTTGAATAAGTGTCCAGTTAAATTTGCCCCTCCATGATGCATCACAGGGTCCGCAGCTCGGCCTCCAGCTCAGTAACTCTGAGCAGAAGCTCCTCGAGCCACAGACACTTACCTCAGACGTGTTCATTCTGGATCACACTGGCGTCCAGGAGCTCCCACATACTGCAGTCGCAACACATCAACTGCCCCGCCAGCTTCATTGAGTCTTAATTTATTTATTTTTATTAATTATAAACCCGACAACACCCAATAACATTTATTACTGCTAGTAAACTTTACTAATACTAATGGAAACTTACAATTACTCATAAATTTCTACATCTTTAAAAATTAATATAAGGGAGCAAAATACCCACCAACCAATCACTTACCCTTTTCGGTGGGATGTCACCTTTGATTTTTCTCTGAATGCGGTTGGGGGATTCACATATCTGAACTCCCACTGGTTCTCTTTCCCCTCTCATGCAGCTTTTTAATTCCTGCTCTCCTGGAGGCTGACAAGGATAGAAAAAGAAGAAAAGGGCACCTCCCTCCCCATCTCACTGAAAACCCTTACTCACCAAACTCGCCGGTTTACACTCTGTTTCAAGCTGCACTGCCGTGAAAAACTGCACTCTAGTCTCCCTTACTTATACGACTGAGATTTAGAAGAGTGTGCTCTCTGGCTTAGCCCAATTTATTAATTAACTATTCTCATCTGCTCTCCAAGACAGAGCTTGCTTAACCCTGACCATGCCTGGAAGAATCTTAAAACTGGAAACAGTAAAATTAAGTTAAATGCTAATTGCAAGCATGCACGACAACATTTTATTAAAAAAAAGTTTAACCCTTTAGATTCACTCCGTTATTCACCAAACTCGCAGGTTTACTCAATGTTCCAAGCTGCACTGCGTGACATTTTTCTTCTGCTTTTCCAGCCATCTTCCTCGAAACACTTGTGTTTGTTTAGCAGCAGGAGAATGTGCAGTGAAGAAGTGCTCAAAGGAAATCGAGAGAGGGCATTAAAAAGGTAATTGCTTGATTAACAACAGCGTGTGTGCAGTACTGTGAACAGCCTGTGGCGGCAGCAAAAGCCAACTGACCATAAGAGCAACTACAGATATTTGAAGAGAGTAAGATTGGTGAAGTCAAGCGTAGGTCCCTTACAGTCAGAATCTGGGAATTTATAATGGGGAACAAAGAAATGGCAGGACAATTAAATAGATACTTTGTGATGTAATAAAACTCACTACGCACTTGGTTTGAATATAAAGCAAGGCTTTAATCAACTTGTTTCAGAACATGGAGGTCTCGTTGTATTTCACTAGTTCCTGTTTTACAAAATGTCCCCAGGGAAGCTGGGCCCATGCCCGACTATTTATACACCTTAGACGGCGCCACCAGCTGGCCGTCCAGTGTTATTTCATGAGTAGTTTCTTTATGATGATGATATTTACTGTGACGGTGCCAGTCAGCTCCTTCTCTAGCCTCTAGATGGCACCTTCACTTATTTGGTTCTCGCCCTTTGTTAATTGTTCCTAGCCTCCTCTTTGTGTAAGACCAAAACCAAAATACATTAAACAAATAAACTGTAACTAGAAGTCTAATAAACCATTATATAAAACTTAACAAATCAAATTAAAATTTGGTCGTTTAAACTGATTATGCACTCCAGTCTCCGCGGCGCCCACCGGTCACGAAAGAGCTCGAGCTCGCCAGCGGACACCGCGTGCTCCATCTCCAGGGCCACCCGGGCATGAACATGGCCACAGAAGTGAGGGAGGCAATCTGGCTGGACGACCCCCTCGGCCGCCCGCTGCCTGGATCAATTAATGGCTTTCTTTGCCAGGCCCATGAGCAGACCCACGAGGAGGTCCTCCAGCCTGCCCACTCCCCTCCGCACCGGGTGACAGTAGATCAAGAGCGTGGGACTGAAGTGCAACCAAAACTTGAGGAGCAGCCCCTTCAAATAATGGAAGAGGGGCTGCAACCTCTCACACTCAACGTAAACATGGAACACGTACTCCTCCAGACCGCAGAACAAACTGGCGGTCTGGGAGTCCGTGAACCTACTGAAGAGCCTATTGCACGGAACTGCCCTGTGCAACACCCTCCAGGCCAAGTCCCCAATAGAACAAGGGAGCACTCCCGCATAGAGAGCCCCCCATTGGGGACCTCCGCCTCCGTCGGAAGGTAAAACAGCACGCCACGGCATGTCCGGACGGCAGGCGAAGATGGCAAAGTGGAAGGTGTGCAGGAGCAGCCCGTACAGGAAACCCCTCCGCGCGGAATGAAAAGGCACGGAGGGCATCTCCTCGAGACGGCTCAAGTTGTGAGGCACCAATCCCCGAGGGGAGTTTTGGGGCAGGGCGCCGATAAGGAATTCCGTCCGAACGGGGGAAAGCTCGGACGGGATCACCCCACGTGCTTGAGCCGCCTCGATACACCCCGTGGCGCCGGGGGGCAGCGTCACTTTCACCGCCTTGATGGCATCGACCGCGAGCCGGACGTTGTCCCAAGACATGCGCCACGCCAACTCCTCTGCGCCATCCAGCCCGCTCCTCCACCATCGAGTAGGTCCCCGAATCTAGTCACCCTGCCAGGCACGGCCCTCCGCTCCGCCAGCCACCCGAACTCGCGGACGCAGAGGTGTGGATTCCTGAACAGCGGCTCTCGAAGGACAGCCGCCATTCCTGATGGGGGAGAGCGCCGCCTGGAGGCGACGTAGTTCCAAACCCATAGCAGTTCCAGGTAAAAGCCAGGCAGCTCCCGCAGGCTGGCACGCCTGCTGCCCACTTCCAAAAACAGGAGCTGCATGTCGCAATTGAGGCCGTGCAGCTGGCGGAAGAAATACGTCGCCAGCGCACACCATCTCGGAGGATTCTCAATGTACAGGTATCTCTGCAGCGTCTGAAGATGGAAAGTCGCAGCCTGGGTGCGAAGGCACACCAGCGCCTGACCGCCCTCCCTAAGTGGGAGACTCAGAACCGCGGCAGAGACCCAGTGCATCCTGTTGTTCCAGAAGAAGTCGATGAGCTTCTTCTGTATCTTGGCGACAAACGCAGGGGGAGGGATCAGGGTAACCAACCGGTACCACAACATGGCGGCCACCAGTTGGTTTATGACCAACGCCCGTCCCCTGTAGGACAACACTCGGAGCAATCCTGTCCAGCGTCCTAAGCGAGCGGTGACTTTGGCCTCCAACTCGTGCCAGTTCGCCGGCCAGGCATCCTCGGCCGGGCTGAGGTAGACTCCCAAGTAGAGGAGGTGTGTAGTGCTCCAGGCGAAGGGCCTGAACTCCTCCGGCAGGGAGTCCACCCACCACTGACCCACCAGGAGTCCAGAACATTTCCCCCAGTTGATCCTGGCGGAGGATGCGTCTGAGTAAATCTGCTGGCATTCCCGTATCCTCCGCAAGTCAGCGGGATCCATGACCATGAGGAGCACGTCATCGGCATAAGCCGAGAGGACCACCTCCACACCCGTCCCTTGCAGAGCCAGTCCCGCCAACCTCTTCCGCAAGAGGCGCAGGAAAGGCTCTACGCAAATGGCATATAACTGGCCGGACATGGGGCATCCCTGACGCACCCCCCTCCTGAAGCTAAGGGGCGCCATCAAGGACCCGTTAACTTTAATCAGACACTCCGCGGCAGCGTACAGAAGTCGGATCCGGGCGACAAAATGCGTCCCGAACCCAAATGCGCGCAGAGTCCCGAAAAGATACTCGTGATCCACCCTGTCGAAAGCCTTCACCTGATCCAGGGAAAGGAAGGCGACCGACAGACCAGCCCTCTGGGAATGGTGGACCAGGTCCCGGTCAAGATGGATGTTGTCATGGATAGACCGGCCCGGGACCGTATAGGACTGGTAGGGGTGGATCATGTGGGCCAGCACGGCGCCAAGGCGAGCAGACATAGCCCTGGCAAAAATTTTGCAATCCGTGCTGAGGAGGGAGACCGGGCGCCAGTTCTTAAGGAGGCAGAGATCACCCCTCTTCGGCAGCAGGACAATCACCGCCCTGCACCAAGTGAGGGGCATCTCCCCGGTCGGCAAACTTTCCCCCAGGACCCGCGCGTAGTCGCCCCCCAGGACGTCCCTGAACGCCCTGTGGAACTCCACGGTCAGCCCGTCCAGCCCCGGGGACTTCCCCCTAGAGAGCTGGTGGAGGGCACCGGTCAGCTCCTCCAGACTCAGAGGAGCGTCCAATTTTTCGGCGCCCTCCAGGCCGACCTTCGGCAGGTCCTCCCACAAAACTCTGCACGCATCCTCGCTGGATGGATCCGGAGAGAACAGAGCTCTGTATTAGGCACGGGTCTCCGCACGGCTTCCGTCCGGATCCGAGACCAGAGATCCGCCGTCGGCCAGCAGCTCCAAGAGCTGCTTACGGACCCCTCTTCTTTTTTCCAGCGAGTAGAAGAAGGGGGAGCCGCTGTCCAGGTCCCGCAGGAACTGTATCCGCGACCTCACGTACGCGCCTCGGGACCCGACGAGCTGCAGGTCCTTCAGCGCGCCCTTCTTCTCTTCGTACACCAACCACAGGGCCGGGTCCTTGAAGACTTGGCCGAGACGGGACTCCAGGTCGAGCACCTCCTTCTCCAACTGCCCGATCCGGGCTTCCCGCCTCTTGGTCGACCCCTTCGCGTACTCCTGACAGAAGAGACGGATGTGAGCCTTGCCCGCATCCCACCATAGCCTCAAGGAGGGGAAGCCCCCCTGCTTCCTTCTCCAGCCGGCCCAGAGCCGACTAAACGAGTCCCGGAACCGTGCGTCCTCCAGCAGCAGGTTATTAAAGTGCCAATATGCGGAATCCCCCCGCGCGTGCAGTGGAACGAGCTCCGCCCACACCAGATGGTGGTCCATGCACGGCACCGGCCGCATGGAAGCCGCCGCAACACAGGAGACGTATGCCCGGGAAAAGTAGAGGCAGTCGATCCTGGACGCTCCTCTCCCAGACCTCACGCAAGTGAAGGCGCTGGAGTCGGGATGGAGATTTCGCCAGACTTCCACCAAGTCGAGGGACCCGACCAGGTCCCTCAACTTCTCCATCACCGCCGGGCAAGGCAGGGTGCCCGTGCGGTCCCTCGCCTCGAGGGTACAATTAAAATCCCCCCCGAGGATGACGCACTCGCCCGCGTCGACGGAGCTCAGAAGAGTGGACACTTCTTCAAAGAAGTGCGCTTGCTGCGCACCGGCCTGAGGGGCGTACACGTTCACTAGATGGAGCGGCACGCCCCCCAGGCGAACAGTAACCTGGAGCAAGCAGCCCGGCACGAGCTCCTTGACCCCCAAGATCTCCGGCTGAAAATGCGGGGCCAGCAAGATAGCCACCCCACTGGAAACACTGGAAAGGTGACACATGCTGACCCCTCCTTGCCATTCCAGGAGCCACGTGGCCTCGTCTCCCAGAACGATGTGGGTTTCTTGCAGGACGCACACCGCATACTTCCCGTCCCGAAGGACCGAAAAGTTATTAAATCTGCGGCTAGCTTCCCTGCTGCCGTTGATGTTGAGGCTGGCTATGGTTATCTTCATTTCAGAAGCATAACCAACCCCTACTTATAACTAACGGGGGAAGGGAGGGCGGCCGCTAGTCAACCGCCACTCCCTTAGCAGCCCAGTGAGGAATGACCGGAACTGACGCAGCTCGAGCGGGCCCACGCCCGCGTCCGCGCCCATGGTCTTGAAGGCGATGCGGGCCGACCCGACGAGCAGCGCCAGCCCCGACCATCTGCCGAGGACCAGCTGGGTCCTCCGACGACCCTGGCATGTGGCCACAAAGTCCCGGAGATCCTTAATGGGAATGAGGGGGGTCCCGGCGAGGGGCGTGAGGTCCTCCATCTCCTCATCGGTGACGGACTCCCAGTCCTCCTCCGCCCCCACCACCGAGTCCCCGTCCTCCTCCGGGGGTTGCCACCGGCGGCCGACCCATCCACCATGCAGTGCGCAACGAACGGCTCGGCCGCGACGGACGGCCCCGCCTCCACCCGGATCCCACCCCCAGGATCGGTAGCGGAGGATTCCTCCCTGGGCTCCTCTAAGGTGGCCGGGCCAGAAGACGGCGGCGGTTCGGAGACCCCCTCCGACCCAGGCGCCGGAACGACCGGAGAGATCGGAGAGAACGTAAAAACACACTCCTCCAAGTCGCCCGGCACCGGAGACACAGACAGAGGGCCTTCCTCTTCCACGCCACCTGCCTCCGTCCCAGCAGATGGGGTAACCCCGGATAAGCCCTCGATGAGGTCGGGCAGCACTTGGGAAACGACCGGGACACTTTGGGCGAGCTCATCTTGTGAGTCCTCGCCCGACCCGGACCCCAGGCCGCCCAACCCGTCGAGGGGTAACGGTACTGACAGTGGATAAATTTCCGCCGCGGGTTGTTCCGCGATCCCCCCCACGGGCAGGGTCTCGTCCCCATCCCCGGGAGGCACGAGCTGGGCAGACACCTCTGCCTCAGCCTCCCCAGGGACAGGCGACCCCTGCCGTTCGCCCGCGATGTTGACAGCGGTGGGGTAGGGTGCAGTACCTGCGGCGGGCGACGACTCCCACTGGCCGGAGGGACCTTCCTCCTCCCGGTCCTCCTCCTCATCTAGGGGGTCGCGCCTTCTTTTTAAAGTGGAGGGGCAGAGGGATACCTCCATTTCTGCAGAGGTCTCCCCTGCTTCCTCCGGTGGAGCGGGTTCTTCGGGTCTCTCGGGCCCAAGCCCAGCTGCAGGTTCTAGTGCTCCCGCCTCGGCGGTCGTGGCCACAGGCTCGGGCACGAGGTCCCCCCCACTGCCGCACTCCGCGATCAATGCGGCAACGCTCTCAGGCATCAGGGGACCCATGTTATGGGGCACGCCCTCCACGGGGTACCTGCCCCACGGTGTTTAGTCTTCCACCACGCCTTATTCCCGATGGGACACCCCACCTCCCCCCCGCCGGAGGCCTGGATGGCATTGAACTCCGACGACGACCGTACCCCGGTAGCATTTGATTGGGGGGGCACGGCTAGACCCGGGGGGGGCGGCGGCGGCTCCAGCCTCGGCCACGCCAGACGACCTGGCGGCCTTGGAGGCGGAGCAGTTTTTTCGTACATGCCCCACCTCCTTACAGGCGTGGCACCGCACGCCGTCCATCGTCCAGAAGACGCGGTATGAGGTCCCCTCGTGGAGGACCGAAAAGGCCCCGTCCGTCTCCCCCTCCCGCGCCAGCTGCACAAAAGCCTGGCGCCGGAAGGAGAAGACATGGCGGATGCTGGCCTCCCAGAATCCGAGCGGGATCGGCGAAATCCCCGACCTCACCTCCCCAAGTCGGTGTAAGTGGGGGAGGAGGAGCTCACCGGAGATAAAGGGCGGGACGTTAGATAGTACGACACTCTGCACGGTGGCGTCAAGAGGGTCCATCGGCAGGAAGGTCCCGCCCACGGTGAGCCCCTCGGCGATGGCGTGGGCCACCGCCCGCTCGGACTCCAGGAAGAACACAGCCTTCCCATACATTTTCGAGGCGGCGACTATGTCCGGAGGGCCGACAACCCCAGCCATAGCCTTTACGCACGCCTCGATGGTCATGTTGGGGTGGGTGTAGCTCTTCACCCCAAGCTTCTTTGTTATTATTCGGAACGGCGACAGGGCAGCAGCAGAAGCGGGAGCAGCTGTGGCTTTGGCCGTCGCTGCCGCATAATCATTGCTGGCCCCATCACCGCCGAAGAAGTGCTAGCCATAATGGGGTGGTTCTTAAAAGAGCCACACACACCCCAACTTTGTCATAGGCCTGAAGGTGTTTAATGGCCTTGGTAAAAGTGTCTTCCCCTGAGCAGAGGGAGTGTGAAGTGACTGGCCCGCCTCTCCCCTTGATGGTATTAATTGGGAGAGGGGCCTATCTTCCCTCTGCTCAATTGGCAATTAATAAGTAAAAGGAGGTGCATTTTAGAGAGGCAGAGAGAGGACAAAGAGAGAGAGAGAGGGGGGTGGGAAGGAGGGGGGGCCGCAAAGGCAGGGTCCCCACTCAAGATGGTATTCAGGTGGATGGGTGTCGGCAGGGTGCACTCCCCGATGGAAAAATAAAGTCTTCAGACGGTCTTCGGGCAGGGGGAGAAGATGTCTTCGCCTGGGCAGGCTGGACAAAGCCCAAGCTCAGCCCACACCAGGCCTTCTCGGTGTAGAGGAACAAACTTCACCTGGGCAGTCTCCATCCAACCCAGGCCAAGCTTTCCGGCCCGTCTTCTTTCCTCCCCCCGCCTCGAATGCAAAATCTTTAGGGGAATGCACAAAGACACCCACCTGCAGATGTTGAGAGTTGCAGCAGCTCCTCCCCTCCTTCCAAGTTGTAGCTGAGAGGTATTCCTCTCCCCTCTCTCCCTCTCCTGGGCTGGAGGCCAAATTGGGAGGCAGTGATGGAAACGCCTCTCCAGTTGAAATGCTGGCCTCCTCCTCTGTCCTCTACTCCTCCCTCTCCAGGCACCTCTGTAGTTGATGTTGGTTGGAGGTTGCTGGTAGTGGTGGCCTGGGGTCACTCCTTCCCTTCCACTCCCAGGCCAAGGTGACCACACACTCTCTCCGCAGCAGCAGCAGCAGCAGCAGCACAACCTGCTCCTCAGAGAGCAAAGTCCAGAATTAACCTGTGAGGGTGCCAGTTAGTTCCTTCTCTAGCCTCTAGATGGCACCTTCACTTGTTTGGTTCTGGTCCTTTGTTAATTGTTCCTAGCCTCCTGTGTTAAGTTTTAACGGCCTGTTAGATGTTCATGGGTTGCACCTGGTTTTCTTGGTATATAAGTTCTGTGGTTGCTCCCTTCCTTGCTCAGTCCTGATCGGGGACTGGCCTTGCTCTGTGGCTCCTGGCTTTAATTAGCTGGTTGCCATGGTTCTCTCGAGCTCTGTATTTAAGATGTATCTCGAGTTCTGTATTTAAGATGTATCTCGAGCTTTGTATTTAAGATGTATTCTCGAGCTTTGTACTTAAGATGTATTCTCGAGCTTTGTATTTAAGATGTATTCTCGAGCTTTGTATTTAAGATGTATTCTCGAGCTCTGTATTTAAGATGTAACTAACTTTGTGTTCTTGCTGTTCTTGTCTTGATAAGGTGCTGGGCTGGACTAGCGTGTTGCCATGCTGGCGCTTGTCTTGAGCTTTGTACTGAGAAGCCTGTTACCCCTGCGGCAGCCCCTCGTGATAGCTTGTCTCGAGTCTTGTCTCAGCAAGCTGGTTGCGCTTGTGGTAAGCTTATCCCAGCTCAGTATGGACAAGTATGTTGCCTCATGGAAGCTGTCCTGAGTTCCTATTCTTGACTAGCCGTTTTGTAACTTGTCTCGAGTTCTATGTATATTGTTCTTGTCTCGAGTTCTTACGTATACTGTTGTGTTCCTTGTATGAATCTAGTTATGTGTGAATCTAGTTAAGTAATGAATAAAGTATTGTTCCTTTAGATTGTATACCTGCCTCTAGCCTGGTTTCTGCACTTTGGTCCAGACCCTACCTTGCCCGGAGAGCACGGCCCCGTATCTACACGGCCCCGTGGCTCCCCAACCCTGACAGTAGGACTGAGCCATACATGGACACAGTAGAAACCAATCGCCTAGGGTTTGAAACTCTCGAGTTAATTTTTGAGTTCTCTTGGGCAAATATTCGATTCTCCGAGGAAGGAGACCCCCACTGTGTTAACTTTTCAAGTGTACTTTCAAGTTTTGTGATAAATTTTCGAGTGAATTTTCAAGCCTCCAGTGTTAAATGTTTAAGTGAATTTTCATGTTTATTATGTTAAAATTTCGAGTAAACTTTCAAGTTTCCTGGGCCTTCATAGCGTTAAATTTTCAAGTAAGACTTTTGAGTCTCCTGGGCCTTCACTGTATTTAGACCCCCAGGTGAACTCTCAAGTCTCCTGGGCCTCTATTGTGTTACAACCCCAAGTAAATTCTCAAGCTTCCTGGGCCTTCTGTTGTGTTAAACCCCAAGTAAATTCTCAAGCTTCCTGGGCCTCCCGTTGTGTTAAACTTTCAAGTCAACTTTCAAGTTTCCTGGGCCTTCATAGAGTGAAATTTTCGAGTGAACTCTCAAGTCTCCTGGGCAAATTAAGTCTTCGAGTTCTCCTGGGCCAATTAAGTTTTCAACTTCCCCTGGACAAGTTAAACTTTCGAGTTCTCCTAGACAAGGTAAACTCTCAAGTTCTTCTGGACAAGTTAAATTTTTGAGCTATCCTGGACAAGATAACTTTCGAGCCCTCCTGGATAGGAATACTTTCGAGTTCTTCTGGCCAAATGAAACTTTCGAGCTCTAATGGATGAGACATTTTTGTGTTCTCCTGGACAATTAAATTCTCAAGCTCTCCTGGACAAGTAAAATTCTCGAGTCTTCGCCCTTCTTGCATCCCTTCGGAATATAATCCATTGAGCATGCTAACTCTGGAGAAACGATGGCTCCGTTGCTTAACAAGATTTTAGTCATATGATCGCCACGACATGTCTCTGCCGCTAATGGATGAAGAGGATGATTTTGTCTTGAGATTTCTGAACATCTGCAGTTTGTGAACAGTTGGAATGGGGAATATCATTGCTTGAAAAGCTATGAAGAACGTCCTGTGTATTAGCGCCCTGTGTATTAGCACCTTGTGTATTAGCATCTTGTGTATTGGCGCCCTGTGTATTAGCGCCAAGTGTATTTCGAGCCCAGTGTATTTCGAGCCCAGTGTATTTCGAGCCCAGTGTATTTCGAGCCCAGTGTATTTCGAGCTCAGTGTATTTCGATGCCAGTGCATCTCGAGCCCAGTGCATCTCGAGCCCTGTGTCTTTTCGAGCACTGTGTCATTTCGAGCCCTGTGTCTTTTCGAACCCTGTGTCTTTTCGAACCCTGTGTCTTTTCGAGCCCTGTGTCTTTTCGAGCCCTGTGTCTTTTCGAGCCCTGTGTAGGGAACGACAGGAGCCGTTCCTAGCGGGGGGGTCCTGTGACGGTGCCAGTCAGTTCCTTCTCTAGCCTCTAGATGGCACCTTCACTTGTTTGGTTCTAGCCCATTGTTAATTGTTCCTAGCCTCCTCTGTTAAGTCTTAACGGCCTGTTAGCTGTTCATGGGTTGCACCTGGTTTTCTTGGTATATAAGTTCTGTGGTTGCTCCCTTCCTTGCTCAGTCCTAATCGGGGACTGGCCTTGCTCTGTGGCTCCTGGCTTTAATTAGCTGGTTGCCATGGTTCTCTCGAGCTCTGTATTTAAGATGTATCTCGAGTTCTGTATTTAAGATGTATCTCGAGCTTTGTATTTAAGATGTATTCTCGAGCTTTGTATTTAAGATGTATTCTCGAGCTTTGTATTTAAGATGTATTCTCTAGCTCTGTATTTAAGATGTAACTAACTTTGTGTTCTTGTTGTTCTTAGGCTTGATAAGGTGCTGGGCTGGACTAGCGTGTTGCCATGCTGGCGCTTGTCTTGAGCTTTGTATTGAGAAGCCTGTTACCCCTGTGGCAACCACTCGTGATAGCTTGTCTCGAGTCTTGTCTCGGCAAGCTGGTTGCGCTTGTGGTAAGCTTATCCCAGCTCAGTATGGACAAGTAGGTTGCCTCATGGAAGCTGTCCTGAGTTCCTATTCTTGACTAGCCGTTTTGTAACTTGTCTCGAGTTCTATGTATATTGTTCTTGTCTCGAGTTCTTACGTATACTGTTGTGTTCCTTGTATGAATCTAGTTATGTGTGAATCTAGTTAAGTACTGAATAAAGTATTGTTCCTTAAGATTGTATACCTGCCTCTAGCCTGGTTTCTGCACTTGGGTCCAGAACCTACCTTGCCCGGAGAGCACGGCCCCGTATCTACACAGCCCCGTGGCTCCCCAACCCTGACAATTTACAACATTCTTCCTGCCTAATAGATTTGGAAATCTGAAGACTTCCTCCTAATGGATTAGGCAAACCACGAATAGCCACAGTCTTTTACATCTTTGTTTATCGCAAATCGTGGTAATATGATATGATTGGTGTTACGGAAACATGGCTCCAGCGTAAGCAAGGCTGGGAACTCAACATCCACGGGTATTCATTATTCAGGAAAGATAGGCAAAAAGGAACAGGAGGTGGGGTAGCATTGCTGGTTAAAGAGGGGATTAACACAATTGAAAGGAAGGATATTAGCTATGATGATGTGGAATCTGTATGGGAAGAGCTGTGAAATACCATGGGGCAGAAAACGTTAGTGTGAGTGATATACAGACCCCCAAACAGTAATGCAGAGCTTGGGGATGGCATTAAATGGGAAATCAGAGACGCATTCAATAAGGAAACAGCAGTTATCATGGGTGAGTTTAATTTACAAATTGATTGGGCTAACCAAATTAGTAACAATACTGTGGAGGAGGAATTCCTTGCGTGCATAAGGGATGGTGTCATGGACCAATATATCGAGGAACCAACTAGAGATCAGGCCATCTTAGACTGGGTATAATGTAATGAGAAAGGATTAACTAGCAATCTTATTGTGTGAGGCCCCTTGGGTCGGAGCGATCATAATATGATCGAATTCTTCATTAAGATGGAGAGTGAAATAGTTGACTCAGAGACTAGTGTCCTGAATTTAAATAAAGGAAACCTCGATAGTATGAGGCGCGAGTTGGGTAGGATTGATTGGCAAATTTTACTCAAAGGGTTGACGGTGGTTTGGCAATGGCAAACATTCAAAGTTCGCATGGATGAATGACGTAATTTGGTTTGGCATTAAAATAAAACAAAAAAGGTGACTCAACCATGGCGTACAAGGGGAATTAGGGATAGCATAAGATCCAAGGGGAGGACATATAAATTGGCCAGAAAAAGCAGTAAACCTGAGGATTGGAAGCAGTTTAGGATTCAGCAAAGGAGGACAACGGAATTAATTAAGAGGGGCAAAATAGAGTATGGGTGTAGGCTTGCAGGGAACATAAAAACTGACTGTAAAAGCTTTTATTGATATGTGAAGTGAAAAAGATTGGTGAAGTCAAGCGTAGGTCCCTTGCAGTCAGAATCAGGGGAATTTATAATGGGGAACAAAGAAATGGCAGGCAAATTAAATATATACTTTGGTTCTATCTTCAAAAAGGAGGACGCAAATAACCTCCCAGAGATGTCGGGGAACTGAGGGTCTAAAGAGAGGGACGAATTCAATGAAATCATTATTTGTAGGGAAATGTTGTTAGTGAAATTGCCGGCATTGAGGGCCGATGAATCCCCAGGGCCTGATAATCCACAACCTAGTGTCCTTAAGGAAGTGGCCTTAGAAATAGTACATGCACTGCTGGTCATCTTCCAAAATTGTATAGATGCTGGAACCGATCCCATGGATTGGAGGTTAGCTAATGTAACCCCACTATTTAGAAAAATGTGGTAAAGCGAAAATGGGGAAATATAGACTGGTAAGCCTGACATCAGAAGTGGTGAAATGATATTGTCCATTATAAATGATGTAATAGAAGAGCACTTGGAAAACAGCGACAGGATTGGACAAAGTCAAAATTCATTTAGCAAAGCTATATCATGCTTGACTAATCTACTGCAATTTTTTGCGGATGTAACTGGCAGAATAGTTAAGGGAGAACCAGTGGATCTGCTGCATTTGGACTTTCAGAAGGTTTTCGATAAGGTCCTGCCTAAGAGATTAACTTGCAAAGTTAAAGCACATGCGATTTTGGGTAAGGTACTGTATTGGATAGAGAACCGGTTGGCAGACAGGAAGCATAGAGTTGGAATAAATGAGACTTTTTCCGAGTGCCAGGCAGTGACTAGTGGGGAACCGCAAGGATTGGTGCTAGGGCCCCAGTTATTCACAATATATATAAATGATCTAGACGAGGGAACTAGATGTAATATCTCCAAGTTTGCAGACAACACAAAGCTGGGTGGTCATGTGTGCTGTGAGAATAATGCAAAGAATCTCCAGTTTGATTTGGACAGGTTGAATGATTGGGCAGATGCATGACAAATGCAGTATTATGTGCATAAATACGAGGTTATCCAGGAAGACAGATTATGATCTGAACCGCAATAGGTTGTGAAAAGGGGAAGTGCAACGAGACCTGTGTGTCCTTGTGAACCAGTCGCTGAAGTTAAGCATGCAGGTGCAGCAGGCGGTTGAGAAGGCAAATGGTATGTTGGCCTTCATAGCGAGAGGATTCCAGTACAGGAGCAAGGATGTCTTGCTGCAATTGTACAGCGCCTTGGTGAGACCACACCTTGAGTATTGTGTGCAGTTTTTGTCGACTTATCTGAGGAAGAATGTTCTTGTCATGGAAGGAGTGCAGCGAAGATTCACCAGACTGATACCTGGGATGGCACGAATGACGTATGAAGAGAGATTGGGTCGATTAGTCTTATTTCACTTGGGTTTAGAAGAATGAGAGGGGAACTCATTGAAACTTTTAAAGTTCTAACAGGACTAGACAGACTAGATGCAGGAAGGATGTTCCCGATAGCGGGGGAGACCAGAAACAGTGGTCACAGTCTAAGGTTAAGGGCTAAGCCATTTAGAATGAAATGAGGAGGAATTCCTTCATCCAGAGAGTGGTGAACCTGTGGAATTCTCTACCACACAGGGAAATTGAGGCCAATTCATTTAATATATTTAAGAAGGAGTTAGATATATTTCTAAAGGCTAAAGCGCTCAAGGGAGAAAGCAGACTCGGGTAATTAATTTGGAGGATCAGCCATGATCTCATTAAATGGCTGAATAAGTTCGTGGGGCCGAATGGCCTACTCCTACTCCTATATTCTATTATATTTTTCTACGCACCTGACATTAACTGGCGGTCGCCCAACCTTGTACTGGCCAAACCTGACTCTGCTGAAATTCTGAGATCAGTCAAGATCGGGCGTTTTCAAACTAACATGGACATAGGCATCTGCTGCATGGCTTTCACTTAACATAAAGGCACCTAGAGCTGTCTTCCAACCATACAGCACTCAAGTTCAATTGCTTTATTTTTACTCCCATGCTCCCCAACTCTTCTTGCTGCTCTTTCGCCCACATAAGCAAACTACAAGCCCTACCATTCATTGCCTGCTAATATACTGAAAAATACCTTCCTTTCACCATTCACTCACTCTCTCCCAAATTATCGACTGACTATTCATTCCCCCTCCACCCCATCGCAAATTCACTCGCTCAACCAAATCAATCATTTGTGCGAAAATGCTGCTTCCTTATGCCTCAAAGTACAGAAAATCGTGGAACAGTCTTTTCTCGCAAGTCGCGTTGCCAACTCAAATTGAAGCGATTGCTGGAAGTATGGTCGCACCACCATCTCAGAACTAGGCATCTGACCATGTGCTGCCTGATCATGCGACATCTGCCCACTCGACTTCTACCAATATAATACTGGAAAGTGTGAGGTTATGCACTTTGGCAGGAAAAATCGTAGCGCAAGTTATTATCTTAATGGCAAGAAACTTGAAAGTACTGAAATACAAAGGGATCTGGGGGTCCTGGTGCATGAAACTCAAAAGGTTAGTATGCAGGTGCAGCAAGTGATTAAGAAGGCCAATGGAATGTTGGCTTTCATTGCTAGGGGGATAGAATATAAAAATAGGGATATATTGCTTCAGTTGTACAAGGTATTGGTGAGACCGCACCTGGAATACTGCATACAGTATTGGTGTCCATACTTAAGAAAAGACATACTTGCTCTCGAGTCAGTACAAGGAAGGTTCACACGGTTAATCCCGGGGATGAGGGGATGGACATATGAGGAGAGGTTGAGTAGATTGGGAGTCTACTCATTGGAGTTCAGAAGAATGAGAGGCGACGTTATTGAAACATATAAGATTGTGAAGGGGTTGGATCGGGTGGATGCGGGGAGGATGTTCCTGATGATGGGTGAAACTAGAACTAGGGGGCATAGTCTTAGAATAAGGGGCTGCTCTTTCAAAACTGAGATGAGGAGGAACTACTTCACTCAGAGGGTGGTAGGACCATGGAATATGCTGCCCCAAAAAGCTATAGAAGCTACATCATTACATAAATTTAAAACAGAAATAGACAGTTTCCTAGAAGTAAAGCTAATAAAGGGTTATGGTGAACGGGCAGGAATTTGGAAATGACTCTAGGTTCGGATCGGTCATGGCCCTGTGGGTAGCGGAGCGGGCCCATGGGCCATGTAGACTGATCCTGCTCCTATTTCGTGTGTCTAATTCTGTTAGATTCATGAGATGGTTCAGTGATAGTGGATTGGCGGTTAGGATCAGATCAGCCATGATCTTTTTGAATGACGGAGCAGGCTCGAGGTGCCGATTGGCCTACTCCTGCTCCTATTTCTGATGTCCTTATGTTCTTATTTCACAGACCGAGACAGCTCGATTCACAAACTGAGACAGCTCGATTCACAGACCCAGGTAGCTCTATTCACAGACCGAGACAGCTTTATTCAGAGTTGCAGACAGTTCCATTCACAGACCCAGGCAGCTACTTTCACAAACACTTAAGGCTAAATTCGCAGACACAGACAACTCCATTCACAGAACCAGACAGCTCCAATCACAGACCCAGGCAACTCCACTCACAGGCACCGAAGGCTCATTTCACAGACCCAAACACCTCCATTCACAAACTCAGAAAGCTCATTTCACAGACCCAGGTAGCTCCATTCACAGACTCAGACAGCTCATTTCACAGAGCAAGGCAGATCCTAAACAGATCCAGCATCTCCTAAAAAGACACAGTCAGGTCCTACAAAAATGCTGTCTGCTCCTAAACTGACTCAGGCAGCTCTTAAACAGACACAGACATCTTCCAAACAGACCCAGACATGTCCTATGCGGATTCAGACACCTCCATTCACAGACTCAGACAGCCCCATTCACAGACACAGGAAGCTCCATTCACAGATTAAGAAAGATCCAGACACAGATCAAGACAGCTCCAGTCACAGACTCAGACAGCTCCATTCAAAGACTCAGAAAACTCATTTCCCAGACCCAGTTAGCCCAATTCACAGGCTCAGGCAGCTCATTTCACAGACCCAGACAAATCCTAAACAGATCCAGCATCTCCTACAAAGAAGCAGCCATGTCCTACAGAAGCGCTGTCTTCTCCTAAACTTACTCAGACTGCTCCTAAAGCGACCCTGACATTTTCCAAACAGACCCAGACATGTCCTACGCAAAATGTCATCTCCATTCACAGACTCAGACAGCTACATTGACAGACACAGGAAGCTCCATTCACAGACTCAGAAAGATCCAGACACAAATCCAGATAGCTCCAGTCACAGGCTCAGACAGCTCATTTCACAGACACAGACATCTCCATTCACAGACTCAGACAGCACCATTCACAGGTCCAGACAACTCCATTCACAGACTCAGGAAGCTCCATTCACAGACTCAGGAAGCTCAATTCACAGACTCAGAAAGATCCAGACACAGATCCAGACAGCTGCATTCACAGACTCAGACAGCTCATTTCACAGCCCCAGACAGCTCCATTCCCAGACTCAGAAAGTGCATTTCACAGACTCAGACAGTTCCATTCACAGACTCAACAGCTCCATTCACAGGCTCAGACAGCTTCATGCACAGACCCAGAAAGAGCCATTCACAGACTTAGGCAGCGCATTTCACAGACCAGACAGCTCCAAACCCTTCTCAGAAAGAGCATTTCACAGACCCAGACATCATACTCACAGACTCAGACAGTTCCATTCACAGTCACAGGCTGTTCCATTCACAGACACCGTAAGCTAATTTCACAGACTTAGAAAGCTCCATTCCCAGTCTCAGAAAGCACCATTAACAGACCAAGACAGCTCCATTTACAGACTCAGAAAGCTCATTACACAGACCCAGGCAGCTCCATTCACAGACTCAGAAAGCACATTTCACAGACTCAGACAGCTCCATTCACAGATTCAGACAGTTCCATTCACAGACTCACGAATCTAATTTCACAGACCCAGACAGCTCCATTCACCGATTCAGAAAGCTCATTCCATAGAGCTGTAAAGATCCATTCACAGACTCACACAGCCCATTTCACAGACCCAGACAGCTCCATTCACAGACTCAGATAGCTACATTCACAGACTCAGAAAGTCAATTCACAAACCCAGACAACCGTTTTCACAGACTCAGATATCTTCATTCACAGATCAAGACGGCTCCAATCACAGACCCAAAGAGCTCCGTTCACAGAGTGAGACAGCTCATTTCACAGACCCTGACAGCTCCAATCACAGACCCAGACAACTACATTCACAAACTCGGACAGCGCAATTCACAGAACCAGAAAGCTCCATTCTCAGACACAGAAAGTTCATTTTACATACGCTGGCAGCTCATTTTAGAGACTCAAACAGCTCCATTCATAGACACAGACAGCTGCAGTCACAGACTCAGACAGCTCCATTTACAGACCCAGGCAAATCCATTCACAGTCCAAGACAGCTCCACTCATAGACTCAGACTACTCATTTTGCAGACTCAGACAGCTCCATTCAGAGTGCCAGGGAGCTCCATTCACAAAGCCAGACAACTCATTGCACAGCCCCAGACAGCTCATTTCAAAGACCCAAACTGCACCATTCACAGACTCAGAATGCTCATTTCAAAGACACTGACAGATCCATTCACAGACACAGACAGCGCTATTCACCGACCGGGACAGTCCCTTTAAGAGACTCAGAAAACTCATTTCACAGTTCCAGGTAGCTCGATTCACAGACACAGGCAACTCCATTCACAGACCCAGACAGCTCCATTCAGAGACTCAGGTAGCTCCATTCACAGACTCAGGAAGCTCATTTCACAGACACAGACAACTCTATTAACAGACCCAGACAGCTCCATTCACAAACACAGAAAGCTAATTTCACAGACCCAGAGAGATCCGTTCGCAGATCCAGACAACTATAAGGGCCAGTCAGCTCATTTCACAGACACAGACAGCTGTATTCACAGACACAGACAGCACAATTCACAGACTAAGACAGCTCGATTCACAGACACAGACCGCTCAATTCACAGACCCAGACAGCTCATTTCCCAGACTGACACAGCTCCAATCAAAGAACCGGATATCTCAATTCAAAGACTGAAACAGCTCATTTCATAGACAAAGACAGCTCCATTCACATACAGACAGCTCCATTCACAGACACAGAAAGTTCCATTCACAGACTCAGACTGCTCCATTCAGAGGCCAAGAATGCTCCATTCACAGTCCCAGAAAACTCAATTCACAGACTCGGACAACTCATTTCACAGACCATACCAGCAAGCTCCATTCAGAGACCCAGACATCTCAATTCGAAGACACAGCCTACTCATTTCACAGACCCAGACAGCTCCCGTCACAGACAGCTCCTGTCACAGACTCAGAAAGCTCCATTGACAGACCCATACATCTCCATGCACAGATCCAGGCAACACCATACACAGACCCAGACAGCTCATTTCACAGACCCAGACAGCTGCATTCACAGACACAGACTGCTCAATTCACAGAATAAGACACCTCCATTCACAAACAGAGACAATCCATTCACAGACCCAGAGAAATCATTTCACAGAATGAGACATCTCTATTCACAGAACCGGACATCTCAATTCAAAGGTCCAGACAGCTCATTTCATAGACACAGAGAGCTCCATTCACATACAGACAGCTCCATTCACAGGCTCTGAAACCTCCATTCACAGACTCAGAAAGCTCCATTCACAGACTCAGACAGCTCCATTCACAGACCAAGAATGCTCCATTCACATCCCAGAAAACGCACTTCACAGACTCAGAAAACTCATTCCACAGACAGAGACAGCTCCAATCACAGACTCAGACATCTCAATTCGAAGACACAGACAACTCATTTCATAGACCCAGACATCTCCCTTCACAGACTGCTCCAGTCACAGACAATGAAAGCTCCATTGACAGACACAGACATCTCCATTCGCAGACCCAGACAACACCAGACACAGACTCAGATAGCTCATTTCACAGTCTAAGGCTTCTCCATTCACAGTCTCATACAGCTCAATTCAAAGAGCCAGGCTGCTCATTTCACAGACCCAGACAGCTGCATTCAGAGAAACAGACATCTCCATTCACAGACACAGACAACTAATTTCAGAGAGTCAGACAACTCCATTCACGGACCCTACATCTCAATTCACAGTCTCAGGAAGCTCATTTCGCTGACCCAGACAGCTCCATTCAAAGACTCAGCAAGCTTATTTCACAGACCTAGACAGCTCCATTAATATATTCAGAATGCTCATTTCATAGACCTGGACAGCTCCTTTCAAAGACTAAGACAGCTCATTTCACAGATCCAGACCTCTCCATTGAGAGACTCAGACAGCTCCATTCACAGGCCCAGACAATGCATTTCACAAACTCAAACAGCTCCATTCTCAGACACAGAAGACTCATTTCACAGACTCAGACAGCTCCATACACTCGCAGAAAACTAATTTCAAACATCCAGACAGCTCCATTCACAGGCCCAGACAGCAGCATATAAAGAATCAGCATGCTCATTTCACAGACCCGAGCAGCTCCATTCACAGTCTCTGAAAGCTCATTTTACAGACACAGACAGCTCGAATCACAGACTCAGACATGCCATTCACAGACCCAGACAGCACCATACACAGACAATGAAAGCTCATTTCATAGACACAGACAGCTCCAATCAAAGCCACAGACAGCAACATTCACAGACCGAGACAGCTCAATTCAAAGAGCCAGACAACTCATTTCACAGTCTCAGCGAGCTCATTTCATAGACCACAGACACGGACAGCTCCACTCACAGACCAAGACAACTCCATTCACAGACACAGACAGCTCCAATCACAGACACAGAACGCTCCATTCGCAGGCCCAGACAGCTCCATTCACGGACCCAGACAAATACATTCACAAACCCAGACATCTAATATCACTGTATCAGACAACTCCATTCAGAGACCCAGACATCTGAATTCAAAGACCATGACAGCTCCATTTCACAGACTCAGACAGCGCCATTCACAGACTCAGACAGCTCCATTCACAGTCACAGACAGCACAATATACAAACAAAGACAACTCCTTTCATAGACTCACAGAGCTCCATTCACAGACCCAGACATCACAATTCGAAGACCCAGAGAATTCATTGTACGGAACCAGACAGCTCCATTCACAGATCCAGACATCGCCACTCGCACACACAGACAACGCATTTCACAGACTGAGACAGCTCAATTCACAGACCCAGACATCTGAGTTCAAAGAGACAGACAGCTCATTTCACACACCTAGGCAGCTCCATTCACAGACACAGACAGCTCCTCCACAGACTCAGAAAGCTCCATTCACAGACTCAGTCAGCTCCATTCACAGGCCAAGAAAGCACCATTCACTGTCCCAGAAAACTCAATTCACAGACTCAGACAACTAATTTCATAGACTCAAACAGCGCCCTTCACAGACTGCTCCATTGACAGAACCAGACATCTCCATTCACAGGCCCAGACAACACATTTCCCAAACCCAGGTAGCTCCATTCACATACACAGACAGCTCGATCCAAAGACACAGAAAGCTCCATTCACAGATCCAGAGAGCTCCATTCACAGACTCAGACACCATACTTCACAGAACGAGACAGCTCCATTCACAGAACCGGACATCGCAATTCAACGACACAGCCAGCTCATTTCAGAGATGCAGGCAGCTCCATTCACATACAGACAGCTCCATTCACAGACCTAGACAGCTCCATTAACAGACTCAGAAAGTTCCATTCACAAACCAAGAAAACTCAATTCACAGACTCAGGCAACTCATATCACAGATCCAGACAGCTCCATTCACAGACAAAACAACAGAAAATGCTGGGAAAACTCAGCAGGCCAGGCAACATCCGTGGAGATAAATTAGATTCGACGATTCGGGTTAACACTTTTTCAAAACTGGAAAGGAAATGAAATAGATCGAAGGCAGTGCTGCGATAGAACAAAAGAAGTAAAGAGACATTAAGAGGTATTCAAAACCAGACGAGATGGAAATAGGACAAGTGGAGACAGAAGACGGCTCAGATTAGGTTTGAAGTGTACTGGCAACTTCTCCTTTAACTCCACTCATTTCCTCCAAATAAAAGGTGTTGCTATGGGAACTCGCATGGTTCCTAGCTATGCCTGCCTTTTCGTGGAATTTGTGGAACACTCTTTGTTCCAGTCCTAATCAGGTCCCCTCCCTCATCTCTTTTTCCGATACAATGATGACTGTATCAGTGCCCTTTCCTGCTCTCTCTCCGAACTAGACAATTTCATTCAATTTGCCTCCAATTTCCTGCCTTCCCTCACCTTCACATGGTCCATCTCTGACTCTTCCCTTCCCTTCCTCGACTTCTCCGTCTCCCTCTCTGGTGATAGGTTATCGACCAATGTCCACTACAAGCTCACTGACTCCCACAGCTACCTGGACTACACTTCCTCCCACCCTGCCTCCTGTAAGGACTCTATTCCATTCTCCCAGTTTCTCCATCTCTGCCGTATCTGCTCCGACGATGCCACCTTCTACACCAGTGCTTCCGAAATATTTTCCTTTTTCGTCAACCGAGGATTCCCCTCTACTGTGGTTGACATGGCCCTCAACTGTGTCCGCTCGATCTCCCGCACTTCTGCCCTCAACCCTGCCCCTCCCTCCCGGAACCACAATAGGGTTCCCCTTGTCCTCACCTTTCACCCCACCAGCCTCCACATTCAATGGATCATCCTCCGCCATTTTCGCTACCTCCAAAGTGATCCCACCACCAAACACATCTTCCAATCCCCTCACCTTTCAGCATTCCATAGGGACCGCTCCCTCCGAGAGACCCTAGTCCACTAGTTCACCCCCAACAGCCCTTCTCCTTCGCTTGGCACCTTCACGTGCAGACGCAGGAGATGTAACACCTGCCCCTATACTTCCCCACGTCCCACTGTCCAGGGCCCCAAACACCCCTTCCAGGTGTAACAGCGATTTACTTGTACTTCTTGCAATCTGGTGTACTGTATTCGCTGCTCACGATGCAGTCTCCTCTACATTGGGGAGACCAAACGCAGATTGGGTGACCGCTTTTTGGTCCACCTCCGTTCAGTCCGTAAGGGTAACCCCGAGCTTCCGGTCACCTGTCATTTTAATTCACCGCTCCATTCCCTCTCGGACCTCACCGTCCTTGGCCTCTTGCATTGTTCCATGGAAGCGCAACATAAACTCGAGGAACAGCACCTCATCTTCCGTTTCGGCACTTTGCAGGCTACCGGCCTCAAAATCGAGTTCAACAATTTCAGATTATGATAAATATTGAAAGTTTAGGACTTGCAAATGGAAGCTGAATTATCTCTCCTCTCCTTGGTCCGGTTATTCCTTCCCTTTTTCGGCTCTCTAATCGTGCTTCACCTGAAGGCTATACTGGTCCTGCGTGAGAGAGACAGAGAGAGAGAGACAGAGAGAGAGAGAGACAGAGAGAGAGAGACAGAGAGAGAGAGAGAGACAGATTATAACCTCGGCCCCTATTACATTTCTTCCAATATTGTTTCTCCACCCCTTTGTTTTGGGTTTTCCCTCCCCCCCTTTCCTTTTTTTTCTCCCTCCCACATGGCAGCTGTCTCTCTGCCAGTACACTTCACACCTAATCTGAGCTGTCTTTGGCTCCACTTGCCCTATTACCATCTGGTCTGGTTTTGAATAGCTCTTAATGTCTAGGGAAGTTATTCTGCAGTATTCTAAACAGTAGATTACTTGATTTTCTTAACAAACATAATATCCTCAGAAAAAACCAAATAGGCTTTCTTCCAAAACACCGCACCACCGACCATACCTATACCCTTCACACCCTCATTGAAAAACATATACACCAAACAAAAAATGGGAAAATATTCGCCTGTTTCATCGACTTCAAGAAAGCCTTTGACTCTATATGGCACGAAGGGCTCTATTATAAACTTCTTCAGTGTGGAATAGGGGGCAAAGTCTATATTCCCCTCTATCCCGGGTATCACCCTTTGCTCTCTGTCCCCTTTCTATATTCCCCTCTATCCCGGGTATCTCACTTTACTCTCTGTCCCCGTTCTATATTCCCCTCTATCCCGGGTATCTCCCTTTACTCACTGTCCCCGTTCTATATTCCCCTCTACCCCGGGTATCTCCCATTACTCTCTGTCCCCGTTCTATATTCCCCTCTATCCGGGTATCTCCCTTTACTCTCTGTCGCCGTTCTATATTCCCCTCTATCCCGGGTATCTCCCATTACTCTCTGTCCCCGTTCTATATTCCCCACTATCCTGGGTATCTCCCTTAACCCTCTGTCCCCATTCTATAATCCCCTTTATCATGGGTATCTCCCTCAGTCTCATCATAACACTCCCCTCAGTCTACTCATAACACTCCCCTTAGTCTCCTCACAACACTCCCCTCAGTCTCCTCACAACACTTCCCTCAGTCTCCTCACAACACTCCCCTCAGTCTCCTCATAACAGTCCCCTCAGTCTCCTCATAACACTCCCCTCAGTCTCCTCACAACACTCCCCTCAGTCTCCTCATAACACTCCCCTCAGTCTCCTCACAACACTCCCCTCAGTCTCCTCATAACACACCCCTCAGTCTCCTCACAACACTCCCCTCAGTCTCCTCATAACATCCCCTCAGTCTCCTCACAACACTCCCCTCAGTCTCCTCATAACACTCCCCTCAGTCTCCTCACAACACTCACCTCAGTCTCCTCATAACACTCC
Source organism: Somniosus microcephalus (assembly GCF_052327205.1). NCBI lineage: Eukaryota > Metazoa > Chordata > Chondrichthyes > Squaliformes > Somniosidae > Somniosus > Somniosus microcephalus. The sequence continues at coordinate 16,859,375 of NW_028225183.1, read as the reverse complement.
CCTCAGTCTCCTCACAACACTCCCCTCAGTCTCCTAAAAACACACCCCTCAGTCTCCTCACAACACTCCCCTCAGTCTCCTCACAACACTCCCCTCAGTCTCCTCACAACACTCCCCTCAGTCACCTCACAACACTCCCCTCAGTCTCCTCATAACACTCCCCTCAGTTTCCTCATAACACTCCCCTCAGTCTCCTCACAACACTCCCCTCAGTCTCCTCACAACACTCCCCTCAGTCTCCTCACAACACTCCCCTCAGTCCCTCTTAACACTCCCCTACGTCTCCTCACAACACTGCCCTCAGTCTCCTCACAACACTCCCCTCAGTCTCCTCAGAACACTTCCCTCAGTCTCCTCATAACACTCCCTTCAGTCTCCTCACAACACTCCCCTCAGTCTCCTCATAACACTCCCCTCGGTCTCCTCATAACACTCCCCTCAGTCTCCTCACAACACTCCCCTCAGTCTCCTCACAACACTCCCCTCAGTCTCCTCATAACACTCCCCTCAGTCTCCTCATAACACTCCCCTCGGTCTCCTGATAACACTCCCCTCAGTCTCCTCACAACACTCCCCTCAATCTCCTCACAACACTCCCCTCAGTCTCCTCATAACACTCCCCTCAGTCTCCTCATAACACTCCCTTCAGTCTCCTCACAAAACTCCCCTCAGTCTCCTCACAACACTCCCCTCAGTCTCCTCATAACACTCCCTTCAGTCTCCTCACAACACTCCCCTCAGTCTCCTAACAACACTCCCCTCAGTCTCCTCAAAACACTCCCCTCAGTCTCCTCATAACACTCCCCTCAGTCTCCTCATAAAACTCCCCTCAGGCTCCTCATAACACTCCCTTCAGTCTCCTCACAACTCTCCCCTCAGTCTCCTCACAACACTCCCCTCAGTCTCGTCATAACACTCCCCTCGGTCTCCTCACAACACTCCCCTCAGTCTCCTCATAACACTCCCCTCGGTCTCCTCACAACACTCCCCTCAGTCTCCTCACAACACTCCCCTCAGTCTCCTAACAACACTCCCCTCAGTCTCCTCATAACACTCCCCTCAGTCTCCTCATAACACTCCCCTCAGTCTCCTCATAACACTCCCCTCAGTCTCCTCATAACACTCCCCTCAGTCTAATCATAACACTCCCCTCAGTCTCCTCATAAAACTCCCCTCGGTCTCCTCACAACACTCCCCTCAGTCTCCTCATAACACTCCCCTCAGTCTCCTCATAACACTCCCCTCAGTCTCCTCATAACACTCCCCTCAGTCTCCTCATAACACTCCCCTCGCTCTCCTCACAACACTCCCCTCAGTCTCCTCATAACACTCCCCTCGGTCTCCTCACAACACTCCCCTCAGTCTCCTCATAACACTCCCCTCAGTCTCCTCATAACACTCCCCTCAGTCACCTCACAACACTCCCCTCAGTCTCCTCAAAACACTCCCCTCGGTCTCCTCACAACACTCCCCTCGGTCTCCTCCTAACACTCCCCTCAGTCTCCTCGCAACACTCCCCTCAGTCTCCTCATAACACTCCCCTCAGTCTCCTCATAACACTCCCCTCAGTCTCCTCATAACACTCCCCTCAGTCTCCTCATAACACTCCCCTCAGTCTCCTCATAACTCTCCGCTCAGTCTCCTCATAACACTCCCCTAAGTCTCCTCCTCCCACTCCCCTCGGTCTCCTCATAACACTCCCCTCAGGCTCCTCATAACACTCCCCTCAGTCTCCTCATAACACTCCCCTCGGTCTCCTCACATCACTCCCCTCAGTCTCCTCATAACACTCCCCTCAGTCTCCTCACAACACTCCCCTCAGTCTCCTCATAACACTCCCCTCAGTCTCCTCACAACACTCACCTCAGTCTCCTCATAACACTCCCCTCAGTCTCCTCACAACACTCCCCTCAGTCTCCTCACAAGCCTCCCCTCAGTCTCCTCACAACACTCCCCTCAGTCTCCTCACAACACTCCCCTCAGTCTCCTCCTAACATTCCCCTCAGTCTCCTCATAACACTCCCCTCAGTCTCCTCATTACACTCCCCTCAGTCTCCTAACAACACTCCCCTCAGTCTCCTCATAACACTCCCCACAGTCTCTTCACAACACTCCCCTCAGTCTCCTCACAACACTTCCCTCAGTCTCCTCATAACACTCCCCTCAGTCTCCTCATAACACTCCCCTCAGTCTCCTCATAACACTCCCCTCGGCCTCCTCATAACACTCCCCTCAGTCTCCTCCCAACACTCCCCTCAGTCTCCTCACAACACTCCCCTCGGTCTCCTCATAACACTCCCCTCGGTCTCCTCACAACACTCCCCTCAGTCTCCTCATAACGCTCCCCTCAGTCTCCTCATAACACTCCCCTCAGTCTCCTCATAACACTCCCCTCAGTCTCCTCACAACACTCCCCCTGAGTCTCCTCCTAACACTCCCCTCAGTCTCCTCACAACACTCCCCTCAGTCTCCTCATAACACTCCCCTCAGTCTCCTCATAACACTCCCCTCAGTCTCCTCATAACACTCCCCTCAGTCTCCTCATAACACTCCCCTCAGTCTCCTCACAACACTCCCCTCAGTCTCCTCATAACACTCCCCTCAGTCTCCTCACAACACTCCCCTCAGTCTCCTCATAACGCTCCCCTCAGTCTCCTCACAACACTCCCCTCAGTCTCCTCATAACATTACCCTCAGTCTCCTCATAACACTCCCCTTAGTCTCTTCATAACACTCCCCTCAGTCTCCTCATAACACTCCCCTCAGTCTCCTCATAACACTCCCCTCAGTCTCCTCATAACACTCCCCTCAGTCTCCTCATAACACTCCCCTCAGTCTCCTCATAACACTCCCCTCATTCTCCTCACAACACTCCCCTCAGTCTCCTCATAACACTCCCCTCAGTCTCCTCACAACACTCCCCTCAGTCTCCTCATAACACTCCCCTTAGTCTCCTCACAACACTCCCCTCAGTCTCCTCACAACACTCCCCTCTGTCTCCTCATAACACTCCCCTCAGTCTCCTCATAACACTCCCCTCAGTCTCCTCATAACACTCCCCTCAGTCTCCTCACAACACTCCCCTCAGTCTCCTCATAACACTCCCCTCAGTCTCCTCATAACACTTCCCTCAGTCTCCTCATAACACTCCCCTCAGTCTCCTCATAACACTCCCCTCAGTCTCCTCACAACACTCCCCTCAGTCTCCTCACAACACTCCCCTCAGTCTCCTCACAACACTCCCCTCAGTCTCCGCATAACACTCCCCTCAGTATCCACATAACACTCCCCTCAGTCTCCTCACAACACTGCCCTCAGTCTCCTCATAACACTCCCCTCAGTCTCATCATAACACTCCCCTCAGTCTCCTGATAACACTCTCCTCAGTCTCCTCATAACACTCCCCTCAGTCTCCTCACAACACTCCCCTCAGTCTCCTCACAACACTCCCCTCAGTCTCCTCACAACACTCCCCTCAGTCTCCGCATAACACTCCCCTCAGTCTCCTCAGAACACCCCCTTCAGTCTCCTCATAACACTCCCCTCGGTCTCCTCACATCACTCCCCACATTCTTCTCTTAACACTCCCCTCAGTCTCCTCACAACACTCCCCTCAGTCTCCTCCTAACACTCCCCTCAGTCTCCTCACAACACTCCCCTCAATCTCCTCATAACACTCCCCTCAGTCTCCTCACAACACTCCCCTCAGTCTCCGCATAACACTCCCCTCAGTATCCACATAACACTCCCCTCAGTCTCCTCACAACACTGCCCTCAGTCTCCTCATAACACTCCCCTCAGTCTCATCATAACACTCCCCTCAGTCTCCTGATAACACTCTCCTCAGTCTCCTCATAACACTCCCCTCAGTCTCCTCACAACACTCCCCTCAGTCTCCTCACAACACTCCCCTCAGTCTCCTCACAACACTCCCCTCAGTCTCCGCATAACACTCCCCTCAGTCTCCTCAGAACACCCCCTTCAGTCTCCTCATAACACTCCCCTCGGTCTCCTCACATCACTCCCCACATTCTTCTCTTAACACTCCCCTCAGTCTCCTCACAACACTCCCCTCAGTCTCCTCCTAACACTCCCCTCAGTCTCCTCACAACACTCCCCTCAGTCTCCTCATAACACTCCCCTCAGTCTCCTCATAACACTCCCCTCGGTCTCCTGATAACACTCCCCTCAGTCTCCTCACAACACTCCCCTCAATCTCCTCACAACACTCCCCTCAGTCTCCTCATAACACTCCCCTCAGTCTCCTCATAACACTCCCTTCAGTCTCCTCACAAAACTCCCCTCAGTCTCCTCACAACACTCCCCTCAGTCTCCTGATAACACTCTCCTCAGTCTCCTCATAACACTCCCCTCAGTCTCCTCACAACACTCCCCTCAGTCTCCTCACAACACTCCCCTCAGTCTCCTCACAACACTCCCCTCAGTCTCCGCATAACACTCCCCTCAGTCTCCTCAGAACACCCCCTTCAGTCTCCTCATAACACTCCCCTCGGTCTCCTCACATCACTCCCCACATTCTTCTCTTAACACTCCCCTCAGTCTCCTCACAACACTCCCCTCAGTCTCCTCCTAACACTCCCCTCAGTCTCCTCACAACACTCCCCTCAATCTCCTCATAACACTCCCCTCAGTCTCCTCACAACACTCCCCTCAGTCTCCGCATAACACTCCCCTCAGTATCCACATAACACTCCCCTCAGTCTCCTCACAACACTGCCCTCAGTCTCCTCATAACACTCCCCTCAGTCTCATCATAACACTCCCCTCAGTCTCCTGATAACACTCTCCTCAGTCTCCTCATAACACTCCCCTCAGTCTCCTCACAACACTCCCCTCAGTCTCCTCACAACACTCCCCTCAGTCTCCTCACAACACTCCCCTCAGTCTCCGCATAACACTCCCCTCAGTCTCCTCAGAACACCCCCTTCAGTCTCCTCATAACACTCCCCTCGGTCTCCTCACATCACTCCCCACATTCTTCTCTTAACACTCCCCTCAGTCTCCTCACAACACTCCCCTCAGTCTCCTCCTAACACTCCCCTCAGTCTCCTCACAACACTCCCCTCAGTCTCCTCATAACACTCCCCTCGGCCTCCTCATAACACTCCCCTCAGTCTCCTCACAACACTCCCCTCAGTCTCCTCACAACACTCCCCTCGGTCTCCTCATAACACTCCCCTCGGTCTCCTCACAACACTCCCCTCAGTCTCCTCATAACGCTCCCCTCAGTCTCCTCATAACACTCCCCTCAGTCTCCTCATAACACTCCCCTCAGTCTCCTCACAACACTCCCCCTGAGTCTCCTCCTAACACTCCCCTCAGTCTCCTCACAACACTCCCCTCAGTCTCCTCATAACACTCCCCTCAGTCTCCTCATAACACTCCCCTCAGTCTCCTCATAACACTCCCCTCAGTCTCCTCATAACACTCCCCTCAGTCTCCTCACAACACTCCCCTCAGTCTCCTCATAACACTCCCCTCAGTCTCCTCACAACACTCCCCTCAGTCTCCTCATAACGCTCCCCTCAGTCTCCTCACAACACTCCTCTCAGTCTCCTCATAACACTACCCTCAGTCTCCTCATAACACTCCCCTTAGTCTCTTCATAACACTCCCCTCAGTCTCCTCATAACACTCCCCTCAGTCTCCTCATAACACTCCCCTCAGTCTCCTCATAACACTCCCCTCAGTCTCCTCATAACACTCCCCTCAGTCTCCTCATAACACTCCCCTCAGTCTCCTCACAACACTCCCCTCAGTCTCCTCATAACACTCCCCTCAGTCTCCTCACAACACTCCCCTCAGTCTCCTCATAACACTCCCCTTAGTCTCCTCACAACACTCCCCTCAGTCTCCTCACAACACTCCCCTCTGTCTCCTCATAACACTCCCCTCAGTCTCCTCATAACACTCCCCTCAGTCTCCTCATAACACTCCCCTCAGTCTCCTCACAACACTCCCCTCAGTCTCCTCATAACACTCCCCTCAGTCTCCTCATAACACTTCCCTCAGTCTCCTCATAACACTCCCCTCAGTCTCCTCATAACACTCCCCTCAGTCTCCTCACAACACTCCCCTCAGTCTCCTCACAACACTCCCCTCAGTCTCCTCACAACACTCCCCTCAGTCTCCGCATAACACTCCCCTCAGTATCCACATAACACTCCCCTCAGTCTCCTCACAACACTGCCCTCAGTCTCCTCATAACACTCCCCTCAGTCTCATCATAACACTCCCCTCAGTCTCCTGATAACACTCTCCTCAGTCTCCTCATAACACTCCCCTCAGTCTCCTCACAACACTCCCCTCAGTCTCCTCACAACACTCCCCTCAGTCTCCTCACAACACTCCCCTCAGTCTCCGCATAACACTCCCCTCAGTCTCCTCAGAACACCCCCTTCAGTCTCCTCATAACACTCCCCTCGGTCTCCTCACATCACTCCCCACATTCTTCTCTTAACACTCCCCTCAGTCTCCTCACAACACTCCCCTCAGTCTCCTCCTAACACTCCCCTCAGTCTCCTCACAACACTCCCCTCAATCTCCTCATTCCACCCCCTTCAATCTCGGCATCCTATTCCCTTCTGACACTGAGTCCCACATCACTCAGTCATTGCATCCAAATCCCCTCCGTCTCCTCATCCAACACCCATTAGTCGCCACAACCCAGGACTCTCGGTAAGAGACTGGAGGAATCTGAGGGACAGAGGATTTCAGCAGTTACATTGGGTGAACAGTCTGTTTGGAATGGACCTCACAAGGCAGCTACCTGAGGTTGCAGAACCCGCTGGGTCAATGGATGAATGGTCAGCGGATTCGCGAGTCGATTGTTCCTCGGGTTTGTCAGTTGGCAATGTCTCGGGAGCTGTAATAAAGGAAGAGAGGCATGTGAGAGTGCAGAGTGGTGAACACTAGATCCCAGAAATGCGGGTCTCCACGGCTGAGAACGCACGGGGTACTCACCCCTAGGCCCAATGGAAGTGCCGGATTCTTACATGCACTGCGCATGCGCGGGAAACCGGAACTTCCGTTCCCTTGAAGGAAAGGTTTCCTAGTATATTGGCGGTTAGGATCAGATCAGCCATGATCTTATTGAATGGCGGAGCAGGCTCGAGGGGCCGATTGGCCTACTCCTGCTCCTATTTCTTATGTTCTTATGTTTTTGAGGTCAAACGCGTACGCCGGAGAGGCAGCGCTTGCGCATGGAACTTCCGTTTTTTTTGCAGATTTCTCCGGGAGGGTAAGTCTCCAAGAGTTACACATATAAAAAGCAGGCGCAAGACCTGCTTTTAATGAGGTAAGTGGTGAATTAATTAAAATTAAAACATTTTTTCCACAGGTTTATTAATTTTACATGCTGTAAAGAAAGGTAAGTTTATTTTTAGCCACGTTAGAAAATGTAATTAACTTTTTCAAAAATTTAAATTATTGTTTAATAGTTATTTTATGTAATTTATAGTTATTTTAAAAATGTGATATTTTAAAAAAATATTTGAAGTTTTAGTGATGTGTTGGGGCTCATAGTATTTATAGTTTTGACAGCTCTTCCTGTCAATTGTTTGAATGGGCATTTCCCTGCTACCATTGGCTCTCCATGGCCCACGTGATCCCAGGGGACGCATCGAACTACTGCGCCCCTGGGATACGCAAGCACTGCGCGCCGGCAGTTGGAGGAGGCCCAGGGTAGGAATCCCATGTGGGCCCACAGCTCAACAGCCGGCGAGCTAGGTAAGTGCAGATCGGAGTCCTGCACCCGCGGGAAGCCCCCGACCCGAGTTTCTAGGCCTCGGTGAACAGTCTTTTTGGAATGGACGTCACAAGGCAGCTACCTGAGGTTGCAGAACCCGCTGGGTCAATGGATGAATGGTCAACAGATTCGCGAGTCGATTGTTCCTCGGGTTTGACAGTTGGCGATGTCTCGGGAGCTGTAATAAAGGAAGAGAGACACGAGAGATTGCAGAGTGGAGAACACCAGAACATGTCATCAGGAAGGCACTAGAGTACGAAGAATGTCAGACATCAGTCTTAATTTAAACCAGAATCATCCAATTCCATCCCACTCCCTATCAGGCCTCCTCCCGCTCCCCTCCGTCTCCTCCTCCCACTCCCCTCAGTCACCTCCCGCTCCCCTCAGCCTCCTCCTCCCGCTCCCCTCAGTCTCCTCCTCCCACACCCCTCAGTCTCCTCCTCCCACTCTCCTCAGTCTCCTCCTCCCACTCCCCTCACTCTCCTCCTCCCGTTCCCCTCAGTCTCCTCCTCCCACTCCCCTCAGTCTCCTCCTCCCGCTCCCCTCAGTCTCCTCCTCCCACTCCCCTCAGTCTCCTCCTCCCACTTCCCTCAGTCTCCTCCTCCCGCTCCCCTCAGTCTCCTCCTCCCGCTCCCCTCAGTCACCTCCTCCCTCTCCCCTCAGTCTCTTCCTCCCGCTCCCCTCAGTCTCCTCCTCCCACTCCCCTCAGTCTCCTCCTCCCGCTCCCCTCAGTCTCCTCCTCCCGCTCCCCTCAGTCTCCTCCTCCCGCTCCCCTCAGTCTCCTCCTCCCGCTCCACTCAGTCTACTCCTCCCGCTCCCCTCACTCTCCTCCTCCCGCTCCACTCACCCTCCTCCTTCCGCTCCACTCACCCTCCTCCTCCCGCTCCCCTCAGTCTTCTCCTCCCGCTCCCCTCAGTCCCCTCCTCCCGCTCCCCTCAGCCTCCTCCTCCCGCTCCCCTCAGTCTCCTCCTCCCGCTCCCCTCAGTCTCCTCCTCCCACTGCCCTCAGTCTCCTCCTCCCACTCCCCTCACTCTCCTCCTCCCACTCCCCTCACTCTCCTCCTCCCACTCCCCTCACTCTCCTCCTCCCACTCCCCAGTCTCCTCCTCCCACTCCCCTCAGTCTCCTCCTCCCGCTCCCCCCAGTCTCCTCCTCCGGCTCCCCTCACTCTCCTCCACCCGCTCCCCTCAGTCTCCTCCTCCCACTCCCCTCAGTCTCCTCCTCCCACTCACCTCAGTCTCCTCCTCCCACTCCCCTCAGTCTCCTCCTCCCACTCCCCTCAGTCTCCTCCTCCCACTCCCCTCAGTCTCCTCCTCCCACTCCCCTCAATCTCTTCCTCGCACTCCCCTCAGTCTCCTCCTCCCACTCCCCTCAGGCTCCTCCTCCCACTCCCATCAGTCTCCTCCTCCCACTCCCCTCAGTCTCCTCCTCCCACTCCCCTCAGTCTCCTCCTCCCACTCCCCTCAGTCTCCTCCTCCCACTCCCCTCAGTCTCCTCCTCCCACTCCCCTCAGCCTCCTCCTCCCGCTCCCCTCAGTCTCCTCCTCCCACTCACCTCAGTCTCCTCCTCCCACTTCCCTCATTCTCCTCCTGCCGCTCCCCTCAGTCTCCTCCTCCCAATCCCCTCAGTCTCCTCCTCCCACTCCCCTCAGTCTCCTCCTCCCACTTCCCTCATTCTCCACATTCCCTCCCCTCAGTCTCCTCCTCCCGCTCCCCTCAGTCTCCTCCTCCCGCTCCCCTCAGTCTCCTCATCCCGCTCCCCTCAGTCTCCTCCTCCTGCTCCACTCAGTCTCCTCCTCCCGCTCCCCTCAGTCTCCTCCTCCCGCTCCCCTCACTCTCCTCCTCCCGCTCCCATCAGTCTCCTCACAACACTCCCCTCAGTCTCCTCATAACACTCCCCTCAGTCTCCTCATAACACTCCCCGCAGTCTCCTCATAACACTCCCCTCAGTCTCCTCATAACACTCCCCTCAGTCTCCTCACAACACTCCCCTCAGTCTCCTCATAACACTCCCCTCAGTCTCCTCACAACACTCCCCTCAGTCTCCTCATAACGCTCCCCTCAGTCTCTTCATAACACTCCCCTCAGTCTCCTCATAACACTCCCCTCAGTCTCCTCATAACACTCCCCTCAGTCTCCTCATAACACTCCCCTCAGTCTCCTCATAACACTCCCCTCAGTCTCCTCATAACACTCCCCTCAGTCTCCTCACAACACTCCCCTCAGTCTCCTCATAACACTCCCCTCAGTCTCCTCACAACACTCCCCTCAGTCTCCTCATAACACTCCCCTTAGTCTCCTCACAACACTCCCCTCAGTCTCCTCACAACACTCCCCTCTGTCTCCTCATAACACTCCCCTCAGTCTCCTCATAACACTCCCCTCAGTCTCCTCATAACACTCCCCTCAGTCTCCTCACAACACTCCCCTCAGTCTCCTCATAATACTCCCCTGAGTCTCCTCATAACACTTCCCTCAGTCTCCTCATAACACTCCCCTCAGTCTCCTCACAACACTCCCCTCAGTATCCACATAACACTCCCCTCAGTCTCCTCACAACACTGCCCTCAGTCTCCTCATAACACTCCCCTCAGTCTCTTCATAACACTCCCCTCAGTCTCCTGATAACACTCTCCTCAGTCTCCTCATAACACTCCCCTCAGTCTCCTCACAACACTCCCCTCAGTCTCCTCACAACACTCCCCTCAGTCTCCTCACAACACTCCCCTCAGTCTCCGCATAACACTCCCCTCAGTCTCCTCAGAACACCCCCTTCAGTCTCCTCATAACACTCCCCTCGGTCTCCTCACATCACTCCCCACATTCTTCTCTTAACACTCCCCTCAGTCTCCTCACAACACTCCCCTCAGTCTCCTCCTAACACTCCCCTCAGTCTCCTCACAACACTCCCCTCAATCTCCTCATTCCACCCCCTTCAATCTCGGCATCCTATTCCCTTCTGACACTGACTCCCACATCACTCAGTCATTGCATCCAAATCCCCTCCGTCTCCTCATCCAACACCCATTAGTCGCCACAACCCAGGACTCTCGGTAAGAGACTGGAGGAATCTGAGGGACAGAGGATTTCAGCAGTTACATTGGGTGAACAGTCTGTTTGGAATGGACCTCACAAGGCAGCTACCTGAGGTTGCAGAACCCGCTGGGTCAATGGATGAATGGTCAGCGGATTCGCGAGTCGATTGTTCCTCGGGTTTGTCAGTTGGCAATGTCTCGGGAGCTGTAATAAAGGAAGAGAGGCATGTGAGAGTGCAGAGTGGTGAACACTAGATCCCAGAAATGCGGGTCTCCACGGCTGAGAACGCACGGGGTACTCACCCCTAGGCCCAATGCAAGTGCCGGTTTCTTACATGCACTGCGCATGCGCGGGAAACCGGAACTTCCGTTCCCTTGAAGGAAAGGTTTCCTAGTAGATTGGCGGTTAGGATCAGATCAGCCATGATCTTATTGAATGGCGGAGCAGGCTCGAGGGGCCGATTGGCCTACTCCTGCTCCTATTTCTTATGTTCTTATGTTTTTGAGGTCAAACACGTACGCCGGAGAGGCAGCGCTTGCGCATGGAACTTCCGTTTTTTTTGCAGATTTCTCCGGGAGGGTAAGTCTCCAGGAGTTACACATATAAAAAGCAGGCGCAAGACCTGCTTTTAATGAGGTAAGTGGTGAATTAATTAAAATTAAAACATTTTTTCCACAGGTTTATTAATTTTACATGCTGTAAAGAAAGGTAAGTTTATTTTTAGCCACGTTAGAAAATGTAATTAACTTTTTCAAAAATTTAAATTATTGTTTAATAGTTATTTTATGTAATTTATAGTTATTTTAAAAATGTGATATTTTAAAGAAATATTTGAAGTTTTAGTGATGTGTTGGGGCTCATAGTATTTATAGTTTTGACAGCTCTTCCTGTCAATTGTTTGAATGGGCATTTCCCTGCTACCATTGGCTCTCCATGGCCCACGTGATCCCAGGGGACGCATCGAACTACTGCGCCCCTGGGATACGCAAGCACTGCGCGCCGGCAGTTGGAGGAGGCCCAGGGTAGGAATCCCATGTGGGCCCACAGCTCAACAGCCGGCGAGCTAGGTAAGTGCAGATCGGAGGCCTGCACCCGCGGGAAGCCCCCGACCCGAGTTTCTAGGCCTCGGTGAACAGTCTTTTTGGAATGGACGTCACAAGGCAGCTACCTGAGGTTGCAGAACCCGCTGGGTCAATGGATGAATGGTCAACAGATTCGCGAGTCGATTGTTCCTCGGGTTTGACAGTTGGCGATGTCTCGGGAGCTGTAATAAAGGAAGAGAGACACGAGAGATTGCAGAGTGGAGAACACCAGAACATGTCATCAGGAAGGCACTAGAGTACGAAGAATGTCAGACATCAGTCTTAATTTAAACCAGAATCATCCAATTCCATCCCACTCCCTATCAGGCCTCCTCCCACTCCCCTCCTTCTCCTCCTCCCACTCCCCTCAGTCACCTCCCGCTCCCCTCAGCCTCCTCCTCCCGCTCCCCTCAGTCTCCTCCTCCCACACCCCTCAGTCTCCTCCTCCCACTCTCCTCAGTCTCCTCCTCCCACTCCCCTCACTCTCCTCCTCCCGTTCCCCTCAGTCTCCTCCTCCCACTCCCCTCAGTCTCCTCCTCCCGCTCCCCTCAGTCTCCTCCTCCCACTCCCCTCAGTCTCCTCCTCCCACTTCCCTCAGTCTCCTCCTCCCGCTCCCCTCAGTCTCCTCCTCCCGCTCCCCTCAGTCACCTCCTCCCTCTCCCCTCAGTCTCTTCCTCACGCTCCCCTCAGTCTCCTCCTCCCGCTCCCCTCAGTCTCCTCCTCCCACTCCCCTCAGTCTCCTCCTCCCGCTCCCCTCAGTCTCCTCCTCCCGCTCCCCTCAGTCTCCTCCTCCCGCTCCCCTCAGTCTCCTCCTCCCGCTCCACTCAGTCTACTCCTCCCGCTCCCCTCACTCTCCTCCTCCCGCTCCACTCACCCTCCTCCTTCCGCTCCACTCACCCTCCTCCTCCCGCTCCCCTCAGTCTCCTCCTCCCGCTCCCCTCAGTCCCCTCCTCCCGCTCCCCTCAGTCTCCTCCTCCCGCTCCCCTCAGTCTCCTCCTCCCGCTCCCCTCAGTTTCCTCCTACCGCTCCCCTCAGTCTCCTCCTCCCACTGCCCTCAGTCTCCTCCTCCCACTCCCCTCACTCTCCTCCTCCCACTCCCCTCACTCTCACCCTCCCACTCCCCTCACTCTCCTCCTCCCACTCCCCAGTCTCCTCCTCCCACTCCCCTCAGTCTCCTCCTCCCGCTCCCCCCAGTCTCCTCCTCCCGCTCCCCTCACTCTCCTCCACCCGCTCCCCTCAGTCTCCTCCTCCCACTCCCCTCAGTCTCCTCCTCCCACTCCCCTCAGTCTCCTCCTCCCACTCCCCTCAGTCTCCTCCTCCCACTCCCCTCAGTCTCTTCCTCGCACTCCCCTCAGTCTCCTCCTCCCACTCCCCTCAGTCTCCTCCTCCCACTCCCCTCAGTCTCCTCCTCCCACTCCCCTCAGTCTCCTCCTCCCACTCCCCTCAGTCTCCTCCTCCCACTCCCCTCAGCCTCCTCCTCCCGCTCCCCTCAGTCTCCTCCTCCCACTCACCTCAGTCTCCTCCTCCCACTTCCCCCATTCTCCTCCTCCCGCTCCCCTCAGTCTCCTCCTCCCACTCCCCTCAGTCTCCTCCTCCCACTCCCCTCAGTCTCCTCCTCCCACTTCCCTCATTCTCCACATTCCCTCCCCTCAGTCTCCTCCTCCCGCTCCCCTCAGTCTCCTCCTCCCGCTCCCCTCAGTCTCCTCATCCCGCTCCCCTCAGTCTCCTCCTCCTGCTCCAGTCAGTCTCCTCCTCCCGCTCCCCTCAGTCTCCTCCTCCCGCTCCCCTCACTCTCCTCCTCCCGCTCCCCTCAGTCTCCTCCTCCCACTCCCCTCAGTCTCCTCCTCCCGCTCCCCTCAGTCTACTCCTCCCGCTCCCCTCAGTCTCCTCCTCCCACTCCCCTCAGTCTCCTCCTCCCGCTCCCCTCAGTCTCCTTCTCCCGCTCCCCTCAGTCTCCTCCTCCCGCTCCCCTCAGTCTCCTCCTCCCACTCCCCTCAGTCTCCTCCTCCCACTCCCCTCAGTCTCCTCCCACTCCACTCACTCTCCTCCTCCCACTCCCCTCAGTCTCCACCTCCCGCTCCCCTCAGTCTCCTCCTCCCGCTCCCCTCAGTCTGCTCCTCCCGCTCCCCTCAGTCTCCTCCTCCGGCTCCCCTCAGTCTCCTCCTCCCACTCCCCTCAGTCTCCTCCTCCCACTCCCCTCAGTCTCCTCCTCCCGCTCCCCTCAGTCTCCTCATCCCACTCCCCTAAGTCTCCTCATAACACTCCCCTCAGTCTCCTCATAATACTCCCTTCAGTCTCCTCACAAAACTCCCCTCAGTCTCCTCATAACACTCCCCTCAGTCTCCTCATAACACTCCCTTCAGTCTCCTCACAAAACTCCCCTCAGTCTCCTCACAACACTCCCCTCAGTCTCCTCACAACACTCCCCTCAGTCTCCTCACAACACTCCCCTCAGTCTCCTCATAATACTCCCTTCAGTCTCTTCACAAAACTCCCCTCAGTCTCCTCATAACACTCCCTTCAGTCTCCTCACAACACTCCCCTCAGTCTCCTCACAACACTCCCATCAGTCTCCTCATAACACTCCCCTCTGTCACCTCACAACACTCCACTCAGTCTCCTCACAACACTCCCCTCAGTCTCCTCATAACACTCCCCTCAGTCTCCTCATAACACTCCCCTCAGTCTCCTCACAACACTCCCCTCAGTATCCTCATAACGCTCCCCTCGGTCTCTTATTAACACTCCTCCAAACGCTCCTCCAAACACTCCAGACACTGCTCCAAACACTCCAAACACTCCAAGCTCTCCAAGCACTCCTCCAAACACTCAAAACACTCTTCCAAACACTCCAAACACTCCTCCAAACACTCCAAACACTACTCCATACATACCAAACACTCCTGCAACCACTCCTCCAACCACTCCTCCAAACACTCCTCCAAACACTCCAAACATTCCAAACACTCCTCCAAACATTCCTCCAAAAACTCCTCCAAACACTCCTCCAAACACTACTACAAACACTCCTCGAAACACTCCTCCAAACAATCCTCCAAACACTCCAAACACTCCTCCAAATACTCCATCAAACACTCCAAACCCGCCAAACCATCCAAAAACTTAAAACACTCCTCCAAACACTCCAAAAACTCCTTCAAACACTCCAAACACTCCTCCAAACACTCCAAACTCCACTCCAAACACCACTCCAAGCACTCCAAAAAGACCTCCAAACACTCCAAACACTCCTCCAAACACTCCTGCAAACACTCCAAACACACCAGCACTCCTCCAAACACTCCAAACACTCCTCCAAACACTCCAAACACTCCTCCAAACACTCCAAACACTCCAAGCACTACTCCAAACACTCCTCGAAACACTCCACCAAACACTCCTCCAAACACACGAAACACTCCTGCAAACACTCCTCCAAACACTCCAAACAATCCTCCAAACACTCCAAACAATCCTCCAAAGACTCCAAACACTCCTCCAAACACTCCTCCAAACACTACTTCAAGCACTACTCCATACATTCCAAACACTCCTGCAAACACTCCAAACACTCCTCCAAACACTCCAAACACTACTCCAAACACTCCTCCAAACACTCCTCCAAGCACTCCTCCAAACACTCCAAACACTCCTCCAAACACTATTCCAAACAATCCAAACACTCCTCCAAACATGCCTCCAAACACTCCAAAAACTCCTCCAAACACTCCTCCAAACACTATTCCAAACACTCCAAACAGTCCTCCAAACACTCCAAACACTCCTCCAAACAGTACTCCAAACACTACTCCATACATTCAAAACACTCCTGCAAACACTCCAAACACTCCTCCAAACACGACTCCAAACACTACTCCAAACACTCCTCCAAACACTCCGCCTAACAATCCTCCAAACACTCCAAACACTGCTCCAAACACTCCTTTAAACACTCCAAACACGCCAAACACACCTGGAAACAGTCCAAACACTCCTTCTAACACTCCAAACACTCCTTCAAACACTCGAAACACTCCTCCACACCCTCCAACCACCACTCCAAACACCACTCCAAGCACTCCAAACAGACCTCCAAACACTCCAAACACTCCTCCAAACACTCCTGCAAACACTCCAAACACACCAAACACTCCTCCAAACACTCCAAACACTCCTCCAAACACTCCTCCAAACACTCCTCGAAACACTCCTCCAAACCCTCCAAACACTCCAAACACTCCTCCAAACACTATTCCAAACACTCCACATACTACTTCGAACACTCCAAACACTCCTCCAAACACTCCTCCAAACTCTCCTCCAAACACTCCTCCAAACACTCCAAACACTCCTCCAAACACTCCAAACACTCCAAGCATGACTCCAAACACTCCTCGAAACACCCCACCAAACACTCCTCCAAACAAACGAAACACTCCTGCAAAAACTCCTCCAAACAATCCAAACAGTCCTCCAAACACTCCAAACAGTCCTCCAAACACTCCAAAAACTCCAAACACTCCTCCAAACACTATTCCAAACACTCCAAACAGTCCTCCAAACACCCCTCCAAAAACTCCTCCAAACACTCCTCCAAACACGACTCCAAACACTACTCCATACATTCCAAACACTCCTGCAAACACTCCAAACACTCCTCCAAACACTCCTCCAAGCACTCCTCCAAACACTCCAAACACTCCTCCAAACACTATTCCAAACAATCCAAACACTCCTCCAAACATGCCTCCAAACACTCCTCCAAACACTCCAAAAACTCCAAACAGTCCAAACACTCCAATCAATACTCCATACACTAGAAAGTCTCCTCCAAACACTCCTCCAAACACTCCAAACACTGTAAACACTCCAAACACTCCAAACACTCCTCTAAACACTCCAAACACTACTCCAAACACTCCAAACACTCATCCAAACACTCCAAGCTCTCCAAAAACTACTCCAAACACTCCTCTAAACACTCCTCCAAACACACCAATCAATCCTCCATACACTCCAAACAGTGCAAGCACTCCATCACTCCAAACACTCCTCCAAACACTCCAAAAACTCCAAACACTCCAAACTCTCCAAAGACTAATTGAAACACTCCAAATACTCCTCAAAACCATCCTCCAAACACTCCTCCAAATATTCCTAACACTCCTCCAAACACTACTAAAACTCCTCCGAACACTGCAAACACTCCAAACACTCCTCCAAACACTCCAAACTCTCCAAAGTCTACTCCAAACACTCCAAATACTCCTCCAAACATTCCTCCAAACAGTCCTCCAAACACTCCTAACATTCCTCCAAATACTTCTAACACTCCTCCAAACACTGCAAACACTCCTCCAAACAGTCCAAACACTCCTGCAAACACTCCTCCAAACACTCCAAACACTACTCCAAACACTCCTCCAAACTCTCCAAATATTCCAAATACTCCAAACACTCCAAACACTCCAAGCACCTCTCCAAACACTCCTCCAAACACTCCAAACATTCCAAAAACTCCAAATACTCCAAACGCACCTCCAAAAACTCCAAACACTTCAAGCACTCAGAGTCACAGAAAGTCACAGAAACCCCACAGTGCAGATAGAGGCCATTTCGGCCCATCGAACCTGCACCGACACATATCCCACCCAATCCCCGTAACCCCTACACCAACACATATCCCACCCTATCCCCGTAACCCCACGTATTTAATCCCCCTAACACTAAGGGTCAATTTATCATAGCCAATCAACCTAACTCGCACATCTTTGGTATGTGGGAGGAAACCGGAGCACCCGGAGGAAATCCAGGCCAACACGGGGAAAATGTGCAAACTCCTCCAAACACTCCTCCAAACACTCCAAACACTCCTCCAAACACTGCTCCAAACACTCCAAACACTCCTCCAAACACTCCAGACACTGCTCCAAACACTCCAAACACTCCAAACACTCCAAGCACTCCTCCAAACACAACAAACACTCTTCCAAACACTCCAAACACTCCTCCAAACACTCCAAACACTACTCCATACATACCAAACACTCCTGCAACCACTCCTCCAACCACTCCTCCAAACACTCCTCCAAACACTCCAAACATTCCAAACACTCCTCCAAACATTCCTCCAAAAACTCCTCCAAACACTCCTCCAAACACTACTACAAACACTCCTCGAAACACTCCTCCAAACAATCCTCCAAACACTCCAAACACTCCTCCAAATACTCCGTCAAACACTCCAAACACGCCAAACACACCTCCAAACACTCCAAACACTCCAAAAACTTAAAACACTCCTCCAAACACTCCAAAAACTCCTTCAAACACTCCAAACACTCCTCCAAACACTCCAAACTCCACTCCAAACACCACTCCAAGCACTCCAAAAAGACCACCAAACACTCCAAACACTCCTCCAAACACTCCTGCAAACACTCCAAACACACCAGCACTCCTCCAAACACTCCAAACACTCCTCCAAACACTCCAAACACTCCTCCAAACACTCCAAACACTCCAAGCACTACTCCAAACACTCCTCGAAACACTCCACCAAACACGCCTCCAAACACACGAAACACTCCTGCAAACACTCCTCCAAACACTCCAAACAATCCTCCAAACACTCCAAACAATCCTCCAAAGACTCCAAACACTCCTCCAAACACTCCTCCAAACACTACTTCAAACACTACTCCATACATTCCAAACACTCCTGCAAACACTCCAAACACTCCTCCAAACACTCCAAACACTACTCCAAACACTCCTCCAAACACTCCTCCAAGCACTCCTCCAAACACTCCAAACACTCCTCCAAACACTATTCCAAACAATCCAAACACTCCTCCAAACATGCCTCCAAACACTCCAAAAACTCCTCGAAACACTCCTCCAAACACTATTCCAAACACTCCAAACAGTCCTCCAAACACTCCAAACACTCCTCCAAACAGTACTCCAAACACTACTCCATACATTCAAAACACTCCTGCAAACACTCCAAACACTCCTCCAAACACTCCTCCAAACACTACTCCAAACACTCCTCCAAACACTCCTCCTAACAATCCTCCAAACACTCCAAACACTGCTCCAAACACTCCTTCAAACACTCCAAACACGCCAAACACACCTGGAAACAGACCAAACACTCCTTCTAACACTCCAAACACTCCTTCAAACACTCCAAACACTCCTCCACACCCTCCAACCACCACTCCAAACACCACTCCAAGCACTCCAAACAGACCTCCAAACACTCCAAACACTCCTCCAAACACTCCTGCAAACACTCCAAACACACCAAACACTCCTCCAAACACTCCAAACACTCCTCCAAACACTCCTCCAAATACTCCTCGAAACACTCCTCCAAACCCTCCAAACACTCCAAACACTCCTCCAAACACTATTCCAAACACTCCACATACTACTTCGAACACTCCAAACACTCCTCCAAACACTCCTCCAAACTCTCCTCCAAACACTCCTCCAAACACTCGAAACACTCCTCCAAACACTCCAAACACTCCAAGCATGACTCCAAACACTCCTCGAAACACCCCACCAAACACTCCTCCAAACAAACGAAACACTCCTGCAAACACTCCTCCAAACAATCCAAACAGTCCTCCAAACACTCCAAACAGTCCTCCAAACACTCCAAAAACTCCAAACACTCCTCCAAACACTATTCCAAACACTCCAAACAGTCCTCCAAACACCCCTCCAAAAACTCCTCCAAACACTCCTCCAAACACTACTCCAAACACTACTCCATACATTCCAAACACTCCTGCAAACACTCCAAACACTCCTCCAAACACTCCTCCAAGCACTCCTCCAAACACTCCAAACACTCCTCCAAACACTATTCCAAACAATCCAAACACTCCTCCAAACATGCCTCCAAACACTCCAAACACTCCTCCAAACACTCCAAAAACTCCAAACAGTCCAAACACTCCAATCACTAATCCATACACTAGAAAGTCTCCTCCAAACACTCCTCCAAACACTCCAAACACTGTAAACACTCCAAACACTCCAAACACTCCTCTAAACACTCCAAACACTACTCCAAAGACTCCAAACACTCCTCCAAACACTCCAAGCACTCCAAAAACTACTCCAAACACTCCTCTAAACACTCCTCCAAACACACCAATCAATCCTCCATACACTCCAAACAGTGCAAGCACTCCATCACTCCAAACACTCCTCCAAACACTCCAAAAACTCCAAACACTCCAAACTCTCCAAAGACTAATTGAAACACTCCAAATACTCCTCAAAACCATCCTCCAAACACTCCTCCAAATATTCCTAACACTCCTCCAAACACTACTAAAACTCCTCCGAACACTGCAAACACTCCAAACACTCCTCCAAACACTCCAAACTCTCCAAAGTCTACTCCAAACACTCCAAATACTCCTCCAAACATTCCTCCAAACAGTCCTCCAAACACTCCTAACATTCCTCCAAATACTTCTAACACTCCTCCAAACACTGCAAACACTCCTCCAAACAGTCCAAACACTCCTCCAAACACTCCAAACACTACTCCAAACACTCCTCCAAACTCTCCAAATATTCCAAATACTCCAAACACTCCAAACACTCCCCCAACACTCCAAACACTCCTCCAAACACTCCTCCAAACACTCCTCCAAACACTCCAAACACTACTCCAAACACACCAAACACTCCTCCAAACACTCCAAACACTCCAAACACTCCTCCAAACACTCCAAACACTCCAAACATCACTCCAAGCACTCCAAACACCCCTCCGAACACTCCAAACACTCCTCCAAACACTCCTCCAAACACTCCAAACACTACTCCAAACACTCATCCAAACATTCCTCCAAACACTCCTCCAAACACTCCAAACACTCCAAACACTCCAAACCCTACTTCAGACACTTCAAACACTCCTGCAAACACAAAAAAACACTCCAAACACCACTCCAAGCACTCCAAACACCCCTCCAAACACTCCAAACACTCCTCCAAACACTCCAAACACTACTCCAAGCACTCCAAACACTCATCCAATCACTCCTCCAAGCACTCCAAACACTCCTCCAAACAATCCAAACACTCCTCCAAACACTCCAAACACTCCTCCAAACACTCCAAACACTCCTCGAAACACTCCAACTACTACTCCAAACACTCCGGCAAATACCCCTCCAAACACTCCAAACACTCCTCCAAGCACTCCAAACACACCAAAACACTCCTCCAAACACTCCAAACACTCCAAACACTCCAATCACTATTCCATACACTAGAAAGACTCCACCAAACACTCCTCCAAACACTCCAAACACTCCATAGACTCCTCCAAACACTCCTCCAAACTCTACTCCAAACACTCCTCCAAGCACTCCAAAAACTACTCCAAGCACTCCAAACACTCCTCTAAACACCCCTCCAAACACACCAAACACTCCTCCATACACTCCAAACAGTCCAAAGACTCCATCACTCCAAACACTCCTCCAAACACTCCAAAGACTCCAACACTCCAAAATCTCCAAAGACTAATCGAAACACTCCAAATACTCCTCCAAACCATCCTCCAAACAATCCACCAAATACTCCTAACACTCCTCCAAACACTGCAAACACTCCTCCAAACGCTCCTAACACTACTCCAAACACTCCAAACACTCCTCCAAACACTCCTCCAAACACTCAAAAAACTACTCCAAACACTCCAAACACTCCTCCAAACACTCCAAACTCTCCAAAGACTACTCCAAACACTCCAAATACTCCTCCAAACACTCCTCCAAACACTCCTCCCAACACTCCACCAAACACTCCTCCAAAGACTTCAAACACACGAAACACTGCTGCAAACACTTCTCCAAACACTCCAAATAATCCTCCAAACACTCCAAACACTCCTCCAAACACTCCAAACACTCCTCCAAACACTATTCCAAACACTACTCCAAACATACCTCCAAACACTCCAAACACTCCTCCAAACACTCCTCCAAACACTCCTCCATACATTCCAAACACTCCTGCAAACACTCCAAACACTCCTCCAAACACTCCAAACACTACTCCAAACACTCCTCCAAACACTCCTCCAAGCACTCCTAAAAACACTCCAAACACTCCAAACACTCCTCCAAACATTCCTCCAAACACTCCAAACACTCCTCCAAACATTACTCCAAACAGTACTCCATACATTCCAAATACTCCTGCAAACACTCCAACCACTCCTCCAAACAGTCCTCCAATACACTCCAAACGCTACTCCAAACACTCCTCCAAACACTCCTCCAAATACTCCTCCAAACACTTCAAACACTCCTCCAAACACTCCTCCAAACACTCCTCCAAACACTCCTCCAAACACTCCAAACACTCCTCCAACACTCCAAACACTCCTCCAAACACTTCTCCAAACACTACTCCAAACACACCATACACTCCTCCAAACACTCCAAACACTCCTCCAAACACTCCAAACACCACTCCAATCACTCCAAACACCCCTCCGAACACTCCAAACACTCCTCCAAACACTCCTCCAAACACTCCAAACACTACTCCAAGCACTCCAAACACTCATCCAAACACTCCGCCAAGCACTCCAAACACTCCTCCAAACACTCCAAACACTCCTCCAAACAATCCAACCACTACTCCAAACACTCCTGCAAATACCCCTCCAAACATTCCAAACACTCCTCCAAACACTCCAAGCACTCCAAACACACCAGAACACTCCTCCAAACACTCCAAACACTCCAAACACTGCAAACACTCCAAACACTCCTCCAAACACTCCAAGCACTCCAAACACACCAGAACACTCCTCCAAACACTCCAAACACTCCAAACACTGCAAACACTCCAATCACTACTCCATACACTAGAAAGACTCCACCAAACACTCCTCCAAACACTCCAAACACTCCATAGACTCCTACAAACACTCCTCCAAACACTCCAAACTCTACTCCAAACACTCCTCCAAGCACTCCAAAAACTACTCCAAACACTCCAAACACTCCTCCAAACATTCCTCCAAACACTCCAAACACTCCTCCAAACATTACTCCAAACAGTACTCCATACATTCCAAATACTCCTGCAAACACTCCAACCACTCCTCCAAACAGTCCTCCAATACATTCCAAACGCTACTCCAAACACTCCTCCAAACACTCCTCCAAATACTCCAAACACTCCTCCAACACTCCAAACACTCCTCCAAACACTCCTCCAAACACTACTCCAAACACACCAAACACTCCTCCAAACACTCCAAACACTCCAAACACTCCAAACACCACTCCAAGCACCCCTCCGAACACTCCAAACACTCCTCCAAACACTCCTCCAAACACACCAAACACTACTCCAAGCACTCCAAACACTCATCCAAACACTCCTCCAAGCACTCCAAACACTCCTCCAAACACTCCAAACACTCCTCCAAACAATCCAACCACTACTCCAAACACTCCTGCAAATACCCCTCCAAACACTCCAAACACTCCTCCAAACACTCCAAGCACTCCAAACACACCAGAACACTCCTCCAAACACTCCAAACACTCCAAACACTGCAAACACTCCAAACACTCCTCCAAACACTCCAAGCACTCCAAACACACCAGAACACTCCTCCAAACACTCCAAACATTCCAAACAATGCAAACACTCCAATCACTACTCCATACACTAGAAAGACTCCACCAAACACTCCTCCAAACACTCCAAACACTTCATAGACTCCTCCAAACACTCCTCCAAACACTCCAAACTCTACTCCAAACACTCCTCCAAGCACTCCAAAAACTACTCCAAGCACTCCAAACACTCCTCTAAAAACTCCTCCAAACACACCAAACTCTCCTCCATACACTCCAAACAGTCCAAACACTCCAGCACTCCAAACACTGCTCCAAAGACTCCAACACTCCAAACCCTCCAAAGACTAATCGAAACACTCCAAATACTCCTGCAAACCATGCTCCAAACACTCCTCCAAATACTCCTCCAAACACTACTACAAACACTCCTCCAAACACTCCTCCAAACACTACTACAAACACTCCTCCAAACACTCCTCCAAACAATCCTCCAAACACTCCAAACACTCCTCCAAACACTCCTTCAAAGACTCCAAACACGCCAAACACACCTCCAAACACTCCAAACACTCCTTCAAACACTCCAAACACCACTCCACACAGTACTTCGAACACTCCAAACACTCCTCCAAACATTATTCCAAACACTCCTCCAAACATTCCTCCAAACACTCCAAACACTCCTCCAAACACTACTCCAAACACTACTCCATACATTCCAAATACTCCTGCAAACACTCCAACCACTCCTCCAAACAGTCCTCCAATACACTCCAAACACAACTGCAAACACTCCTCCAAACGCTCCAAACACTCCTCCAAACACTCCAAGCACTCCTCCAAACACTCCAAGCACTCCTCCAAACAATCCTCCAAACACTCCAAACACTCCTACAAACACATCAAACACTCCAAACACTCCTACAAACACTCCAAACACTCCTCCAACACTCCAAGCACTCCTCCAAACACTCCTCCAAACACTCCTCCAAACACTACTCCAAACACTCCAAACACTACTCCAAACACACCAAACACTCCTCCAAACACTCCAAACTCTCCAAACACTCCTCCAAACACTCCAAACCCTACTCCAACCCTACTTCAAACACTTCAAACACTCCTCCAAACACTACAAACACTCCAAACACCACTCCAAGCACTCCAAACACTCCTCCAAAAACTCCTCCAAACACTCCAAACACTACTCCAAGCACTCCAAACACTCATCCAAACACTCCTCCAAGCACTCCAAACACTCCTCCAAACAATCCAAACACTCCTCCAAATACTCCAAACACTCCTCCAAACACTCCAACCACTACTCCAAACACTCCTGCAAATACCCCTCCAAACACTCCAAACACTCCTCCAAACACTCCAAGCACTCCAAACACACCAGAACACTCCTCCAAACACTCCAAACACTGCAAACACTCCAATCACTACTCCATACACTAGAAAGACACCTCCAAACACTCCTCCAAACACTCCAAACACTCCAGGCACTCCATAGACTCCTCCAAACACTCCAAACTCTACTCCAAACATTCCTCCAAGCACTCCAAAAACTACTCCAAGCACTCCAAACACTCCTCTAAACACTCCTCCAAACACCCCACACACTCCTCCAAACACTCCAAACACTCCTCCAAACACTCCAAACACACCAAACACCACTCCATGCACTCCAAACACCCCTCCGAACACTCCAAACACTCCTCCAAACACTCCTCCAAACACTCCAAACACTACTCCAAGCACTCCAAACACTCATCCAAACACTCCTCCAAGCACTCCAAACACACCTCCAAACACTCCAAACACACCTGCAAACACTCCAAACACTCCTCCAAACACTCCAAACACTCCTCCAAACAATCCAACCACTACTCCAAGCACTCCTGCAAATACCCCTCCAAACACTCCAAACACTCCTCCAAACACTCCAAGCACTCCAAACAAACCAGAACACTCCTCCAAACACTCCAAACACTGCACACACTCCAATCTCTACTCCATACACTAGAAGGACTCCACCAAACACTCCTCCAAACACTCCAAACACTCCATACACTCCTCCAAACACTCCTCCAAATACTCCAAACTCTACTCCAAACACTCCTCCAAGCACTCCAAAAACTACTCCAAGCACTCCAAACACTCCTCTAAACACTCCTCCAAACACACCAAACACTCCTCCATACACTCCAAACAGTCCAAACACTCCAGCACTCCAAACACTGCTCCAAAGACTCCAACACTCCAAACCCTCCAAAGACTAATCGAAACACTCCAAATACTCCTCCAAACCATCCTCCAAACACTCCTCCAAATACTCCTAACACTCCTCCAAACACTACTAACACTCCTCCAAACACTGCAAACACTCCTCCAAACGCTCGAAACACTACTCCAAACACTCCTCCAAACACTCCAAACTCTCCAAAGACTACTCCAAACACTCCAAATACTCCTCCAAACACTCCTCCAAACCATCCTCCAAATACTCCCAACACTCCTCCAAACACTACTAACACTCCTCCAAACACTCCTCTAAACACTGCAAACACTGCTCCAAACACTCCAACACACCAAGCACTCCTCCAAACACACCAAACACTCCAAATACTCCTCCAAACACTATTCCAAACACTCCAAACACTCCTCCAAACACTATTCCAAACACTCCAAACACTCCTCCAAACAATCCTCCAAACACTACTCCAAACACTACTCCATATATTCCAAACTCTCCTGCAAACACTCCAAACACTCCTCCAAACACTCCAAACACTCCTCCAAACACTCCAACCACTACTCCAAACACTCCTGCAAACACCCCTCCAAACACTCCAAACACTCCTCCAAACAATCCAAGCACTCCAAACACACCAGAACACTCCTCCAAACACTCCAAACACTCCAAACACTCCAATCACTACTCCATACACTAGAAAGACTCCTCCAAACACTCTTCCAAACACTCCAAACACTCCAAAGGCTCCTCCAAACACGCCAAGCACTCCAAATCTATTCAAAACACGCCTCTAAACACTCCTCCAAACACACCAAACACTCCTCCATACACTCCAAACAGTCCAAACACTCCATCACTCCAAACACTCCTCCAAACACTCCAAAATCTCCAACACTCCAAACTCTCCAAAGAATAATCGAAACACTCCAAATACTCCTCCAAACCATCCTCCAAACACTCCTACAAATACTCCTAACACTCCTCCAAACACTACTAACACTCCAATCACTACTCCATACACTAGAATGACTCCTCCAAACACTCCTCCAAACACTCCAAACACTCTAAACACTCCAAACACTCCAAACACTCCAAAGACACTCCTCCAAACACACCAAACACTCCTCCATACACTCCAAACAGTTGAAACACTCCATCACTCCAAACACTCCTCCAAACACCATTCCAAACACTCCTCCAAACACTATTCCAAACACACCAAACACTCCTCCAAACACTCCAAACACTCCTTGAAACACTCCAAACACTCCTCCAAACACTCCAAACACCACTCCAAACACAACTCCAAGCACTCCAAACAGACCTCCAAAAACTCCAAACACTCCAAACACTCCTCCAAATACTCCAAACACTCCTGCAAACACTCCAAACACTCCTCCAAACACTCCAAACACTCCTCCAAACACTCCAAACACTCCTCCAAACACTCCAAACACTCCAAACAGTACTCCAAACACTCCTCGAAACACTCCTCCAAACCCTCCAAACACTCCAAGCACTCCTCCAAACACTATTCCATACACTCCACACACTCCTTAAAACACTCCACACATTACTTCGAACACTCCAAACACTCCTCCAAACACTCCACCAAACACTCCTGCAAACATTCCAAACACTCCTCCAAACACTCCAAACACTCCTCCAAACACTCCAAACACCCGAAACACTCCTGCAAACACTCCTCCAAACACTCCAAACAATCCTCCAAACAGTCCAAACACTCCTCCAAACACTCCAAACACTCCTCCAAACACTATTCCAAACACTCCAAACACTCCTCCAAACACTATTCCAAACACTCCAAACACTCCTCCTAACATTCGTCCAAACACTCCAAACACTCCTCCAAACACTCCTCCAAACACTACTCCAAACACTACTCCCTACATTCCAAACACTCCTGCAAAAACTCCAAACACTCCTCCAAAAACTCCTCCAAACACTACTCCAAACACTCCTCCAAACACTCCTCCAAGCACTCCTAAAAACACTCCAAACACTCCAAAAACTCCTCCAAACATTCCTCCAAACATTCCAAACATTCCTCCAAACACGACTCCAAACACTACTCCATACATTCCAAATACTCCTGCAAACACTCCAACCACTCCTCCAAACAGTCCTCCAATAAACTCCAAACACTACTCCAAACACTCCTCCAAACACTCCTCCAACACTCCAAACACTCCTCCAAACACTCCAAACACTCCTCCAAACAATCCTCCAAACACTCCAAACACTCCAAACACTCCTCTAAACACTCGAAAAACTACTCCAAACACTCCAAACACTCCTCCAAACACTCCAAACTCTCCAAAGACTACTCCAAACACTCCAAATACTCCTCCAAACACTCCTCCAAACACTCCTCCAAACACTCCTCCCAACACTCCACCAAACACTCCTACAAAGACTCCAAACACACGAAACACTCCTGCAAACACTTCTCCAAACACTCCAAATAATCCTCCAAACACTCCAAACACTCCTCCAAACACTCCTCCAAACACTATTCCAAACACTCCAAACACTCCTCCAAACATTCCTCCAAACACTCCAAACACTCCTCCAAACAATCCAAGCACTCCAAACACACCAGAACACTCCTCCAAACACTCCAAACACTCCAAACACTCCACACACTCCTTAAAACACTCCACACATTACTTCGAACACTCCAAACACTCCTCCAAACACTCCACCAAACACTCCTGCAAACATTCCAAACACTCCTCCAAACACTCCAAACACTCCTCCAAACACTCCAAACACACGAAACACTCCTGCAAACACTCCTCCAAACACTCCAAACAATCCTCCAAACAGTCCAAACACTCCTCCAAACACTCCAAACACTCCTCCAAACACTATTCCAAACACTCCAAACACTCCTCCAAACACTATTCCAAACACTCCAAACACTCCTCCTAACATTCCTCCAAACACTCCAAACACTCCTCCAAACACTACTCCCTACATTCCAAACACTCCTGCAAAAACTCCAAACACTCCTCCAAAAACTCCTCCAAACACTACTCCAAACACTCCTCCAAACACTCCTCCAAGCACTCCTAAAAACACTCCAAACACTCCAAAAACTCCTCCAAACATTCCTCCAAACACTCCAAACACTCCTCCAAACACGACTCCAAACACTACTCCATACATTCCAAATACACCTGCAAACACTCCAACCACTCCTCCAAACAGTCCTCCAATACACTCCAAACACTACTCCAAACACTCCTCCAAACACTCCTCCAAACACTCCAAACACTCCTCCAAACACTCCAAACACTCCTCCAAACAATCCTCCAAACACTCCAGACACTCCAAACACTCCTACAAACACTTCAAACACTCCAAACACTCCTCCAAACACTCCAAACACTCCTCCAACACTCTAAACACTCCTCCAAACACTCCTCCAAACACTCCTCCAAACAATCGAAACACTCCTCCAAACACTCCAAACACTCCTCCAAACACTCCAACCACTCCTCCAAACACTCCTGCAAATACCTCTCCAAACACTCCAAACACTCCTCCAAGCACTCCAAGCACTCCAAACACACCAGAACACTCCTCCAAACACTCCAAACACTCCAATCACTACTCCATACACGAGAAAGACTCCACCAAACACTCCTCCAAACACTCCAAACACTCCATATACTCCTCCAAACACTCCTCCAAACACTGCTCCAAACACTCCTCCAAGCACTCCAAAAACTACTCCAAGCACTCCAAACACTCCTCTAAAAACTCCTCCAAACACACCAAACACTCCTCCATACACTCCAAACAGTCCAAACACTCCATCACTCCAAACACTCCTCCAAACACTCCAAAGACTCCAACACTCCAAACTCTCCAAAGACTAATCGAAACACTCCAAATACTCCTCCAAACCATTCTCCAAACAGTCCACCAAATACTCCTAACACTCCTCCAAACACTACTAACACTCCTCCAAACACTGCAAACACTCCTCCAAACACTCCTCCAAGCACTCCAAACACTCCTCCAAACAATCCAAACACTCCTCCAAATACTCCAAACACTCCTCCAAACACTCCAACCACTACTCCAAACACTCCTGCAAATACCCCTCCAAACACTCCAAACACTCCTCCAAACACTCCAAGCACTCCAAACACACCAGAACACTCCTCCAAACACTCCAAACACTGCAAACACTCCAATCACTACTCCATACACTAGAAAGACACCTCCAAACACTCCTCCAAACACTCCAAACACTCCAGACACTCCATAGACTCCTCCAAACACTCCAAACTCTACTCCAAACATTCCTCCAAGCACTCCA